>NC_079189.1:165432530-166106280 GCF_029499605.1 Hyla sarda
TGCATGCCACGAACGTACATCTTCATGGTGTACCATTTTGTTCCTGTTAAAGTCTTAACGGCTCACTCACCTCCCTTGTCTTCTTTGTTCTCGGCCCCTGCGCGCGTGCCCCCGCCTCCTAGGGCACGCGTGCGCAGTAGCTCTTATATTTAAAGGGCCAGTACGCCCTGAATTAGGGAATTCACCTGCACCATTTCCTATAAGTATCAGTTCCTCCCATGACTCCCGGCTGGATCTTTGTTGCCCTAGTGCTTGAGAGAAAGCTTCTGTGTTCCATTGATTTTGTTATCCGTGTACTTGACCCTTGTTCTTTGTCTTTACCCTGCTACTGTGCCACCTGTCCTGTCCATCAGTTATCCTGACTACATCTTGTCTGTATCCTTCTGTGCCACGCTTTGCGGCGGGCTCTGGTGAAAACGAGCGGCACCTTAGACACCGCTCCCTGGCATGGCTCATGTCATCATCCACACAGGTCCAGGGGATCCACCACCTGCCATGACCCTTACATTAGTATTTGTATCCTGTCTGGTTTATCTGTTCTGGTATTTGTATTCCTGTACTGTTTCTGGCCTGTGATTGACTATGTGTATTATTTGTTTTTACGCCACTGCACAGTAGCTCAGGGAGGGACCGGCTCCAATTTAGCTCCATTTAGTTTGGTCCAGGCTCCAGGGCATCTAAGATGGTCCTCGTTACTGTGGAAGGCCAGCCAAAAGTACACACCTGCTGCTGTTCTAGAAAAATACTGTTTTAAGCATGGTGAAGTGTATTGTACTCCCCTCACAAGTGCATACCACGTACGTATATCTACGTGGTGTACCATTTTGTTCCTGTTAAAGTATTAAGGGCCTAGTTACTGTGAAAGGCCAGCCAAAAGTACACACCTGCTGATATTGTAGACAAATACTGTTTTAAGTGTAGTGGAGCGTATTTTACGCCATAAGTGCATACAACGTACGTACATCTACGTGGTCTACCATTTTGTTTCTGTTAAAGTCTTAAGGGCCTAGTTACTGTGAAAGGCCAGCCAAAAGTACATACATCTGTGTGGTGTACCATTTTGTTCCTGTTATAGTCCTAAGGGCCTAGTTACTGTGAAAGGCCAGCCAAAAGTTTACACATGCTGGTGTTGTAGACAAATACTGGTTTAAGTGTAGTGGAGCGCATTGTACTCCCCTCATAAGTGCATACCACGTACATACATTTACGTGGTGTACTATTTTGTTCCTGTTAAAGTCTTAAGGGCCTAGTTACTGTGAAAGGCCATTCAAAAGTTCACACCTTCTGGTGTTGTAGACAAATACTGTTTTAAGTGTAGTGGGGCATACTGTACACCGTAAGTGCATACCATGAACGTACATCTTCATGGTGTACCATTTTGTTCCTGTTAAAGTCTTAACAGCCTAGTTACTGTGAAAGGCCAACCAAAAGTATGTACATCTACTTGGTGTACCATTTTGTTCCTATTAAAGTCTTAAAGGGGTACTCCCACCCTAGACATATTATCCCCAATCCAAAGGATAGGGATAAGATGTCTGATCACAGGGGTCCTGCCGCTGGGGACCCCCGCATTATTGCATGCGGCACCCACCTGTTTTGTTCACCGGAACCGCTGGAGGGTCTGAGTCGCGACTCTGGGAACGGAAGTCCGTGACGTCAGGACTCCGCCCCCGTGTGACGTCACGCCCGTCCCCTCAATACAAGTCTATGGGAGGGGGCGTGGTGGCTGTGTGCCGCATGCAATAATGCGGGGGTCCCCAGCGGCGGGACCCCCGCGATCAGACATCTTATCCCCTTTATTTTGGATAGGGGATAAGATTTCTAATGTGGGAGTACCCCTTTAAGGGCCTAGTTTGTTCCTGGCATCAGTTAGCGGTCGTGTCTCGACCAGTAACTTATCTGCTGTCATCAATTGGTTAATTCGGTCATCCACTTCATCACAAGTGACATCTGACACCGCCAGTCAATAGTCAGTGGGTTCCTCAGACACAACCCTCAGTTGGCATGGCCCGGGAGCAGTCCCTGTCCTCCCATTGCCTCTGTCCTATGCTGTTCCCACCCCCAAAGAAATATAATATGCTGTGGGTTCAGCTCCACTATTAAGGGAGGACGATCTACTAGAGGACAGTCAGCAGCTGTCAGGATCCGGACTGGTATGCGGGGAGGACACGGATAGTGGATCCTCTGTGCCAGAGAGGCGATGACGTGGGCCGCACCAGGGGAACAGAGTATAAGGGATTACTGGTCTTCACCAGAGCCCGCTTCAAAGCTGGATGGACTTGCTACGGCAGGTAACCCCCAGGTCGTTCCACCCGATAGCGACTCAACCTCTCTGGCAGCTGAGACAGGCGCAGTAAACAAGGACAAGGCAAGGTCAGACGTAGCAGAAGGTCAGGGCAGGCGGCAACGGTTCGTAGTCAGGGGCAACGGCAAAGGGTCTGGATACACAGGCAATAGGCTCACAATAAACGCTTTCACTGGCACAAGGCAACAAGATCCGGCGAGGACAGCAAGGGGAAGTGGGTTTATATAGTGTAGGAGTGATTAAAACTGATTGGACCAGACACCACTTAATGGTGTACTGGCCCTTTAAATCTGAGAGACCCGGCGCGCGCGCCCTAGAGAGTGGGACCGCGCGTGCCGGGACTGAGCAGACGGGGGACAGGGCAAGTAAACAGAACGGGATGCGACCCGCGGGCAGGCACGTTCCGCCACGCGGATCGCATCCCCGCCGGGGGAATCAGAGCAGTGCTCCCGGTCAGCGAGTCTGACCGGGGCGCAGCAAGCAGAACATTGCGAGGAGGAGAGGGACCCGGAGTGCTCGGCGTTACAGCAGCTACTGCCCAGCCAAGAAGTGTAGGAGACATCCGCCACTTCCTCCACTAAGCGGGCAAGTAGTGATGAGGAGAGTGGCGTGGGAGGTGGTGTTGCGAGCATTCAGGCTCCTGAAGCAGACACTGTTGAGGAACCTGAGGAGGACATCAGTGACGTACAGACACAACTCGATGATGATGAAGCTGATCCACTTGGGAGCTGGGTGCAGAAGGGGCTTTATGATCATCAGGAGAAGAGTGTAGCAGGTTGCCCGTGAGGCAGAAGCTGAGCCAGCAAGGTGGTAGCATGGTTGGCAGTCAGAATGGTGGCAGAAGTGGGAAATCTGAAGCCAAACGTGCCTGGGGTAGACCACCTGCTTTGCGGCGGCCTACCTTCCCGGGCGGCAGTAGCAGTCAATCAGTGCGGACTGTTGGGGGGGAAATCAGCTACTCGGTGGTGTGGCAGTTTTTCATCAAGCATCCGGAGGATGTTAACCTGGCCAAATGCAAGATGTGTCGGCAGAAGGTGAAGTGTGGCCAAGGTCCCAATGTTTGCACCACATCCCTGCTCCAACATATGCAGCGTCACCATAAAGCGGCCTGGGAGAACTGTGGCTTCGATGCGGTGGTCCAGCCTGCTGCATCACCCAGTGGCATGCCACTCCCTGTTTAAGCCAGCCAAGGCTCCCCCACCTCAGTCGAAGGGAGCTGTCTGTCATACCCATCTTCTTTTGGTCCAGATGCTCCTGCTTCTCCTTCTTCCTGTTAGTCATTCCGCCAGCAATCCATCGGCGAAGCTATGTCCATGAGTCAACAGTATGCGCCCACTCATCCAACGGCGCAGATGCTGAATGTGCTCCTGTCCAAGTTTCTGGTCCTGCAGTCCCTCCACCTTTCAGAGAGCTGATGGCTTATGCCGAGGTGGAGAGTGCCAAGCCGCCATTTCTTTGCTAAAACTTTGTGGAACAGAAGGTGGGCCAGTACTTGAGCCTGTTGGTATGTACCAAAGTGCACGGCAGTGCCGACATTTGGAGCTGTAACTACGGTCAGGAACAATACATGTCCTTTACGGACCACTGGGTAAATGTGGCTCCTGCACAGCCACAACAGCAACTTGGACTGGTCACACTACTTCCGCCTCCACGCTCTCATACCGTTGGTCCTGTGACAGTGTGCGACTCCACCTCCTAATCTTCCACTGTGTCCTCAGCCTCCACTACATGGACAAGTCTCAGTGCCCCTCCAGCATACCATGCGTGCAGGGCACAGCGGTGCCACGCTGTTCTTCACATGGTTTGCCCTGTAGATCGGAATCACACAGGGGAGGAACTGCTAAAAGTCAATCATCAAGAAATCGAATCATGGCTTACTCCGGGAAAACTGGAAATGGGAACCATGGTGACCGACAATGGAAAGACATTTTGTCTGTGCTGTGACTAAGAAGCCTGTGACATGTGCCCTGCATGGCACACGTGTTCAATCTGGTTGTCAAACGGTTCCTGAAGTGCTCCCCCCATCTGCAAGACATCCTAACAATGGGAAGGAAACTTTGCATGCACTTCAGCCACTCATACACCACAAAGTATACCCTCCTTGAGCTGCAGCGTCAGAACGGTATCCCCCAACATAGTCACATTGGAATTCCACCCTCCATATGTTGAACCGACAATACGAACAGAGAAAAGCCTTCACGGTTTCCTAATGATGCAAGCAGATAGGGGTACTCCCCTGTTTAACTTTAATGTCAACTAGTGGCAGCTCATATGTGACACCGTCCGTTTGCTCAGGCCCTTTGAGACAGCCACATTATTAGTCAGTCGCCAGGAATACAGGATGAACAACGTCATTCCACTGCTTCATTTACTACAACATGTGCTGGAAATGATGGCTGGTAAGAGCACTGGACACGTGGCGTCTATATCTCACGGCCACATGAGCCCTGTGAGGGCTGAACTGGAAGTGGAGGGGGAGGGGGACCATGGAGCACAGTTTTGGTTTCGCAAAATTGGCAGTTTTTATAGTCATCTGACAAGAGATGAGGAGCGGGAGCAGCCAGAGGAGCTAGAGGTTTAACAAGAAGACAAAACAGAGGACCCAGACACGCCATGGCAGTGTGCAGTGGAGATGGAAGCAGGGAGTCCCTCCAAGTAACTTGCACAAATGGCACAATGCATGCTCACTTGCTTGTGTAGTGACCGCCGATTTGTCACCATTCGGCAGCGGGATTTCTTCTGGCTTTACACCTTAGTGGACCCTCGCTATGGCTACAAAATAGGGGCCTTTTTTACACACACTGAGAGGGAGGAGAAACTGACCTACTACAGAAACATCCTACATCCTATCTGCATCATCGTCCATCCTCTCGCAGGTCTGACTCGGGGGGCCCTCTGCACTCACCTTCCCCTGCAATGGCTTCTGGGGAGGGATGAGCTGGCAGGAGCATTACCAGCTCCATCAGCAGCAGCCTGAGTCTACAGTCGCTGATGAGTAGCTTTCTTCACCCACATAGTGAAGCATCTCATCAGAAGCAGGTAGACCAAGAGCAAGAACTGAACCAGCAGGTGATGGCGTACCTTGACATGCCCATGCCAACACACCTTGAAGATCCGCTGGACTTCTGGGCATCCAAACTTGATTTGTGGCCGCAACTAGCAGAATTTGTCCTGGAAAGCTGTCCTGCCAGGCCAGTAGTGTGCCATCAGAGCAGGTGTTTAGTGTGCCGGGGGCCATAGTAACCCCAAGGAGAACTCATCTGTCCACGAAAAATGTGGAGAGACTGATCTTTGTGAAGATGAATCAGGCATGGATCAGCCAGGATTTCCACCCACCAATGCCTGATGCATCAGAGTAGATTGACCATGGTGCCAAACCAACACTTCACAAATATGGATAGTGCCAAACAGATTTAAGGCATCTGATCACAAGTAGGTATTGAGGATATGCATTACGTAAAACTTAAAGGGGTACTCCGCTCCTAGACATCTTATCCCCTATCCAAAGGATAGAGGATAAGATGTCAGATGGCCACGGTGCCGCTGCTGGGGAGCCCCGGGATCCCCGCTGTGGCACTGCGGCACGAGTTCTCTCTGTGCGTAATGACGGGCGATACAGGGGACGGAGCCGCGTGACGTCACGGCCCGCCCCTCCCCTTAATGCAAGTCTATGGCAGGGGGCGTGACGACCGCCGCGCCCCCCCCATAGACTTGTATTGAAAGGGGCGGGCCGTGACGTCACAAGGGGCAGAGCCATGACGTGACGATGCTCCGGCCCCTGTATTGCGTGTCATTGCTTTGCATCACATCAATACTTGGTGATGTAGGTGGCACATGGTGTTTTTTGCACACCTTTCCTTTTCTTAGATATTAGTGTTGCTTGCGAATATTCGCAATGCAAATTTTATTTGCTAATATGGCATATTAGCGAATTCACAAATATAGCACTATATATTCGCAATTACGAATATTCGTTTTTGGTTTTTTTTCGCAGTACACATCACAGTGATCATCCCTCTCTGCTTCCAGCTTGTATGGTGTAAAGAAGGCTCTAATACTACTGTGTGAGACTGGCGTACGAATTTTGCATATGCAAAAATAAAACGTGAATATTATGAATATGCGAATTTAGCGAATATATGACGAATATTCGTCCATATATTCGCGAAATATCGCAAATTCGAATATGGCCTATGCCGCTCAACACCATTAGATATTAGGGCCACCCTTTTTAGGGCTAGTAACACTTGCCAAGAAGGGAATTAATAATGCGAGAGTAGGGCCTTACAGGGGAAGTTTTTACCCCCTCCAGTTACTATGGACCATACATTGTTCCCTTCCACCTTTTGGAGGTCTTTGCATCACATCCATCCTTGAAGGTGTAGGTGGCACGGGTGGGGGGGGAGATTTATCAAAACCTGTGTAGCAGAAAGTTGACCAGTTGCCCATAGCAACCAATCAGACAGGTTTTGATAAATCTCGCTCATACAGCCACCATTTGTTCTCCTCATGCTTATGCCACCTCCAGGCTGTCTCATTCTGCCACCACATGTTCTCCTCATGCTGATACCACCTCCAGGCTGTCTCATACGGTCACCATATGTTCTCATCATGCTTATATCACCTCCAGGCTGTCTCATTCTGCCACCATATGTTCTCCTCATGCTTATGCCAGCTCCAGGCTGTCTCAGTCTGCCACCATATGTTCTCCTCATTCTGATGCCAGCTCCAGGTTGTGTCATTCAGCCACTATATGGTCTCCTCTTGCTGCCACCAACTCCAGGCTGTGTCTTTCAGCCACTATATGGTCTCCTCATGCTTCTGCCACCTCCAGACTGTGTCATTCAGCTACAATATGGTCTCCTCATGCTGCCGCCACCTCCAGGCTGTGTCATTCAGCTACTATATGGTATCCTCTTGCTGCTGCCAACCCCAGACTGTGTCATTAAGCCACAATATGGTCACCTCATTCTTCCGCCACCTCCAGGCTGTGTCATTCAGCCATTATATGGTCTCATCATGCTGCTGCCAACTCCAGGCTGTCATTCAACCACTATATGGTCTCCTCTTGCTACCGTCAACTCCAGGCTGTGTCATTCAGCCACTATATGGTCTCCTCTTGTTGCTGCCAACTCCAGGCTTTGTCATTATGCAAGATTATGGTCTCCTTATGCTGCTGCCACCTCCAGGCTGTGTCACTCTGCCATCTGGTCTCCTCATGCTGCTGGCACATTAAATAAAACTTTTTAGGTTCATCTATTTGAAATCTTCAATTTAAATGTTAAAAAATATTTTTAATCTTTTCAATTGTGAGGCCCTATGGTCTCGTCAGGCTGTAGCAACTTCCAGGCAGGGTCATTTAGCCACTATATGGTCTCCTCATGCTGCAGCCGCCTCCCCGCTGTGTCATTCAGCCACTATATGGTCTCATACTGATGCCACCTCCAGGCTCTGTCATTGTGCCACTCTGTGACAGTGATTCTAATAGCAACTTCTCTAATCTGCATGTCATACTGAATATCAGTATTATTTACCTAACAAACCATACTCCCTATGCGTGTTACGGCAATGCAAAGTGTTCTACACCCCTATTGAGGCTCTCTGTGGGCCAGAAATAGTCATTTTTAATAATGATTAACCGCAAATAATTCAGACCGAACCAAATTATTTTGGTAAATTCAGTAAATTGGTCGAATCGAATTGTTCTAAAATTCGCTCATCTCTACAGAATAGCAAACAAGTGTCTTCTTGATATACATTTAGCTGGTATAATTTGATAATTGCTTTACCAACCACTATATTGTAGTTGGCTACACTTTACATTTATTTTTTTATGACAAGCATATACATCTGTATAGACAACCAGTTGTATAGATCACAGTATGCCTATAGCATTTTTTTTATTTATTTATTTTTTTGTCCACTCTACAGATTATGGCTACAAAAATGCCCATGGAAAAAAAAAGTCCATATTATTTTAGTATGAACACAGCCTTACACTGGACAAATTCTCAGATTGGCATTCTCATAGGTTATGAGGTGCTGCCAGAAGACTGAACCATGTGTGCATATCCATGATAGTGTTACAAAAACCAGGTCCATATAGATAGATAGAGTTACCATGTTAACTGAATGAGCATTGCGCTGACAGTTATTTTATGTGCATGACTAGCTTTACATATATTTTACTACTAACAATCTTAGATTTTATGCCATAAGTGGCATAAATAATATATAAGAAATGCACACCCTTTTGGAATTTCCCCTTTAAATCTATCTAAGAAGCTGCTGCTGGAAAGACACAATGTCATACAAAACACAGTTAGCCTGAGCAAATTAAATTTGCTGCTTTATAGTGGCCAAGACAAAAAACTGTCTAAGAATTATGAATATAATGAACAATGTTTGTCAAGTCCCAGCTGTGGGTTTTGTTGGCATGGATACATTAATCTAAAGTGAACAAAGCAGTAAGAAAACTTTCAGAAATTTTATAGAGCAGTAAAAAAGAAAATAAAAATCAAAGAGAGAAACAAGAATGGAAATTGCTTCTTTACAGTTAAAAGACACAGAAGAAATACAATGCTTAATGTTACAGCGGGAGAAAAAAACCAAAAAACAAAAGTTACCACGCTGTTATATATATATATATATATATATATACACAGACATCGACTGATATTTGTTTTATAATTTCCGGCGCTGCAGCAGTTTTATACCTCCTAATGGAATACACTCATTAGTTCTTTAAAAACAGTTCTCTTAAACACAATTGCTTCCAAAAAGAGCTTTGTGTATTCAAACTTCAAGTGCAAAAAGCTTTGTGGGTGGTTATTTCAAATCAATTTTCTCACATATTTGAGGCCAGTCTGTTGCAAAATACTTCATATATAAAATACTGAGAGTGAAATGCTTGTAACATGCTGAAACATCTCTATGTTGTGCAATCACTTTCCTACTTTACAATCCGTATTCTATCTCGTGTTTAGTTATCACAAATGTCTTCTTTGTAATTTGGTAAAGATATCACACTTTTGTTATATTGCCACTTTTACACATTATATTACTTACACTCTTACATTTCAGAATTTTCTATTTTAAAGCCATTATTCAGACTCTCATCCCCTCTCATCTTGAATACCTCGGCCTTCTGCTCAAGGGCACTCCTGTTTTATAGCTTTATGCCATCCAGGTTGGCTTTAAGAGCTAGAGTGAGAATATTGCTGTGCTCTCTATGGGTCCTGTTCAGTTTACAGCATTGACACTATGTTTTCTTGTACAATGAAATTGTATGACGGTGTTTCTTCCCAACAGTTGTTCATAATAGTAAAAAAGTATAAAGATGTGAGCTGGGTTTTTGTATGAAATAAGTTGATTTGTTTTAGATTATTGATTTTGATTTTCTAAATGCTTTCATACTGTTCAACTCTTACAGCTGGGTTAGCTTTGTCTTGTAATAATATATTGGATGCTGCACAACTATATAGAGGATTTATTATTACACAATTTGACTTCTTGTTTACTGCTAAGTAAATAAGGCTTAAATGGACACTCTCTCTTTTAACTTGTCACAGACATGTCAAACTTTTTAATCAGTGGGGATCTTAGTGCTGATACCCCCAGTGATCAAGAAAACAAGCAGAAATAAATGTGCCACAGCTCTCAGCAATATATGTCTCACAGCCCCATAGATTTATAAGGGAGCAGCTTGACAAAGATCAATGAGAGCTGGGCAGTGAAGTATGCTACCGTGCTCTTCTCCCACTCATTCTTTCGATCATTGGGAGTCTCAGCACTGAGACTTCACTGCTCAAATCGTAGGACAGGTCTTTGTGACATATCAAAAGTTTTTTAAGTAGTGTGCTAGGTGTCATACACCAATTGGTATGCTTAAAAGCATTTATGCATGGCAGGGGCAGCATGACCACCCCGTTGTTTTGACACCTGTAGCAGCGCCTGACCCAGGCTTGAAGGCCTATCTTGCCAGTAGAAGGATCTCAGAATACCATCCAGATTCACAAATAACTGCTTAGGAGGGATTAAAGCGGACAAATGAAAGACATCCAGAAACTTAAGTACAGGGATCATTTTAAAAATATTAATTCTACCTTGCAATGACAGAGGCAAGGAGTTCCACAAGTGCAATGTACTAGCCATGGCAACCAGCACAAGGTCTAGGTTTAGTGCCATATAATCCCCCAAACGTGCAGTCACCTCCACTCCCAGATACCTGAACTGAGTGACCACCTGCAATCCATGAGGAAGAGAGGGCAGAAGCATCAGGAAAGATATTGCCCAATTAACCCTCAGGCCTGAGAAGGTAGCAACGTCATCCAGTAGACTAAATAACACCCCCAGGGAACCACGGACATCTGCCAAATAAACTAAAGTGTCATCTGCATACATGGAGACCTTTTCTTCAAGGGACCCCCAACGCAACCCATGGATATCAGGTGAAGCTCTGATGTCGGCTGCCAATGGTTCCACTGCTAAGGCAAACAGAAACGGGGACAGCAGGCATCCCTGCCTAGTACCCCTTCTCAGTAGAAATGAGTCAGAGATATCTATATTTGTACATATTCTAGCTCTTGAGTTATCGTAAGCAGCCCATGCTCTAAACCTTGAGCCAAAGCGAAGGATCCTCAGCACAGCCCAGAAATAAGGCCATTCCACAGAATAAAAAGCCTTATACACATCCAGACTAACCACATAGCCCGCAGAAGTGTCATTCTCCGCAGCAGCAATATTAAGATGTAAACGTTTAACATTAATGTATGTGGCTCGCCCAGGTTTGGATGCGGTCAGATCTGTAGACAGTTCTCCTTACTGCAGAAGGAAATTGCTTTTTGAAATCTGAGATGTTTAAATTATCTGTTAAACAAACTCAGACTGGGACTGCTGCAATGCCACTGCCACAGAGGACCCCCAAAGAGGCAGATGGGTTACTGTAGGTTCTGGAAGACTTAGAGTTGTGGATAGAAGACATGCCCCACAGTCTGTGGTTCTCCATAATTAATTTGCAGCACTCTCAGAATGTAAGGGCAACATGGATATTGGCTCAAGCACAGAGGGTGAGGAAAAATCGACTCCTATGTCTAATGTATGCAAGACTGCAATTAAAGCACAACTGTCATGGATATTATACCCCCCAGACTAATACCATGATAGAATAGATGATGACACGTGTAATGCAGCTATACTTTTGGCTGCTCTTTATCACACTTTATCAGGAGGAAAATCATTTTATTGTGCAGTCAGCAACAGATGGATAGGCGTTGGCTGTGGATCGTAATGCCCCGCCTCTGTCACACCTATCCCTTGTAAGTGAGCACTGGGACCACTGTGTGATTGACACAAAGGTCCCCACCCCCGATGTTCATGATGTGCGTGCCGGCATGACTCCACTGAGCCTATACATATTATGTGCACCTTTATGATGTATGATATACAGTGCCCATACTCCTTTTCTTTCTTCTCCTGGTGCCGGAGACGCGCTGCTTCTGTTTTCAGTAGAGGCACAGAGCTCGCTCCCTGCCTCTAGGGCTGAACAGGCGTACTCTGCTGCTGGCAGACAACGGGAGTGAGCGCTTTCTCTCTGAGTCTAGTGAAAGCAGAAGCAGAGCGTCTCCGGCACCAGGAGAAGAAAGAAGGGGAGTACGGGCACTGTACATCATAAAGGTGCATATAATATGTAGTGGCTCAGTGGAGTAGTCACGACGGCCCGCACATCATGGACATCGGGGGTGGGGACCTGTGTATCAATCACACAATGGTCCCAGCGCTCACTTACAGGGGATAGGCATGGAGGAGGTGGGGCATTACGATCCCCAGCCACGCCTATCCGTCTGTTGCTGACCGCACAATAAAACTATTTTCCTGCTGATAAAGTGTGATAAAGAGCAGCCAAAAGTATAGCTGCATTACATGTGTCATCATCTATACTATCATGCTATTAGTCTGGGGGGGGGTATAATATCCATGACAGTTGTGCTTTAAGGACAAAAAAGATAAAGTAAAGTCTGAAAGGAAGCAGCTGTTGCTGGGTGATTCAATCATAAGAAGTGTGGAGCTTAAGGAAAATGGTTTTGTGAGATGTCTACCGGGTGCTACTGCTAGAAGAGATTGAAGACTTTTTCTTAATATTGTTAAGCAAGCAAAGCAGGAAGGGGACGTGGATGTTCTTGTCCATCTAGGGACAAATGACCTGGCTTGCAATGAAGTTTCAGAGGTGAAGGAATCTTTTATCAAACTTAGTAATGATGTACAGGATTTTGCATCCACTGTTTCATTTTCTGAAGTTCTGCCTATGCATAACGTTCCGAATGAAAGGCAGAGGCGCATTAAGGAGTTCAATTTATGGCTTAGTAAATGGTGTTAAAAGCAAGGATTTGGCTTTGTGTCTCATGATAGCTCTACTTGGAATAGAAAGGAGATGGTTTGCATCTTTCTCTCAAAGGAACGAATGTACTCAGTGAGCAATTCCAAGAATTTGTTGAGGAGTATTTTCACTAGGAAGGGGGGGGGGGGCAAAAGAGTTCAAATCCGAGTCCAATTGCCCCCCGAAACAATGCCAGAACATGTCAGTAGCACAGAGGTTAAGAAATGACAAACTCAAAATCCTGTCTACAAATGCCCGCAGTTTAGGTAATAAAATCAATGAACTTGGGTCAATAATGGCATCTAGATTTAGTGGCTGTTACTGAGACATGGTTTAATGAAAGTAATGACTGGAACATATCCATACCAGGGTGTTATTTACACAGAAGAGACAGAAAAGGCAAGAAAGGAGGAGGAGTGGCCCTATATGAGAAAGATTGCATAGCATCTAACCTAATACAAGTTAGTGAGGCCAACATAGAATCAGTTTGGGTTACGTTGTGTCACGATTCGGCTGGCTGGAGGCGGATCCTCTGTGCCAGAGAGGGATTGACGTGGACCGTGTCGGTGGACCGGTTCTAAGTTGCTACTGGTATTCACCAGAGCCCGCCGCAAAGCGGGATGGTCTTGCAGCGGCGGTGGTCGTATCCACCGGCAACAGCTCAACCTCTCTGACTGCTGAGATAAGCGCGGTACAAGGGAGTAGACAAGAGCAAGGTCGGACGTAGCAGAAGGTCAGGGCAGGCAGCAAGGATCGTAGTCATGGGCAACAGCAGGAGGTCTGGAACACAGGCTAGGAACACACAAGGAAACGCTTTCACTGGCACAACGGCAACAAGATCCGGTAAGGAAGTGCAGGGGAAGTGAGGTATAAATAGGGAAGTGCACAGGTGAAGATACTGATTAAAACCCATGCGCCAATCAGTGGCGCACCAGCCCTTTAAATAGCAAAGACCCGGCGCGCGCGCGCCGTAGGGAGCGGGGCCGCGCGCCGGGACAGCACAGAAGGGGAACAAGTCTGGTAAGCGGTCGGGATGCGCATCGCGAACGGGCGCGTCCCGCATCGCGAATCACATCCCGGCTGGGGACATTATCGCAGCGCATCCGGTCAGCAGGTCTCCGGGCGAGCGCTCCGGGGAGGAGCGGGGACCCGGAGCGCTTGGCGTAACAGTACCCCCCCCCCCTTGGGTCTCCCCCTCTTTTTAGAACCCAAGAATTTGTGGATAAGGTCCTTGTCAAGGATGTTGTCCTCGGGTTCCCACGACCTCTCCTCTGGGCCGCAATTCTCCCAATCTACAAGAATTTTTTTTTTTTACCTCTGACCGTCTTGGATGCCAGAATTTCTTTAACCCAGAAGATGTCAGAGGACCCGGAAACAGGAGTAGGAGCAACAACCTTGGGAGAGAAGCGGTTAAGGATGAGTGGTTTAAGGAGAGAGACATGAAAAGCATTAGGAATACGGAGAGAAGGAGGAAAAAGGAGTTTGTAGGAGACAGGGTTGATTTGGCATTTGATTTTAAAAGGACCAAGATAACGTGGTCCCAGTTTATAACTGGGGACACGAAAGCGGACATACTTGGCGGAGAGCCATACTTTGTCTCCAGGAGAAAAAACAAGGGGAGTTCTTCTTTTTTTGTCGCCATGTTTCTTCATCTGGGATGAGGCCTGTAGGATAGATTTTAGAGTCTCTTTCCAGATGGTGGAGAAGTCCGAGTCACTTCATCAACAGCGGGCAAACCAGAAGGCATGGGAGTGGGAAGGGGGGGAAGAGGGTGACGGCCGTACACCACAAAAAATGGGGATTTAGCGAAAGACTCAGAGACTCTGAAATTGTACGAGAATTCGGCCCATGGTAGAAGATCGGCCCAGTCATCCTGGCGGGAGGAAACAAAATGATGCAAATAGTCACCAAGAACCTGATTAATTCTTTCCACTTGCCCATTGGATTGGGGATGATAAGAAGACGAGAAGTTTAATTTGATTTTAAGTTGATTACAGAGAGCCCTCCAGAATTTCGACACAAATTGAACGCCTCTATTCGAGACGATATGCGTAGGAAGCCCGTGAAGGCGAAAAATGTGCACAAAAAATTGTTTCGCCAACTGAGGCGCAGAAGGAAGACCTGGAAGAGGGATAAAATGTGCCATCTTGTTGAACCGATCAACAACCACCCAAATAACTGTGTTGCCATGGGATAAAGGTAAATCAGTAATAAAGTCCATACCAATCTGAGACCATGGTCGCTCAGGAACAGGCAGAGGATGGAGGAGACCGGCAGGCTTCTGGCGAGGGGTCTTGCCCCGGGCACAGACTGTACAAGCCCGAACAAAATCAGCAACATCAGCTTCCAGGGTAGGCCACCAATAAAAACGAGAGATGAGCTGGACGGATTTTTTGATGCCAGCATGGCCTGCGAGGTGTGAGGAGTGTCCCCACCTGAAAATCTTGAGGCGGTGGCGTGGAGAGACAAAGGTCTTCCCTGGAGGAGTTTGTCTGATGGAAGCTGGAGAAGTGGAGATCAGACAGTCCGGAGGAATAATGTGTTGCGGGGGAAGCTTCCATTTCAGAGGCATCCGATGAACGAGAGAGAGCGTCAGCCCTAATGTTCTTGTCAGCGGGGTGAAAATGAATTTCAAAGTTAAACGGGCAAAGAACAAAGACCACCTAGCCTGGCGGGGGTTCAGCCGTTGGGCAGACTGAAGATAAGAGAGATTCTTGTGATCAGTGTATATAAAAACTGGGTATTTGGATCCCTCCAGCAGGTGCCTCCATTCCTCAAGCGCCAATTTTATGGCCAATAATTCTCGATCACCAATGGAGTAGTTTTTCTCCGCCAGAGAGAAGGTCCTAGAAAAGAAACCACAAGTAACAGCATGTCCGGAAGAATTTCTCTGTAGGAGTACCGCTCCAGCTCCCACCGAGGAGGCGTCTACCTCAAGTGAGAAGGGTTTAGATGGATCAGGTCTGGAGAGTACGGGAGCAGAAGAAAAGGCAGTTTTGAGATGGTTGAAGGCCTCTTCTGCTTGAGGAGGCCAGGACTTAGGGTTGGCGTCTTTCTTGGTTAGGGCCACAATTGGGGCCACAATAGTGGAAAAATGTGGAATAAATTGTCTGTAATAATTGGCAAACCCCAGGAAACGTTGGATAGCACGGAGTCCGGAGGGGCGTGGCCAATCCAATACGGCTGATAGTTTATCCGGGTCCATTTGGAGTCCCTGGCCAGAGACTAAGTATCCTAGGAAGGGAAGAGATTGACATTCAAAGAGACATTTTTCCATTTTGGCATATAATTGATTGTCCCAAAGTCTCTGAAGAACCATGCGGACATGCCGGCGGTGTTCTTCAAGGTTAGTAGAAAAAATCTAAATATCATCCAGGTAGACCACAACACAGGTATATAGAAGATCACGAAAAATTTAATTTACAAAGTCTTGGAAGACGGCAGGGGCGTTGCAAAGCCTAAAAGGCATAACCAGATATTCAAAGTGTCCATCCCTGGTGTTAAACGAGGTCTTCCATTCGTCCCCTTCCCTGATGCGGATGAGATTATATGCACCTCTTAAGTCCAAATTGGTAAAGACGTTGGCGCCATGTAGGCGGTCAAAGAGTTCTGAGATAAGAGGTTGGGGATAGCGTTTTTTTATAGTGATTTTATTCAGGCCGCGGTAAGCAATGCAAGGTCGTAAGGAGCCGTCTTTTTTGGAGACGAAGAAAAGTGCGTCTTTCCTGACGTGGAGGTCGGATAGGACAGTCCTTCAAAAAGTGTTCGGTACTGGCACAGTACAGGCAAAGGTTCTCAATGCGGCGGCGTGTCCTCTCTTGAGGTGTCAAGCGAGACCGGTCAACTTGCATAGCCTCCACGGCGGAAGGCACAGGAACGGATTGCAGCGGACCAGAGGAGAGAGGAGGCGGGGAGAGAAACCCCCTCGTGCGAACAAAGTCCATATCCTGGCGGAGCTCCTGACGCCGTTCGGAAAAACGCATGTCAATGCGGTTGGCCAGATGAATAAGTGCATGCAGGTTAGCAGGGATTTCTCGTGCGGCCAGCACATCTTTGATGTTACTGGATAGGCCTTTTTTGAAGGTCGAGCAGAGGACCTCGTTATTCCAGGACAATTCGGAGGCGAGAGTACGGAAGGCGTACTCGCCAACAGAAGAATTACCCTGGATCAGGTTCAGCAGGGCAGTCTCGGCAGAAGAGGCTCGGGCTGGTTCCTCGAAGACACTTCTAATTTCCGTGAAGAAAGAGTGTACAGAGGCAGTGACAGGATCATTGCGGTCCCAGAGCGATGTGGCCCATGACAGGGCTTTCCCAGACAGAAGGCTGACCACGAAAGCCACCTTTGACCTTTCAGTAGGAAATTGGTCCGACATCATCTCCAAGTGCAGGGAACATTGTGAGAAAAAACCACGGCAAAATTTAGAGTCCCCATTAAATTTGTCCGGCAATGACAAACGGAAGTTGGATGGGGCCACTCGCTGCGGAGGAGGTGCAGGAGCTGGCGGAGGAGATGGTTGCTGAAGCTGTGGCAGAAGCTGCTGTAGCATCACGGTCAGTTGAGACAGCTGGTGGCCTTGTTGCGCTATCTGTTGCGACTGCTGGGCGACCACCGTGGTAAGGTCAGCGATAACTGGCAGCGGGACCTCAGCGGGATCCATGGCCGGATCTACTGTCACGATTCGGCTGGCTGGAGGTGGATCCTCTGTGCCAGAGAGGGATTGGCGTGGACCGTGTCGGTGGACCGGTTCTAAGTTGCTACTGGTATTCACCAGAGCCCGCCGCAAAGCGGGATGGTCTTGCAGCGGCGGTAGCAACCAGGTCGTATCCACCGGCAACGGCTCAACCTCTCTGACTGCTGAGATAAGCGCGGTACAAGGGAGTAGACAAGAGCAAGGTCGGACGTAGCAGAAGGTCAGGGCAGGCAGCAAGGATCGTAGTCAGGGGCAATGACAGGAGGTCTGGAACACAGGCTAGGAACACACAAAGAAACGCTTTCACTGGCACAATGGCAACAAGATCCGGCAAGGAAGTGCAGGGGAAGTGAGGTATAAATAGAGAAGTGCACAGGTGAAGATACTGATTAAAACCCATGCGCCAATCAGTGGCGCACCGACCCTTTAAATCGCAAAGACCCGGCGCGCGCGCGCCCTAGGGAGCGGGGCCGCGCGCGCCGGGACAGCACAGACAGGGAACGAGTCTGGTAAGCGGGTCGGGATGCGCATCGCGAGCGGGCGCGTCCCGCATCGCCAATCGCATCCCGGCTGGGGACATTATCGCAGCGCATCCAATCAGCAGGTCTGACCGGGGCGCTGCGAACAGGAGAACGCTGCGAGCGCTCCGGGGAGGAGCGGGGACCCGGAGCGCTCGGCGTAACACGTTGCAGTTTGGTAATCATGCAGTAACTAGTGTAGGTGTGATATATAGACCACCTGGCCAAGAAAAAAAATTAGATGATCTACTAGTTGAAGAAATAGCTAAAATGACAATGAAAGGAGAAGTTATCATTATGGGAGACTTCAATCTTCCGGATATAAAGTGGAATACCAAAATAGCTAGTTCTGCCAGGAGTACAGATATTATAAATTCCCTACTGGGAATATCGCTACAACAAGTGGTTGAGGAGCCAACCCGGTGGGAGGCCATTTTATATTTGGTATTGACAAATGGGGATTTGGTATATAATGTTATTGTAGGTAAAAACTTGGGATCTAGTGATCCCCAGTCAGTGTGGTTTAATATAAGAACAGTGAAGGAGTCACACCACACAAAAATGAAAGTTTTAGATTTTAGAAAAACTGACTTTTCAAAAATGAGATTAGTCATAAATGAGTACCTATCAGACTGGAACGGATTACATGGAGTCTAGGAGAAAAGGGAACTACTTAAAAGACACATTATTGAAGGCAATAGAAAATTGCATTAGTCTTGTCAGTAAAAGCAGAAAAAGGAAGATATCACTGTGGTACTCAGCAGAAGTGGCCAAAATCATAAAAAACTAAATGCTAGCATTTAGTAATTATAAAACAACCCAGAGCAATGAAGATAGGGAAATCTACAAGACTAGGCAGAAAGAGGCCAAGCAAGTTATGAGAACTTCTAAAGCACCGGCTGAAGAAAAACTAGCTCAGTCTGGATAAGACATTCTTCAGATATATAAATGGAAAAAGGAACTTAAAACAAGGAATAACTAAATTAAAAACAAAGGAAGGTATTTAGAAGAGCATAAAGGGCTAGCCAACTGCCTTAATGAATACTTCTTTTCAGTTTTTACAGAAGGAAAAGAAGGAAAAGGACATGTGTCTTTACAGAGGTAGAGGTTCTATATTTGCTGTCTAAAGTGAAGACAAATAAGTCACAGGGGCCTGATGGGATACACCCAAAATTATTAAAGAGCTCAGTGGTGAGCTAGCAAAACCAATCACTGGTAACAGGAGTCTTCCCGGAAGATTGGAAATTAGCAAATGTTGTGCCCATTCAAAAGAAAGGTAGTAGGGAGGAATCAAGCAACTCTAGGCCAGTAAGTCTGACATCAATAGTGGGGAAATTAATGGAAACCCTACTGAAGGATAGGATTGTAGAACATCTAAAATCTCATGGATTGCAAGATGAAAAACAACAGAAATTTTATGTGGATAAGTGCAAGATAATGCACCTGGGGCGTAAAAACCCTTGGACAGAATATAGAATATTTGGCACAGTCCTGACCTCAGTATGTGAGAAAAAGGATTTAAGATTAATTATTTCAGGAGACTTAAAGGTAGGAAGACAATGTAACAGAGCAGCAGGAAATGCTAGCAGAATGCTTGGATGTATAGAAAGAGGTATAAGCAGTAGAAAGAGAGAAGGGCTCCTACCGCTGTACAGAACACTGTTGAGACCTCACTTGGAGTATTGTGTGCAGTACTGGAGGCCACATCTCCAGAAGGATATAGATACTCTAGAGAGAGTTCAGAGAAGAGCTACTAAACTAGTACATGGATTGCAGTATAAAACTTACCAGGAAAGGTTAAAGGACCTTAACATTTAGAACTTGGAAGAAAGACAAGATAGAGGAGATATGATAGAGACTTTTAAATACATAAAGGGAATTAACATGGTAAAGGAGGAGAGCATATTTAAAAGAAGAAAAACTACCACAAAAGGACATCATTTTAAATTAGAGGGGCAAAGGTTTAAAAGTAATATCAGGAAGTATTATCTTACTGAAAGAGTAGTGGATGTGTTACACTTTGTGCTCCGGCCACACGCACCGGCCGCGAGCGCATTGTCCCTCTCTCCCCAGCTGTCAGCAGGACTGGGATTCGCATCGCAGGACGCGCCCTCATGCGAATCCCAGCCCATCACTTACCACGCTCCTCTGCTGCCTCCGCTGTGTCTCAGCTCCAGCGCACGTGTCCCCTAGGGCACACGCACGCGCCCGAGCTCTGAAATTAAAGAGCCAGTGCACCCATAATTATGTCCTACACCTGTTATCAATCTATAAGTTCTTGCACCTCCCTCTCTTCCCTGCCGGATCTTCAGTGCCCCTTGCCTGAGATTAAGCGTTCCCTACTGCCTGTTAGCCTTAACCATGTATCCAGACCTTCCCGCTATGTTATTCAACTACGCATCTTTGCCGCCTGCCTTGACCGTCTGCTAAGTTCGACTATGCTACTGCCTCTTCCTTTGGTACCTCGCCTGCCCAGCTACCTGTGGTGTTGAGTCGTGTCAGGGGTAGCGTTCTGGGTGTTGCCTGCCTTGCGGCGGGCTCTGGTGAAGACCAGCGCCACCTTAGGCTCTGCTCCCCGATACGGTCCGAGTCATCTGCCGCACAGGTTAGAGGATCCACATCCAGCTCCGTTACAGGATACATGGAATAACCTTCCTGCAGAAGTGGTCGCTAGAAATACAGTGAAGGAGTTTAAACATGCATGGGATAAGCATAAGGCTATCCTCCATTTAACATACGACCAGGGACTATTGATAGGATTCAGATTATTGGGCAGACTAGATGGGTCAAATGGTTCTTATCTGCCGACACATTCTATGTTTCTATAACTCCTGTCTGATCAGGGTGAACGATGGAAGCTATGACCCCTTCAAACGATTAGCTAAAATCTTAGCTGTAAGTTTAATATCAACATTAAGGAGGGAAATCAGTCTGTAAGAATCTGGTAAAGTCAGATCCTTTCCTGGTTGGGGGAGAATTACAATGAGGACTTCCCTCATAGAGTCCAGAAGCCTCCCAGTCTCCGCAGCAGCACTAAAAAGATTTTTGCAAAATAGGGACCAGTCGCTCTTCGTTCACCCTTTACTAATCTCCAATCATACCATCTAAACCCAGAGTTTTCCCCGTCTGCAACGAAGCAATAGCCTGAGAGAGCTTGTCAGCGGAAAAAGGAGCATCTAGAGCAGATGCCCATGCCTCAGTTAAAGCTTAAGGAGGAGACCCCTCAAAAACAAGAGTAAGCCCTCTGGAACATCTGATAAACGGGAGGCATATAGATTACTATAAAAGGCCCGGAAGACACCATTAACCCCTTAAGGACCGGGGGGTTTTCCGTTTTTGCATTTTCGTTTTTTGCTCCTTGCCTTTAAAAAATCGTAACTCTTTCAAATTTGCACCTAAAAATCCATATGATGGCTTATTTTTTGCGCCACCAATTCTACTTTGTAATGACATCAGTCATTTTGCCCAAAAATCTACGGTAAAGCGGGAAAAAAAATCATTGTGCGACAAAATTGAAAAAAAATACGCTGTTTTGTAACTTTTGGGGGCTTCCGTTTCTACGTAGTACATTTTTCGGTAAAAATGACACCTGATATTTATTCTGTAGGTCCATACAATTAAAATGATACCCTACTTATATAGGTTTGATTTTGTCGGACTTCTTGAAAAAATCATAACTACATGCAGGAAAATTAATACGTTTAAAATTGTCATCTTCTGACCCCTATAACTTTTTTATTTTTCCGTGTATGCGGCGGTATGAGGACTTATTTTTTGCGCCGTGATCTGAAGTTTTTAATGGTACCATTTTAAGGACTTATTGATTATTAAATGATATAAAAAGTGACCAAAAATGCACTATTTTGGACTTTGGAATTTTTTTGCACGCACGCCATTGACCGAGCGGTTTAATTAATGATATATTTTTATAATTCGGACATTTCCGCATGAGGTAATACCATATATGTTTATTTTTATTTTTATTTACACTGTGTTTTTTTTTTTTATTGGAAAAGGGGGGTGATTCAAACTTTTAATAGGGGAGGAGTTAAATCATCTTTATTCACTTTTTTTTTTCACTTTTTTTTTTGCATAGGGACCTATAACACTGCACACACTGATCTTCTATGTTGATCACTGGTTTCTCATAAGAAACCAGTGATCAACGATTCTGCCGCATGACTGCTCATGCCTGGATCTCAGGCACTGAGCAGTCATTCGGCGATCGGACAGCGAGGAGGCAGGAAGGGGCCCTCCCGCTGTCCTGTCAGCTGTTCGGGATGCCGCGATTAGCCGCGGCTATCCCGAACAGCCCGACTGAGCTAGCCGGGAACTTTCACTTTCACTTTCAGCCGCACGGCTCAGCTCTGAGCGCGCGGCTAAAGGGTTAATAGCGTGCGGCACCGCGATCGGCGCTGCACGCTATTAGAGGCGGGTCCCGGCTTCACTATGACGTCGGGCCCGCCGTGATATGAAGCGGGGTTACTGTGTAACCCCGCGTTATATCAGAAGAGCAGGACCAAGGACGTACCGGTACGTCCTTGGTCCTTAAGGGGTTAATAATCAAAGGGTCCGTCTCCAACATCCCAGTTACATCCCTTATTACAAGGAATAGATATTACCGGCTTACTCTCTCTAGCTAAATATGCCAACAGTTTTCCGTTTTTATCACCAAATTCAAAAAAGGCCACCTCCTTATCCACCATTTTCTTCTGAATTCTCTCCTTTTGACTAATCAGTAGAGCCCTTTGCGCTTTAGCCCACTGCTTCTCCACCTCGGGGAAGGGGTCTCTCACCATTTCTGCCTCCAAAGCCCCAATCTCCACCTGCAATGCCCTCTCTCTAGCAGAATAAGCAATTCTTGGCCCTGCAACTCCTGCCATGAAAGCACCCCTAACTTGTGCCTTATAAGCATCCCACTGCACTAATTTGTCAGGGTGGGACCCATTGTGTTCCCAAAAACAATTATGGGATTCAAGCAAAGCTGACGCCACCACCACCTATTGCAGCCAGCCAGGGTGCATACGCCAAAGTCTAGAGGAGTGACTAGGGCCCAAACAAAGGGCAAGTATAAGAGCTGAGTGGTCTGAAATCCCCTTGTGGTGTATGTGATGTCTCTTACCATGGACAGAAGATCGGACGACGCATACGCCAGATCAATTCTGGAGAAAGTTTTTTGGGCCCCTGAGTAAAAGGAGAACACTGGGTCAGACAGATGCTTCCAACGCCATACCGCAGTAAGAGACAATGCAGAGCTCCAGGCATTAAGACCAGGGGAGCCAGAGTCCACCACACCAGTGCGATCGACACCTGGATCCGGAACAGCATTAACCCCTTAAGGACTCATGACGTATGCATACGTCATGAGTCCCAGTCCTGCGATATAACGCGGGGTCACACGGCGACCCCGCATCATATCGCGGCGGGCCCGGCATCATAGTAAAGCCGGGACCCGCCGCTAATAGCGCGCGGCACCGATCGCGGCTAAAAACTAAAGTGAAAGTGCCCGGCTAGCTCAGGGAGCTGTTCGGGAATGCCGCGGCATAATCGCGGCATCCGAATAGCTGTAGCACAGGAGGAGGTCTTCTTACCTTCTCCTGCGCTGTCCGATCGCCGAATGAATGCTTCAAGCCTGAGATCCAGGCTTGAACAATCAATCGCTAAAAACACTGATTGATCCATTCCTATGGAGATGCATCAATCAGTGTTAAAGATCAGTTAATGCAATGTTATAGCCCCCTATAGGAGCTATAATATTGCATAAGAAAAGTGTAAAAAAAAATCATTAACCCTTTGAATTATCCCTTCCCCTAATAAAAGTTTGAATCACCTGGCATTTCCAAGAAAAAAAAAAGTGTAAATAAAAAATAAACATATGTGGTATCGCCGCATGCGGAAATGTCTGAATTATAAAAAATATACTGCTTTTTAAACCACACGTTCAATGGCGTATGCGCAAAAAAATTCAAAAGTCCAAAATAGCGCATTTTTGATCACTTTTTACCACAAAAAAGTGAATAAAAATTGATCAAAAAGTCTGATCAGAACAAAAATGGTACCAATAAAAACTTCCCTAAACACAGAAAAATAAAAAAGTTATAGGGGTCAGAAGATGACCATTTTAAACGTATACATTTTCCTGCATGTATTCATGATTTTTTTCTGAAGTGATACAAAATCAAACCTATACAACTAGGGTATCATTTTAACCGTATTGACCTACAGAATAAAGATAAGGTGTCATTTATGCCGAAAAATGTACTGCGTAAAAACGGAAGCCCCCAAAACTTACAAAATAGTGTTTTTTCATCAATTTTGTCGCACATTGATTTTTTTTCCCATTTCACCGTAGATTTTTGAGTAAAATGACTAATTTCATTACAAAGTAGAATTAGTGATGCAAAAAATAAGCCATCATATAAAATTTTAGGTGAAAATTTTAAAGAGTTATGATTTTTTAAAGTTAAGGAGGAAAAATTGAAAATGAAAAAACGGAAAAAGCCCTATAATAAGAACAGGGAGAGAGGGAAATGTAAGCAACCTAGACGTAATACACTCCAAGACATAAACATGAAATGAAGAGGGGACATACACAGACACTAGGAGAAAACTAAAAGCATGAAGGGAGCAGTGGACAATCACAAATATACCAAAATGGTCACAAACCACCTGTTCAATTACCAGGGGAAGGGATTTAGGGATTTTTTTGTTCCATGATGTGTGTTTCCTGAAGAAAGATTATGTGTGGGGCCTGATGTCTGATAAAATCTAAACACAAACATCTTTTAAATTGGGAGTTAAGTCCCCTGACATTCCAACTTATTACCTTAAGTGTCCCCATATTTCCAATATAAAAGCAAAAACAGCAATAAAAACAAGCCAGGCTGATACTGCTTACCTGTGGGACTCTCTGGGAACACTAACCACACACACCACACACATACCAACACACCAGGCAAACAAACAACAGACCAAAACAACCCAGAAACAAATGCATACTATAGCATTAACATCCCTAATAAACCCTGTCTAACACTGGACACTCGTGCAGACCTGGAACCTAAACTCTAACTCTAATTGGCAATTGCAAGAACTCAAGCACTTAAACCATCCCAATCCCTCCCCACAACCCCAACTGAACTAGCTAGATGGGCCAACTCACTATAGAGCCTCTACAACTGGTTAAAGAGTATCAGATAAGGGTCTGTAGGTAGTCTTTCAGCAGTGACACCTAAAAGATAAGTCTTAACTCCCTAGCCTAACAAGACTAACTAAGAGGAGGGGGACAGCAGGAGTCTCAGCAGGAAAGTCAATCCAGAGGTCCCACCACAGGCACAGCGTCCACCCAATGAAGAGCCTCAGCAGGTGATGTAAAGAATTTAGTGGTCACTCCATCCACCACAGAAGTCTGGCCGGGAACAGCATTGCATAACTGTATCCCTTGTTGCGCAAGCGAAGACAGACTTCTATAAATGTAATGCTCTGCTTCCGGAGTTCAACCGAGAAGTCCGGATAGAAGGCTACTCTGGAGTCATTGAAGCGCACCTCCCCCTTGATGCGTACCACCCTCAGGATTGCATCTCTATCTCGGTAATTAACCCCTTAACGACGAAAGACGTATATTTACGTCCTGCGCCGGCTCCCGCGATATAAAGCGGGGTAGCGCTGCGATCCCGCATCACAACGCGTCGGTCCTGGCGCTCATCAACGGCTGGGACTCGCAGCTAATACCACACATCGCCGATCGCGGCAATGTGCGATATTAATCTTTTAGAAGCGGCGATCAAAGCTGACCGCCGCTTCTAAAGCGAAAGTGAAAGTATCCCTGCTAGTCAGTCGGGCTGTTCGGGACCGCCGCGGTGAAATTGCGGCATCCCGACCAGCTTACAGGACACCGGGAGGGCACTTACCTGCCTCCTCGGTGTCCGATCGACGAATGACTGCTCCATGCCTGAGATCCAGGCAGGAGCAGTCAAGCGCCGATAACACTGATCACAGGCGTGTTAATACAAGCCAGTGATCAGCATAAGAGATCAGTGTGTGCAGTATTATTGGGACCTATAACACTGCAAAAAAAAGTAAAAAAAAAGTATTAATAAAGGTAATTTAACCCCTTCCCTAATAAAAGTTTGAATCACCCCCCTTTTCACATAAAAAAAATAAAACAGTGTAAATAAAAAAATAAAATAAACATATGTGGTATTGCCGCGTGCGTAAATGTCCGAACTATAAAAATATATCATTAATTAAACTGCACGGTCAATTGCGTACGCGCAAAAAAATTCCAAAGTCCAAAAAAGCGTATTTTGGTCACTTTTTATACCATTAAAAAATGAATAAAAAGTGATCAAAAAGTCTGATAAAAAAAAATCATACTGTTAAAAACTTCAGATCACGGCATAAAAAATGAGCCCTCATACCGCCCTGTATGCGGAAAAATAAAAAAGTTATAGGGGTTAGAAGATGACATTTTTAAACGTATAAATTTTCCTGCATGTAGTTGTGATTTTTTCCAGAAGTACTAAAAAATCAAACCAATATAAGTAGGGTATCATTTTAACCGTATGGACCTACAGAATAATGATAAGGTGTCATTTTTACCGAAATATGCACTGCTTAGAAACGGAAACCTCCAAAAGATACAAAATTGCATTTTTTCTTCAATTTTGTCGCACAATTATTTTTTTTTTCCGTTTCGCCGTGAATTTTTGGGTAAAATGACTAATGTCACTGGAAAGTGGAATTGGTGACGCAAAAAAAAAGCCATAATATGGATGGGGAATGATTTTTAAAAGGTAAGGAGGAAAAAACAAAAGTGCAAAAATTGAAAAACCCTGAGTCCTTAAGGGGTTAAGCAATTTCGCCAAGAACGGCCTAGGAGGGCCTCCCGGGTAAGGAGGCCTGGCCAGGACCATATGTGCCCTCTCCACTGTAAAGTAAGGGGAGAAGGTGTCAGCAGGCAGGATTTCCTTTAGGCAGGATTCCAGAAATCTCACATGATCCAAGCCCTTTGCTTTTTCAGGCAATCCCACCAAACTTATATTGTTACGCCTCGGTTTGTTTTCAAGATCGTCTGCCCGTTCAAGTACTAGTTTAATTTGGCGCTGTATAGGACATCTGATCCGGCAAAGGATGGAGGGTATCTTCAACAGTTGAGAGTCTGTGCTCCACCTCTCCAGTGCGCTCCCTCAGCTTCTGTGTCTTGTGACGGAGGATGACAAATTCTTGTCTAAGCTCATCCACCTTGGACACCATCATTGTTGAACAGGAAGTAAAGGCAGCCAGCAATTGATTGAACTTCTGGTAAATAGACTCAGCATGGCAGGAAGCATGTGGGGGAACAGTGTCCCCCTGTGCTGGGGCAACCCGAAAACATAGGAGGGGAAGGTGCGGACAAAGCCTCATCCAAAGCTTCTGCAGGCCTGGAGAAGTGACTGAGGGTCTTGGCAGCATATGCAGAAACTTTAGAAACCAGAGGAGTGGGAACACTGGAACTCCATCTGGAATGACCACTGGCCCCAGAATGGCTCTCATCAGAAGAGGCATCCTCCTCAGCCACTTGTTTAGATTTTCTAGCCTTGTTCCTTGAGCCACCCATGGTTCTTATAGAATAGCAGCAAGATATAATATAGACACCACAAGGCACAGCTAAACCGCACAGTCCAGGTATCAACAGCTGGTAGGCAAGGCAAGCCCAACAGGGCACTGTAGCTCCAAACAGATTTCACAGGGGAGTAAAAGCAGTTAAGTCCAACAGTTAAGACTCACAGCAAGTATGATGACCAACAAAGTCCAGCAATGCAGGCAGTGTAAATACAAGGAGAGAATAGCTTAGTGGAATCAGCAGCACTCCAAATAAGGAAACTAGGGCAGCAGATTATCCATTCAACAGCACCTCTAGGTGATCTCCGCCAGTGCCGGGGTCCACAGGTAAGAAAGGATATGTGGGAGCTTCTTTCTCCCCGTAGTAGCTGCAATAGCCAGCACAGCACGTCTCAGTCCAAGCCCGCTCCCGCCACTCAATCCAGGAACAGGAGTCGCCCCAGCAACCAGGAGGCTCCACCACGAAGCTCAACAATGGGGACCTCCGGCCTCCAAGCTTTAATATGCCGTCTTCAACATCAGCCGCCCCTGCTCTAGCGCACTTACAGGATCCTTCGGACACCAAAAGCTCCACTGCACCGCCGCTGAGGATGCACTGCTGCCCGCTTTCCAGGACAGCCCACTCCGATCCTACCACCAGCCTCATGTCCCGGCAGGGTCCTCCGCTGGGCCACCGCTCCCGACTCTGGCAGCCACTACCACCTCCAGCAGGCACCAGCAGGTCTCCCCGGCACCACAGGCTCTGACAGGGTAAGTTAGGGCATACAGGGCAATGTAATCAGGGTAAAAAGGAGTCGGGCAGGCGAGAGCACAGAGAAGTGCAACCGCTCAGCTCGACATTCAGGCCACTCCCGTATCAGAAGCTTTTTAAGTGACAGGTTCACTTTAAATGGTCACTGTGGTTTTAAACAACCTCCCTTGATAGCCCCTGTGATTCCCAATATTTTTTGTAAATACCTTTATTTAACAAACATGTATTCTTACCCCAGAAAAACAGCTCTATGCTCTTGGTCACTAGGTGTCTCCTTTCCCTGCAATCTGTTGTCCACTGCCTGTTGTTAGGGGAAATCCATCTCTAATAGCAGCTTCAGTCAGGATGAGTCTTGGCAAGTGCTCTGTGCTGGAGAGAGGAGAGAGAGACAGGCTGTGTGTCTGCATCTGTGATTGTCCAGAGGATCTGCACTTTTCCTGCAAAGTGTATCAAGGCTTTACTCGCATCTCAGAAACAACTGTGCTTAGTTTTACCCTTTTCTTCTTTTACAGCTGATGTTATTTCCTTAACCCCTTGGGGACGGAGGGCTTTTCTGTTTTTGCACTTTAGTTTTTTCCTCCTTAGCTTTTAAAAATCATAACCCTTTAAATTTTGCACCTAAAAATCCATATGATGGCTTATTTTTTACGCCACCAATTCTGCTTTATAATAATATCAGTCATTTTACCCAAAAATCTATGGCGAAATGGAAAAAAAAAATCATTGTGCAACAAAATTGAAGAAAAAATGCCATTTTGTAAATTTTGGGGCTTCCGTTTCTACGCAGTACATTTTTCGGTAAAAACAACACCTTATCTTTATTCTGTAGGTCCATACAATTAAAATGATATCCTACTTATATAGGTTTGATTTTGTCGTACGTCTGGAAAAAATCCTAACTGCATGCAGGACACTTTATACGTTTAACCCCTTAAGGACCGGAGGTTTTTCCGTTTTTGCATTTTCGTTTTTTGCTCCTTGCCTTTAAAAAATCATAACTCTTTCAAATTTACACCTAAAAATCCATATGATGGCTTATTTTTTGCGCCACCAATTCTACTTTGTAATGACGTCAGTCATTTTGCCCAAAAATCTATGGTGAAGCGGGAAAAAAAATCATTGTGCGACAAAATTTAAAAAAAAACGCTGTTTTGTAACTTTTGGGGGCTTCCGTTTCTACGTAGTACATTTTTCGGTAAAAATGACACCTGATATGTATTCTGTAGGTCCATACGATTAAAATGATACCCTACTTATATAGGTTTGATTTTGTCGGACTTCTGGAAAAAATCATAACTACATGCAGGAAAATTAATACGTTTAAAATTGTCATCTTCGGACCCCTATAACTTTTTTATTTTTCCGTGTATGGGGCGGTATGAGGGCTCATTTTTTGCGCCGTGATCTGAAGTTTTTAACGGTACCATTTTTGCATTGATAGGACTTATTGATCGCTTTTTATTCATTTTTTCATGATATAAAAAGTGACCAAAAATGCACTATTTTGGACTTTGGAATTTTTTTGCGCGCACGCCATTGACCGTGCGGTTTAATTAACGATATATTTTTATAATTCGGACATTTCCGCACGCGGCGATACCATTTATGTTTATTTTTATTTTTATTTACACTGTGTTTTTTCTTTTATGGGAAAAGGGGGGTGATTCAAACTTTTAATAGGGAAGGGGTTAAATGATGTTTATTCACTTTTTTTTTGCACTTTTTTTTTGCAGTGTTATAGGTCCCATAGGGACCTGTAACACTGCACACACTGATCTTTTACATTGATCACTGGTTTCTCATAAGAAACCAGTGATCGATGATTCTGCCGCATGACTGCTCATGCCTGGATCTCAGGCACTGAGCTGTCATTCGGCGATCGGACAGCGAGGAGGCAGGTAGGGGCCCTCCCGCTGTCCTGTCAGCTGTTCGGGATGCCGCGATTTCACCGCGGCTATCCCGAACAGCCCACTGAGCTAGCCGGCATGCTTTCGGTTTCACTTTAGACGCGGCGTTCAACTTTGAACGCCGCGTCTAAAGGGTTAATAGCGCGCGGCACAGCGATCAATGCCGCGCGCTATTAGCCACGGGTCCCGGCCGTTGTTAGAGGCCAGGCCCGAACCGCTATGACGCGGGGCCACGCCGTGGCCCCGCGTTATAGATCGGGAGTGGACACATGACGTTCCAGTACGTCATGTGTCCTTAAGGGGTTAAAATTGTCATATTCTGACCCCTTAAACTTTTTTTATTTTTATGAGGGCTCATTTTTTGCACCGTGATCTGAAGTTTTTAGTGGGATCATTTATGTATTGATTGGACTATTTGATCACTTTTTATAAATTTTTTCATGATATAAAAAGTGACCAAAAATATGCTATTTTGGATTTTGGAATTTTTTGGCGCGTACGCCATTAACCGTGCAGTTTAATTAACAATATATTTTAATAATTCGGACATTTCTGCACGCGGCGATACCACATATGTTTATTTTTATTTACACAGTTTTTTTTAAATGGGGGGTGATTCAAACTTTTATTAGGGAAGGGGTTAAATTATCTTTATTAACTTTTTTTTTTTCACTTTTTTTTGCAATGTTATAGCTCCCATAGGGACCTATAACACTGCACACACTGATCAATGGTTTCTCATAGTAAACCATTAATCAATGATTCTGCCGCTTGACTGCTCATGCCTGGATCTCAGGCACTAAGCAGTCATTCAGCGATCGGACAGCGAGGAAGCAGTTAGGGACCCTCCTGCTGTCCTTTAAGCTGTTCGGATGGCGCGATTTCATTGCGGCATTCCTGAACAGCCCCCTGAGCTAACTGGCAATGGTTTACTTTCACTTCAGACGCGGCATTCAACTTTGAACGCTGTGTTTAAAGGATTAATAGCACGCGGCACCGCGATCAGTGCCGCGCGCTATTAGCCACAGGTGCTAGGTGCCGGGCTCGACCCGTTATGACGCGGCACTGCGTGGCCCCTAGTTATAGACAAGGAGCGGGCTGAGGGCGTACAGGTATGCCCTCCGTCCCCAACAGGTTAAAGGGGTTGTCCAGTGAAAACTATCGTATCCCCTATCCACAGAATAGGGCATAAGCAGCTGACAATGGAGGGTCCGACTGCTGGGTCCCCCGCGATCTTTGGAATGGGACGCTAACTCTGACTGAGGAGGAGCACTTCATTTATTTCTATGGTTGAGACGAAGATATCCGAGTACAGGACTTGGACATCTCCAGTGCACATATAAAAATAAATGGAGTGAATTTCTGTGGCTGTTTAAAGGCAACACCCATTTTCTTGAGGAGGAAGTGTTGGTGGCTATTGTCTATTGTCTTGCGCCTTGAGTGTGTTTGGGGAGAAGCAGCAGCCCTTCTATGGTCCCTTTGTGAACATTTGCATGCTATCAGATGAGTTGTGCTGGCTTTTGGTGAGTGGTAAGAGGTGAGTGGTTCTTTGCTTTTACATTCCACTGACCTGTACAGAAGATTCTACACATGGGTGTGCTTCGTATTTGCTTGTTTTGTAAATGTACTTTAAATTTCAACTCACAACATGATTCCAGTCTATGCACTATTAGAGTAACTTTTTTTTCTTTCTTTCTTTCTTTCTTTTTTATGCTGCCCTGTTTCTTCTTTCATGTCTGCTCACAAAGCACCTTTAAAAAACTTAGATCATCTGTAACCCCTTACCCCTGCACATGCCATGAATAATAGTGTAATGTCTAAATCATCAGCACAGTGCAAACCTGATCAGTGCATTTGCACTAGCACTATGTCACGGCATAGCAGAGAGTAGCATATAATGTGAGTGCTGTCATTTGGTAGAGAAGTAAGGAAGTGTGTATTACTGGTAAACAGCTGAGCCCTGGTCCCACCCCCTAAAATTAAGTGAATGAGAAGTAGCTGTGCACCATAGAGGGGGCTCCCAGGGGTTTAATAACAACCCAGAGAGAACTAAAATCACCTTGCCAGTTCTGTTAAGGGTTATTCTAGTAAAACTATCTTGTTTTATTTATTTATTTATTTATTTTTTTATACATTTTTAAAATTATAGATATACTTTAAAACACCTATGTCAGGTGCCCTATGGTATCCCTTTTGAAATAAGAATAAGATAGATGGGGAAACACCATGTTTAGTAACATATATATATATATATATATATATATATATATATATATATATATATATATATAGTCTACTCTATACGATTGTAATCTCTGACATGTAAAATAAATATTATTGTGATGGCTAGACAACTGTGTTAATCTCCAAATGGCCATTCTTGTAGGATGTTCCCAGATTGCAATGTTATTGCAAAGATTGCAAAGTATCTACCAAAAGTGAGCCAAGATCGAACAACTGGGGAATCGGTGACAGCCTTAGAAGTGTCTAAGGCTAATTTATACGCGTGGGAAGTGAAGGCTAGCCGGACATGCCAGCCATTTAGTATGACTGGCAATGAACAGTCATCTTATTGACATTAGATGGTAGTCAAGGTAAAAGCATCCCTATATTGGGAGACTTAAAGATAGCTCTACGGTACTTCTAGATGCTTAGATAAGACAACATAGTAACACTATACACACATTTAGCAGTCCATATGTATCTCCCTGTCACTCCCTGATCTCTAGGATAGGTGTTTGTACCTTATGACTTTATCAATACTAATAATCTATGACATTCCTATCAATCACCTGTGAAATTGATGTTGATGTTTGAGTATGTTTTTGTAATGTTATTATTCCTGAGGAAGGGGTTAAAGGGGTACTCTGGTGGAAAACAATTTTTTTTAAATTGACTGGTGCCAGAAGGTTATACAGATTTGTAAATTACTTCTATTTAAAAATATTAATCCTTCCAGTACTTATCAGCTGCTGTATGCTCCACAGGAAGTTCCCTTCTTATTGAATTTCTTTTCTGTCTGCCCACAGTGCTCTGCGGACACCTCTGTCCATGTCAGGAACTGTCCAGAGCAGGAGTAAATCTCCATAGCAAACCTATCCTGCTCTGGACAGTTCCTGATACAGACAGAGGTGTCAGCAGAGAGCACTGTGGACAGACACAGAAAAGAACTCCAGAAAGAAATACAACTTCCTCTGTAGTACACAGCAGCTGATATATATACTGGAAGGATTAATAATTTTAAAAATAAGTAATTTACAAATCTGTTTAACTTTCTGGCACCAGTTGATTTTAATAAAAAAATATATTTTTTTCACTGGAGTACCCCTTTAAGCCCTGACATGTGTAGAATGTACTTTAATTGTTTTATGTACTTGAAATAAATGTGGTTGTCATATTTTGAATACGACAAGAGTGATTATTTGAATAACTTAAAGATGGGGAGGAACTCCAGCAGGAAAAAGGATTCACCAGCAAGCCATGAGCAGGAGCCAGGAGTAATATGCTATACTGACATGAGGGAAGTAGTAGTGGCTGCACTGCCCACAGTGAAGTAAGTCGATTTGCTTGTTTTGGAGAAATTATCTAAACAATATTGGATACATAAGCCTGAGGTTCGCTCTCTTATTTTTCCCATTTTTTCTTGACCTATGCTTGCTCGGGTGGAACGAGGGTTCACCCGGAAGGATTTAATCGGACACCGGAATCAGCTCAGACTTAGGCTGCATTCACATCTCGTTTTTGCAATACGGTTGCCGTATCCTGTTTCAGCAAAAAAAAACAAAAAACGTATTGAACCATTTTCCAAACCGTATGCATTACATTACATTGACAACCCTATGACAACGGTAGCATCTGGTTGCATACATTTTGCTTAATTTATGGTTGTATGCGTTTTTTTTCCCACACAAAACCATAGTCTACTATGGTTTGAAGTCCGGTTGAAAAACCGTATCCAACCTGTATACGGTTATTTTAAAATGGAGTTCTATTGAACTTATGTGCGTACGGTTACATCCGGTTTGCACAATACTGTTTTTCTTTCTTTCTTTTTTTTTTTTTTTTTTTTGAAAATTCACAAAAAAAAGAACAAAAATAAAACCGTATCCGTTTTTTCCAATGAAAACGGTTTAAAACGCAAGTAAACAGGCATCCATTTTCAAACCGTATATGGTTTAAAAATGTGAGGAGGCATATTCGGTTGCATACGTTTCGGTCCGGTTTGGAGACATACGTTTTTTGTACAGAAAGGGTATACGGGACCCGTATTGCAAAAACGAGATGTGAATGCAGCCTAACAGGCATTTTTTTTTTACAAAGAGTGAGTAGTATAGGAGTGCCTCTCTCAAATTGTGGATTTTATTGGCTGATCATTTTTAGAGATGATTTTTATTCAGCAGCTCCCGAAAAACCCTTTTTCAGTTTTATTGTAGACTGTCATTTAAAAGGGCTGTCTAGGATTAGCAAAACATAGTTGGACATCTTTATACACATTTAAAATGAAGCTTACAAGGGAAAAACTTCATAATACCATGGCATACAGCAAACCAGCCAAATCATTTCATGACTACAAATAGTGTTCTACTCTAAACCGATGATACTTGGAAAATTAAAAATCCTTTATTTGAGTTTATTTTAAAGTTGAAATGAAAAGTTTGAGCACATTTGAACATTTCTGCAGTATAATTGCTAATTAGGACGGTGAGATGGTGTTGACAAGTAGCTGGTAGCAAAACCTAATGTGACAATCTTACTATTTCTAAGGTTTGCACCTAGTGAAATAAGAAGTCGGTGATACTAGTTTCTTGTACAAGTAAATCTGTCTTGTTACTATAGTTATGTAGTTTTTTATTTTGTTTGTTTTTTTAAATTACAATAGTGTTTTGATTTCACACACCAACAGTATTTTTCTTGTTTTTTTTTATACTTGACACATTTCACTTGCTTTTGGACTATTTCTTTCCTCTAAATATAGGTTTTTACATCATATCTTGCATATGATTATATTGTAAGTGCTTTTAATTCATTATTGAAATTAACTAAGTATCTTTTTTTTCCTTGTAGAATGCATCATTTAGTCTCAGCTCCTATAACAGTATACAATCTATGGCTCATACAATCTATTAGTCTGATGGTCTTAACTTACAGCTGGCAATTTGGTCATGAGAAATTTGATAGTTGTTACGCCGAGCGCTCCGGGTCCCCGTTCCTCCCCGGAGCGCTCGCCTCATCTTCGTTGTTGCAGCGCCCCGGTCGGATCCACTGACCGGGTGCGCTGCGGTCCCGCCTTCAGCCGGGATGCGATTCGCGATGCGGGTAGCGCCCGCTCGCGATGCGCACCCCGGCCCCCGTACCTGACTCGCTCTCCCTCGGTCCTGTCCCGGCGCGCGCGGCCCCGCTCCCTAGGGCGCGCGCGCGCCGGGTCTCTGCGATTTAAAGGGCCAGTGCACCAATGATGGTGCCTGGCCCAATCTTCCCAATTAGCTTAATTGGCTCCCACCTGTGCACTTCCCTATATCACCTCACTTCCCCTGCACTCCCTTGCCGGATCTTGTTGCCTTAGTGCCTAGTGAAAGCGTTCCCTTGTCTGTTCCTAGCCCGTGTTCCTGACCTCCTGCCGTTGCCCCTGACTACGATCCTTGCTGCCTGCCTCGACCTTCTGCTACGTCCGACCTTGCTTCTGCCTACTCCCTTGTACCTCGCCTATCTTCAGTATCTTCAGCAGCCAGAGAGGTGAGCCATTGCTAGTGGATACGACCTGGTCACTACCGCCGCAGCAAGACCATCCCGCTTTGCGGCGGGCTCTGGTGAAAACCTGTAGTGGCTTAGAACCGGTCCACTAGCGCGGTCCTCGCCATCCCTCTCTGGCACAGAGGATCCACTACCTGCCAGCCGGCATCGTGACAGTAGATCCGGCCATGGATCCCGCTGAGGTTCCCCTGCCAGTTGCCTCAGATATCACCACGGTGGTCGCCCAGCAAGCCCGACAGATCGCCCATCTAACCCACCAGCTGTCGGAAATGTCCACCATTGCGCACCAACTTCAGTCGCAACTTCACCAGCAATCTTCTCCTCCGCCAGCTCCTGCACCTCCTCCGCAGCGAGTGGCCACTCCTAGCCTCCGCCTGTCCTTGCCGGACAAATTTAATGGGGACTCTAAGTATTGCCGTGGCTTTCTTTCGCAATGTTCCCAGCACTTGGAGATGATGTCGGACCAGTTTCCTACTGAAAGGTCTAAGGTGGCTTTCGTGTTCTGCCTTCTGTCTGGAAAAGCCCTGTCATGGGCCGCTCCGCTCTGGGACCGCAATGACCCCGTCACTGCCTCTGTACACTCCTTCTTCTCGGAAATTCGAAGTGTCTTTGAGGAACCTGCCCGAGCTTCTTCAGCTGAGATTGCCCTGCTGAACCTGGCCCAGGGTGTTTCTTCCGTTGGCGAGTACGCCATTCAGTTCCGTGCTCTTGCTTACGAGTTGTCCTGGAATAGTGAGGTTCTCTGCGCGACCTTTAAAAAAGGCCTATCCAGCAACATTAAAGATGTTCTGGCCGCACGAGAGACTCCTGCTGACCTACATGAACTCATTCATCTAGCCACTCGCATTGACATGCGTTCTTCCGGATGGCGTCTGGAGCTCCGCCTGGATATGGACTTTGTTCGCACGAAGCGTTTTTTCTCCCCGGCTCCTCTCTCCTCTGGTCCTCTGCAATCTGTTCCTGTGCTTCCCGCCGCGGAGGCTATGCAAGTTGACCGGTCTCGCTTGACACCTCAAGAGAGGACACGACGCCGCATGGAGAATCTTTGCCTGTACTATGCCGGTACCGAACACTTCCTGAAGGATTGTCCTGTCCGTCCTCCCCGCCTGGAAAGACGTACGCTGACTCCGCACAAAGGTGAGACAGTTCTTGATGTCAACTCTGCTTCTCCACGCCTTACTGTGCCTGTGCGGATATCTGCCTCTACCTTCTCCTTCTCTACTATGGTCTTCCTGGATTCCGGATCTGCAGGAAAATTTTTTTTGGCCTCTCTCATCAACAGGTTCTACGTTCCTGTGACCAGTCTCGCCAGACCCCTCTACATCTATTGTTTTTACAATAAAAGATTGGACTGTCTCGTACGTTTCCACACAGAACCCCTCCTAATGTGCATCGGACCTCATCACGGAAAAATTGAGTTTTTTTTCCTCAGGTTCTTTGGCCCCAAGAAGAGGGGGAGACCCAAGGGGGGGGGGTACTGTTACGCCGAGCGCTCCGGGTCCCCGTTCCTCCCCGGAGCGCTCGCCTCATCTTCGTTGTTGCAGCGCCCCGGTCGGATCCACTGACCGGGTGCGCTGCGGTCCCGCCTTCAGCCGGGATGCGATTCGCGATGCGGGTAGCGCCCGCTCGCGATGCGCACCCCGGCCCCCGTACCTGACTCGCTCTCCCTCGGTCCTGTCCCGGCGCGCGCGGCCCCGCTCCCTAGGGCGCGCGCGCGCCGGGTCTCTGCGATTTAAAGGGCCAGTGCACCAATGATGGTGCCTGGCCCAATCTTCCCAATTAGCTTAATTGGCTCCCACCTGTGCACTTCCCTATATCACCTCACTTCCCCTGCACTCCCTTGCCGGATCTTGTTGCCTTAGTGCCTAGTGAAAGCGTTCCCTTGTCTGTTCCTAGCCCGTGTTCCTGACCTCCTGCCGTTGCCCCTGACTACGATCCTTGCTGCCTGCCTCGACCTTCTGCTACGTCCGACCTTGCTTCTGCCTACTCCCTTGTACCTCGCCTATCTTCAGTATCTTCAGCAGCCAGAGAGGTGAGCCGTTGCTAGTGGATACGACCTGGTCACTACCACCGCAGCAAGACCATCCCGCTTTGCGGCGGGCTCTGGTGAAAACCTGTAGTGGCTTAGAACCGGTCCACTAGCGCGGTCCTCGCCATCCCTCTCTGGCACAGAGGATCCACTACCTGCCAGCCGGCATCGTGACAATAGTCAGGCCGGCAATTGTGTTGGAAATATGGATGCAAAGATGTGACTGTATTAGACCATGGTAAACCAGCCTGAAAGTACAATAAAAGGGGTGTACTACGCCTGAAGACCTCTCATTCCCTATCTTAAAGATGTCTGATCGAAGGAGTCCAGTCTTCTTAACACAGAACTTTGGAGCTTCCGTGTTCGTGCTGTCACGCCACTCCCCCTCCATTCATGTCTATGGGAGGGGGCATGACGGCTAATACATAGCCATTATGCCTCCTCCTATAGACATAAATGGAGGAAGAGTGACCGCTGTGGTCGCCGGTCATCCGTCATGGAGCAGAGGTCGCTCCGTTCAACAGATGACTGGGGTGTCTAGACAAAGATCGTGGGGTCCCAGTGGCTGATCCCCCCCACGATCAGACATCTTATCCCCTATTATTTGGATAGGAGATAAGATGTCTAGGGGCAAAGTAAAGGGAACAATTTTCATGTATACCATTACAGTATCTAAATGTCAAAATCCAGCATGTTATATTATACAGGGTGGGACATTTATATGGATACACCTTAATAAAATGGGAATGGTTGGTGATATTAACTTCCTGTTTGTGGCACATTAGTATATGTGAGGGGGGAAACTTTTCAAGATGGGTGGTGACCGTGGCGGCCATTTTGAAGTAAGCCATTTTGAATCCAACTTTCGTTTTTTCAATAGGAAGAGGGTCATGTGACACATCAAACTGATTGGGAATTTGTATAGAAAAATATTGCCCGGACCTTCCAAGGTAGTGTGATTAATTAAATAGACAATAGATAACTGGGTCGTACTCCAATAATAATTCAATGATTATTTATTTAAAATGTATAGTGCATTACTCCTCACAGGGCCCTTGTGAGAAAAAACACATATAATAGATTAAACGATCTTAAAATGTAAAAATATTAAAAAGTATCACTGGCATATGAGATAGCTCTATATAGACAAATTCATATAATGTCTTTACGGTATTGTGAGGATGCAGTATAAATGTCCTTTTGTGTAGCAATTATATATCAAAGTGGATACTTTGTTACCGGTCCTGGATGATGTAGCTCTGTCAGCTCCCGCTGAGGCAATGTAGTTGTTCCTGTGCCTAGATATCACAGTCAGCGGTCTTAGGTGGTGCTGTGGCTTTAACTCTCAAGATCCAGGTGTTATGCGGTGATGGTCATCCCAGGCTGGTGGCTCTGGCAGGCGCCGATGGTAGAATCGCCGGGAGACCGTGCGCTGACAAGCGCCGATGGTAGATTTGTAAGGAGACCAAGCGCTGGCAGGCGCTGATGATATCGATCTCCTCACCGCTGGACTTGGAAGAAGCCGGAGACTACACGCTGGGTAGATGGAACTTGCCTCGTGTAGATGGCGTGTGACGTCAGCTTGAGCCGGAGCTGGCCAGGTAAAATCAGGACCGGACACTAGTCTAAATCGAATAATGCGTAGAAGATCCACAGTGTGGTAAACTTGCTCCGTGAGCAATAGCTTGAGTTCATGAAGAGCATAAATGCCAGTGAACAAGATTAATGTACAGGACTAGACGCGTTTCAGGGTTCTCAGATACGACCCTTTCCTCAGTAGTCATGATGGTTAATGACAATGTTTATCTATTTATAGGAGCACGAATCCCATGATTCAACAGTATTCTAAGTGATAACAAAAACATGAAATGGATAATCAAAAGAGTTACCTAGAGAGCAAAATAAATGGATGTGTATGTGAATACCGTCAAAGGACGGAAAATAGATTTTGGATTGCGTATATGGGTGAAACTGACTGAGCTACTTGTGGGATTGCAAAACTTTTATAATTAAATATCTTTCCCACAATTACAGTGAAAAAGTAAACACTATCAATGGAATGAAAATAAAAATAAAAATGAAAATGAAAATAAAAATAAAAATAAAAATTTGTATAAAAATAAAAATTACAAAAAAGAATTATAAAGAGAAAATGTAAATAAAAATAATATAATAGTTATGAAAATGAGAAATAAAGGTATGAAAAAATGTGAAAAAATATATAATAAAAAATAAAAAATAAAGATAAAAATAAAAATAAAAATTGGAAAAATAAGAAAAATTAAAACAAAATGAGATAAAGATAGAAATAAATATAGATAAAAATGAAAATAAATATAAAAATAGAAAATAAAAGATAAAAAATAAAAAATAAAATATAAAAAGTAAAAATAAGAATAAAAATTTGTGTGAAAAGAGTAAATGTGTAAAAAAATAAAAATAAAAATAAATATAAATAAAAAATAAAAATAAAAATAAATATAGAAAATAAAAATGAAAGATAAAATTAAAAAATAATAATAAAATGAAATAAAATAAAATAAAAATAGAAATAAAGATAGATGCATGAGAAATAAAATAAAGATGTATAAGTAAGATGTCATATTTTTATTTTTATCTTTATTTTTTATTTTTTATTATATATTTTTTCACATTTTTTCATACCTTTATTTCTCATTTTCATCACTATTATATTATTTTTATTTACATTTTCTCTTTATAATTCTTTTTTGTAATTTTTATTTTTATTTTAATTCAAATTTTTATTTTTATTTTCATTTTCATTTTTATTTTTATTTTCATTCCATTGATAGTGTTTACTTTTTCACTGTAATTGTGGGAAAGATATTTAATTATAAAAGTTTTGCAATCCCACAAGTAGCTCAGTCAGTTTCACCCATATACGCAATCCAAAATCTATTTTCCGTCCTTTGACGGTATTCACATACACATCCATTTATTTTGCTCTCTAGGTAACTCTTTTGATTATCCATTTCATGTTTTTGTTATCACTTAGAATACTGTTGAATCATGGGATTCGTGCTCCTATAAATAGATAAACATTGTCATTAACCATCATGACTACTGAGGAAAGGGTCGTATCTGAGAACCCTGAAACGCGTCTAGTCCTGTACATTAATCTTGTTCACTGGCATTTATGCTCTTCATGAACTCAAGCTATTGCTCACGGAGCAAGTTTACCACACTGTGGATCTTCTACGCATTAGTCGATTTAGACTAGTGTCCGGTCCTGATTTTACCTGGCCAGCTCCGGCTCAAGCTGACGTCACACGCCATCTACACGAGGCAAGTTCCATCTACCCAGCGTGTAGTCTCCGGCTTCTTCCAAGTCCAGCGGTGAGGAGATCGATATCATCAGCGCCTGCCAGCGCTTGGTCTCCTGACAAATCTACCATCGGCGCTTGCCAGCGCACGGTCTCCCAGCGATTCTACCATCGGCGCCTGCCAGTGCCACCAGCCTGGGACGACCATCACCGCATAACACCTGAATCTTGAGAGTTAAAGCCACAGCACCACCTAAGACCACTGACTGTGATATCTAGGCACAGGAACAACTACATTGCCTCAGCGGGAGCTGACAGAGCTACATCATCCAGGACCTGTAACAAAGTATCCACTTTGATATATAATCGCTACACAAAAGGACATTTATACTGCATCCTCACAATACCGTAAAGACATTATATGAATTTGTCTATATAGAGCTATCTCATATGCCAGTGATACTTTTTAATATTTTTACATTTTAAGATCGTTTAATCTATTATATGTGTTTTTTCTCACAAGGGCCCTGTGAGGAGTAATGCACTATACATTTTAAATAAATAACCATTGAATTATTATTGGAGTACGACCCAGTTATCTATTGTCTATTTAATTAATCACACTACCTTGGAAGGTCCGGGCAATATTTTTCTATACATATTTCGTTATTTTTTGCAGCTGTGGTATAGTTGCATGCCCTGTTGACCTCAGGTAGGGTTTACATATTAATTGTGAGCTGCACTTGCACCTTTTTTTCCTTTTCTTCTGATTGGGAATTTCACAAGAAAAACAATGATGTGCTTGGTTTAATGTAACTTTATTCTTTCATGAGTTATTTACAAGTTTCTGACCACTTATAAAATGCGTTCAATGTGCTGCCCATTGTGTTGGATTGTCAATGCAACCCTCTTCTCCCACTCTTCACACACTGATAGCATCACCGCAGGAGAAATGCTAGCATAGGCTTCCAGTATGCGTAGTTTCAGGTGCTGCAGAATGGGCAAAGCAAAAATTGGAACAGGACCCTCAGTTTACGTAGAAGATTTTGTTCAGTGATGAGGCAACTTTTATGTGAATGGTGAAGTTAACAAACAAAACCCCCGCTATAGGTCTGACACTAACCCACATTGGATAGATCCCTCCAAGACTGTTGGAACACAAAAATTGATGGTATGGTGTGGTATATGGGGTACAAAGATAGTGGGGCCATTCTTCATCAATGGAAACCTCAAGGCCACTGGATATGCAAAATTGCTGCATGATCATGTGTTTCCCTCTTTATGCACTGAATCTGGCATGTTCCCTGAGTTTTTCCAATAAGATGGTGCACCACCACATTATGGGTGCCAGGTCCGAGCATTCCTAGATGAACAGTTTGCCGGAAAGTGGATTGGTCTATGCTGTGAAGATACGAGATGTGCAGCACCTGAAACTACGGATACTGGAAGCCTGTGCTAGCATTTCTCCTGTATTGTTGCTATCAGTGTGTGAAGAGTGGGAGAAGAGGGTTGCACTGACAATCCAACACAATGGGCAGCACATTGAACACATTTTATAAGTGGTCAGAAACTTGTAAATAACTCATGAAAGAATAAAGTTACATTAAACCAAGCACATCATTGCTTTTCTTGTGAAATTCCCAATAAGTTTGATGTGTCACATGACCCTCTTCCTATTGAAAAAGCAAAAGCTGGATTCAAAATGGCCGACTTCAAATGGGCCGCCATGGTTACACCCATCTTGAAAAGTTTCCCCCCTCACATATACTAATGTGCCACAAACAGGAAGTTAATATCACCAACCATTCCCATTTTATTAAGGTGTATCCCTATAAATGGCCCAGCCTGTATATTGCCATGTATCCGGTTGTAGCTTCCATGGCAATAACAAACTAGGTTTTCTGAAGTAGGCCAATGTTGATTAGCTGGTCGTAGGTACCACTTTGAATACAAAGAAAGAGGAGCCCACCTCTTTAACCCCTTAACCTCTTAAGGACTCAGGGAGTACCTGTATGTCCTTAGCCCGGCCCCGGTGTGAAAAACGGGGTCACGCCGTGACCCCACATCACACCGGGTCAGTCCCAGCTGCTAACGATAGCCGGGACCCTGGGCTAACAGCGTGCAGCACCAATCGTTGTGCCGAGCGCTGTTAACCCTTCAGACACGGCGATCAAAGTTGACCGCTCCATCTGAAAACAAAAGTAAACGCTTCCCGGCAGCTCAGTCGGGCTGATCGGGACATTGCGATAAAATCGCGATGTTCTGATCAACTGGGATGCTGGCGGAGGTCTCCTTACCTCTCTCTGTGGCGTCCGATCGTCGATTGATTGCTCCCAGCCTGAACTACAGGCTTGAGCAATCAAGCCCCTATCTGACTGATCCCTGCAAAGCTATGGCTTTGCAGGGATCAGCATAGGAGATCAGTGTGTGCAGTGCAAAAGCTCACTATGGGAGCTCTAGCACTGCAAAGAAAAAGTGAAAAAAAAAAAAGTTAACAAAGGTCATTTAACCCCTTCCCTAATGAAAGTTTGAATCACTCACCTTTTCCCTTTAAAAAAACTGTATAAATAAAAATTAACATATGTGGTATCGCCGCGTGCATAAATGTCCGAACTATAAAATTATATCATTAATTAAACCTCACGGTCAATGGCGTACGCGCAAAAAATTCCAAAGTCCAAAATAGCGTATTTTTGGTGTCAAGATCCGGACTGGTATGCGGAGAGGACACGGGTGGTAGATCCTCTGTGTCAGTGAGGTGATGGCGTGGGCCGTATCAGGGGAACGGGATCTAAGGGGTTACTGGTTTTCACCAGAGCCCGCCGCAAAGCGGGATGGACTTGCAGAGGCAGGTAACCCCCAGGTCGTTCCACCCGATAGCGACTCAACCTCACTGACAGCTGAGACAGGCGAGTTACACAAGGATAAGGCAAGAGCAAGGTCGGACGTAGCAGAAGGTCTGGGCAGGCAGCAAAGGTTCGTAGTCAGGGGCAACGGCAAGGGTCTGGGTACACAGGCAATGGAACACACAGAAATGCTTTCTCAGGGCACAAGGCAACAAGATCCGGCAGGGACAGGAAGGGGAAGTGGGTTTATAAAGTGTAGGGAGTGTTAGGAACTAATTGGGCCAGGCACCAATTAATGGTGCACTGGCCCTTTAAATCTGAGAGACCCGGCGCGCGCGCCCTAGAGAGCAGAGCCGCGTGCGCCGGGACTGAGCAGGAGGAAGGGGCAGGGGAGAGACATGGGGCGCGATCCGAGAGCGGGCACTTCCCGAACCTCGGATCGCGTCCCCTCCGGGAACATGGGAGCAGCACTCACGGTCAGCGGTGCCGACCAGAGCGCTGCATATGGAGGCACGCCGCTAGCGCTCCGGGGAAGCAGCGTGACCCGGAGAGCTCGGCGTGACATTTGGTCACTTTTCATATCATAAAAAAATGAATAAAAAGCGATCAAAAAGTCTGATCAACACAAAAATGGTACCGATAAAAACTTCAGAACATTGCGCAAAAAATGAGATCTCCTATTGGCCAGTATGCAGAAAAATAAAAAAGTTACAAGGGTCAGAAGGTGACAATTTTAAACGTATAAATTTTCCTGCATGTAGTTATGATTTTTTTCAGAAGTAAGACAAAATCAAACCTATATAAGTAGGGTATCATTTTAACCGTATTGACCTACAGAACAAAGATAAGGTGTAATTTTTACCAAAAACGGAAGCCCCAAGTTACAAAATTACATTTTTTCTTAAATTTTGTCGCACAATGATTTTTTTTTTCCGTTTCGCTGTGGATTTTTTGGTAAAATGACTAATGTCTCTGCAAAGTAGAATTGGTGGCGCAAAAAATAAGCCATCATATGGATTTTTAGGTGCAAAATTGAAAGCGTTATGATTTTTAGAAGGTGATGAGGAAAAAATGAAATGCAAAAACGGGGTTCTCCGGTGCTTAGACATCTTATCCTCTATTCAAAGGATAGGGGATAAGATGCCTGATCGCGGGAGTCCTGCCGCTGGGGACCCCCGGGATCTTGCACGCGGCACGCCGTTTGTAATCAGTCTGATTACCGACAACCACAGGGCCGGCGGCGTGCAACGTCATGCCTCCGCCCCCACGCTCCAGGGACTGATTACAAACGGGGTGTCGCGTACAAGATCCCGGGGTCCCCAGCAGCGGGACTCCCGCGATCAGGCATCTTATCCCCTATCCTTTGGATAGGGGATAAGATGTCTAAGCACCGGAGAACCCCTTTAAGGGGTAATTACCACGGACGTATATTTACATCCGTGGCTGGCTCCCGTTATGTGAAGTGCGCTCAGGGACGGGGTGCACTTCATACCTGGTGGGTCCCGGTTGCAATACCAGACATCACCGATCAATTGATTGCGGCATCTAAAATGGGGGAAAACACTTGCCGGTTAGCTCAGCAGGCTGTTTGGGACCACTGCTGTGAAATTGCGGCATTCCAAACAGCTGAGAGGACAGCGGGAGTGTGCTTAGTTTCCTTCTTGCTGTCCGATCGGTGTTCTATTTCTCCAAGCCTGCTTTGCAGGCTGGAGCAGCAGAGCACCGATAACACTGATCAATGCTATGCTATGGCATAGCATTGAACAGTGTATGCAATGGAAAGAATGAATGTTTTAGCCCCCTATGGAGGCTAAAAAAAAAGTAAAAAGTGTCAACATTTTTTTTTTTGTAAATGTGAATAAGCCCCTCCCCTAATAAAAGTTTGAATCACCCCCCATTTCCCAGTTTTGTTAATAAAATAATGTAATAAAAAATAAAAATGAATCATGTGTGTTACTACCATGTGCGTAAATGTCCGCACTATTAAAATATAACATTAATTAAACTACACGGTCAATGGCGTACACATAAAAAAAAATTCCAAAGTCCAAAATTGAGTATTTTTGGTCACTTTGTATACCCTAAAAAAATGTATAAAAAGCTATCAAAAAGTCCCATCAAAACAAAAATGCTACCAATAATAACTTCAGATCAATGGTGCAAAAAATGAGACATTGTACATTCCTGTATATGGAAAAATAGAAAAGTTATAGGGGTCAGAAGATGACAATTTTACACATAATAATATTGGTGCATGTAGTTATAATTTTTTGTAAGTAGTAAAACAAAAGAAAACCTTTATAAATTAGGTATCTTTGTAACCGTATGGACCTACAGAATAAAGATATGGAGTAATTTTTATTGAAAAGTTATCGAATCGGAAGCCCCCAAAAGTTAAAACATGGCGTTATTTTTCCAATTTTGCCCCACAAATATTTTTTTTCTGGTTTCGCCGTAAATTTTGTGGTGAAATGACTAATGTCATTACAAAGTACAATTGGTGGCGCAAAAAAAAAGCCCTCACATGCATCTGTAGGTGCAAAATTGAAAGTGTTCTGATTTTTAGAAGGTGAGGTGCAAAAAGGAAAAAACCTGTGGTCCTTAATGGGGTACTTTGGCCCTAAGACATCTTATCCCCTATAAGATGTCTGATCGCAGGGGTCCCACCGCTGGGGACCCCGACAATCTTGCATGCAGAACCCACCTGTGGGAGTTGCACGCAGCACTGCAGCCTCCGAATCTGCCGGGTCACAACTATAGGGCCGGAGTATTGGGACGTCACAACTCCGCCCCTTCTATGGGAGGGACGTAACAACACGATACTCCAGCCCCGTAGTCGTGACCCGGAAGACTCGGAGGCTGCAGCACTGCATGCAGCTCCGACAGATGGGTGCTGCATGCTAGATTGCGGGGGGTCCCCAGCGGCGGGATCCCCACGATCAGACGTCTTATCCCCTATCCTTTGGATAGGGGATAAGATGTCTTAGGGCCGGAGTACCCCTTTAAGGGGTGTATAACTACAAGAAAAAAAAAGGATGCAGAACAATTGTTATGTAAATATGAATTATTAAAATAAAAAGGCAAGTAGATTACATTTATAATGGAACTTTGCAAACATCAATAAATGTCTGGTAAACCATTTAGTTTAGCTTAAAAACTGAATGATGGACGTGGTTTCCTGTTAGACATATTGATGGCTTATTCTCAAACTAAGCCAATACCCAGATCCTTACTGATAAGCTGTTCAGTAGAGACGCTGATGCTGGATCTACACTGTGATTGGGGCCAGAAGCATATGGCTTTATTCACTGTGCAGTGAATGATGGGTTACTGAAGCTCAGCTCCTGTTAACTTCAATGGGAGCTGGGCTGCAGTAACCCGGTATGTCCACTACGCAGTGAATGGAGCTGTGTGCTTTTGGCTTCATTCGTAATGTAGATGGCCACCACGTCTGTGCCGAATAGCTGACATCATGCTGATCAGATATAGTATAGGCCATCAGTATATGTAACTGGAATACCCCTTTATGATGAATAAATGCATAGTACATTTAAATGAGCCTTCATTATTGCTAAGGCTTTTTTTTCCAAAGGCAGCCGTGATCTACTATGTGTCTGTCATGGAAAGGGTAAAACAAAAATGAAGTTATGTTATAATAGTAGCTTTATGCTGCCCTGCAAATGTATTTTGATTTCAGTAAAATCTGTATTGTATTGTTTATGAAAAACAAATGTACAATGGAAAATATGTATGTTTACATTCACATATGCTTTGATATCTTTCTACAACAGTGAACACACATTTAAAAAATAGTACATATTTATCATTCAAAGAAATCTGATAACAACATATTTGTTTAAATCCTATTTACAATGATGTACTGTGACAGCGCAACAATTAGAATTTATTTTCTTACACTTTGACAGCATCACGTTCATTTATTAAGCTGTTTTAGCAAAGTGACAGAGAAGCATCAGAAATGATTGAAATTTTGGCCAACCCTGACAGATGTTCTCATCACATTGTCAAACTCAAGTATATCTTAATGAGCTTCAAGTGGCTGGAGCGCCTCTTAGCAGATGCTACTGTTGTGGAAATCCAATGGTCTCCATGGTTTATGACAATACAGTAAAAATCAACAGATCCAAAGTCAAGGATTTGTGACTTTAGTTTAAACATATCCATAAAAGAGTATGGACAAATAGATAAATAGAGAGATAGATAGATATTGCTGTGGAAGATATACTATTGCATATACAGAAAAATGTTTTTCTAATATTGAAATTAACTCAATGAAGGAAAGTTTAAAAAAATGAATAATAAGGTTTTTTAAATGTTATTGTAATATCTTAAAGATAATCTGTCGGTTCTATTTGCTGCTAAGAGCTGCAGACATTGTCACATAGCTGTTAGGGCATACAAGCAAACTGTACCTTTCCTGGAGCTGATGGTGGTGGCCAGACTTACCTTTTTATTTCTCAGTCAAGTGTCAAGTAGGAGGAACTGAGCTGCTCAAGTGCCACAGCCATTCATGCCTCCTAATAGGCCCTGTACTACAGCCACAGCCTGGCATGCCTCCTAATAGGCCCTGTACTACAGCCACAGCATGGCATGCCTCCTAATAGGCCCTGTACTACAGCCACAGCCTGGCATGCCTCCTAATAGGCCCTGTACTACAGCCACAGCATGGCATGCCTCTTAATAGGCCCTGTACTACAGCCACAGCCTGGCATGCCTCTTAATAGACCCTGCACTACAGCCACTGCCTGACATGCCCCTTAATAGGCCCTGTAATACAGCCACAGCCTGGCATTCCCCTAAATAGGCCCTGTACCACAGCCACAGCTTGGCATGCCTCCTAATAGGCCCTGTACTACAGCCACAGCCTGGCATTCCCCTAAATAGGCCCTGTACTACAGCCACAGCCTGGCATGCCTCCTAATAGGCCCTGTACTACAGCCACAGCCTGGCATACCCCTTAATAGGCCCTGTACTACAGCCACAGCAGGGCATGCCTCCTAATAGGCCAAGGACTACAGCCACAGTCTGGCATGCCTCCTAATAGGCCCTGTACTACAGCCACAGCCTGGCATGCCTCTTTGTGGGCTCTATACTTCGAACAAGGAGGAGCTGGGAGGTGAGGGAAAGCAAGTTGGCATGCCAGGCTGTGGAAATTAAACTTCTCATCTCCGTCTTATTGACAGTTGGCAGAGAAGTTAAAAATGAAAAATGGAATTTTATAAGTTTGGCAACTTCCAAGAAAGGTATAGTTGGCTCATATAGTTTACTTATATGAATAGCTATACAACAGTATCTGCAGATCTTAGCATCATATACAGCTGAAAGATTTACTTTAACCCCTTCCCACAGAACGCTGTATATACAGCAGATGACGCGTTACATTCCGCCGTATATACAGTATTCAGTAATCCTGCGCTTCCGCAGCACTGCGTGGGTTAATCATCTGGAGTCCTGGTATGTCCATCAGGAGACCACTTCCGCCTGACACCCCGGGACCCCATCTGATTAATCCCAATCAGCGATCTGGTATGCAGGTGCGGCAGGTGTGGTGAGTTCTAGGGTGTGCGGCGGTGCTAGTTGGAACGTCTGGAGCAGCGGGTGTGCGGAGGTCAGGCAGTCTGGCGGCAGCGATGTGGAGGGTATGTGCTCTCCCTCCACCAAGTACAAATCTACAGCTGCCAGCATGCCCAGACAGTCTGGACATGCTGAGAGTTGTAGTTTTGCAACATCTGGAGGACAACAGTTTTGAGACCACTGTGTAGTGGTCTCTAAATTGTGATCCTCTAGATGTTGCAAAACTACAACTCCCAGCATGCCCAGTCAGCTATTGTCTGTCTGTGCATGCTGGAAGTTGTGGTTTTGCAACATCTTGAGGGCCACACTTTGGCGATCACTGGTCTGCTGCCTGCCCCTAGCTTTTCATGGGTGCAGTTTTTTTCCTGCTCTTTTTTGAGGGAGTTTGTGGTCCGGCCACAAAATGCAGAACAGTCGTTGGCGGCACCGAGCACAAACACCCACAAAAAAAAAAAAAACGCAAGAAAACCCTGCAAAAGTGCTGATCAGTAATAATTCACTGATCAGCAATCAGCGCAGTCTACACATGGGGTATGGTCCGGCCACACAGCGCAGAACAATCTCTGGTGGCACGGATCGCATATGCCCCCCCAAAAAGTGCAAGAAAAGAAAAAACCTGCAGCGTAAAAAAAAAAGTCTACAGTTAATGTAAAAATCACTACACTACACCTATACTACATACTGAAATAAAATGAAAACACTACATTTACACATGTACACCCCCCCACCCCCAATAAAATATAAATGCCCCAAAGGCTTTTCGAATTGAGGAGGCATAATGTACAAATTTTTCATGCTTCATATTCGTACGCGTTTCTCCCATATATTTCAGATGGGTTCATCAGGGTTGAAGGAGAAATTTTGAACATATTACAAATTGCATAGAACACAATAAAAAATGCTTGAGGTGAGGATAGAAAATTATACTAGGTATTTAATAAAAGAGTCACTGTCGGTCACAATCAGAAAATGGTCATGATCGGTCAAAAATGGTCATATTGTGATGTATGTATAGAATAGGGGGTTAGATAATAGCAACAAAGTGACTGTCTCACAATTAACATACAATTGATAAATGCACAAAATTATATAGCACATTATTATTCAGCAGTTTCTGATAAACTACTCCTAATTCGATATCAACTGTGAAAGATAGGCAGATAACAAGAGGGTAACTGCATAGGATAAAGCAAAGCAGCAAAACTATGACACAGGTCCCCTTATCGGTAGATATTAAGGATACCAGTGTCATTAAAGGCTGCAATTACAATAGATCTAGAATGTAGTAACAATAACATTATGTATAGTAGATGTCATATATAAAGAAGGTATTCAGTTACCTTTTAATCCTTGGCACATAGAAAATATGTGCACAATTACTTCATGAGACTAAGGGTTAAATAACCCATTAGCCATAAGCCAGTAGAGATGGAAAAACAAAAATGTTGTAGCATGAAGTGCATAGGATAGGTAGTAAACTTAATAGTCTAGATGACTGTAATAGGTACACGCTGTGACCGGCGCCATACACAGACGCTTAGCGTCTGCCTTATATGGGCTTAGGACAGGAAGTGAGCATCGCTGACTTCAGGCTGGTATCTGGCACCAGTCTTGTCAAGGTATGCCACCACCTGCTGGTTCAGGTCCTGCTCCAGGTGTACCTGCTGCTGATGAGTTGCTTCACTATGTGGGTGAAGAAAGCTACTCATCAGCGACTGTAGACTCAGGCTGCTGCTGATGGAGCTGGTACTGCTCCTGCCACCCTACCCCTCCCCAGCAGCCATGGCAGTGGAAGGTGAGCGCAGGGGGCCCCCCGAGTCAGACCTGTGAGAGGATGGACGATAGCGTAGATATCAGTCAACTGACTACGTAGGACGTCTGTAGTAGGTCAGTTTGTCCTCCCTCTCAGTGGGTGTAAAAAAGGCCTCCATTTTGTGCCAGTAAGTCCAATAAGGTGAAGAGCCAGAAGTCATCCCGCTGCCGAATGGTGACAATTCGGAGGTCACTACACAAGCAAGTGAGCATGCATCGTGTCATTTGTGCAAATGAAATCTCCACTGCATACTGCCACGGTGTGTCTGGGTCTGGGCATTTGTTTAGAGCGTTGGGTGCAGCGCCAGAGGCTCGTGATGTCACGGCCAAACCATCGCCAGTAATCTGGCACGGAACGAAGTTCGCTCCATGCATCAGATGTCTGTGGTGTCACAGAGAACCCCGCAATCAGACATCTTATCCCCTATCCTTTATGTAGGGGATAAGATGTCTAGTGGCAGAGTACCCCTTTAAGGTAATGCTCTCAGTATGAAAACACTAATTTGGTTCCCAAACTTTATTGACTTATAATGTAAGGTTGATAGTGTCAAGGAACACATTTCTTGGGGTTCAAATGGCTACTTACACAGGTATTCAAGCATTAACCCCTTAAGGACCCAGCCAATTTTCACTGTAGGACACGGCCATTTTTTGCACATATGACCACTGTCACTTTAAACATTAATAACTCTTTGATGCTTTTACCTTTCATTCTGATTCCGAGATAGTTTTTTCGTGACATATTTTACTTTATGTTAGTGGTAAAATTTTGTCGATACTTGCATGATTTCTTGGTGAAAAATTCCAAAAATTTATGAAAAAATTGAAAATTTAGCATTTTTTTAACTTTGAAGCTCTCTGCTTATAAGGAAAATGAATATTCCAAATAAATTATATATTGATTCACAAATGCAATGTGTCTACTTTATGTTTGCATCATAAAGTTGACATATTTTTACTTTTGGAAGAAATCAGAGGGCTTCAAAGTATAGCAGCAATTTTCCAATTTTTCGCAAAATTTTCAAAATCGAAATTTTTCAGGGACCAGTTCAGTTTTGAAGTGGATTTGAAGGGCCTTCTTATTAGAAATACCCCACAAATGACCCCATTATAAAAACTGCACCCCTCAAAGTATTCAAAATGACATTCAAAAGGTTTGTTAACCCTTTAAGTGTTTCACAGGAATAGCAGCAAATTGAAAATTCAAAATCTTCATTTTTTACACTGGCATGTTCTTGTAGACCCAGTTATTGAATTATTACAAGGGGTAAAAGGAAAAAAATCTTCCTAAAATGTGTAACCCAATTTCTCTTGAGTAAGAAAATACTTCATATGTGTATGTCAAGTGTTCGGCGGGCGCAGTAGAGGGCTCAAAAGGGAAGGAGAGACAGTGGGATTTTGGAGAGTGAGTTTTTCTGAAATGGTTTTTGGGGGGCATGTCACATTTCGGAAGCCCCTATGGTGCCAGAACAGCAAAAAAAAAAAAACACATGGCATACTATTTTGGAAACTACACCCCTCAAGGCTCGTAACAAGGGGTACAGTGAGCCTTAACATCCCACAGGTGTTTGACGACTTTTCGTTAAAGTTGGATGTGAAAATGATATTTTTTTTTTCCACTAAAATGCTAGTTTTCCCCTTAAATTTAACATTTTTACAAGGGATAATAGGACAAAATGACCCCCAAAATTTGTAACCCCATCTCTTCTGAGTATGGAAATACCCCATGTTAGGACGTAAAATGCTTTGCGGGCAAACTACAATGCTCAGAAGAGAAGGAGTCACATTTGGCTTTTGAAAAACAAAATTTGCTGAAATGGTTTTTGGGGGGCATGTCCAATTTAGGAAGCCATTATGGCTCCAGGACAGCAAAAAAAAAACCACATGGCATACTATTTTGCATACTACACCCCTCAGGGCATGTAACAAGGGGTCCAGTGAGCCTTAACACCCCACAGGTGCTCAGAAGAGAAGGAGCGCCATTGAGCTTTTGGGAAAAGGGCCATGTGCGTTTACAAAGCCCCCGATGGTGCCAGAACAGTGGACCCCCCACATGTGACCCTATTTTGGAAACTACATCCCTCACAGAATTTAATAAGGGGTGCAGTGAGTATTTACACACCACTGGCATTTGACAGATCTTTGGAACAGTGGGCTGTGCAAATGAAACATTACATTTTTCATTTTCACGGACCACTGTTCCAAAAATCTGCCAGACACCTGTGGGATGTAAATGCTCACTGTACCCCTTATTACATTACGTGAGGGGTGTAGTTTCCAAAATGGGGTCACATGTGGGTCTAAATTTTTTTTGCGTTTATGTCAGAACCACTGTAAAATCGGCCACCCCTGTGCAAATCACCAATTTAGACCTCAAATGTACATAGTGCGCACTCACTCCTGAGCCTTGTTGTGCACCCGCAGAGCACTTAACACCCACATATGGGGTATTTCTGTACTCAGGAGAAATTGCGTTACAAATTTTGGGGGTCTTTTTTTCCTTTTAACGCTTGTGAAAATAAAAAGTATGGGTGTATGTTAGTGTAAATTTTTTTATTTTTTTTACACTAACAAGCTGGTGTAGACCCCAACTTTTCCTTTTCATAAGGGGTAAAAGGAGAAAAAGCCCCCCAAAGTTTGTAGTGTAATTTCTCCCGAGTATGGAGATACCCTATATGTGGCCCTAAACTGTTTCCTTGAAATACGACAGGGCTCCGAAGTGAGAGAGTGCCATGCACATTTGAGGACTAAATTAGGGATTGCATAGGGGTGGACATAGGGGTATTCTACGCCAGTGATTCCCAAACAGGGTGCATCCAGCTGTTGCTAAATTCCCAGCATGCCTGGACAGTCAGTGGCTGTCCGGAAATGCTGGGAGTTGTTGTTTTGCAACAGCTGGAGGCTCCGTTTTGGAAACACTGCCATACAATACGTTTTCATTTTTATTGTGGGGACAGTGTAAGGGGTGTATGTGTTGTGTTTTACTCTTTATTATGTGTTAGTGTAGTGTAGGGTTTTTAGGGTACATTCGCACTGGCGTGTTACGGTAAGTTTCCCGCTGGGAGTTTGCGCTGCGGTGAAAAATTTGCCGAAGCCCAAACTTGAAGCAGGAAACTTACTGTAAGCCTGCCTATGTGAATGTACCCTGTACGTTCACATGGGGGAGCAAACCTCCAGCTGTTTCAAAACTACAACTCCCAGCATGTACTGACAGACCATGCATGCTGGGAGTTGTACTTTTGCAACAGCTGGAGACACACTGGTTGGAAAACCTTCAGTTAGGTTCTGTTACCTAACTCAGTATTTTCCAACCAGTGTGCCTCCAGCTGTTGCAAAACTACAACTCCCAGCATGTACTGATCGCTGAAGGGCATGCTGAGAGATGTAGTTATGCAATAGCTGGAGGTACGCAACTACAACTCCCAGGATGCCGAGACAGCTGTTTGCTGTTCGGACATGCTGGGATTTGAAGTTTTGCAACATCTGGAGGGCTACAGTTTTAGAGATTACTGCAAAGTGATCTCCAACTGTGGTCCTCCAGCTGTTGCAAAACTACAAATTCCAGCATGCCCTGACCGCAAACAGTTGTTTGGGCATGCTAGGAGTTGTAGTTTTGCAAGATCTGGAGGGCTACAGTTTAGGGACCACTATATAGTGGTCTCAAACTGTAGCCCTCCAGCTGTTGCAAAACTACACATTCCAGCATGCCCAAACAGCTGTCTGGGCATGCTGGGAGTTGTAGTTTTGCAACATCTGGAGGGCTACAGTTAGAGACCACTGTATAATGGTCTCAAACTGTACCCTCCAGATGTTGCTAGGCAACTCACCGGCTTCCGTCGGATCCAGCCGCATGTCATCGCCGCCCGCCGATCTCTTTCGCCCGCAGCCTCCGTCGCCCGCCCGGATCGGTAAGTGGATCTTCGGCGCCAGTCCCCGTCGTTTCCCCGTCCTGCCCCGCCTATTGTGGGTGGGCAGGACGGGGAAAACGAAAGTTAACCCCCCCGCCCCCGATCTGCTATTGATGGTCGCGCCTAGACCACCAATAGCAGGGATAAGAGGGGTGGCACCTCTGCCACCTCACTCCTATCGCTACAGGGGGATCATGGGTGTCTTAGACAACCGCGATCCCTCTTATATTCCGGGTCACCGGATCACTATAGACCCGTAATGACCCGGAATTGCGCAAATTGCAAGTGTGAATTCACTTGCGATTTGCCGCGATCGCCGACATGGGGGGTCTGATGACCCCCCTGGGCGTTTGCACGGGATGCCTGAGAGCGATTTCAGCAGGCATCCCGGTCCGATCCCCGCCCGGCGTGCGGCAGGGGCCGGAATCCTCCATGACGTACGCGTACGTCATGGGTCCTTAAGTACCAGGTTGTCATGACGTACGCGTACGTCAAGGGTCCTTAAGGGGTTAATGGTGTGATCCCGGAGTCACTGGAATAAAAACCTGGGATCATAGGATTCATAGCTTATGACCTCTTTGCTTTATCTAAATGTACTTTTAGAGTAGAGAGACTCAGTCCATTATCCACCCATGATAACAAAAATTCCGACAAGCTGGCAGATGAAGAAGGGTCTAATGAAACTTGTAAATGGTGGCACCATTCCAAAAATACTGTATGGTATCTTCTATTTATTTAGATGTAATAAACATTAATAAAATGACTTCTAGAGTGTCTCAACATGTTATTCAGAGCCTCTAAGAATTCCTTGGAATTTCCTTGTTGCCTGAGTCTCTGCATGTTTGGCAAATGCTGGCTGCCCTGAGACTCCAGTTCCTGCCTGGGAGGAAGAGTCAGATATTGACCTATGCTCCCTATAAACAAATGACAGGACCAACTGTTTAGGCCAGTACAAATGATTGCAAATGTAGGTGGCTGTTTCTGCTGGATTTTGTACAAGAACCTTTAAATCATTGCTATTGGGAAAAAATGTAAGCCAGGCTGAAATCCCTTGAGATTTATAGAGGATTGCTCTCTTTAACTGGGGACCAGAAGAGAGGACAGTTTGCATATGTCTTTTTGCCATATGGCACACCTCTGTCATACCCCAAGACTTGTGAGGATCCAGAAGACCTTCGAATATAGGGACCATTTCCTATCACTGTCAAGTCTCTGCTAACCCAATTGGCGAGAATGATAAGGGTTCCTGGGATAAATGTTGCAGAGAGATTCAGAAGATGGTATTCAGCCAGTTGACATCTCTGAAAGGTTTCTCTGATATAGGGAGTGGATCTTGCACCCCATTAATGGTATACATATAGAAACAGCCTTCTTGCTGAAGAAGAAAGGGGCACTACTCCAAATGGATTGCTTCTAGTTCTCTGGCATTTTCTTCTGGAGACCAGAAGCCCAAACCTTTTATAGAATCCTTATGGGCTACCAAGCCTAGCTGGAATGCTTTTGTGACAGAAAATGCCAATGAACTCGTACAAAGCTCTATTATTGGGAATATTCTGCTTTTAAGTAAGAGATTACACTGCAGTTGTGTAGCAATGTAAGTTTTCCTAGGTCTTGCTCCATTTGCAGGACCTTAAGTTAAAACAACCAGAGACAACTCCTGGAACAAAATATGGCCTCCAATGAGGGGCTTATTAGTCTTAAGCCTCCGATTTGCAACTTTTGAAAAAACAAGGCAATTTTACAGTTCCTAAGAAATGCTGGTGATATTTACATATGAAGGAATTTTTATTTATTCTATTGCCACCATTACAGAAGAGGAGGGACCAATAAAATTGCATCCACAAAGAAATGCTTTTTGCTATATTCTTGTTTAGATATCGCAGGACTATTATCATGCAACACTTGCATTATGGTTTGGGGTTGAAAAAATGCACAGCTGCCAGAACCTGTATATATAGATATGTTTAGAACTTCTAGAAGGCATACAGGAAGCTGAGGAGGTATTTAGGAGACATATCACTCTAAAGGTACAACCTCCATAACAACATCCAGCTCTGTGCCAAACAAATGGCCATGCTTGAGCTCTTTACCACACATATTATTTTTGGACATAGTATCAGCCAGTTAAGATTTCACCCAGACTGCTGTCCTACAAGCTGTGGATGGAGACATGCGTCTAAATGCTAGAATGGTTTGTGATACTGATTATCCAACAGGAAATAAACAGCCATATCCTTATACTATAGAGATAATAAAATGTTATCATCCCCGATCTGTAATCTGTGCATTACTTCTTTAAGTAATATCATAGGAGGTGATACTGAACTTGGCCTGGGCTTTAGCCATAATATAAAATTGCTTTAAAGGGTACCTCTCATCAAAATAACTTTACAATTGCATGTTATTAAAAAATATGCTTCTTTCTATTTAATTTTCCACTTTGAAGAAATGACCACTAGGGGTCTCCCTACCAGTCCTGGCAGCAAGCATTTCAGACTCATGCTGGAGTAAGGCTGGGTGCACACTACGTTTTTGCCATACTGTTTTCAATCCGTTTTTCTAAAGAAAACCGTATGGCAAAAAACCGGATGGAACAGTATGGAAAAAAGCAAACCATATGCGTTTTTAAACAGTATACTGTTTTTAAAAGTGCATACTGTTCCGTCAGTTTTTATAGAAAAAAACCCATAAGTTTTTGAAAATTTTGTCCATTTTTAATGGGCGGGGTCTTGGGTGGGGACTTTAGGATTCAAATGCGCATGTGCAAAGTAAACACGTATACGTTTTTCCCGTATGGAACCGTATACATGTGCGTTTCCCATTGACGTCCATGTTAAAAAAAACGTATGCGGTTGCAGTACGGTTTTTAAACCGGAGTCAAAACCGTGGTTGACCACAATTTTGTCTCCGCTTTAAAAACCGTACTGCAACCGCATACGTTTTTTTTAACATGGACGTCAATGGGAAACGCACATGTATACGGTTCCATACGGGAAAAACGTATACGTTTTTACTTTGCACATGCGCATTTGAATCCTAAAGTCCCCACCCAAGACCCCTCCCATTAAAAATGGACAAAATTTTCAAAAACGTATGGGTTTTTTTCTATAAAAACTGACGGAATAGTATGCACTTTTAAAAACAGTATACTGTTTAAAAACGCATACGGTTTGCTTTTTTCCATACTGTTCCATCCGTTTTTTTGCCATACGGTTTTCTTTAGAAAAACGGATTGAAAACAGTATGGCAAAAACGTAGTGTGAACCCAGCCTTATAAACACTACGAGCTGCCAGTCTGCTTTTTTCACAAAGGAGAACACTCAGAGCTGCCAGCCTGCTTTGTTCACAGCCTGTTTGGCTGTGAACAAAGCAGGCTGGCAGCTCTGAGTGTTTAGGACTCCAGCATGAGTCAGAAATGCTTGCTGACAGGACTGATCGGGAAAAATACAATAGAAAGAAGCATATTTTTCATTAACATGCTATTGGAAAGTTATTCAACATTCATTAATCTAAAATATATCAAAAGTTTATTTGATGAGAGGTACCCTTTAAGGCATGTTCTGCCCATCTAATAATAGGGTAGATCAAACTTCCAAAGGCAATTACGTTTGCTTAATTTGGCTATGGCATTGGAGGGCACTAGCCATCCAAATCTTGCTAAACTTTAAAGGTAATGTGGTTCTAAACTTCTTGTTTGACAATAGGGCTTTGTCTGGAGCTTCCCACTCACTGGACATCAGGGAACTGACAGGGAGTCATCCTCTCTGAAGGTCCTGGACCCCATAGAGATGTAAAATTGTTCATTCCCGAGGGTGGTTTCAAGGTCCTCAGACTCGATAGGCACATCGTTCAGACCAGATAGCTCTATTAACTCTTGAGAGAATTAGTCTGAGGGGACTTTAACTGGCCCTTCAATTCTGCATAGAGGAATTGCTAAATATTTTGCCACATATACCCACAATCCTTGGGGAGGGAAGGAGCTGCTGTCAGAAGGGTCAGCAGTATCTTAAAAAGCAGCCTTATGATCAAGCTGTGGCCTCAACATTGAAAGGGGGATATTGCAGTACTCCGTTTTTTTTACATAAATAACAATAAAGACATTTTAAGATATATATAAAATGTCTTTATTTTTATTTATGTTAAAAAACAGAGTACTGCAATTATCCCCCTTTCAATGTTGAGGCCATAGCTTAATCATAAGGCTGCTTTTTAAGATCCATGGAAGATTTTCTTCCATTCTCCTGTCCTGCTCACCGTAATCACTCTCAGCTTGGCTATCCTGCCAGAAAAGGCATGAGTACCTAATGACAAATGCAATATATATATATATATATATATATATATATATATATGCACTATACGCTGTATTTGTCATTAGGTACTCATGCCTTTGCTGGCAGGAAAGCCAAGCTGAGCATTACGTTGAGCAGGACAGGTGAATGGAAGAAAAAATCCTGGCAGGACAACAGTAAGAAGAAGCAAAAAGACAAATACTGACTACACAAAAGTATATCACCAAAGAGACTGAGTCTCAAAGAAACAAGCAACATTTATCAAATATAGGGAGTTCCCCTCCACCCTGATTTAGATCCCCACCTGTCCTATCATTGATGAGACAGAAAAAAACACGATGGGGGAGGTTGGAGCTTGGGGCTATTACGTAGGCTAAGGCTTCACCCATTAACATTTCACCTCTCGTATCAGCTCGCAAGGTGGAGTATTTCCCCACATGTAGGCAATGTAATGGAGTAGGCTGTTTTTCTAGTACATAAGGTTTTCTATGCAGCCTAAAAATAAATCATTCATTTTTCTTTTACATTATGAACAGTAAGGATATGTCTAATCTCTTCACTGGTAAAACATTTGACAGTTTGCTGTACTTCCTGCTAGCGTATAACACTTGGTATGATACAGAAGCGTCCTCCGAGTCGATCAGATAATTAGTCAACATTCTATAATGGTGTGACTTTAGTGTCAATGTACAATAAATGTGCAGCACAATAAGGGACTGACATGGCGTTTTTAAAGGTCAACATTACGACACAAGGAAAAAGAACATTGTCTTACTAATGTAACAGTTCACTAATGGCGTTTATAAATAATGCATTTTTGTGATTTGTGAATATAGCCTGCAGAATAGTGAGAGATAATGTGGGAGTGATAAGATTTCTGCACAGTATGAAAACATGTGGGACAAACTACATGAAGGACAGATAGCAAATTGCTAATCCCTTTATCTTTGTAATATTCCAGTACATTAACCCCTTAAGGACCGGAGGTTTTTCCGTTTTTGCATTTTCGTTTTTTGCTCCTTGCCTTTAAAAAATCATAACTCTTTCAAATTTACACCTAAAAATCCATATGATGGCTTATTTTTTGCGCCACCAATTCTACTTTGTAATGACGTCAGTCATTTTGCCCAAAAATCTATGGTGAAGCGGGAAAAAAAATCATTGTGCGACAAAATTTAAAAAAAAACGCTGTTTTGTAACTTTTGGGGGCTTTCGTTTCTACGTAGTACATTTTTCGGTAAAAATGACACCTGATATGTATTTTGTAGGTCCATACGATTAAAATGATACCCTACTTATATAGGTTTGATTTTGTCGGACTTCTGGAAAAAATCATAACTACATGCAGGAAAATTAATACGTTTAAAATTGTCATCTTCTGACCCCTATAACTTTTTTATTTTTCCGTGTATGGGGCGGTATGAGGGCTCATTTTTTGCGCCGTGATCTGAAGTTTTTAACGGTACCATTTTTGCATTGATAGGACTTATTGATCGCTTTTTATTCATTTTTTCATGATATAAAAAGTGACCAAAAATGCACTATTTTGGACTTTGGAATTTTTTTGCGCGCACGCCATTGACCGTGCGGTTTAATTAACGATATATTTTTATAATTCGGACATTTCCGCACGCGGCGATACCATTTATGTTTATTTTTATTTTTATTTACACTGTGTTTTTTCTTTTATGGGAAAAGGGGGGTGATTCAAACTTTTAATAGGGAAGGGGTTAAATGATGTTTATTCACTTTTTTTTTGCACTTTTTTTTTGCAGTGTTATAGGTCCCATAGGGACCTATAACACTGCACACACTGATCTTTTACATTGATCACTGGTTTCTCATAAGAAACCAGTGATCGATGATTCTGCCGCATGACTGCTCATGCCTGGATCTCAGGCACTGAGCTGTCATTCGGCGATCGGACAGCGAGGAGGCAGGTAGGGGCCCTCCCGCTGTCCTGTCAGCTGTTCGGGATGCCGCGATTTCACCGCGGCTATCCCGAACAGCCCACTGAGCTAGCCGGCATGCTTTCGGTTTCACTTTAGACGCGGCGTTCAACTTTGAACGCCGCGTCTAAAGGGTTAATAGCGCGCGGCACAGCGATCAATGCCGCGCGCTATTAGCCACGGGTCCCGGCCGTTGTTAGAGGCCGGGCCCGAACCGCTATGACGCGGGGCCACGCCGTGGCCCCGCGTTATAGATCGGGAGTGGACACATGACGTTCCAGTACGTCATGTGTCCTTAAGGGGTTAAAGCAAACATTATATATATATATATATATATATATATATATATATATATATATATATATGTATATTGAAGGAAAATATATGAAAAAAATACACTATGGCGCTATGTAGGGGGGAAGATGGGGGATGCCCCGAAGCAGCTATATTACTTGCCAAAAAACCAAATGGTCCCCTGCTAAACCATTCAATGAAACAAAGTTAAAGAGGATAGAGTGGTATGGCAAAAAGCGCTAAAGGGGACTTGAATTGAAACAATAGTTGCTCATTCCAGATAATGATGATGATGTATATAAGTGGAAACACTATATAGAGAAACATGGAGCTTCTTTTTGTGGATCCAGATTTTATGGGATTGAATTTGTACCCCCATATTGGAGAGGGGAGACTATATTGCACAACTATCAAAGGTTGAATATAAATGGATTTTTACCTTGAACACTTTTGTGCCATTTGGTTTGAACGTGGACTTTGAATTATTTGCATTTTTGGCAGAATAAAATACATAATTTATATACTCTTACCTCCCCTATTTCTCATCATGATTACCGAAGAGATCTGTTAAATGTTTCACCGATTGTATGGAGTTCCATTCAGCTCTGTACATTTTGAAGGCGGTCTTGCGATCTATTGGAAGTGCCGGATTATTTCACCTCTGCACATGTATTTAAAGCTAAATCCGGAGAGGCACCAGTATCCCTGAGGAAGGAGAACGTCTATTCTCCGAAACGCCGTTGGATGTTTTTGGCCCCACTAACTTACCGTTGTGACGTCACACACAGTTTCCAGGCTTCAGCTACCAATACAGCAGCGTGCGGGTAGAGACGCTACCGGCCGGAGCTGTTCTCCCCGCTGCTTGCACGGACTTCCACTAACTCCCACCGGATCGCGGACAGTCACTACAAAGTTGCAGAGAAGAGCCACATACACACAGGTATTCAAGAGCTTTTTGCAATATAATGTCCACGCAGCATGTATTCTGTCCTAAGCATCAGAATTCTCATTATTTCAGTCATCATCATTATCTGCCAGCACGCCGGTCACATAGATTATGTGGTTACTATCTGTATAACCGCTATTAATCTAACTGCACAATAAGTAATAGCACTATATATACCCTCTCTAAGATCCCTGAGAATATTGACTCATCACTCATTGCATTTCCACTTATATACATCATCATCATTATCAGGAGTGAGCTACTATTGTTTCAATTCAAGTCCCCTTTAGCGCTTTTTGCCATACCACTCTATCCTCTTTATATATATATATATATATATATATATATATATATATATATATATATATATATATATATATATATATCTTGCATGGAATTTAGATTCTTTTTACAGAATGTAACTTCAATAAAGTATAAATGTACATTTATGTTTATAATAAAGTAGTGTCCCTAGATAATGCAGTTGTGATTTTTTAAAAGAGAATGTTGATATTTGTTAACTCCTTGGCGGCATGCGCTGTAGATGGATGGCACAGCCACCAAGGACTTCAAGAGAAATCACCTCCATATGAGGATAGGAGGTGCAGGCACCATCAGTTAGGGCTTATGGAAATGAAACAGACCATACCTTTGAATCCTTTGCCTGCAGCTTGTAAACTTATATCTGCGGCTGTTTTATATTTCGACCAAACAGTACAGGCCAGCCAAGTAGCAGCTACATGCCTGTCTGTCTCCAGGTTGGGAGTGGTTTTGCAGCTTAGTTCCATTGAAGTAAATGGAGCAAAGTTATTTACCACAATACCACACAGACGTGGAGCGGAAAGAAATTAGCTCTGTTTTTCTATTCCTGGATAACCCATCTAATTTTTTTATGGTACATGAACTGACCAAAAATAATTCTGGACCTTGGTATATATATATATATATATATATATATATATATATATATATATATATATATATATATATTTTTTTTTTTTTTATTTTTTTTTTTTTTTTTTTTATTTTTTTTTTTATTGACCATGCAGTTTTATTAACATAATATTTCAATAGTTAGGTCATTTGCGCACACCGTGATAAATAATATGTTTGTTTATTTTTTGTTTACATTGTTTTATTTGAAAAATGCGAAAAGGCGGGTGATTTAAGTTTTTATAAGGGGAAAGCCTAAGTTACATTTATTAAAAATGTTTTTAACCTTTTATTTATAATTTTTTAGTCTCCATAGGGGAATATTATATATAACCTTCAGATTGCATACACTGAACGATGCTGTGCCATAGCACAGCAATGATTAGTGTTATCTGTGCTCCATTGCTACAGGCTGCCCTTGCTTCCTGCAGCACTGGAGCACTGAATGGTCCTCTCAACTGATTGGGTCCTCGTAATTTTACCACGGATATCAGATCAGATCCACTGAGCTGCCAAGATCAGATCTTTTACATTTTGGAACAACTTTAATTGCGGCATCTAAAGCCTCTGCCACGAGCATTAGCCACAATCAGCTCCTGCATGATCAGCTCCTGAGAGCACATCATATATTTACGCCCTGTGTCCTTAGGGGATTAAAAGTAATGCAGTAATGAAAAAACTATATAAATTGTTTATCAATTTCTTTGTTTCACCCTCAAAATAGAGAGAACATGTACTTTTTAGCATAAAGCCCAATGTATAAAAAAACAAAGTAGCTAAATTGCGTTTTCTTTTTAATCTCACACACAAATCATAGGTTTTTTTTTGTTTCGCTGTATGTTTTACAGTAAAATGAAAGATGTTATAGAAAGAAGTAGAATTGATTGTGAACAAATGCCCTCATATGGGTCTGCAGATGGAAAAATAAAAGGGTGATGGCTCTAAAAAGGCCAAGAGGAAAAAACAAAAGCGCAAAAATAAAAATTTACATTAAAGTATCATTAAATGGTTAGAGTCGTAGTTCAGAACAAGAACTATAGAAACTAGTTTTCGTTATAATTGTAATGACATTTTTAGTCAAGATAACATGTTAGTTTTACCACACAGTGAATGACATACTGTATAAACAAAACACCTCACAAAGTTAAAAAATAGTTTAACACATGTTCAATTTTGTTAAAATTTTACCCCACATTTTTTGCCTCATTAAATATCACTGAAAATTTTATTTTATCCTTTATTTTATTTTTTTTGTGCCATAAATACAGCAAAGTTATACCAAAAATGCAGCAAAATGTAAAAGCATAAAATGCATTATTAAAAGCACTTTACCCCTTTCAATTATTTAACATGCAGTGTTATAAACAGCCCAAAATGCAGACTCATTTCATGTATGTCCCCCTTCTGTTCTTTATTCTGGAGACCTTTTTTTTTTTTTTTTTTAAACCCCATACACCATTGCACTCTACATTGTTGGGGATATTCAGAGGGAAATTCCATAAAGAAAATCAGCCACAATATGCTACATGTAAATAAAGCAATGAACATTTCTTTTATTAAATATATATTAGCAGCCACTTCCAAATAAACCATTTAATTCATCTTTGACAAGACAGGAAAGAAAGGTTAGTCATAAAAGACAAGTAAGCTATCACCTATATAAAATTAGACTATCTCAAAATAAGGTCTCCTGCATTCTGTCTATCAACATAAAACAAAGACCCCTCTGGCTTTGTCATTCTGCACCTTTATCTCTAGGTTCTAAATGAAGATTTTCTATTACAAGGTGTTAAATCACATTTATGAGAGTGTTTAGGATTTACATAAAGTGAAAGAAAAGGTAAGCACAAAAACCTGAACTTACAGATAAACCTCATATTCCTAAAAATATTTAAGATTAATGTAACACAGGCAAGAGAAGAACCTTGGAAAAATGTCAAGATACTGCTAAATATATATATATATATATATATATATATATATATATATATATATATATATATACATATATATATATATATATATATATATATATATATATATAGACATATAATTTGAGAGGTTAAGACATGCACACAACATATTGCAGTTGGCAGAAAGTAGAATGCAATACAATTAAAGGGGTATTCCGGGTAAAAATATATTTTAAAGGGGTATTCCGGGTAAATGTCTGATCGCGAGGGGCACGCAGCTGAGACCCCCCCGCGTTCTCCCTGCAGCACCGGCATTCTATGCGGGTGCTGAATCTTCAGTTTTGGAAACCTCCAGGTTTCCGGGACTGGGGACATGACGTGACATGAATGGAAGGGGCGTGGCATGACGTCACGTCCCCAGTCCTAGAGACGCAGTGCTTGCATAGAATGCGGGTGCTGCAGGGAGATCGCGGGGGTCTCAGCAGCAGGCCTCCCACGATCAGACATCTTATCCCCTATCCAAAGATAAAATGTTTTTGCCCAGAATACCCCTTTAATATATTGGCACATTCTAAAAGTTTTACCTGTACACCCAAAGTCAAAAGACTTTGACATGAACGTTGGTTCATGCTCCATATACATCTTCAGTGACTACATTTATTATTACCTACATAGGGCAACCAAGTATACTTTTCAATCTCAATATCTGTGAACAAACTTTAAGGGGTACTCCGGTGGTCAATGTGTTTTTCCGTTTTTTAACTTACCCTATTTGTTTTGTTTAATTTCTATTCTTTTTGTTTAGGCGACTCTATTTCCGTTCTTTGTTGTCTTTTTATCCCCCACTTTGTTTTCCTATCTTTGCTTCTATTTCCTTGTTCTTGCTGTGCTGAAAACTACATATCCCAGCATGCCACATGCCTTGCTGGTTTGGAGCGGCTCCTTTTTTTTTTTTTTTCACCCTTTACCCATCCTACTATTTTCCCAGGTCAGCCCCCTTATACACAGCACACTAATATAATCAGCCTTGGTTGGGATACACTGTCATACACACACAAAAGGGACTACAACTCCCAGCATGTGTCATTCAGGAGTCTTCAGTCTGTGGTATAACACCAGCCTGCTGCCTCTGTAGTCTCCTGGTGGTTGTAGTTCCCCACACCTCTGTAGAACATACACCAGTGTTTCCCAACTAGGGTGCCTCCAGGTGTTGCAAAACTACAACTCCCAGCTGGATGAGATGAGGGGGCGTGGCTTATTTCTCATGCAGACAGAGAAAAAAATGCTATGACATCTTGTCCACAACAGACTCAGACCTGTGGACAACAGTAAAAGAAAACCCTCTGAACTACAGAACTTCCTGCCCAACAAACAGGTAAGAAAAACACATACATGCTACCAAAACATATAACACATTTATATTGCAAAAAAACAAAACTTACAAAGAAGATGCCATATAGTCAAAAAAATGTACCAACGGAGTACCCCTTTAAGGATAGGCCTTGGGCCTTCTTGACTATGCAGGTGAACCCTGCATACAATTTAATTGTTTAACATGTAAACCCTGTTTTCTTTATCTTATTGGTTTACATAGTGTGTTCCACATGTGTAAGAGTTTGCAATAAGTTTCCTCATTTACAATACTGCATTGCTTGCTCAGCAATTATAAGTGATACAGGATCTATTTGAACATATGTTCTTTACAACAAAAAAAATAAACAATTTTAACAAAATATGTATCTTTGTTGAGTAATGTTGAGCGCAAATATTTGAAATGTGAATATCGGCACTAATAGTGAATATCGGCACTTCGCGATTTTGCAAATATTTAGAATATAGCACTATATATATATATATATATATATATATATATATATATTCGTAATGATGAATATTAATTTAGTTTTTTCTTCACAGTACACATCACAACAATGATGTGTACTGAGTAAATAAAATAAAAGGTGATCATCCATCCCTGCTTCCAGCTTGTGGTCCAAAGAAGGTTCCAATATTATTTACTGTGTAATTTGGTGCGGAGCATGAATATTTCGTAAATGTGAACATGCAAATATTCGCGAATATCGGCACTTCCATAAGACACTGATCCCTCCCTTCTTTTAGCTTGTGGGCCAATGAGAAGCATGCAAATACATTTGTCAGAGGTTAGCAACATCCCTAGCAACCAATAGGCAAGTTGCCTACCCCTTCAGTATATAAGAATCTTCCCAGCAGTGTTTTTTTTTTGCAGTTTCATGTGGAAACTGAGATCGTGGGGGATCGTGAACGGAGATCGTGGGGGATCCCAGCAGCCACACCCCTGAGATCGGACATCTTATCCCCTATCCTTTGAATAGGGAATATGATATCTAGCAACAGAGTACCCCTTTAACGTGTCTAATAGCAAAATAGTGTTCCTGGTAGACTGATAAACTGTGAATGAGCACACTATCCTGATATTTGTGTTCTATGTCAAGGTAATAGAAAATTCTTTGGAAATCTTAAATATACAGCTAAAGAACATTTTACAGAGTAACTGTTAGAAAACTAAATGATTGACATGTTATTAAAGATGTGATTTTGTATCTTGTTAATATCATTTTAGCAGCAGATTATAACAAATCAGCTTATATATTGCAAGTTGCCACCTAATTATTATCTCCAGCATTATGTATTGTAAAAGACAGCATATTTGATCTGAAATCTATCAAGCATAAAATACTATTAGTAATAATTTTTGGGATCTGAACCGAGAATACATTTACATTACGTAGTCTCTTCTTCCCAGTGGTGCAGAAATTGGCAAAATATCAGTTAAATATTTCAGATAACAGATGATGCCCCCATTCAATAGAGAGCATGGCATACTCAACACCTGTTTCATAAAAAAGGAAAGACAGAGAGATGATTAAAATTTTCAAAAAGAACTCTTTTGAAACTGAAATTTGTAATTGGTGGAGTAAAATATATATTTCTTTTTCAAAAGCCTCATGTAGCCTTAGGCAGTTGTAAAAGTTGACAGACTATTTCATTAGTTTGATCACATTACATATCATCTTTGTACACTGCTTGACTCAAAATGACATATAGTGGTCTTCGGAGGATGCAATGGTCTAATTAAGTCTTCTTCAGTACAAAATTATACATTTTCATCTTTTTCAGGTGGCTGGAACTACAATATGTATCAAGTCGTTTGACTGCAGAAATAAACACTACCAGAAGCATTTGACCAAAGACTAACATTGCATATGCCCCATGTATACATAAACTATACTTACATCTATTTATATCATGAATCATTGAATATGTAAATTTGAATTTCAACAGTTTTTTCAATCACTATGATAAATATTTATAAAAGAAGCTCTTTTAGCTTATGCTTTTGGTACAATCAGGGTTGGGAGTAGTACAAACTGAATCTCACCCCAACCCCTGTCCCCATCTATTTGGACTTTCCTCTCTAAATGGCTCCTTACACTTGAATAGGTGCACAGGGTGTCTAGATAAATCAGACAGGCTAGCAATACATGGGCAGAAGAGGTTTAAAACAAAAGACAATTGCTTTGTAGAGTCAAAACTAGTGGGGAGCAAAGTACAAAATGAAAATAAGCAATAGTCAGGACAAGCAAGAGTCAAACCAGAAGGGCAGCAGCAATACAAAATTTGCCAGGCAAAAGAATAATCAGGGAACATGCTAAGGTCAGGTCACAGGATGTCAGAAGAGGGACATAGGTGATAACACAGTGTTAAAGAAAGCTGGTGAAGGGATTAACCACAATGACATGCTTCTGAGGGCGTCAGAAGCCCATTTGAATCTCCGGCTGCTAGGAGTCATAAGTGATGGCACTGCAGTTCATTGGCCTGGCACCCCCACCTCCTGATTGGGCAGACCACACTGCCAAGCAATTCTAAGCTGTGGAGGACTGGTGATCAGGGGTAACTCAAGAAGCTGCCTGCAACGTCTGGGAGAATTCAGGGGTGGTGCTGGACCCAGGACAGGTTTGAATGTGAAGACTATTTAGAATTTTTTTTCTTATATATACTAGCTCTATGTTTAACATTTTGTTTACAGTTTATACTAACTAAACAAAGGTTATATATATATATATATATATATATATATATATATATATATATATATGTTTACTCCAAAGGGAAAAGCTAGGATAGATTCACATCACACAAGCATCTAATGTTTGCACCAGATGTATGCCATAGTGTGTCAGATAGTTAAGTTTGCCATTTATTTCCATGCCTTTAAAAAGATTATTGGCAGCGCATTTGGGACAATTGAAAGTTCTGTAAGTCTTACACTTTTGATATGCATGTGTAAAAGGGCTTAAAGTCAGGGCTGGACTGGTGGACTGGCCATCGGGCAGACCAGCATTTGCCCAGAGAGCTGGTCCATTCACAGGGCCGCCTGGTCTGAAAGGCATTTATTGATAAGTGTGCCTTACTGACACCTTTATAGTTAAATGCAGGCTCTCGGCTGTAAGTTTAACAGAGTGAAGAGCTATTGGCTCCTCGTCCTGTCAATTCGTTTTTTGGCCGCCAATATTATGCAGATAGCCACAAGCAAAACATCAAAACATCCTGGAGCCTGGTGAGTATGTTTTTGTTATGTATTTGTTTTGTTTTTTCAAGAGGTGCTGCTACTACTACTACTACAACTTAAAGGGTGTTGGGGGCTGCTGCTGCTACTTTTACTACCTTATTGGGGCTGCTACAACTACTACTATCATCTAAAGGGGTTAGTGGCAGCTGCTACTATTACTATCTAAAGGGGACTGCTGATACTACTACTACCTAAAGAGAGCTGATGATACCTAAAGGGAGATGATATTACTTGCACCACCTAAAGGGAGCTACTACTACTGCCTCTTAAAGAGGGCTGCTACTGCAATTACCACCTTAAGGGAGCTGTTACTACTACTTCTATTTAAAAAGGGCTGCAACTACTACTTCTATCAAAAGGGGGCTGCTACTAGTACTACTATTACCTAAAAGTTGCTGTCACTACTGCACTACTAACTAAAGGGGTCTGCTTCTACTATTACCTGCAGTGGGCTGCTACTACTATATTTGGGGGCTGCAACTATATACAGAGGGCTACTATCTACAGAGGGGCCTACTACCTACAGGTAGTAACTCCTACTTTATGGGGCTGCTACTTTCTACAGGGAGTCACTATCTACAGAGGACAACTATCCGAAGGGGGGCCTACCTACTCTGGGTACCCGCATAATGGTCGAAATTACCTGAAGGTACTTCTTTGCTTGCTGGAGTGACCTATCTACTTAATGGGGGGCTAACTACTCTTCCCCAACACACATATCTACTATGGTGATATGTATGGATATAATATTCCTTCTTATATACTGGTATTACTGGTAATATTGGTCTCAGTATATAGGATTTGGTCAGTAACAGTACAATGGAAATTTGTATAGTGGTGATAGTTCTTTATCTGTACTGGTATTATTTGTAATATTGGTCAGTATGCAGGGTTTGGTAAGTAACAGTATGATGGTAAAATGTATGGAGATAATATTTCTTCTTTGTACTGGTGAAATGGGCTTCTTAGTCTAAAATGCCGGGGCCCATTTCCCAGTCGGTCCCTAACCTTACACCAAATGCACACAAAAGACATAAGGGGAGATTTATCAAAACCTGTCAAGTGGAAACGTTTATAGCAACCAAGCAGATTGCTTCTTTAATTTTTCAGAGGCCTTTTCAAAAATGAAAGAAGCAATCTCATTGGTTGCTCTGAGCAACTCAGCAACTTTTCCTCTGGACAGGTTTTGATAAATCTCCCCCATTGTGTTTAAATAGAGCCTTAATAGTACTTACATGCTCAAAAGGAGATATCATTATGTAATGAATGATATCATAACACATTATCAAATACCAATACTGCACAAACAAAACTCAACACAATGTAAACATTGAGAAGGTGAAAGGGTGTTTAACTTACAGCTAAGGCTCCTTTCACACTATACTGTTGATCCGTTTTAAAGACCCGTTACAATGTCCCGTTTAGAAAACCATTCAAAACTGCTGTTAAAAAATCCTATTCAAGTCTATGGGATTTTTTGATTATCCGTTCTCTCCTGTGATAGCCCGTTATGACTAATGCACGTTATTTGTGACGGGAGAAAAAACGTCACATGCACTAATATTTCTGCCGTCACAAATAATGTCCGTTAGTCATAACGGGCTATAATGGGTTAGGACGGATAGTCAAAAAATCCCATAGACTTGAATGGGATTTTTTTACAGCCGTTTTTAAGGGTTTTCTAAACGGGACATTGTAACAGATCTTTAAAATGGAGCAACAGTATAGTGTGAAAGGAGCCTTAACCACTTAAGGACCTAGGGCGTATGGATACGCCTTGACGTCCTGGTACTTAAGGACCCAGGGCGTATCCACACGCCCGTGGGAATTTCGGTCCCCGCCGTGCGCCGGACGGGGACCGGGCCGGGGTTACTGCTGATATCAGACCCCCCCCCCATCGGCCATCGGCGCAAATCGCAAGTGTGAATTCACGGTGACCCGAAATAGAAGGGGGATCGCGGTTGTCTAAGACACCCACGATCCCCCTGTAGGCATAGGAGTGAGGTGGCAGGGTTGCCACCCCTCCTATCCCTGCTATTGGTCTGCTATTGATCGTCAGAGGCGACGATCAATAGCAGACCAGGGGCGGGGGAGTTAACTTTCGTTTTCCCCGTCCTGCCCACCCACAATAGGCGGGGCAGAACGGGGAACCGAAGGGGACCGGGCGCCGACGTCCACTTACCCGTCCGGAGGCTGCGGCAACGTTGATCGGCGGGCGGCGTGACCTGGGTCTGAAGAGGACGGCTGCCGGGATCCTACGGAAGCCGGTAAGTTGATCTGAAGGGCTAGAGTCTGAGACTGTGGTCTCTAACTGTAGCCCTCAAGATGTTGCAAAACTACAACTCCCAGCATGCCCAGACAGCTGTTTGGGCATGCTGGGAGTTGTAGTTTTGCAACAGCTGGAGGGCTGCAGTTTTAGACCACTATACAGTGGTCTCTAAACTATATCCCTCCAGATGTTTCAAAACTACAACCCCTAGCATGCCCACATAGCTGTTTGCTGTCTGGGCATGCTGGGAGTTGTAGTTTTGCAACATCTGGAGGTCCACAGTTTGGAGATCACTGTGCAGTGGTCTAAAAACTGTAGCTCTCCAGATGTTGCAAAACTGCAATTCCCAGCATGCCCAGAAAGCAAACAGCTGTCTCGGCTTGCTGGGAGTTGTAGTTGGGTACCTCCAGCTGTTGCATAACTACATCTCCCAGCATGCCCTTCGGTGATTAGTACATGCTTGGAGTTGTAGTTTTGCAACAGCTGGAGGCACACTGGTTGGAAAATATTGAGTTGGGTAACAGAACCTAACTGAAGGTTTTTCAACCAGTGTGCCTCCAGCTGTTGCAAAACTACAACTCCCAGCATGCACGGTCTGTCAGTACATGCTGGGAGTTGTAGTTTTGAAACAGCTGGAGGTTTGCTCCCCCATGTGAACGTACAGGGTACATTCACACGGGCAGATTTACAGTAAATTTCCTGCTTCAAGTTTGGGCCACGGCAAATTTTTCGCCGCAGCGCAAACTCCTAGCGGGAAATTCACCGTAACCCGCCAGTGTGAATGTACCCTAAAAACACTACACTACACTACCACATAATAAAGGGTAAAACACTACATATACACCCCTTACACTGCCCCCCCCCCCCCAATAAAAAATTAAAAACGTCTTGTACGGCAGGGTTTCCAAAACGGAGCCTCCAGCTGTTGCAAAACAACAACTCCCAGCATTTCTGGACAGCCACTGACTGTCCAGGCATGCTGGGAGTTTAGCAACAGCTGGAGGCACCCTGTTTGGGAATCACTGGCGTAGAATACCCCTATGTCCACTCCTATGCAATCCCTAATTTAGTCCTCAAATGCACATGGTAACGCAATTTCTCCTGAGTACGGAAATACCCTAGATGTGGGCGTAAAATGCTCTGCGGGCACACAACAAGGCTCAGGAGTGAGAGCGCACCATGTACATTTGAGGCCTAAATTGGTGATTTGCACAGGGGTGGCTGATTCTACAGCGGTTCTGACAAACGCAAAAAAAAAAATACCCACATTTGACCCCATTTTGGAAACCACACCCCTCACCGAATGTGACAAGGGGTATAGTGAGCCTGAACACCCCACAGGTGTTTGACGAATTTTCATTAAAGTTGGATGGGAAAATGAAAAACATTATATTTTTTCACTAAAATGCTGGTGTTACCCTAATTTTTTCATTTTCACAAGGGAAAATAGGAAAAAAGCCCCCCCCCAAATTTGTAACCCCATCTCTTCTGAGTAAGAACATACCCCATATGTGAATTTAAAGTGCTCTGTGGGCGAACTACAATGCTCAGAAGAGAAGGAGCACCATTGGGATTTTGTAGAGAAAATTTGTCTGGAATTAAAGGCCACATGTGTTTACAAAGCCCCCATAGTGCCAGAACAATGGACCCCCGACACATGTGACCCCATTTTGGAAACTACACCCCTCACGTAATGTAATAAGGAGTACATTGAGAATTTACGCCCCACAGGTGTCTGACAGATTTTTGGAACAGTGGTCCATAAAAATGAAAAATTAAATTTTTCATTTGCACAGCCCACTGTTCCAAAGATCTGTGGGGTGTAAATACTCACTGCACCCCTTATTAAATTCTGTGAGGGGTGTAGTTTCCAAAATGGGGTCACATGTGGGGGGGTCCACTGTTCTGGCACCACGGGGGGCTTTGTAAACGCACATGGCCCCTGACTACCATTCCAAACAAATTCTCTTTCTAAAAGCTGAATGGCGCTCCTCCTCTTCTGAGCATTGTAGTTTGCCAGCAGAGCATTTTACGTATTACGTATTACGTTTACACATTCAACTTAAACGAAAAGTCGTCAAACACCTGTGGGGTGTTAAGGCTCAGCGGACCCCTTGTTACGTTCCTTGAGGGGTGTAGTTTCCAAAATAGTATGCCATGTGGGTATTTTTTTGCTGTTCTGGCACCACAGTGGCTTCCTAAATGTGACATGCCCCCAAAAAACCATTTCAGCAAAAGTTGCTTTCAAAAAGCCAAATGTGACTCCTTCTCTTCTGAGCATTGTAGTTCGCCCGCAAAGCATTTTACGTCCTAACATGGGGTATTTCCATACTCAGAAGAGATGGGGTTGCAAATTTGGGGGGGCATTTTCTCCCATTACCCTTTGTAAAAATGGTAAATTTGGGGGGGAAACTGCACTTTAGTGTGAATTTTTTTTCCATTTGCACATCCGATTTTAACGAAAAGTTGTCAAACACCTGTGGGGTGTTAAGGCTAACTGGACCCCTTGTTACGTGCCTTGAGGGGTGAAGTTTCCAAAATGCTATGCTATGTGGTGTTTTCTGCTGTTCTGGCACCATAGGGGCTTTCTAAATGTGACATGCCCCCCAAAAACCATTTCAGAAAAATTCACTCTCCAAAATCCCATTGTCGCTCCTTCCCTTCTGTGCCCTCTACTGCGCCCGCCGAACACTTGACATACACATATGAGGTATTTCCTTACTCGAGAGAAATTGTATTACAAAGTTTGGGGGCTTTTTCTCCTATTACCATTTGTAAAAATTCAAAAACTGGGTCTACAAGAACATGCGAGTGTAAAAAATTAAGATTTTGAATTTTCTCCTTCACTTTGCTGCTATTCCTTTGAAACACCTAAAGGGTTAAAACACTTACTGAATGTCATTTTGAATACTTTGAGGGGTGCAGTTTTTATAATTGGGTCAATTTTGGGGTATTTCTAATATGAAGGCCCTTCAAATCCGCTTCAAAACTGAACTGGTCCCTGAAAAATTCCGATTTTGAAAAGTTTGTGAAAAATTGGAAAATTGCTGTTATGCTTTGAAGCCCTCTGGTGTCTTCCAAAAGTAAAAACATGTCAACTTTATGATGCAAACATAAAGTAGACATATTGGGGGAGATTTATCAAAGGATTTAGACTGGTTTTTCTTGTCTAAATTTGTCAAACAGAAAGTTGCAGTCTAAATATGTGCGACTTTTCTGCGACTTTAGCTCTAGAGGATTTTTAGAACATGATGCATGCAAGTCTATTTTAGACTGAAATGCATTGAAAAATGCATTGGTACTGAATGTATCAAAAGCGACTTATCAGCGACAAAGTCGTATAGGCTGAAAGTACGCCGAAATGTCAGACCATGTTGGAGCAGGTATAATATAGACTAAAGCATAGATCATGCAGTCTGTGCACAGAATTTATCAAGAGCTGTGCGCCATTTGATAAATTAGGTGCACAATAGACCAGACTAACCCTCTGTAGTTTGGTCTATATTGATGCGGGACATAGACAACTTTGATAAATATCCCCCATTGCATATGTGAATCAATGTATAATTTATTTGGAATATCCATTTTCCTTATAAGCAGAGAGCTTCAAAGTTAAAAAAAAATGCTAAATTTTAAATTTTTTCATCAAATTTTGGAATTTTTCAACAAGAAATGATGCAAGTATCGACAAAATTTTACCACTAACATAAAGTAGAATATGTCACAAAAAAACAATCTCGGAATCAGAATGAAAGGTAAAATCATCCCAGAGTTATTAATGCTTGAAGTGACAGTGGTCAGATGTTCAAAAAATGGTCGGGTCCTTAAGGTATATTTGGGCTGGGTCCTTAAGGGGTTAAAGGGGTACTCCGGTGGAAAACATTTTTTTTAATCAACACTGGTGCCAGAAAGTTAATCATTTACAAGATTTTGTGAATTTACAAGATTTTTAAATGACTTCTATTAAAAAAATCTTTAGCCTCCCAGTACTTTTTAGCAGCTGTATGCTACAGAAGAAATTCTTTGATTTTTGAATTTCTTTTTTGTCTTGTCCATAGTGCTCTCTGCTGACACCTGATGCCTGTATCAGGAACTGTCCAGAGCAGGAGAAAATCCTCATAGCAAACCTATGTACCCTGGACAGTTACTAACACGGTAGACACGGTGTCAGCAGAGAGCACTGTGGACAAGACAAAAAAGAGATTCAAAAAGCAAAGAATTTCCTCTATAGCATAAAGCTGCTAATAAGTACTGGAAGTACTGTTTAACTTTCTGGCACTAGTTCATTAAAAAAAAAAAAGTTTTCCACCGGAGTACCTCTTTAAGCTTACACAAAGTACAGTTTTTTTCGGACACTCTTGTAGATAGTGTATTGAAAGGGTACTCCAGGGGATTTTTTTTTTCTAATTAACCGGTGCCAGAAAGTAAAAAAAAAATTGTAAATTACTTCTATATAAAAATCTTATTCTTTCCAGGACTGCTGAATACCACAGTTGAAGTTGTATAGTTCTTTTCTTTCTGACCACAGTGCTCTCTGCTGACACCTCTGTCCATGTCAGGAACTGTCCAGATTTGCTGTGGGGATTTGCTTCTATTCTGGACAGTTCCTGATACAGACAGAGGTGTCAGCAGAGAGCACTGTGGTCAGACAGAAAGGAACTATACAACTTCCTCCATAGCATACAGCAGCAGGTTAAGATTTTTTAATAGAAGTGATTTACAGATCTGTACTCATTTGAGTACTCCTTTAATTATAATTTCAGTATTTAGTAGTTTGTTTCATTTAAAGGAACCTACACACAAATAGGTTATTCAAGTGGATGAAGTGATCAACCACTGTTACGCCAAGCGCTCCGGGTCCCTGCTCCTCCCCGGAACACTCACGGCGTTCTCCTCTCTGCAGCGCCCCGGTCAGACCCGCTGACCAGGAACGCTGCAATGTCTCTGCCGGCGGAGATGCGATCCGCGTAGCGCGACGCGCCCACCCGCGGGTCGCATCCCAATCCACTCACCTGTCCCGTTCCCCAGCTGTCACGGCCCGGCGTGCGCGGCCCCGCTCTCTAGGGTGCGCGCGCGCGCCAGCTCTCTGAGATTTAAAGGGCCAGTGCACCACTAATTGGTGCCTGGCCCAATCAGTGTCAATCACATCCATTGGTATATAACCCACTTATACCCTTCCTGTCCCTGCCGGATATTGTTGCCTTAGTGCCCTGAGAAAGCATTTAATGTGTTCCCAAGCCTGTGTACCCAGACCTTCTGCTGCTGCCCCTGATTACGACTCTTGCTGCCTGCCCTGACCTTCTGCTATGTCCGACCTTGCTCTTGCCTTGTCCCTGTGTACCGCGCCTGTCTCAGCTGTCAGTGGGGTTGAGTCGCTATCGGGTGGAACGACCTGGGGGTTACCTGCCGCTGCAAGTCCATCCCGCTTTGCGGAGGGCTCTGGTGAAAACCAGTAACCCCTTAGATTCCATTCCCCTGGTACGGCCCACGCCATCACCCCACTGACACAGAGGATCCACCTCCAGTGTCCTTGCTGCATAGCAGTCCGGATCCTGACAACCACAATAACATGCTTCACTTTTTACAGATGGTTTAAGTGTGAAAACTGTAAAACAGACATTCAATTTTACTGTGTGAACATGGCTTTTTACTTAACAAAATATGAAACTAAAGAATGTATCTCCCTACCCATGAAGGTAACATTGAATTGGGTTTGGTTAGCAACACTCAAGAGTGGGTACATACCTGTAACTACAATCGACGAATAAAGTAAGAATAAGCAGGAGAGAGCTACTTTGTTCCTGGACTGTCTTTCATGAGAAGTTGAGCACAAACCTTGCTAAATGGTTTCCTGGTGAAACAAGGCTGGATAACATCTCCCCTCGGCGGGAAGTTAGGGTGAGCTGGTCCGGGCCATCTATGCTGCAGGGACCGTCCGGGGGGATGGTTAGTCATTGTGGGCTGTCATTTTCACCAGGGGGCCCTCTTCTCCACGCTTCGGGCCTGCCCCGGACTAGTGACGTTGCCTTGACAACGACGCACAGGGACGTTCATGTGCAAAGTCCCTGTGCTTCGTCGTCAAGGCAACGTCACTAGTCCGGGGGCCGGGCCCGGAGTGGAGAAGATGGACAGAAGATGGGCCCCCGGTGAAAATGGACAGCTCGCAATGAGTAACCATTCCCCCCGGATGGTCCCTGCAGCATAGATGGCCCGGACCAGCTCACCCTAACTTCCCGCTGAGGGGAGGGGAGTACATAACAAAAGGGGGGGGGGGCTGGATGATGACGAAGGCCGCAGTGGTCTTCAACCTGCGGACCTCCAGAGGTTTCAATACTACAACACCCAGCATGCCCGGACAGCCGGAGGTCCGCAGGTTAAAGACCACTGAGAAGGGATTGACAGGCGGAGAGGTCACTCGAGTATAAGCCGTGCTGAAAACTCGGTATATACGAGTATATACGGTATTTCCCCACATGTAAGCAATGTAATGGAGTAGGCTGTTTTTCTAGCACATAAGGTTTTATATACAGCCTAAAAACACACAGTGCCAACTTATTTACCTTATAAGATTGAATAAAATACAAATTTGTTTAAACACAAAAAAATGGATTTACTTAAGTTGTTCTATAATGTGCATACTTTTTCTCACACACAAGTAGTAGCTAGCAGACAGTAAAATGAATGACAGAAAGGGATGCAGGGATTCACTTAGTATGCCAGTGTACTGTACAGTAAATGGGTATTATCCAGATGTCTGTGCACTAAATGAATTACCGTAGCAGATGGCAGCAAGATTGTTGGGCTTCAAATAATTTTATTATGGTATTAAATAACGCCTGATATTCATTTATCTATTTCTGTTCATTACTTCCCATTTAATCTGCCTTGTGATCTCATGGTTCTTAATAAACATCAGATCGTACACTTCTGTCAACACCAGAACATTTAGAATGTAAATAATTACTCTTTTTTAGTAATAATATTATATTTATTATTGTTCATTTTTGTATTTGGTTTGTTTAATATGGGCAAAATGCTATATCTACATACTTGGCATAACTTAAAATGTGTCCTAGATGTTAATGACTGAATATTAGTCACACAAGTCCATGACTATTTTAAGGGGTTATCCAGGAAAAAAATGTTTATATATCAACTGGCTCCAGAAAGTGAAACAGATTTGTAAATTACTTCTATTAAAAAATCTTAATCCTTTCAGTACTTATGAGCTTCTGAAGTTAAGGTTGTTCTTTTCTGTCTAAGTGCTCTCTGATGACACGTGTCTCGGAAACTGCCCAGTTTAGAAGCAAATCCCCATAGCAAACCTCTTCTAAACTGGGCGGTTCCCGAGACACGTGTCATCAGAGAGCACTTAGACAGAAAAGAACAACCTCAACTTCAGAAGCTCATAAGTATTGAAATGATTAAGATTTTTTAAATAGCTTTCTGGAGCCAGTTGATATATAAAAAAAAGTTTTTTCCTGGATAACCCCTTTAAAACTTTATGTACTATACACAATAGGCATAGATACTGAGGATTTTAATAGTTGCCCTCTCGATGCTGGTAATGAAAAGTGTTACATTTAAAGCACAAAGGGAAGAAGTATAACATAAATGAAAAACTAATTGTAATTTTCTTTCTGCCTTATAAATAACAAAGTTGTGATTATTTTTTCACTGCTTAAACATTAAGATGCTAGAAATGATCATCCAAGAACCTCTAAGTATAAGTAAAGCATACGCTCTTTTTATCTTCTTATCATAAAGACCATTGAAAATATTTTAATCAAAGAACGGTTAGATCAGACACTGGGATATTTTTGTTGAGTTTGCTGATACTTTGAAAACAAAATAATAAAATTTAAACATTTGCTCAGGGCAAAGTACAAAAAATTCTATATAAGTCTTGTTTCCTCAAAGTCTCACCTAGAAATAACTGTTTTTTTCTGTGTTTTCTTGCCATCTTGTATGTTTTACTTACTGATCAAAACTTATTGGATCACTGATGTATAAAAGCATGCAGTTTACATCATTTTTACAATCAGTCTTTCTTATCAGGCTCCAAGTAATGATTCTACATTCTGTAAACAGCCTAAAATTGTTACTTTTATGTATGTCAATTTTGACCGCATACTGAACTATATATCACAAACATATCAAAAGAAAGAGGAACACAGTTTTAACCCTTTCACACCACCTTTTCTTCATAGGCTGGGATATGTCAAAACCAGGCACTCCCGTTTCCCAGCCGAGCCCTGCCCGCATCTCATTCATTTGAATTTCGTGCCGGGTCCAGATGGGATAAAGAAGCGCCTTGTTTTGACATCTCCCAGCTGGATCCAGTGACCGTTGGTGTGAATGCACCCTTATATTTGCTTTTATATTTTTGAGTACTTCTATGTGTACGTTACAGATATGTGAAATATTTATTCTACAGAATGATTTTTCCAAAACATTCTGTAGAGGGGCATCTGTACAGTAGGCTATGACCACCATGCTCTATGGTGAAGAAGTTTTTCTTTTTTTTTTTCTCAGTATATACAATTTTGTCAACAAATTACACTTGCACAGTGGCACTCTGCCTTTACCTTTTTTTTTACAGTACTTTTAGATGAATCACCCACCAGGAAGTGATAAAACCTATTACCCATTTACCCCACATGCACCTCCTTCTGTTGGCCCAACTGCGGTTGTGTAGCCAAAGGACTAGTGTTACATAAGATTTATGCAGTGATCCTCATTCTTACACCACAGTTGACTTTACTTTTTTACACACCTACATACTGCAATCCAATCACTTTTTTATTAATGTCAATGAAGTTAGTTAATAGATAATTAGATAATTAGATAATGGGGAAACACTATGGGGAAGATTTATCAAAACCGGTCCAGAGGAAAAGTTGCTGAGTTGTCCATAGCAACCAATCAGATCACTTCTTCATTTTTAACAAGGCCTTTACAAAATGAAAGAACCGATCTGATTTGTTGCTATGGGAAACTCAGCAAATTCTCCTCTGGACAGGTTTTGATAAATCTCCCCATATGTGTCCCAGCCTTGGAGTAGCAGTTGCCTCTTTTGACATGTCATACTTTTTTATAATACAAATTCAATAGTATCTATCTATATTTCCCCGTTGAGTGTAGTTTTCTTTTCATAGATCCTGGCATACTGTCCATAAGACGGCTTCACTCTGTTTCATGTGAAACATTGACTATATAGTGATACAATTCTAAGAGTGGTATTTCTGTCATTATTATTGAAGGTATTGCGGGGTCCCAAGTCTCATGTCAGATTAGGGGTCCCTTTACTCTTTTCCGCTAAAAGCAAGGCTAACTATCTAAATTTTTTTTTAACCCTAGGCTATGTTTCTACACAGTTTTAAGCTGGATTTAGAGCCTCATAAAAAAAGCCAAAATAATAAAAAAATAAACAAATAAATAAATTGTGAGAACAATGGACCAAAAAATAGATCAAAGGCCATTAAGTCAAACTTTTCAGTAATTTTAATTATTTTTTTTTTGTTCAGTCATCTTTTAGGCAATTTTTTTAATAATTGTTGAAATACAGAAAGTACATAATATTGTCTTATTTTTTCTTTTGTAAGAACAAGAAACCCTTATCCTACATTATTGTAATGTTCTGTGTGAACCTACTCTAAATGATTGTTCATGCAGCAAAGTAAAACAAATAAATAAATAAGTAAACCAGCAAGTACGTCATGTCACTAAAGCAACATTATCCGGAGAAAATAGTGCCTCTGATTGCAGCATCTTGCATTTCAAAGGATAATTAGTAGCTCGCTGTGATATAACATAGGTATGTCAGTGCTTCCTGTAAGACACAGAAAATGTTTTCTAGCCTTTATTATGTCTATAAAGAGCATGTAAAGTTCAAACTCAAAACTTAAACGTGTACTTTGTATTTCCATTGGCATCCTATTGGCAGTGCTTTAGGATAAATACTGTTTTTTTAGAACATATAAAAATGTATTGGAAACCAGAGATATCTTTGACTCTGGATATTTTTTTTCAACTTTAAAGAAAAACTGACTTGTTCATCCCCACTAAACCCAACATTCTGGGTTATCATCCAAGAAAACATCTTTACAAAGAAGGATTACTTACATTTATTAGTGAAGTACTTGCAGAGTTATGGCCAATTATATCTTCCACTGTGCAATGGAGGTGGGGATCCGGGCAGGGGATCTGACTATGCAAATATCTTTACTCTAGTGAGAGCTTGCAGGGGGGGTGGGGAGCGCTCTGCCCATCCCGTCCCCTTACTTACTACGCAAACGTCTACACTCTAGTGAGAGCCTGCGGGCTGGGGATATGAGTGTGTATACTTTTTCCTAGGGACTCTTATCGACTTGCTAGTTCTCCGCAGTACCTTTTGAGAGTCAGTACACTAAGTCTAGATTCCCATTGGGAGTGTAATTCTGCTTGGAAATTTTAGTGCAATCTTTAGGCTGAATCCATCTATGGGGACGGCAAAGTCCGAGTGGTCTTAGGATTCAGGCGGTGCCAGGCCCACTCAGAATCGCCAGAAATTCCTCATTGTGAACTTAGCCTAATAGTTGAAACTGAGCTTCCCCTTGGGTTGCATTGGCAAAATAAAGGTGCTGCATAGGGCTAAAAGGCAAAACAAATGTATTAAGTATGTTATATTATCCTTAATATATAAAAAATATTATTAAAATATAACAAAATCGTATCCATTGTGCACTTTCAAACAATGGATTTGCCAAATAGAAGCTTGTAACATACCAAGAATAAATGTATCATTCCTCAGTGAGCTTCGGAAATACCAAATAAAATTGCTAAATTTATCAACAATACTTCAATTATTTTGCTCATCAGGATATTTTAATTCTTTTATATTTAGAGCCATGAACTGCATTTGTTATACGGTTTCACTAATGGGGCAAAAAGTGTCCTAACTTAACATTCTACATATACCTGCACTAATATATATCCACCCTTCCCTTTTCTTGAATTGTGTTGAAAAATTGAAAAAACAAAACAAAAAAAACACTTCAACATTTTCACCCTACTAGTTGAATACATTATCATAAGATGCTAGTAACACAACCTCAACAGGCTGCAATTTTGTCACAACTAGAGATGAGCGAACCGAACCATAGAACCTGATTTCGGTCAGAACTTTGATAACAGTTTGGTTTGGTTAGAACTCCAACTTTGGGTGATTAGGTTTGGCAGTCCCTGCTAAATTAACATCAGTCACATCACAAAAAGGAGATGGAAAAGCGATCACATGACCTCAGGGAATCCCATAATGCATTTCAAACAGTTTTCCCAGCCAATCAGAAAGCAGTATGGGGGTGATATCAGAGCTACTAAAAAACATCCTATGCACATAGTTTCAGCAGGCATTTTAGAGATAGCAGGTGTTAGGTGAAGATGTCTATGAGGGACACTAAGCAGTGAACAATACAGAGTAGGATTACAGATATATAATAAGTGTAGAAAAGCAGCAACATTCTGCCTCTGTTTTATTTCAGATCTGGTCTTCATGTGCTACATTTCTTGGTACATGTGAAACCAAGACAAGAGGTATGGAAAGGCACATTTAACATAGTAACATAGTTCATAAGGTTGAAAAAAGACCAGAGTCCATCAAGTTCAACCTATAACACTAAAGAGTCCCTACTGAGTTGATCCAGAGGAAGGCTAAAAACCCTCATACTAGAGGTAAAAATGCCTTCCCAACTCCAAATATGGCAGTCAGAATAGTTCCCTGGATCAATGTGCTGTCCCTATAAATCTAATATACATAACCAGCAATGTTCTTACTCTCCAAAAATGCATCCAGACCCCTTTTAACCCCTTAAGGACTTTGCCCATTTTGGCCTTAAGGACTCAGACAATTACGGCGTTCTGAATGATCGGATGCCCGCGATCAGATCATTCATTGAAATTGCGTGCTGCCGCAGATGCCGGGATTTGTATTGATCCCGGCACCTGAGGGGTTAATGGCGGACGCCCGCGAGATCGCGGGCATCGGCAATTGCTGGCGGGTCCCTGGCTGCGATCAGCAGCCGGGATCAGCTGTGCATGACACGGGCATCGCTCCGATGCCTGCGGTTATATACAGGACGTAAATGTATATCCTGGTGCGTTAAGTACCACCGCACTAGGACGTACATTTGCGTCCTGCGTCCTTAAGGGATTAAATTCTTTTAAAGAGTTCACCATGACTACCTCCTCTGGGAGAGAATTCCACAGTGTCACTGCTCTTGCAGTAAAGAACCCCCGTCTGTGTTGGTGTAGAAACCTTCTTTCCTCTAAACGTAGAGGATGCCCCCTTGTTCTAGATTCAGTTCTGAGTATGAATAGATCATGGGAAAGATCTCTGTACTGTCCCCCGATATATTTATACATAGTTATAAGGTCTCCCCTAAGCCTTCTTTTTTCTAAACTAAATAACCCGAATTCAGATAATCTTTCTGGGTACTGTAGTCCTCCCATTCCCCGTATCACCCTGGTTGCCTGTCTTTGAACCCTCTCCAGCTCCACTATATCTTTCTTGTACACTGGTGCCCAGTACTGTACACAGTATTCCATGTGTGGTCTGACTAGTGATTTGTACAGCGGTGGAACTATTTCTTGTCGTGGGCATCTATGCGCCTATTGATGCACCCCATGATTTTATTTGCCTTGGCAGCAGCTGCCCGACACTGGTCACTACAACTAAATTTACTGTTAACTAAGACTCCCAAGTCCTTTTCCATGTCAGTCGCCCCAAGTGTTCTCCCATTTAATACATAATCCCAGCCTGGATTTTTCCTCCCCATGTGCATTACCTTACATTTATCAGTGTTGAACCTCATCTGCCACTTCCCAACCCAAACCTCAAACCTATCCATACCGCTTTACAGAGTTTAGTATCATCTGCAAAGATTGCTACTTTACTATTCAACCCCTCTACAAATTCATTAATGAATATATTAAATAGGACAGGACCCAAGTCTGATTTGTAGTTTATATGTCCGTTACAATGTTGCAACAATAAGCACAGAGCTCTGCCCAGCCCTGTCTGTACTTTTACCTGCACTGCTTCTTTTTATGACAACCCAGTCACTGAATGAAAACAAGAATGTTTCCATTTACTGAAAGCAAGCTGAGGTCCTGAACATTGTGAAGGATTGAAAATAAAAACAATAACCAAAAAAAATATGCAATTGGATTTAATAACTAGTGTTGAGCAGCATAGGCCATATTCGAATTCGCGAATATTCGCGAATATATGGACAAATATTCATCATATATTCGTGAATATTCGCATATTCGTAATATTCTCGTTTTATTTTCGCACATGCGAAAAATTCACGCATGCGAAAATAACATATGCGAAAATCAGCATATACAAAATTAGCATAAGCAAACATTCGCATATGCGAAAATTAGCATATGCTAATTTTCGTATATGCGAAAATTCGCACACCAGTCTCACACAGTAGTATTAGAGCCTTCTTTACACCACACAAGCTGGAAGCAGAGAGGGGTGATCACTGTGATGTGTACTGTGAAAAAAAAAACAAAAAAAAAAATGAATATTCGTAATTACGAATATATAGCGCTATATTCGCGAATATTCGCGAATTCGCGAATATGCGATATTCGCGAATAAAATTTGTATTGCGAATATTCGCGAGCAACACTATTAATAACAACCATGATAATCTTTTGACTGAGATGTGTGATGAACAGTCATGAACATCTGCTCATGAAGAAGAACAAACACTGACAAATGTTTCAAGGGCAATACAGTAGGTCAATGTTAGTCTCGTTTTACACCGTTTTTGTTAAAGCTATTTGGGGTATAGACTAGGAAAGTTCCTGATGCATACATCACATGAATCTATAGCTGCCCTTCAACGGTCAAAGTCCTGAAGAATGTCTTTGTTTGACCTTCCGTCAGAAGTATATGGCAAAGTTTCTGTCTTTTTACAGTATGGCACGGTATAGCAGATTACGCTTTTCCTCACAAAAGCAAACCTATCTATTTCAGTCTGTTGTTATTTATTTTATTTTTTTTAACAATCTTCTAATACACCCTGCCTCTTCCATAAAGATTTTGTAAGTTGTCTTTATGAATGTTATATTGGCTTTAGGTAACAGATGAAAAAAGTACATGAAGATTTGTGATCTTTTTAGTGAATCCTTTCCATTATATGATAAAACAGCCTCCCTGTTGGTTATCTGGAATATTATGAAGGGATACTATGATGGCCTGTCTAATAGGACTCCTAGTGCAATGGGATTAATGCGAGAAAACCTAACTGATTATGGGAGCTAACTACTGAAGTTGTCCAGTTAAAAAAAAAAGTAACAACCCCTTGGATTTTTGTCTAAGAAAACATTGAGCAACATTCTTACTTTAACTCTGTGCTTAAATTAGACTTTTGACAAGCTTAACCCCTTAAGGACTCCCTTTTGTCCCTTTCGTTTTTTTTCCTCCTTACCTTTTAAAAATCGCAACCCTTGCAATTTAGCAGCTTAAATTCCATATTATGGCTTATTTTTGCCCCACGAATTCTACTTTGCAGTGACGTTAGTCATTTTACCCAAAAAATTCATGACGAGATGGAAAAAAAAATTATTGTGCAACAAAATTGAAGAAAAAATGCCATTTTGTAATTTTGGGGGCTTCCTTTGCTACGCAGTGCATTGTTTGGTAAAAATGACACCTTTTCTTTGTTCTGTAGTTCCATATGATTAAAATGATACCTTACTTATATAGGTCGTACTACATGTGCAAAAATAAATACGTTTAAAATTGTCATCTTTTGACCCCAATAACTTTTTTATTTTTCAGCGTACAGGGCAGTATGAGGGCTCATTTTTTGTGCCGTGATCTGAAGTTTTTAGCGGTACCATTTTTGTATTGATTGGACATTTTGATTGCTATTTATTCATTTTTTCATGATGTAAAAAGTGACCAAAAATATGCTATTTTGGACTTGCGGTTTAATTAACAATATATTTTTAAAGTTTGGACATTTCTGCATGCGGCAATAGAACATATGTTTATTTTTATTTACACAGTTTTTCACACTTTTTTTGCAGTGTTATAGCCCCCTCTAATGGCTATAGCACTGCATACAGATCATTGCTGTGCATTAACATGGCAATGATCAGTGTTATCGGCGGTCGATACTCAGTCCTGGATTTCAGGCTTGGAGCAATCAATTTCTGATCGGATGCGCGGGAGGCAGGTAAGGCACCCATCTGCTGCGTCCTAGCTGATAGGGACATTGCAATTTCACGGTGACAAGGTATTTTTGTTACCTTAGTAGCAGTGATAAACTTTGAATACCGCATCTAAATGGTTAATAGCACGCGGCACAACGATCGGTGCCGCACGCTATTAGCCCAGGGTCCGCCGGGAACAACACGCTATGATGCAGGGTCAGAGCGTGACCCCAAGTTATAGACCGGGACCGGGAGGAGGGCAGACCTTAAGAGGTTAAAGGTGTCATGTGACCCATAATTTGACCCCTTAATAACAATGGACTTAAATTTACGTCATCGTGCAGTGGCACCATGACATACATTTTCGTGCCACCATGATCGCGAGCACCGGAGCGGTGCTCGTGTCATGCCCGGCAGGTCCCTGCTGCTATCAGCGGCCAGGGACCCGCCGGTAATCCACTATCGCGATTAACCCCTCAGATGCCGTGATCAATATTGATCACGGCATCTGCAGCAGTGCGGTACTTTGAATGGATGATCTGATCGCCCGCAGCGCGGCCTCACCTGGCTCCGGCCATCTCCCGGGGTCTTCTGCTCTATAATTAATACACATATTGGGTATTGCCGCGTGCGTACAAGTCTGAACTATTCAAACATATTGTTAATCATCCCGTACGGTGAATGGCGTAAACGTAAAAAAAAAATTAAAAAGTCCAAAATTGCTGCTTTTTTGTCACATTTTATTCCCAAAAATTTTTATAAAAAAATAATTAAAAGTAAAACCTAAGCAAAAGTGGTACTGATAAAAACTACAGATCATGGAGCAAAAAATGAGTCCTCATGTCGCCCCATATATGGAAAAATTAGAATGTTATAGGTGGTCAAAATAGGGCAATTTCAAATTTCAAAAGCATATATCATGGGTTTCATTTTAATTGTATTGACCCACAGAGTAAAGAAAACATGTCATTTTTACGGGAAAGTGTACAGCGTGAAAACAAAACCTTCCAAAATTTGCTAAATTGCGGTTTTCTTTTCAATTTTCACACATAAATAATATTTGTTTGGTTGCGCCATACATTTTATGGTAAAATAAGTGATGTAATTACAAAGTACAATTGGTGATGCAAAAAACAAGCCCTCATGTGGGTCTGTAGATGGAAATTTAAGAGAGTTATGATTTTTAGAAGGCGAGGAGGAAAAAACGAAAATGCAAAAATAAAATTGATCTGGTCCTTAAGGCCAAAATGGGCCTGGTCCTTAAGTGGTTAAGGGGTTAAAGGGGGTAGTCTGGTGGAATTTTTTTTTTTTTTATCAACTGGTGCCAAAAAGTTAAATAGATTTGTAAATGACTTCTGTTTAAAAATATTTATCCTTCCAGTACTTTTTAGCAGCTGTATGCTACAGAGGAAATTCTTTTCTTTTTGATTTTTTTTTTGTCTTATTCACAGTGCTCTCTGCTGACACCTCTGTCCATGTCAGGAACTGTCCAGGGCAGCATAGGTTTGCAATGGGGATTTTCTTCTGCTCTGGAAAGTTCATGATACTGGCATCAGGTGTCAGCAGAGAGAACTGTGGACAAGACAAAAAAGAAATTCAAAAAGAAAAGAATTTCCTCTGTAGCATACAGCTGCTAAAAGGTACTGGAAGGGTAAATATTTTTTTATAAAAGTCATTTACGAATCTGTTTAGCTTTCTGTCACCAGGTGATTAAAAAAAAAAAAAAAGGTTTTCCACTGGAGTACCCCTTTAAAGAAGAACCCAACCACCAAGTCATGAAGATTAGAATGCAACAACACGTGAATGAGAAGTTCAATATAACACTAAGTGGTTTATTTTAAAATGATGTTTTTTCTGCTGTTAAACAATGATTTCTTAGCAAGCCTTGTTCTTGTAGCATAAACTTAAATGAATTAAACTATTCCGAGAAATCAAAAATTCCTCTCTGCTAAAAAATGAAGGTCAAACAAAGAATACAGCTGCGCCTTTCTCAGTAACGTATATTTCTTTTCTTTGCAAATTGAGATAAACAGTGGCGATTGAGTTACTGGGAAAGTGCACCTAGGACACCTGGGTGTGAGGAAGCTTCCACAAGTCACATTGGCACAAAACCTGCTATCATGCAAATGAGCAGCGTAAAAATAATGAATGCAAGAAGATTCAGGAGATCCAAATGAATTGTAAGTGATAAACAAGTTTCCCAGCAGATTAAGGTTTTCAGTAATTAAATAGTATGAAAGGAAAAAAAACGAATCACTCATTTCATACGGCGGAATCTCTAAATGTATTTTCAGTGTATGCAGAACAAATCATCTTCTTGTCATTTCTCTCTATTGTTTTCTTGATTCCAGAGACTGATAGTAGCTAAATGATGGGGAGCAGACTGCTCATTGACAACTGTTGTGTTCCAGTCCAAAAAAAGTAACATTTACGGAAGGCTGCTGTCCGGCCTTTGTCTTCACTTCATTCATTCATCAGATAACAGTTCAATTACAATGACTCCCTGCTATGACTTCCATATATCTTTACATTACTCTTCTTTCCTGCAAACTAAAAGGTAATACTGGATTTATTGCACACTCAGCGCATAGTTTTTGCTTATAAAATCCATAATTAAAGGGGTACTCCGGTGAAAACCTTTTTTCTTTTAAATCAACTGGTGGCAGAAAGTTAAACATATTTGTAAATTATTTCTATTAAAAAAATCTTAATCCTTCCAGTACTTCTTAGCTGCTGAATGCTACAGAGGAAATTCCTTTCTTTTCCTTTCCTTTCTGAACACTGATGACATCATGAGCACAGTGCTCTCTGCTGACATCTCTGTCCATTTTAGCAACCGTGCATAGCAGATGTATGCTAAGGGCAGCATGGTGGCTCAGTGGTTAGCACTGCTGCCTTGCATTGCTGGGGACTTGGGTTCAAATCCCACTAAGGACAACAATAAATAAAGCGTTATTATTATTATAATAACGTCAGCAGAGAGAACTGTGCTCGTGATGTCATCAGAGAGCATTCTAAAAAGAAAAGAATTTCCTCTGTAGTATTCAGCAGTCAATAAGTACAGGAAGTATTAAGATTTTATAATAGAAGTAATTTACAAATATGTTTAACTTTCTGCCACCAGTTGATTTAAAAGAAAAAAGGTTTTCACCGGAGTACCCCTTTAATTACAATGCGAGTCTTCTATAAGGGAGATGAGATGTTGAGAAAGGAACAGTGTTTATGACAATTTCTTACATAGCGTGCACAAGTGTGCTGTACTATTCTCTAATAAATATGCTACAAGTGTATTCTTAATGCAATTTTTACAATGATCTCCTACAAATAGGGGGAGATTTATCAAAATGTGTGCAAAGGAAAAGTTGCCCAGTTGTCCATAGCAACCAGATCGCTTCTTTCATTTTGCAGATGCCTTTTTACAAATGAGAGAAGCAAGCTGATTGGTTGCTATGGGCAACTGGGCAACTTTTCCTTTGCACAGATTTTGATAAATCTCCCCCATTGAGTCTTAGACACATCTCTTAAATATTTCCTAGAAGAATTTGCCAGTTTCCAGTGTTCATACGCTAAGTTCATCCTAAGGCTAAGTTTTGACTTGTTTTTTTTTGCAAAACGTCAAGAAAAATGCCAATTCTTCCTCATGGCATTTTTTTCGGCCAAAAAAACACTGAGGCCAGATGTTAGCTGTAAATCAATGAGAAATCGCAAAATTATTTTTCCGCTTGGCGTTTTTCAGTTTGGCGTTTTTTTTAAATCCTTTTGGCATTTTTTCACTCTTTTTGGCGTTTTTTAACTCCTTGGCGGTTTTGCAAATTCGCAGCATGTTCAGCCACTGGCGCTTTTTTCCCTGAAATCTGGTGTTTTTCTTCCATAGAAGCCTATGGGAGAAAAAAACGCCAAGAAAAACGCCTCACTACTCCAAGTGCTGTGTTGTTTTACATTACATCTTGTTGTATGATGATTCCTGATGTATGAGTTATGCTGGTCTTATTAAGTGTTAATATAACATTGCTAAGGATTGTAACATCTGTCTGTGATCCTCAGTAAAAGCAGTATACCGTAACTCTGTGTCTCGAGTACTTATTGCCTCAGTGCTTGGCCCAGGAGGACTGCTTCACCTTGAAGTGTGGTGAATTACACTTCTGGCATCACAAAACATCCACTGTCTGTAGCACCACACTGTACGCCATTAGCCCCAGTTACCCACCACAGAGGTTCCTATAGACTGAAAGTCTAAAGACTAATTTTTTAGGAAAAGGTAGGGTTCCCAGCACTTAGGCTCCCACTGATCATGGCAGCTAACATATTGCTGTGATGTGTCAGAATATTTTCTAAAGAGACAATTACCCTTTACAAATGAGTTGTAAAACCATGTGTGGTAGCTGCCTTGGGGTGTAGTGTTGTTGGGGTGTTGCTTCGGTATATGAGGGGTTAATTTAACCCCTGTCACTCATGACGCCAGGGTGAGGGTTAATACGCTGAGGTAAATCTTCGGCCTATCGCCACCCTTCCCAGAAACGATAGGTGCGTGCTTAAATTAATGAAGGTCCACAATAGAGATGAACTTGAACTTGCATAAACTTTACTGAGGTACTTGTGGTACACCCAATTAATAGCAACAGTCTTAGCAATACAGTCTCTATATAGCACGGCAGTGATTAATAGATGCCGAGGACCATTGACTTATCCAAAGGATTATTAGAATTAGGATTGGTGCAGAGATACGTCTGGATTTAGGGGTCTATTTAGGTCCGGTGATCTTGCTGAGTTAACAGGGATTGAGAGAACTCACAGTTTTGTAAAGATGGCCATTGCCGCAAGGCTTGGGCCTAGTCACTGCTGATAACAGCTGCGCAGATCCTCCTCTATCAGCAGCCCACGAGGAAAGAGAAAGAGTAATGGCTGCCGCTCCCATATATGGGCAGGGGCAGGGCCGTTTTGGATTGGTCCATGTCAGCTATCACTCACCGTTACAATGCATGGTGGGCGATCACCTGCCTTCCTCCAATGGTCCTTGAACCAAAAAACCATAGAGTTTTGGAATGCATCACGTGACCCGCAGGTCCCGCAACACTACAGCAAGGTAAGCATACATTATTTGCATATTTATACATTGAATTTGAATAATTTCAACTATTAAAGGGGTGACAAGGGGCTAACTATTGATGAGGACCTCACCGGTACCTAAGGACTCTGACTTTGGGGACCTCACCACAAGGTAATGGATGCAATCCGGTACCGGGACACCACACATACACAGCCCCCAATATAGACAATGGGGGGAATTTATCAAAACCAGCCCAGAGGAAAAGTTGTTGAGTTGCCCATAGCAACCAATCAGATTGTTTCTTTCATTTTTCCCAGGCCTCTTTAAAAATTAAAGAAGCGATCTGATTGGTTGCTATGGGCAACTCAGCAACTTTTCCTCTGGACAGGTTTTGATAAATCTCCCCCCAATTTGTGTAAGCAATGATTGTCAGTTGTTCCACAAGTCAGATCCCGTCTGTTAAAACATTGTTGACCCATGCTAAAAATTAGTTTTCTGCGTAAAAGTCATGAAAAAGCATTGCCAATACTACAGAGTATTTGAAGTTTTACACCATTGTGAGGAACTTTGCTCCACAAATTTTAAATGGCAAAAAACTGTATGCAGTGGCTAACTGGGGTGATGTGTCTGGAATAAGGTCTGTGGGCCAAGTGCTTGGGTAATAACGACCACAGATGCAGGGTTATGGAAACTACAACATTTAAGTGAGGAACTTGCTAAATATACAGGAACAGTTCAACAGTTAGTGCAAAGTTCAAGGGAGTTTGCTTCAGGGATTACAGTTGTTTCTAGGCACTATGGGACTTGTAGTCCTCATTGACTGACAAGCTTCTTGTTTTAAACTGACAAACACTGACTGTGCTCTCCACTTAGGAGTGACAGGAGTAATGTTTTATGGTGTCCAAGAGTGTCAAAAAGATCTATTTATTTATATTTAGTGTTGAGCGGACCTAGGCCATATTCGAATTTGCGATATTTCGCGAATATATGGACTAATATTTGTCATATATTCGCTAAATTTGCATATTCGTAATAATCGTGTTTTGCATATGCAAATTTTCGCATATGTGAAAATTCGCACGCCAGTCTCACACAGTAGTATTAGAGCCTTCTTTACACCACACAAGCTGGAAGCAGAGAGGGATGATCACTGTGATGTGTACTGTGAAAAAAAAATAAATAAACGAATATTCGTAATTACGAATATATAGTGCTACATTCGCGAATATTCGCGAATTCGTGAATATGCGATATTCGTGAATAAAATTTGCATTGCGAATATTCGCAAGCAACACTATTTATGTTTTCATTTATTTGTTAATTTTTTTTCCTGGGACCTTCTGTTCTAAAAATCCACAGTAACTAGTTTTAGTTTCATTCTCTTAGGTAATTTCCTATAGCCCTGGGCTGCAACACCTCTCCCTTGTGACATCAGACCAACTCCTTGTTTGATTGACAGTAGGACCCATGTGGAAATTCCAAGAATGGGGATTGCAAAGAGTGCGTGGTTGACCTACAGGTCCAATTTGTTGTCAGTCTCACTGCACATGTGCTGAAATAGCTAGAAGCAGTAATCTCACTCAATGCCTCTAATGATAGGTATACAGCCAGTCCAACTGAAAAGGATTTCCTTTTGGAACCCTGCATGTCAATTAAACAGGGAGCGGACATGACATCAAAGGAGAGAGAGGCTGTAGACCAGGGGCACAAAGGCCACTGGGCTACACCTCTTTGACACTCTGAGACCACATAAAAGTAATTTTTTGGGGGGTAATAAAGCCACTAACAGCTTATATAAAGGTATAAAATAAATCCTGGCACTAATAGCTATCGTCAGCAGAATCACGAACTCAGACTTAGTGAACTTTAATTTAAATCAAATGTACAAGTGCATCGACTCCTGCAGACACATAGTCAGATTTATTGTAGTGTTGACCACAGATAGGATTTTTGTGTCCTTGATGATTTTCCTTTTTGGCAGCTCAATCAGTGCTGGGCGTAAGGTTGCATTTGCATCATGGTAGTATCGCCATAGCTGTTATTACTGATAGTGGATTCTGCACAGTGTGTTGAAAATGTAGAAGCAGGTGAAATATCACTTTGGTCTTGAGAAATAGTTCAGATTCATGCAAGGAATTATATTAGAAACATGAAAAAGTCGGTGCTATAGGTAATTGATATTGCACTTAGGAAATATGTGATACATAAAAGCCACATGTTGAATTGATATGTTTGCAATGATTTCACCTGTCCAATAAAAATGTAACAAAGTAACACACTGCTATTAAAATGTCACTAAAATCTATGATGCAAGTACAGTTTACATATGGTCATCTCTCACTGAATAAATACATAGGAAAAGTAATGGTTGGTGGAAATATGGATTCAGAGCTGAGGATGAGAAGTGTTTGAACTGGTAAATGAAAAGTTACATTTTCTATCTGTGAAGTGTTACATTTAGATTACAGATTTGGTAATTACAGTACACGTCTTTATTGGACATGGTGTTATGGAGTATCTGAAGGAGATTTAATTATATTTTAAGGCATTTTCATAAATAAACTGTTTATTATACAGAATTTGATAAATCACATAATATCCTGATTTTTTCCATGATATATTGGCCCAAATCTATTAAAACTGTCTGGTTTGCCCATAGCAACCATTCCCAATAACATAGAAACATAAAATCAGTGAGCAAATAAGAATCATATGAACCATCTAGTCTGCCTGATATCCTGAATACCATGAATAGTCCATGGCCCTATGTTAAAGTATAGCCTTATACCTATCCCATGCATTTGTAAACTCCTTCAGCTACTACATTGGCAGCTACTACTTCTGCAGGAAGGCTATTCCATGCATCCACTACTCTCTCAGTAAAGTAATACTTCCTGATATTACAGCATACATCTTTGCCCCTTAAAACTATGCTCTCTTGTGTTAGATTTTATTCTTTTAAATATGCTCTCCTCCTTTACCGTGTTCATTCCCTTTAGGTATTTAAAAGTTTCTATCATATCCCCCTGTCTTGTCTTTCATTTCTCAAATTGCTTTGCTTGCAGGTATGGCATTGGTTGCTCTGGGCATGCTTCACCAATTTCTGTCTTGTACAAATTGATAAATCTGCGTCACAGCTCTATTAACTTTTTTTTATTTAATTTTTTTTACAAAAGTTAGATTTTTAGAAATATTTAAAAATATCATACAAAAAACCTTTAAATATGTCATAGAGACATTTAAAAATATTTGATCAGTGGGGGTCTGAGTGATTAGACCCGAACCCATCAAAACTTTTGACATGAATATATTTTTTGGGTCATTACAGGTACATGACAAACCACCAATCTTGAGAATGAGCTGATCTTGAGTGTTCTTTCATAGGTTTCCATAGCAACAATGTATTGAATGTAGAGTGACCATGCATGGGCCACCACCTCTCCTTTTCAATCAGGTGGAAATTTAAACTGATATCCTAGTCCTTATGTCCAGCCTTTGAAAACTTTATGAAATACCTGATTAGCTTGTCATTGCATTTGTATGTGGGACAAAAAAAGTTAAATAAGAAATGCTACATCAGATCAAATCAAACCTCATTAAAAGCATAACTCTATTTTGAAAAGCGCACAAAGCTTCATAAAAAAATACTAAAACAAGAGGAAATTATTATTAAACTTATAGTCCAGACCCAAAAAAGGAGGCTTACCTGCCCTAATGCCCTGCAGCGGCCGTTCTTATAGCTCCTGGTCCCTGCTGCTCATTGCAACTTCCTGAAGTCAGTGATGCATTGACCCACAGGAACCAGTCAGCTAGTCACTGACTGAGGCAGATCACTGCTGCAGCCTGTGATTGGTTAAACGGGCTGTTCTTGTATGGTCAACACATCATGAGAACCAGGAGGTAGCATTGAGTAGTGGGGACTGGAAGCCATCAGAAAGGCAGCTGCTGTGAATAAACAGTGAGTATAGTTTCTTTTAATTTTCATATCACCCCGATTCCTACCTGGAATACACTTTTAAAACTAGAAAGTGACTTACTTTTTCATTTTAGATGGACTAGAGCGATAAAAAATGTAGGCAGAGTTCTGATATTAACTTACAAGGTAGGTTACACTCATTCAGCCAATCAGAAGCCTATTCTGTACTGATGACATGCATACATTCTTATAAAGAACTGTCTAAAAAACAGTGTCTCTGGTTTTAATGAAAACCAGGGTAATATTTCAAAAGTTTGCTGTAACAGCTCCTGAGCACCCTTTATATAGCGGGAGGCGGCAATGGATGTATATGTACGTCCAATGTTGTTAAGGGTAAAAAAAGGATGGTGCAAAATGATAGCCTTGACATTCATAACAGAGAGCATATAACACAAATGTACTAGTATGATATTACACACCATCTATCCAAATTTTATCTATAAACCACAAATGTTCAAAGTGATTTCCATTGGTGACACGGCAGACGTCTAGGTGGTAGTCCAGGTCTTTCTAGATGTGCTCCTGCATTTCCTTGGATATTCTCCTCTTTTTCTGGGATGCATTATCTCCAGTCGTTTAGATTAAGGGGTTGGGGGAAAGAGAGGCAAATATCTTGACGTAAAAAGAATTCCCAAGGCAAGTATAACATTAGTGAACTAATGTTTCTGACTATTTAAATTTACGGTAGAGTTTCATTCAAGGAATCAACAAACATCAAAATGGAAATGTGTAGGTGTACATTTTGTTGATATTTCCTTATCTTTCCATAAGCCATTCCTTTAACATGTTCAAGTAGTAGTGGTCAGTGACTGAGGATACCTCAGCAAAAAAAAAAAAAAAAAAGGAGCATAGACTTAGCCCCTGTTTACAGAACACAGTAAAAGCACATTGTTTTTATGAGCCTCACTGAGGTGAAAGGTAGCCTCATTGCTGTATGCCACCCTGTCACCAAATTTCTGCTCTTTTAATCTGCTCTGAGTCAATTCAAAAGTCACTGCAAAAGTCAGACGTTTTCATGAATTACCCCACGTGGCACCTGTATGTCCATACTAGTCCTCCTGATGGACATTTTACAACTGAGCTCATTTGCGGCTCAAATCCGGTTTACTGTCTCTTTCGAAGTCTTTTGACAGCCCAGACTTTTCCCCTGACAAAAACACCCAATGGTTTCAAATTGCTTCATCCAACTCGAAATGCTGTTTCTAGGAGGAGCACACTTACTAAACTTATTCTGAAAGTTTACTATACTGAACTGTACTATCATACTAGACCCCATGTACTGTGGAATTCATACTTTATTATATCACAGTAAAAAATGTAGGTATCCTCCATGCTTGCACGAAGAATCAGGGCACCTGCTTGCAAATAGACTAGGAAGAGGCAAAATCTACTAGTTAGGACTAGAGAGAGTACAGTGGTCAAAATGTAAGTCACCAAGCATTAAACTTCCAACTACTAGTAAACAACTTCAAAACTATGCAAATGACATAAAAAAAAGGATAGAAAAAACATATTAATAAATTCTTTATTTCTTGATGTTAGATTTATTGTTTGTTTGCCCAAATTACTTCTTTAAAGACTTCCTATCAGTATTTAGATCCCCACAAGTTTAGTCAGTCCCTTTCATGATACTGTAGATAAAATAAAAAAAAACATAATAGAGACTGGCCATTTTTTTTATTCTATGTAGAACCAAGGGAAGAGTTTAAAATGTATCTAAGTTTATAATTTATGCCTTTCCTTCCTTTCTTGTATCTAAAATCTCTAGTCAACATCATGTCCTTCATTTCCTTGACACTAAGAATGTGATTAATGTATCCACATTCTAGAAATTCCTAACATAATACAGCTGCATAATACAGTTTGGAGCTATTGGACTCTTACGCAAATATCAATGCTAAGGCAGGAACCTGAAATGAAAACAATTTGCAGATCCGTGATGTTCAAGCAATATTATATCAGGGCAAAATGGTACTGTGCGGGTCAACGTTTAAAGCCTGACTCTACTGAATTAGGGAAATGTATTAGTACAATGATAATGGAAGCCTATTCACAGAATGGAAGGGAGGGGGATTCAGTGGACAGCAGTGATTATGGTTTATGTAGGGTTAATGAATAATCATGTTTTCTTTTCAATATAAACAGCTCCAAATGGAACATTTCTCTGTAATACATGCATTCAGCACTCACTGTGCTCCAATTTATATGCCTTAGTTAGCAATATGGTAGCTTTGATCCTTCACAGCATCCGCTTTCTGGTTTGCTAAATTTATTAATGGTGGGTAAATGTCATTTGATATTTTATGTACTGTATGTGTAGCATACCATGCAGTGATCATCAAATCCATTCACATTCTACATCCAATGCAAGTTAAAACTTTTTTTTTTAATCCTATTTACATGCCCCCCCCCCCAAAAAAAAAAAAATAATGCAGACTTTTCTCTGTGTAACAAAAATAGACTTAACCAGGAACTTTCAGGTTCATTTATATATCATTCTTTGTTGGTTTTAAAGAAAGAAAATATTGTGAAATGGGATCTCTGAGATCAATGCCTTATGTAAATACAAGCCACTTTATGGCTAGTACCAGGTTGAACCCCATTTTGCCTTCAGAACTGCCTTCATTCTTCATAGCATACTGTAATGTAATGTCCGTTTATCTGTATTTGTATTTTCTGCTTTGGGTCCTGTTCAAACATTGTTTATGTCTGAATAGTTTCTATGTTAATTCTCCCTGGGATGGGAAGAGTTAACCTTTTTGACTTCAGTACTGGGATGAAATGGATATATAAGACCTCCTCAGGTGCTGTTCTTTGCTGGTGATTAGACCTGTATTCTGGCCATGTTGGCTTGATGTTCACTATATCTGTCTGTGCACATATCATAAGTTTTAAACATGTCCTGTTTGATATACCGATTTTAACCTACTTTATTGTAGTACATTTTTCGGGTTTTAATATTTGTGTATGTTCGTTCTGCATTTGCTTTGTGTTGCCTTAGTCTGTATTCACACTGTGCATTTTGTCAGTCCTGTTTTGACCTTGTTTGATCCTGCTACTTCAAGGATAGAATCCTGTTCTGAGCCTTGGGCTAATCTGGGGCTAATCTATGAGTGAGTCTTGTGCCTTTACCCATGTTTGCTTGTATTTAGGATTTTTGTTTCCTCCTAGGGCAGTATCCTGATCACTCAGTGAAGAGTGTCCTCTGGCTAGGAACCTATTTGGCTTTGGTATTGATGTCCCTCCATGCTTGGAGTGGGGTGTCTAGTGTGTTCCTTCTTCTTAGTCCAGTGTGAACAGTTCTCTTGATTTCCTGCCCCATTAAGTGTTCTGACATTCAGTTAACCTGTTCATATTATCATATCTGCCATTAATCTTAATTCCAGTTTCTGAACTGTATGTCAGTGTGCTATATCCTATTGTTTGTATTTATATACTGTTTGTTGGTTCTGTTATGTTCCTGACTTGTTTCCCGACTTTTTTACAGTTCTGTTTGTTTTGTTGACTTCTATGCCAATGCACTTAAGCGCAAGGAATGGATCGGTTCCAAGTTATCGATCCGTCATTTCTCTGCTAATCTCCTTCTCAACCTCCTCCCACAGGTGCTCTATTAGATTGAGATCTGGTAACTGTGGAGGCCATTGGAGAACAGTCAACTTATTGACATGTTCAAGAAACCAGTTTGAGATGATGTAAGTTTTGTGATATGGGGCATTGTCCTGCTGTAAGTAGCCATCAGAAGATGGATGCACTATAGTCATAAAAGGTCAGGTAGGCTGTTGCATAAAATACATTGAGTTGCTACCAAGTGATTGGCTGTTTAGCTATTTATGTTGACAATTAATTGAACACCTGTACCAAATAAAGTGGCCAGTGAGTGTATATCATCAGATTGGTAGTAAATTAGTAGTAGACACAATCAATTTAATTTGCGCCCTGAACTTTATCTTATGAATCTTATGGCCTAATATATTGGTATTAATAAATCTAAGCCAATAAAATTATTATTACTTAACACCTAATAAAAACAATAAACCTAACCAAAAAGCTTGAGGGTGATACACATAGGTAATATAAAATATAATTCAATAGGGTCCTGTGGTAGATTACATCAATAGTGAAACCAACAAAGAAATTAACCACTCTAAAGCGGACCAAATAAAAATATATATCAAGCTTTATTAATATTCAACAAAAATACATGTATAAAAGCAACATGGCATGGACACAAAAGAGAGGTGTGAACCATGGAGCATGGGGGAGAGAACAGAATGCTGGATGGTGATCCAGCACATATGGACTACACCACAGTTAGGGTGTGTTACAGTAGTAACAAGTGTGTAATACAGAAAAAGTTATGTGAATCACAGAAAAAGATAACCAAAAATGGCAGAGTACATGAAGGGAGCCAGAGAGCAGTGCCAGCTGGCATCCAGGCTAATAAGCCATAGGTTTACAACAGTGAAAGTTAAGTAACAAAGGTAACAAGAAATAACAAGAAGCCCCCACAACCAGCTGGGCTTTGTCTTTGACTTTTATATTTTAGTCATCCAAAATAACAATTAAAATGAAACATATTAATTAATTAATTAATTAATTAACAAACTCTGAATACATGCTAACAACAAGACACAAACTGCAGATATCTTTATAACGTCTGTATTGCAGTGAGTAAAAAAATGATTCCTTATTTTATGCTTTATTATCAAAATCACATCTTTTACAAGCTGAAAGGTCAACCTTCGTTATATTGTATAATGAATCGATCATTTGACTCTATTACTCTTTTAGTAAAATGAAGTCTTTGCTTGAGATACTTTGAGAATGAGCCACTGTGATGTCACAAGGTACCAGTTTCCGCAACAAACGGTGAATATCTTAAGAAGCTGAATATTTCAATGTTGTGAATGGATCAAGATAAGCGGGGCTGTCAAATAAGTACAACCTGTTTAAATTCATTTTTCTAGTCACAGTGACAAGGAATGAACTAATTATCGCTCAGAATCTTTTACTAAAGATCTCCAATTCATAGCTGGATTCTGTGCAAATCGTAAAGGTTTAGAAGCAGACCCAAAGTAATTGACCTTTACCTCTCCACATCTCATTTGCCCTAAGTGTTAATTGACTTTGAAAAAAAAAAGCAGTATATTATTCTTTAAAGAAAAAGTAGAGCGTGCCAACATTACACAGTCTCGAAAATAAAATCGTGGCAAAGAAAATTCTAGCTGCAAATTAAAAGCAGGCATGCATTGCCATCTACAGTTGAGAGACGCAAAAGGAGTTGGAGCTATGCAGTGAATTGGAATCACTGTAAAAAGATAAAATTATATATATATATATATATATATATTAGTGCTGTATCCATAGCTTTAAACAAGTACGTGTGGCAGCTTATGAAGATGATATATTCAACTATTCAAATCACCAGCTAATTAGCCAGAAGGAAAAAAAAGATTCGGATCTAAGAATCTGCCTTGCAGGCAAGAGACTGTCATTCTGGCTCAGACTGTGATGGTGCTTCAAAGTACAGTAAAAATAAGGACATTTGGCACTATTCACTTGACTGAAAATCTGCATATCTTTCTTATACTGGAGTAGATATTCAAAATGTACTTTAGTATACAACATTATTTTTTATAATTTTTTTTTCTATAAAGTAAACCTAGTACCTGCTAAGAATAAATAAAAAAAAATAAAAAAACACATGTAACTTATTTCTGCCTTACAGCAATGACTGAAAATGTGTTTTCCTACACTGAAACCTGCAGATATATTAGAACACAGAATGCTAAACTGTGGATAACACCCCAAAGCTGTAAATGGTTCAAAATGATTACTGCAGTTTACTGGCTGTCACGATTCGGCTTCCAGGTAGTGGATCCTCTGTGTCAGCGAGGGATTGGCGTGGACCGTGCTAGTGGACCGGTTCTAAGAGGCTACTGGTGTTCACCAGAGCCCGCCGCAAAGCGGGATGGTCTTGCTGCGGCAGTAGCAACCAGGTCGTATCCACTAGCAACGGCTCTACCTCGCTGACTGCTGAGAAGGCGTGGGACAGAAGGACTAGGCAGAGGCAAGGTCAGACGTAGCAGAAGGTCGGGGGCAGGCGGCAAGGTTCGTAGTCAGGATGGATAGCAGAAGTTCAGGTACACAGGCTTTGGACACACTAAACGCTTTCACTGGCACAAGGCAACAAGATCCGGCAAGGGAGTGCAAGGGAGGAGATCAGATATAGCCAGGGAGCAGATGGAAGCCAATTAAGCTAATTGGGCCAGGCACCAATCATTGGTGCACTGGCCCTTTAAGTCTCAGAGAGCTGGCGCGCGCGCGCCCTAGAGAGCGGAGCCGCGCGCGCCAGCACAAGACAGCAGGGGACCGGGACGGGTAAGTGACCTGGGATGCGAATCGCGAGCGGGCGCGTCCCGCTGTGCGAATCGCATCCCCGACGGCCATGACAGTACAGCGCTCCCGGTCAGCGGGACTGACCGGGGCGCTGCAGGGAGAAAGACGCCGTGAGCGCTCCGGGGAGGAGCGGGGACCCGGAGCGCTAGGCGTAACACTGGCGAATTAAAGCGTTCAGTGAACTGCATTGTATTTATCAATCTCCAGAGAGGTTTTTTTCTTTAATAAATGAGACAAGATAATGAAATTATTACAATTGCTTGAATCTTTGTGTAGAGATGTCCCTGGGGATATTGGGTTAAGGCACTAAAGGTGTGTTGTAGGAAGCATCACACTATCATGCACCGGAGTACATACTGTTTTTTAAAACCTAGAGAAAGTAGAGCTACTGTATGTCTATCCATCAACCTTGGATGATTCTTTGAATAAATGGAACCTGTGTTGCTGCTTGTATTGGCTGTTGTGCTTGCTACATCCTGATTTAACACAGTAGCAAACTCATGGTGGAAGTGTTCTTGGTGGAGTATATGAATGAGGGCATGTAGGGAAGATAAAATGAACATGAAAATTCCGCTGTGCAGAGAGCAGCAGCATTTAATTAAATCCAACAGGACTCCAGGATCCAGGGCTCCAGAATCTCTGGTGAAATTCCATTGTGAAATTCCTCATGGAAATTCCGGACACATGAACATGGCCTAAATGGCAGGACTGTCAGGAGGGACGAAGCAAAGTGTTAGGGCTCTGTGTGGGGCAGGGGTGGTTAAAGACTCTAGGTAGATTAAGAGGGGAGGTAGATTAGGCCTCTGTGGAGTATATGTAGGCATATATAGAGGAATGGCAAGTGGCATTGGTGAAAGGGTTTAGTATAAAAAGTTATCTTTTGGAAAGATAGGGGAGACATTAATGTGCAAGGGAGTATAGGAGCAATAAAGAAAAACTAAGGGTGCATTCACATTACAATTTTTTACATACGGTTGCCATAAACAGATTTTAATGTGAAAACTGTACGCAACCATATCGAAAAACATATTTATTGAGATATCCATAAAAAAACTTACACAACTAAATATATCCGGTTATGTACATTTTTGTTCTTGTTTCCTATGCAAGACTGGTCTATCACAGTTTTGGCATGGGTCCAATTGTGGGTTCTTTCATGATGTTCTAAAAAGCGCATACGGTTTTTATAACAATGTATTAAATGCAAAAAACATTGAGCATTAAAATACATATGGAAATGTCTGATTTTTGTTTTCCGTTTAAGGAGAAAAAAATCTGATATGAAACCATATGTAAAAAACGTGATGTGAATGTAGCTTAAAGATTGCAGCTTCAGCATGTTCCTAATCTTCTTCCCTTTTGATTTACTACTCTGCTGCAGTTCCAACAGTTTTCAGATCTCCTACTGCTGTGACATATCTGGAAAAAACTTTACCTTTTCCAAGCACACAGAAGGTATAGGGGAAGGAGAGAATTCAGGATGGGATCTCTGCTCACATTCGGCCCATATAGTTTACTTTGGAGTAATGAATGGGACTCTAACACACTCGCTATACCAACCTCTGCTGGGCAGATAGTCTCTGACTAGGTGACATGCAGGATCCGCTATCAGTTTAAAAACCTCCTGTGAGTGCATGGTTGAGAGAGGTTGCCACTCACCCTCACAATGCAACAAAAACAGCTAGCACAACAACCAAATACACGGGTGCATGCCGCTGTGGCAAATACAAAAACACACAAAGAAGATTGCAGAGCACACTTGGTCAAAAAACTGAGACTCTTACCACACTTTTCGATCAAAATGTGCCTCTTATCCACCATGCAGAAGTGGTCTCCCTTCAGATTAGACCCTAGCACGGTCATTCCACTAACCTCTGCTAGGCAAACCTTCTTTAACCCCCTTAAGGACTAAGCCCAATTTCACCTTAACCCCTTAAGGACTCAGCCAATTTTCACTGTAGGACCCGGCCACATCTGACCATCACAGCATTAATAACTCTGGGATGCTTTTACCTTTCATTCTGATTCTGAGAAAGTTTTTTCGTGACATATTCTACTTTATGTTAGAGGTAAAGTTTTGTCGATGCTTGAATCATTTCTTGGTGAAAAATTCCAAAATTTGATGAAAAATTTTAAAATTTAGCACTTTGAAGCTCTCTGCTTATAAAGAAAATGGACATCCCAAATAAATTATGTATTGATTCACATATACAATATGTCTACTTTATGTTTGCATCATAAAGTTGACATGTTTTTACTTTTGGAGGACATCAGAGGGCTTCAAAGTATAGCAGCAATTTTCCTATTTTTCACAAAATTTTCAAAATCGAAATTTTTCAGGGACCAGTTCAGGTTTGAAGTGGATTTGAAGAGCCTTCATATTAGAAATACCCCATAAATGACCCCATTATAAAAACTGCACCTCTCAAAAAGTGCCATTCAAAAGGTTTGTTAACCCTTTAGGTGTTTCACAGGAATAGCAGCAAATTAAAGGAGAAAATTCTAAATCTTCATTTTTTACACTGGCATGTTCTTGTAGACCCAATTTTTGAATTTTTACAAGGGGTAAAAGGAGAGAAATCTTCCTAAAATGTGTAACCCAATTTCTCTCGAGTAAGAAAATACCTCATATGTGTTTGTCAATTGTTCGGCGGGCGCAGTAGAGGGCTCAGAGCGGAAGGAGTGACAATGGGATTTTGGAGAATTAGTTTTTCTGAAATGGTTTTTGGGGCATGTCACATTTAAGAAGCCCTATGGTGCTAAAACAGCAAAAAAAAAAAAAAACACATGGCATTCTTATTTTGGACACTACACCTCTCAAGGAATGGAATGTAACAAGGGGTACAGTGAGCCTTAACACCCCACAGGTGTTTGACAATTTTTCGTTAAATTTGGATGTGTAAATGATTTTTTTTTTCACTAAAATGCTAGTTTTCTTCCAAATTTTACATTTTTACAAGGGGTAGTAGGAGAAATGTTCCCCAAAATTTGTAACCCCATCTCTTCTGAGTATGGAAATATCCCATGTGTGGACATCAAGTGCTCTGCTGGCGTACTACAATGCTCGGAAGAGAAGAAGTCACATTTGGCTTTTGGAAGGCGAATTTTGCTAAAATGGTTTTTGGGGGCATGTTGCATTTAGGAAGCCCCTATGCTGCCAGAACAGCAAAAAAAACAAAACAAAAAGATGGCATACTATTTTGGAAACTACACCCCTCAAGGAATGTAACAAGGGGTACAGTGAGCCTTAACACCTCACAGGTGTTTGACGACTTTTTTGTTAAAGTTGGATGTGTAAATAAAAAATTTAAAAAATTCACTAAAATGCTGTTTTTTCCCCAAATTTTAAATTTTTACAAGGGATAATAGTAGAAAATGACCCCCAAAATTTGTAACCCCATTTCTTCTGAGTATGAAAATACCCCATGTATGGACATCAAGTGCTCTGCTGGCGCACTACAATGCTCAGAAGAGAAGGAGCGCTATTGAGCTTTTGGAAAAAAAAATTGTTTGGAATGGAAGTCAGGGGCCATATGCGTTTACAATGTCCCCTGTGCTATCAGAACAGTGGACCCCCTCACATGTGACCCTATTTTGGAAACTACACCCCTACCAGAATGTAATAAGGGGTGCAGTGATTATTTACACCCCACTGGCGTTTGACAGATCTTTGGAACAGTGGGCTGTGCAAATGAAAAATTACATTTTTCATTTTCACGGACCACTGTTCCAAAAATTTGTCAGACACCTGTGCGGTATAAATGCTCACTGTACCCCTTATTACATTATGTGAGGGGTGAACTTTCCAAAATGGGGTCACATGTGGGGGGCCCTTTGTTCTGGCACGATAGGGGCTTTGTAAACACACATGGCCTTCAATTCCGGACAAATTTTCTCTTCAAAAGCCCAATGGCGATCCTTTTCTTCTCAGCATTGTAGTTTGCCTGCAGAGCACTTTACATCCACATATGGGGTATGTTCTTACTCAGAAGAAAGAAAGGGTTACACATTTTGGGTGGGCTTTTCTCCTGTTTTCCCTTGTGAAAATGAAAAATTTAGGGTAACACCAGCATTTTAGTGAAATTTTTTTTTTTTTTCATTTTTCCATCCAACTTAGAAGAATTTTCATTTAACACCTGTGGGGTGTTAAGGCGCACTATACCCCTTGTTACGGGGTATAGTTTCCAAAATGGGGTCACATGCGAGTATTTCTTTTTTTGCGTTTATGTCAGAACCGCTGTGAAATCAGCCAGCCCTGTGCAAATCATTGATTTAGGCCTCAAATGTGCATAGTGCACTCTCACTCCCGAGCCTTGTTGCGCGCCCGCAGAGCATTTTATGCCCACATGTAGGGTATGGCGTTACAAATTTGAGGGTCTTTTTTTCCTTTTAACGCTTGTGCAAATAAAAAGTATGGGGCAACACCAGCAATCAATTATTTTTTATTTTTTTACACTAACAAGCTGGTGTAGCCCCCGAATTTTCCTTTTCATAAGGGGTAAAAGGAGAAAAAGCCCCCCAGAATGTGTAGTGCAATCTCTGTGTGGCCCTAAACTGTTTCCTTGAAATACAACAGGGATCTGACGTGAGAGAGCGCCATGCGCATTTGAGGACTAAATTAGGGATTGCATAGGGGTGGACATTGGGGTATTCTACACCAGTGATTCACAAACAGGGTGCATCAAGCTGTTGCTAAACTCCCAGCATGCCTGGACAGTCAGTGGCTGTCCGGATATGCTGGGAGTTGTTTTGCAACAGCTGGAGGCTCCGTTTTGGAAACATTACATTTTATTGCGGGGGGGCAGTGTAAGGGGCTGTAAATGTAGTGTTTTACCCTTTATTATGTGTTAGTGTAGAGTAGTGCAGTGTTTTTAGGGTACATTCGCACTGGCGGGTTACGGTGAGTTTCCCGCCAGGAGTTTGCGCAGCGGCGAAAAATTTGCCGCAGCTCAAACTTCAAGCATGAAACTTACTGTAAACCTGCCGGTGTGAATGTACCCTGTACATTCACATGGGGGAAAAACCTCCAGATTTTTCAAAATTACAACTCCAAGCATGTACTGACAGACCATGCATGCTAGGAGTTGTAGTTTTGCAACAGCTGGAGGCACACTGGTTGGAAAACCTTCAGTTAGGTTCTGTTACCTAACTCAGTATTTTCCAACCAGTGTGTCTCCAGCTGTTGCAAAACTACAACTCCCAGCATGTACTGATCGCCGAAGGGCATGCTGGGAGATGTAGTTATGCAACAGCTGGAGGTACGCAACTACAACTCCCAGCATGCCAAGACAGCTGTTTGCTGTTTGGGCATGCTGGGTTTTGCAGTTTTGTAACATCTGGAGGTCTACAATTTAGAGACCAGTGCACAGTGATCTCCAAACTGTGGCCCTGCAGATGTTGCAAAACTACAAATCCCAGTATGCACAGACAGCAAACTGCTGTGTGGGCATGCTAGGAGTTGTAGTTTTGCAAGATCTAGAGGGCTACAGTTTGGAGATCACTGTGCAGTGGTCTCTAAATTGTCGACCTCCAGCTGTTGCAAAACTACATCTCCCAGCATGCCCAAACTGCTGTCTGGGCATGCTGGTAGTTGTAGTTTTGCAACATCTGGAGGGCTACCGTTTAGAGACCATTATATAGTGGTCTCAAACTGTAGCCCTGTAGATGTTGCTAGGCAACTCACCATCTTCCGTAGGATCCAGGGAGCCAGCCGCACGACATCGCCGCCCGCCGATCACCATCGCCCGCAGCCTCCGCAGATCAGTAAGTGACCGCCTATTGTTGGTGGATAGAACGGGGAAACCAATAGTAATCTACCCCCCTCCCCGCCACGATCTGCTATTCGTTGTTGCGTCTACACGACCAATAGCATGGATAGGAAGGGTGGCTCCCCTGCCAACTCACTCCTATCCCTTCAGGGGGATTGTCGGTGTCTTGGACAAGCGCGATCCCCCTTATATACTAGGTCACCATGCACCCGTAATGACCCGGAATCACGCCAATCGCAAGTGTGAATTCACTTGTGATTTGCCGCAATCGCCGACATGGGGGGGGGGGGGGTCTGATGACCCCCCTGGCATTTGCGCGGGGTGCCTGCTGATCGATATCAGCAGTCACCCCAGTTCGATCCCTGCCCACTGCGGCAATAGTGGTTTAAACATGAATTAGGCACTACCACAGACCATAGGGAATAATAATATTTTATAATTCTTGATTTTTATTGACATAAGATGTGTTTCTGGGCGGTGCTGGCCCCTTCATCATAGTGAAGAGGCCAGTACATCCCCAAAAAGCATTGCATATCAATAAATATTATGTATTATAGTGAATTATTCTTCCCTGTGGTCTATGACAATGCCTATTTACCCCAAAAGCACTGCACTTTGTGCTTCCATTCCTTAATTCTGATTGTGCACAGGAGGAGCAGCAGCCGCACCCGACTGCCACCACTTTAATAACTGATGTTTTAGCCTCAATAAACTTTACTTTGTCTGTGATCCTTCACTATGAAGGGTTTGTTTTTGTTTGCTTTCTCAATATGAATTAGGGGAAATATTATACCATCATTTTTATTATATTTAGCATGCTCTTAATTTACAGTTTCCTAATATATTACAGTTTGTTATTTGCCTATATTTAGTTGACAAGAGCTGTAGTGCTGCCATTTCATAAGTGATAGCATATGTTTAATTTGTATGCAGCTCTTCTTGTAGATCTTAGCTATATATTCATAGAGTGAATGCAAATTTGTACAGATGCTTGTGGTGATTTTTCCACCAAGTTGAAGCTGTTTATTCAGTAATCTCAGCACTTGGTTACAACAATTTGTCATTTATGGAAAACCGAGCATACAATTTATTTTTACTTTACAATTAAAAAGAATTATTTAGTGACCTAAAAAAAAATATTCACAAGTTTTCCATAGACATTTATCATTGAATACAAAGTGTTGGCCCTAAGTCTCCAATAGTAATCTTCCTTGATGTGGGTGCACATGACCTGTCAGATGAATCTTATGGTTGTGACAAAACTCCTTTAAAAATCAACCAGAATGTTGGGTGTATTTTTTTACACAGTCTCACATTTCTTCATTTTTTTTCCCCCTTCAGCGGTAATATCTTTGCAGCACATGAGAACATACTGTCTGTATTCCGAAAAACTGAAACGTATCCCCCTATTCACAGGATAGGGAATAAGTGTCTGATTGCCGGGGTCCAATCGCTAGGACCCCTGTGATCTCCTGTATGGAGAAGGATCTCCTGCCCGACTACTTACTCGTCCTCGGCATGCTCTCGCCTCCACCTTCCGAGATGAGCACAAGTAACATAGTAAGATAGTTTGTAAGGTTGAAAAAAAAGAGTCCATCAAGTTCAACCATCAAGTTCAACCTAAAACCCTACTGTGTTGATCCAAAGGAAGGCAAAAGAAAAACTGAGGAGGCTGATGCCAATTGCCCCATGACAGAGGATATTTTCCTTCCCAACCCCAAGTTGGCAGCCAGAATAAATCCCTGGATCAACATTCTATCCCCATAAATCTAAAATCCAAAGTAATGACTCACTCAGCCAATCACTGGCTGAGAAGAGGGTCCTGTCTCGGCTGAGCAGACTGTCACTTGTGTTTGTCTCTGAGGGTGAAAACATCTGTAGCTGTGTTATTTTATAGTTAATACTAGCTAAGTACCCGGCGTTACCCGGTTATTTCTTCCTAATCCTTGTTGGGGAGGAAAATCAACAAAGGAGGAAGCTTTTGACTTCATATCCCGTCCTCATATGTTGTAGTCATATCCCAACCCCATATCCTGTCCTCATATCCTGTCCTCATATTCTTACTTCCTATCCTGTCCTCCTATCCTGTCCTCCTATCCCGTCCTCCTATCTCAACCTCCTATCCCAACCTCCTATCTCCACCTCCTATCCTGTCCTCCTATCCCGTCCTCCTATCCCATCCTCCTATCTCGACCTCCTATACCGACCTCCTATCCCGTCCTCCTATCCCGACCTCCTATCCCGTCCTCATATCCCGTCCTCATATCCCATCCTTCTATCTCGACCTCCTATCTCGACCTCCTATCCCGACCTCCTATCCTGACCTCCTATCCCGACCTTCTATCCCGACCTCATATCCCGTCCTCATATCCTGACCCGTAATATGTGTACCAGGTATTGAAATATCTCCAGCCATACAGATGTGGGAACACACATTTCCCATTGATTTGCACTGGACTTTAAACAAAAACCCTCACAAATATGGGGTAGTTAACCTCTTAAGGACGCAGGGCGTATGGATACGCCCTGCATTCCGAGTCCTTAAGGACGCAGGGCGTATCCATACGCCCGTGGGAATTCCGGTCCCCACCGCTAGCCGGTAGGGGACCGGAGCCGGATGCCTGCTGAAATCATTCAGCAGGCACCCTGGCACATCGCCCAGGGAGGTCCTGAGACCCCCCCATGTCGGCGATCGGAGAAAATCGCATGTCAATTCAGACATGCGATTTTCTCCAATTCCGGGCTGATCGGGTCTCTGGTGATCCGATCACCCGGAAAATAGGGCTGATCGGAGTTGTCAGCAACAACCCCGATCAGCCTAAAGGATTGGAGTGAGGTCGCAAAGCTGCGATCTCCTCCTATCCCCTGCCATTACTCAGAACGGAGTTCTGACCAATGGCAGCGCAGGACAGGGGGTTTCCATGGCAACCCCCCGTTCTGCCCGCCCCTGGATGTCAAGGGGCTCTGGAAAGAAGATGGAGGCTGTACCTGCAGGAGAAGATGCCTGGGGACCTGGGATCTTCGCTGGAGCCTGCAGGATCCTGATCAGGTAGGGAATCGACAGTGTGGGGGGGGGGGGGAATTGAAAGTGAAAGTAAATCGATCTTTACTGTGGCAACCTCTAGGGGGGCCAAACTGCAACTCCCAGCATGCCCAGAGAGCCAAAGGCTGTCTGGGCATGCTGGGAGTTGTAGTTTTGCAACATTTGGAGGGTCACAGTTTGGAGACCACTGTTACAGTGGTGCCCAAACAGTAGCCCTCCAGATGTTGCCAAACTACAACTCTCAGCATGCCTCGACTGCCCAGGCATGCTGGGAGTTGTAGTTCTGTAACATCTGTCCCTTCAGATTTAGCAATTTTCATGACATTTTTGAAAATTGCTGCTCTACTTTGAAGCCCTCTAATTTTTTCAAAAAGCAAAAGTATGTCCATTTTATGATGCCAACATAAAGTGGACATATGGTGTTTGTGAAGAAAAATAAAATTTATTTGGAATATCCATTTTCCTTACAATTAGAGAGCTTCAAAGTTAGAAAAATGCAAAATTTTCTAAATTTTCATAAAATTTTGGGATTTTTCACCAAAAAAGGATGCAAGTAACGCCGAAAATTTACCACCAAAATAAAGTAGAATATGTCACGAAAAAAAAATCTCAGAATCAGAATATTCGGTAAAAGCGTTTTCGCGTTATTAATTTGTAAAGTGACGGTGGTCAGAATTGCGAAAAAGGGCTCAGTCCTTAAGGTGAAAAAGGGCTGCGTCCTTAAGGGGTTAAGGGTTAAATTAACTATCCTATATTTTAAGTGGACATATAAGTAACATGTGACCAAGTATTATCGAAATATCTCCTGCCGTTTGGAAGTTATGCAGAAACATATATTTCCCATTGACTTGTATGGGACTTTAAACATAAACCCTGACCCTGGCAAATGGGGTGAGTAAGGGTTAAATGACCTATCCGATGTTTGTTGTTGACATATAATTAACATGTGTGCCAAGTTTCATGTTAATATCTTTAGTCATTTGGACGTGATGCTGGAACATACACACACACACATACATACACACACACATTGAGTTTTATATATATATATACTAGCTGAGTACCCGGCATTGCCCGTTTTTACCTTCCTAATCCTTGTTGGGGATGAAAATAAACAAAGGAGGAAGCTTTTGACTTCAAATCCCATCCTCATATATTGTTGTCATATCCCGACCTCCTATCCCGTCATCATATCCCGACCTCCTATCCCGACCTCCTATCCCATCCTCCTATCCCGTCCTCCTATCCCGGCCTCCTTTCCAGTCCTCCTATCCCGTCCTCCTATCCCGTCCTCCTTTCCCGTCCTCATATCTCGACCTCCTTTCCCGTCCTCCTTTCCCGTCCTCCTATCTCAACCTCCTTTCCTGTCCTCGTTTCCCGTCCTCCTTTCCTGTCCTCCTATCCCGTCCTCCTATTCCGTTCTCCTATACCGTCCTCCTATCCCTTCCATCTATCCTGTCCATCTATCCCGTCCTCCTATCCCGTCCTCATATCTCGACCTCCTTTCCCGTCCTCCTTTCCCGTCCTCCTTTCCCATCCTCCTTTTCCGTCCTCCTATCCCGTCCTCCTATCCCGACCTCCTATCCCTTCCTCCTATCCCGTCCTCCTATTGCGTCCTCCTATCACGACCTCCTATCCCGTCCTCCTATCATGACCTCCTATCCCGTCCTCATATCTCGACCTCCTATCCCGTCCTCCTATCTCGACCTCCTATCCCGTCCTCCTATCCCGACCTCCTATCCCGACCTCCTATCCCATCCTCCTATCCCGTCCTCCTATCCCGTCCTCCTTTCCCGCCCTCCTATCCCGTCCTCCTATCCCGTCCTCCTATCCCGTCCTCCTTTCCTGTCCTCATATATCGACGTCCTTTCTCATCCTCCTTTCCCGTCCTCCTATCACAACCTCCTATCCCGACCTCCTATCCCGACCTCCTATCCTGACCTCCTATTCCATCCTCCTATCCCGTCCTCCTATCCCGTCCTCCTATCCCGACCTCCTATCCCGACCTCCTATGTCGACCTCCTATCCTGGCCCGTAATATGTGTACCAGTTATTGAAATATCTCCAGCCGTACGGAAGTTATGTGGGAACATACATTTCCCTTTGATTTGCATGGGACTTTAAACAAAAACCCCGACCCTCACAAATGGGGGTAGTTAAGGGTTAAATTAACTATCCTATATTTTAAGTGGACATATAAGTAACATGTGACCAAGTATTATCGAAATATCTCCTGCCGTTTGGAAGTTATGCAGAAACATATATTTCCCATTGACTTGTATGGGACTTTAAACATAAACCCTGACCCTGGCAAATGGGGTGAGTAAGGGTTAAATGACCTATCCTATGTTTGTTGTTGACATATAATTAACATGTGTGCCAAGTTTCATGTTAATATCTTTAGCCATTTGGACGTGATGCTGGAACATACACACACACACACACACACATACATACACACACACATTGAGTTTTATATATATATATACTAGCTGAGTACCCGGCATTGGCCGGTTTTTCCTTCCTAATCCTTGTTGGGGAGGAAAATAAACAAAGGAGGAAGCTTTTGACTTCAAATCCCATCCTCATATATTGTTGTCATATCCCGACCTCCTATCCCGACCTCCTATCCCGACCTCCTATCCCATCCTCCTATCCCGTCCTCCTATCCCGGCCTCCTTTCCCATCCTCCTATCCCGTCCTCCTATCCCGTCCTCCTTTCCCGTCCTCATATCTCGACCTCCTTTCCCGTCCTCCTATCTTGACCTCCTTTCCTGTCCTCGTTTCCCGTCCTCCTTTCCCGTCCTCCTATCCCGTCCTCCTATCCCGTTCTCCTATCCCGTCCTCCTATCCCTTCCATCTATCCTGTCCATCTATCCCGTCCTCATATCTCGACCTCCTTTCCCGTCCTCCTTTCCCGTCCTCCTTTTCCGTCCTCCTATCCCGTCCTTCTATCCCTTCCTCCTATCCCGTCCTCCTATCGCGTCCTCCTATCACGACCTCCTATCCCGTCCTCCTATCATGACCTCCTATCCCGTCCTCATATCTTGACCTCCTATCCCGTCCTATTATCTCGACCTCCTATCCCGTCCTCCTATCCCGACCTCATATCCCGACCTCCTATCCCGACCTCCTATCCCATCCTCCTATCCTGTCCTCCTATCCCGTCCTCCTATCCCGTCCTCCTTTCCCGTCCTCCTATCCCATCCTCCTATCCCATCCTCCTTTCCCGTCCTCCTTTCCTGTCCTCCTATCCCGTCCTCCTTTCCCGTCCTCCTATTTAGTCCTCCTATCCCGTCCTCCTTTCCCGTCCTCCTTTCCCGTCCTCCTATCCCGTCCTCCTATCCCGTCCTCCTTTCCTGTCCTCATATATCGACGTCCTTTCTCGTCCTCCTTTCCCGTCCTCCTATCACAACCTCCTATCCCGACCTCCTATCCCGACCTCCTATCCCGACCTCCTATCCCGACCTCCTATCTCGTCCTCCTATCCCATCCTCCTATCCCGTCCTCCTTTCCCGTCCTCATATCTCGACCTCCTTTTCCGTCCTCCTATCCTGTCCTCCTATCCCGTCCTCCTTTCCCGTCCTCATATCTCAACCTCCTTTCCCGACCTCCTATCCCGACCTCCTATCCCGACCTCCTATCCCGTCCTCCTATCACGTCTTCCTATCCTGTCCTCCTATCCCATCCTCCTATCCTGACCTCCTATCCCGTCCTCCTATCCCGACCTCCTTTCCCGACCTCCTATGTCGACCTCCTATCCTGGCCCGTAATATGTGTACCAGTTATTGAAATATCTCCAGCCGTACGGAAGTTATGTGGGAACATACATTTCCCATTGATTTGCATGGGACTTTAAACAAAAACCCTGACCCTCACAAATGGGGGTAGTTAAGGGTTAAATTAACTATCCTATATTTTAAGTGGACATATAAGTAACATGTGACCAAGTATTATCGAAATATCTCCTGCAGTTTGGAAGTTATGCAGAAACATATATTTCCCATTGACTTGTATGGGACTTTAAACATAAACCCCGCTCCTGGCAAATGGGGATGAGTAAGGGTTAAATTACCTATCCTATGTTTGTTGTTGACATATAAGTAACATGTGTGCCAAGTTTCATGTTAATAGCTTTAGCCGTTTGGACGTGATGCTGGAACATACACACATAAACACACACACACACACACACACGTTGCGTCTTATATATATATATATAGATAAATATAGCCAGGGGCGGACATATCACTTGTTCAGCCGGTTCGGCTGCACAGGGGCCCAGCGTTTTAGGGGGCCCACCTAGTAGCCCAGGTCACAGCCTGGGCCTCACAGTTTGGGCCCCTGCAGGGCCCCCTGCCAGTTCATACTAAATGCTCAGGCAACAGGTCCCGGACCTGCCGCTGACAGCAGTAATTTACCTTTAAAGCGGCCGGGCGAGAGGACAGGCCAGGGGCTGATGGGAACAGACGTGCCCCGCGCAGGCACGCACGTCTGTTTCAAGCCCCTGACGTCACGTGTCATGGCCTCTGAACCCGGCAGAAGCGACAGGAGCAGCAAACCCTCCCGCCTCACACGGCCGCATCGCTAAGCAGATAAGGTGAGGAGAGCGACGGTCGGGTGCAGGGCGGTGGGTGGGGGGAGGGGATTGTAATGATGATGAAGAGGACAGGAGGGGTGTTGAAGAGGTTGGTGGTGTAATGATGATGAAGAGGACAGGATGGGGTGTTGAAGAGGTTGGTGGTGTAAGGATGATGAAGAGGACAGGATGGGGTGTTGAAGAGGTTGGTGGTGTAATGATAAGGAGGATTGGGCGTCTGGGAGAGCGTAGTGTTGATAAGGAGGACCAGGGGGGGGCAGGGGTGTAGTGATTAGGGGGTTTAATGTTGATGAGAAGGGCAGGGGGGGGGTGTCAGCTGTGTAATACTGATGAGGTGCTTAAGGTATATGAGGTGATGAGGAGACTGAGGATAGAGTGCATGGGGTGTATGGGGGTGATGACGAGACTGAGGATGGAGTGCATGGGGTGTATGGGGGTGATGAGGAGACTGAGGATGGAGTGCATGGGGTGTATGGGGGTGATGAGGAGACTGAGGATGGAGTGCATGGGATGTATGGGGGTGATGAGGATGGAGTGCATGGGGTGTATGGGGTGATGAGGAGTCTGAGGATGGAGTGCATGGGGTGTATGGGGGTGATGAGGAGACTGAGGATGGAGTGCATGGGATGTATGGGGGTGATGAGGATGGAGTGCATGGGGTGTATGGGGTGATGAGGAGTCTGAGGATGGAGTGCATGGGGTGTATGGGGGTGATGAGGAGACTGAGGATGGAGTGCATGGGGTGTATGGGGGTGATGAGGATGGAGTGCATGGGGTGTATGGGGTGATGAGGAGTCTGAGGATGGAGTGCATGGGGTGTATGGGGGTGATGAGGAGACTGAGGATGGAGTGCATGGGTTGTATGGGGTGATGAGGATGGAGTGCATGGGGTGTATGGGGTGATGAGGAGACTGAAGATGGAGTGCATGGGGTGATGAGGACACTGAAGATGGAGTGCATGGGGTGATGAGGAGACTGAAGATGGAGTGCATGGGGTGATGAGGAGACTGAGGATGGAGTGCATGGGGTGTATGCGGTGATGAGGAGACTGAGGATGGGGTGCGTGGGGTGATGAGGAGACTGAAGATGGGGTGTGTGGGGTGTATGGGGTGATGAGGAGACTGAGGATGGGGTGTATGGGGTGATGAGGAGACCGAGGATGGGTTGTGTGGGGTGTATGGGGTGATGAGACTGAAGATGGGGTGCGTGGGGTGTATGGGGGTGATGAGACTGAGGGTGGGGTGCGTGGGGTGATGAGGAGACTGAGGATGGGGTATATGGGGGTGATGAGGAGACTGAGGATAGAGTGCATGGGGTGATGAGGAGACCGAGGATGGAGTGTGTGGGGTGTATGGGGTGATGAGACTGAGGATGGGGTGCGTGGGGTGTATGGGGGTGATGATTAGACTGAGAATGGGTTTTGAGGGGTGTATGAGGGGATGAGACTGAGGATGGGTTGCGTGGGGTGTATGGGGTGATGAGGAGACTGAGGATGGAGTGCGTGGGGTGTATGGGGTGATTCAGTGGTGTATAGTGGTTGGCAGTATTATATTAATGGAGTACAGTGGTTGGCAGTATTATATTCAGGGGTACAGTATTTGGCAGTATTATATTCGGGGGTACAGTGGTTGGCAGTATTATATTCAGGGGTACAGTGGTTGGCAGTATTATATTCAGGGGTACAGTGGTTGGCAGTATTATATTCAGGGGTACAGTGGTTGGCAGTATTATATTAATAGAGTACAGTGGTTTGCAGTATTATATTCAGGGGTACAGTGGTTTGCAATATTATATTCAGGGGTACAGTGGTTGGCAGTATTATATTAATAGAGTACAGTGGTTGGCAGTATTATATTCAGGGGTACAGTGGTTGGCAGTATTCAGGGGGTACAGTGGTTGGCAGTATTATATTCAGGGGTACAGTGGTTGGCAGTATTATATTAATAGAGTACATTGGTTGGCAGTATTATATTCAGGGGTACAATGGTTGGCAGTATTCAGGGGGTACAGTGGTTGGCAGTATTATGTTCAGGGGTACACTATTTGGCAGTATTATATTCAGGGGTACAGTGGTTGGCAGTATTATGTTCAGGGGTACACTATTTGGCAGTATTATATTCAGAGGTACAGTGGTTGGCAGTATTATATTCAAGGGTATAGTGGTTAGCAGTATTCAGCGGGTACAGTGGTTGGCAGTATTATATTCAGGGGGTACAGTATTTGGCAAGGCTATAATGATTATTGTCATCATACAGAGGATGAGGATCTACTGACAAATTAAGGAACCAATGATGTCCAGGTGTCAGACTCTGCAGAGAAGATGGAAGAAGTCCTGGTGTCTGGACCAGAGGAAGAAGAAAAGTAAAGACAACAGAGAAGACGTCACTCAGGTCAGTGATATCATTGTGTATTTTCCTAACTGTCCCATCAGAGCTGTAGTCACTGATATCATTGTGTAGTCTCCTGACTGTCCCATCAGCTGTAGTCACTTCAGACATGATGGGAGTTGCAGCTTTCCAACATCTGGGGAGCCACTTGAACCAAGGTGATTGGTGGGGGTCCCATGAGTCAGACCCCCACCATAAAAATGGACTGTTTATTTTAAAATGCCTGGGCCTATTTTTGGTCCCAGTCTGGCCCTGCCTGTAAGTCACTTCTATCACTAAGAATAAGAAGCCAAGGAACATGGGGTTGCCAAGGGGTGTCATGCTAAGTCCAGGGGTGCGAATGTAAAGGGGAGCACTGCCCTTTGCCTCCCAGCTAGATACGGGTCAGGCTGACCCGGGGGAGTACTCACTGGGCCGCACACTGAGAGGGACAGGGGCCCACCTCAGGAGCCGTTCCATCCACCTGTGGTGGAATAGGCAAGTGGAGGCCCTCCGGTGGGGTCTAGGTACATGAGGGGGCACAGTGCTGGGGGGGGGGGGGGGGGGCAGGCACACTCTTTGCACAGGGGCCCTCTGCTGTCTGTGTCCGCCCCTGAATATAGCTATATATCCTAGTGTAATTTGGGCTCGAAGGAGAGTGGACCTGCCTCAATAATACACTTCCTTTAAACAATGATGCATATTCTGATGGAACCACTATAGTTACCATGAGGTACATTGAGGTAAAGTAATCTAATAGTAAACATTATATTGGGCCTCCTATTATTGGTTTTGCCATTTCCTCTCCAGACTTTTTTCATTCCAAAACACATGGTTCAGTTCCCCTTCCTCTTCTTTGTAACAATACAACTTCATTGAAGAGGAGATTCCTGCACATGTGTTTGTCTTCCAGTAGTAAAGGAGATGGTGACAACCAGGGCAGGACATCCCACATCTAATGGCTTCCAGAGAAGTCATATGAGAATTACAATTCCAGATCTCTAGTAAACTGATAATGAGTCTAGAAATATCAAAGAAATATCAGAGTTCTTTTGGGCTGGAAAGTTTCAAAACAGCCTAGAGTAGGCCACAAGGTATCCCAAGGTGGAATCGTTGAGGGAAAGGATGTAGTCTCTTGAGGTTATGATGATTCACAAACAAAAAAGCTGTAACACGTTTGTGCTGTTCTATGTCAAATATCAATCTTGATTGTTAGAATTTTTACTGGTGTGCACAGATTCCCTCTAACCCCTTAAGGACTCAGGGTTTTTCCGTTTTTGCACTTTCGTTTTTTCCTCCTTACCTTTTAAAAATCATAACCCTTTCAATTTTCCACCTAAAAATCCATATTATGGCTTATTTTTTGCGTCTGAAGGAAAGTTCAGTTAGGAAAATACACAATGATATCACTGACCTGAGTGACGTCTTCTCTGTTGTCTTTACTTTTCTTCTTCCTCTGGTCCAGACACCAGGACTTCTTCCATCTTCTCTGCAGAGTCTGACACCTGGACATCATTGGTTCCTTAATTTGTCAGTAGATCCTCATCCTCTGTATGATGACAATAGTCATTATAGCCTTGCCAAATACTGTACCCCCTGAATATAATACTGCCAACCACTGTACCCTCTGAATACTGCTAACCACTATACCCTTGAATATAATACTGCCAACCACTGTACCCCTGAATATAATACTGCCAAATAGTGTACCCCTGAACATAATACTGCCAACCACTGTACCCCTGAATATAATACTGCCAAATAGTGTACCCCTGAACATAATACTGCCAACCACTGTACCCCCTGAATACTGCCAACCATTGTACCCCAAGGTGGAATCGTTGAGGGAAAGGATGTAGTCTTTTGAGGTTATGATGATTCACAAACAAAAAAGCTGTAACACGTTTGTGCTGTTCTATGTCAAATATCAATCTTGATTGTTAGAATTTTTACTGGTGTGCACGGATTCCCTCTAACCCCTTAAGGACTCAGGGTTTTTCCGTTTTTGCACTTTCGTTTTTTCCTCCTTACCTTTTAAAAATCATAACCCTTTAAATTTTCCACCTAAAAATCCATATTATGGCTTATTTTTTGCATCGACAATTCTACTTTGCAGTGACATTAGTAATTTTACCCAAAAATGCACGGCGAAACGGAAAAAAAAATCATTGTGCGACAAAATCGAAGAAAAAATGCAATTTTGTAAATTTTGGGGGCTTCCGTTTCTACGCAGTGCATATTTTGGTAAAAATTATGCCTTATCATTATTCTGTAGGTCCATACGGTTAAAATTATACCCTACTTATATAGGTTTGATTTTGTCGCACTTCTGGAAAAAATCATAACTACATGCAGGAAAATTTATACGTTTAAAAATGTCATCTTCTGACCCCTATAACTTTTTTATTTTTCCACGTACAGGGCAGTATGAGAACTCATTTAATGCGCCGTGATCTGAAGTTTTTATCGGTATGATTTTTGTTTTGATCGGACTTTTTGATCACTTTTTATTCATTTTTTAATGGTATAAAAAGTGACCAAAATACACTTTTTTGGACTTTGGAATTTTTTTGCGCGTACGCCATTGACCGTGCGGTTTAATTAATGATATATTTTTATAGTTTGGACATTTACGCACGCGGTGATACCACATATGTTTATTTTTTTTTTACACTGTTTTTTTTTTATGGGAAAAGGGGGGTGATTCAAACTTTTATTAGGGAAGGGGTTAAATGACCTTTATCAACACTTTTTTTTTACATTTTTTTTGCAGTGTTATAGGTCCCATAGGGACCTATAACACTGCATACACTGATCTTTTACACAGATCACAGGCGTGTATTAACTGCCTGGATCTCAGGCATGGAGCAGTCATTCGCCGATCGGACACCGAGGAGGCAGGTAAGGGCCCTCCCAGTGTCCGGTCAGCTGTTCGGGACGCCGCAATTTCACCGATTTCACTGAGCAGCCGGGTCACTTTCACTTTTGCTTTAGAAGCGGCGGTCAGCTTTGTCCGCCGCTTCTAAAGGGTTAATACTGCACATCGCCGCGATTGGCGATGTGTGTTATTAGCCGCGGGTCCTGGCGCGAGTTCCGACGCGGGTACCGACACGATATGATGTGGGATCGCGGCGCGATCCCGCTTCATATCGCGGGAGCCGGCGCAGGACGTAAATATACGTCCTGCTTCGTTAAGGGGTTAAGGCTGCATTCACACCATGTTTTTGCAATACAGTTCCCGTATCAGGTTTTTGAGGAAAAACGGATTCCTCAAAACCTGACTAAACTGTATCAAAATGTGTGTACAAATTTTAACCCGTATACAGTTAAAAACCGTATATGGTTTGAAAACTGACATCCGGTTGCAACCGTTTTTTAAGAAAAAAACTTATACGTTTCTAACTTTCCACTCCATTTTGAATAAAGTTTTACTTGTTTGATTGAAATTCCAGGAAAAAAAACTGTGCAAAGTCAAAAACCGTATGGTGGAACTGTATGTTTTGGGTACAGGAAAAAAAACTGACAAAACCGTACAGGATACAAAACGGACACAACGTTTTCCAATACGGTTCCGTACGGTTTTCACATAGAAAATGTATACGGGAACTATATTGCAAAAACGTGTTGTGAATGCAGCCTAAGTCCTTTCTTTTGAGCACAGCTTGATGCTTCCATAGCCCTTATAACTAGCTGGACGTATCAATTATTAATTACTATGATGTCAGAAAAACTTGTGCATTTATAAAATGAGATATTCTGTGAAAAGGAAAATGATTCATATCTTAACATAATGAATTGTTAACTGTTTGGAAAAGTGTCCTTTCTGATCGAGGGAAAGCTGTCAAAGGGGGTACTCTGCTGTCAAAAGAATCCCTATACTGCTGGCATCTACAACAAAACCCAGACTTACCTGACACCACTTCCACAGTGCCCCAATATCGCTGCTCCCGTCATCAGGCCTCTGTCTTCTTTCTGGTTTCGGGGCTTGAAACGATCGATCACTGGCCGAGGCTTCGCCGTGGTTGGCCATTAGCTGAGTACATTTTGAGGTGTAGACCACTGGCAACCTGAAATAAGAATGGAGCCGAAGGACAGGAGCAGTGATATTGGGGTCAGCAGCCTGGGGATAATGCCAGCACACTGGGGATAATGTTTAAAAAAAAGTTTGACAGCAGAGTACCCTTTTAAGATAGCTGCACACACTAAAAAGCTGTCAGCTCAACATTTATTTAACCAACCACAATTTCATTTGACCTACATATAAACACGCATGCTAAACTTAGCTGGGCATACAATGCATTTGGAACGTTTTAAAGGGGTACTCCGGTGAAAACCTTTTTTTTTTAAATCAACTGGTGGCAGAAAGTTAAACATATTTGTAAATTACTTCTATTAAAAAATCTTAATCCTTCCAATACTTATTAGCTGCTGAATGCTACAGAGGAAATTCCTTTCTTTTTGGAACACTGATGTCATCACGAGCACAGTGCAGATGTATGCTAAGGGCAGTATGGTGGCTCAGTGGTTAGCACTGCTGCCTTGCAGTGCTGGGGACTTGGGTTCAAATCCCACTAAGGACAACAATAACTGAAGCATTAATATAATAACGTCAGGAGAGAGAACTGTGCTCGTGATCTCATCAGAGAGCATTCCAAAAAGAAAAGAATTTCCTCTGTAGTATTCAGCAGCCAATAAGTACAGGAAGGATTAAGATTTTTTAATAGAAGTAATTTACAAATATGTTTAACTTTCTGCCACCAGTTGATTTAAAAGAAAAAAAAAATTCACCGGAGTACCCCTTTAAGGCCTTTCAATTTTTTCACATTTTGTTTACAGATGTCGCGAATTGTTCGCCGGCGGACAGTTCCCGGAGAACTTAGCATGTTCGCGTTCGCATCGCCGGGCGAACATATGTGAAGTTCGATCCACCCCCTATACTTTAACATTGCGGTAAACTTTGACCCAGTGAGTCAGAGTCAGCAGACACATTACAGCCAGTGAGCAGCAGTCCCTCCCTTCCAGACCCTCCTACCTCCTGCACGGACACCATTTTACCTTCATTCTGCATGCTGCAGGCTTAGAAAGTGGAGGGACAGAGAAGCTGCTCCTGCTGTAATAGGGAAAGTGATAGCTAGGTTGCTGCTAGGTGGTGTATTCAGGGTCCACTTTACTCCTAAAGCACTAGTCCAACATCTTCTTTAAGGACAGCACCCAAAAAAGCCCTTTTGAGGGCTCAAATATCAGTCTGTGTGTCTTGAAACAGCTGGAGGCACCCAGGTTGGGACTGAACCGCTGGTTAAAAGGGGTACTCCAGTGTAAAACTTAAGTTCCTTCAAGCAACTAACTACAGTATTAAAAGGGCTATAAGTTCAGTCCTTGTGTCTTGCAACAGCTGGAGGCACCCTGGTTGGGAGGGAACCGCTGGTTAAAAGGGGTACTCCAGTGTAAAACTTAAGTTCCTTCAAGCAACTAACTACAGTATTAAAAGGGCTATAAGTTCAGTCTGTGTGTCTTGCAACAGCTGGAGGCACCCTGGTTGGGAGGGAACCGCTGGTTAAAAGGGGTACTCCGGTGTAAAACTAAATTTCCTTCAAGCAACTAACTACAGTATTAAAAGGGCTATAAGTTCAGTCCATGTGTCTTGCAACTGCTGGAGGCACTCTGGTTGGTAACCTCTGCTTAAAAGGGGAACTCCGCTGGCAACCTTTTTTGCTCATTGTCACACTAGTGCAAATCACATTTGGTGTGACAGTTGTTCAAATAAAACAAAACCTTTTTTGGCTGTGAAATAAAACCTGTCAGTTCACGTCAGTTGTGAGTTTTTTTTGCCTGCAGGGCTAATTGTGTCACCCTAGTGCAAATCACATTTGGTGTGACAGTTGTTCAAATAAAAAAAACAAAAAAACTTTTTTGGCTGTGAAATAAAACCAGTCAGTTCACGTCACAGTTGTGAGGTTTTTTTTTGCCTGCAGGGCTAATTGTGTCACCCTAGTGCAAATCACATTTGGTGTGACAGTTGTTCAAATAAAAAAAAATACCTTTTTTGGCTGTGAAATAAAACCAGTCAGTTCACGTCACAGTTGTGAGTTTTTTTTTGCCTGCAGGGCTAATTGTGTCACCCTAGTGCAAATCACATTTGGTGTGACAGTTGTTCAAATAAAAAAAAAACTTTTTTGGCTGTGAAATAAAACCAGTCAGTTCACGTCACAGTTGTGAGTTTTTTTGCCTGCAGGGCTAATTGTGGCTCCCTAGTGCAAATCACATTTGGTGTGACACTTGTGCAAATTAAAAAAAAAATACCTTTTTTGCCTGTGAAATAAAACCAGTCAGTTCACATCACAGTTAGGAGTTTTAGGGCCTGTTGGGCTCATTGTCACACTAGTGCAAATCATATGTGGATTGACAGTTGTGTAAATTAGAAAAAAAATACCTTTTTTGGCTGTGAAATAAAATCAGTCACTTCACTTCACACTTGGGAGTCTTTTGGCCCTTAGGGCTCATTGTCACACTAGTGCAAATCATCTTTGGGGTGACCGACAATAGTGTAAATTTGAAAAAATAATACCTTTTTTGGCTGTGAAATAAAATCAGTCAGTTCACTTCACACTTGGGAGTTTTTGGGCCTGCTGAGCTCATTGTCACACTAGTGCAAATCATATGTGGTGTGACCATAGAATTTGAAAAAAAAAACATTTTTTTGGCTGTGAAATAAAATCAGTCAGTTCACTTCACACTTGGGAGTTTTTGGGCCTGCTGGGCTCATTGTCACACTAGTGCAAATCATATGTGGTGTGACCGTAGAATTTGAAAAAAAAAACATTTTTTTGGCTTTGAAATAAAATCAGTCAATTCACTTCACACTTGTTTTTTTTTTTGGGCCTGCTGGGCTCATTTTCACACTAGTGCAAATCATATGTGGTGTGACAGTTGTGTAAATTTAACAAAAAAAAATACAATTTTGACTGTAATAGATTGAATAGCAGTTAGTTGTCTGCAAGCGTGTGTGTCAGGCCTACAGCATCTACTCTACGTCTACGTCTGTCAAGGACATGTTTGAGCCTAAGATGTCAATGTCACAAGGTCACCCCCTAGCCCGCCAGCTTTTAAAAAAATTAATAAAAAAAAAATAAAATAGCTAACATTTTTTTTAAGCTATTGGCACACCGCAGTGGAAGGTACCCGGCCAAAATTTGTTTGCACAAAAGGCAATCCCCAACCGGTACTCGATTGTGCAACAGGGAGTAATGGCATGTCTGGCACACAGTGTTGGGGCAAGGATCCATCTGACCACTGATACCTGGTCTGCAAAGCATGGTCAGGGCAGGTATATCACCTACACTGCGCATTGGATAAACCTGGTGACGCAGTGCAGGGTTGCCGCGGTTAATTTTGAATGAAGACGGGCCTCATAAAGCTGATTGGTCGCTCGCTGCTGGATGGTATGGGGCGACCAATCACCAATGCCGTACATGGCTGTGTACAGTTACGCTGTCATAGGAAAAAGTCGGAGAGGGGATGTCATCCAAACATGGGCATGGGGATGTTAGGCTTAACTCTGATTGGTTGTTCGGGATGTCGAGTGAGCCAATCAGAGAGGGGACGTATGAGTTCAGGTTGCAAATCTTTGCCGCTGGTGGCGGTAGGATGTCTTTCAAATCTTTCAGCCAACCGCTGCTGGGCAGGTCTGGGCAGCGACCAATCAGGTTAAAGACGTATAATTCCTCTTTGGGGGATTCCTAGAGGCATCGGCGGCAAATCTTTTTTGAAGAATTCGACCAATCGCTGCTGGGCAGGTCCAGGCTGCGACCGATCAGGGATGAGACGTGTATTTCCTCTTTGGAGAATTCCAAAAGGCATCGGCGGCAACTCTTTTTTGAAGAACCCGACCAATCACGTTCCGTCTGGGTAAAGTGGCGACCAAAGATGACTTGCATGACTTATCCGCCACCAACTATGGTTCAAGCCATAATGTTTTAGGGCACTTTCTGGCTGGGAAACAAACTGAAATTTTTCTGGCTGATGCCACAGCAGCGGCTGCAACAATACCAAAATTTTCAGCCATGTGTACATGCCTAATTTTTCTGGTACTCTCTGCTGACATCTCTGTCCATCATGCCAGTGAGGCGCTTGATTTGCAACAGTCCAACATGTTGGAATTCAACATTCCTAATGTTCGACCGCCTGCTCCAACAAGAAAAAGCCGTTAATGAATATTTGTATGACCGGGGTGCTAGGACATCATCTGCGGAGCTGGGAATTTTTTGGCCACGTTACTGGACGCTCATGCACAATGCCTGTAGGCTCATGCGTCCTTTTGAGGAGGTGACAAACCTAGTAAGTCGCACCGAAGGCACCATTAGCGACATCATACCATTTGTTTTCCTCCTGGAGCGTGCCCTGCGAAGAGTGCTGGATCAGGCAGTAGATGAGCGTGAAGAGGAAGAGTTGTGGTCACCATCACCACCAGAAGCAGCCTTATCAGCATCGCTTGCTGGACCTGAGGCAATGATGGAAGAGGATTGTGAGGAAGAGGAGTCAGAGGAGGAATGTGGCTTTGAAAAGGAGGAGGAAGACCAACCACAACAGGCATCCCAGGGTGCTCATTGTCACCTATATGGTTCCCGTGGTGTTGTACGTGGCTTGGGGGAAGAAGATGATACCTTCCCTGACATCACTGAGGACGAGGAACGGGACATGAGTAGCTCGGCATCCAACCTTGAGCAAATGGGGTCTTTCATGCTGTTGTGCCTGTTGAGGGACCCTTTTATTTTGAAAAGGTTTTCTCTGTGATTTTCAGCGTCCTGCATCATAGAGTCTTCTGGACTTTATGATAATTTAAACTTGAATTTTCAAGAGTACTAACCATTACACCAAGGAACGCTTGTTGCGTGTGATTTTTAAACTTAAATTTTCAAAAATAAAATACAGGGAGGGATGAACTCTGTTTCTTTATTTGATGAAAAATGTTATTTAGAAAATAATTTCTTTGTCTGTTTCTCCTTCCTGCATTATAGAGTCTTCTGGACTCTTGGATATGCGCTTGTTCTTATTTTTCAGCCATGTGTACATGCCTAATTTTTCTGGCCTCTGGTGCTGAACTTTTTATGCTGCCGCAATTTTTCTGGGCGCTGTTACAGCTGCAGCTGCAACAATACCAAATTTTTGAGCCATGTGTACATGCCTAATTTTTCTGGTGCTCTCTGCTGACATGTTTGTCCATTTTAGCAACCATGCATATTAGATGTGCTGCCTAAAGGGGGGCTCTAACTTTGTGCTACCTAAGGGGGGCTCTAACTATGTGCTTTGTGCTGCCTAATATAGGGGAATCTATGTGCTGCCTAATATTTGCTAATTTATTAAAAAATATAAAAATATTACATTGACTTAAGTATTCCAACCCCTTACACGGTACTTAGTTGAAAAACCCTTGGTAGCAATTACAGCCTCCAGTCTTCCTGGGTATGATGCCGGAGGGTTTGCACACCTGGGTTTGGGGATTTTCTGTCACTCTTCTCTGCAGATCCTCTCAAGCTCTGTCAGGTTAAATAGGGACTGTTGATGGAAGCCATTTTCAGGTCTTTCCACAGATGTTTGAAAGGGTTAAAGTCAGGGCTCTGCCTGGGCCACTCAAGGACATTTACAGAGTTGTCACTAACTCTAATCCTTCCAGTCCAGGTACAGAGCATTCTGGATCAGGTTTTTCACAAAAATATCTCTGTGCTTTGCTTCTTTCCACTTTCCTCTAACCCTGACCAGTCTCTCTGTCCCTGCCACTAAAAATCACAGCCACAGCATGATGCTACCAGCACCATGCTTTACTGTAGGAATGATATTGGGCAGGTGAAAAGCAGTGCCTGGTTTTTGCCTGATATGGCCCTTAGAGTTTAGATCATAAAGTAGGATTCTGTTTGTTGTCTGTCACAGCCAATCACAGCTCAGCTTTCATTTTACCTAATCAAGATGAGAAATGAAAGCTGAGCTCTAATTGGTAGACATGAGAAACAAATAAAATCTTACTGTGGGACTGTTTATTAAATCTTCCCAACATTTGTCTGTTGAGCTGACTATATTAATGGTCATATTTGGCGTTTAAATTGTTTACTGAACAATTTTAAATTTTGCTGGTACTTCAAAAAGAAAACTAGTTGAGTAATAGGATATTAGTGAAATAATAGTTTATTATTCTTTTTTATTAAAACATTGTTGCTGTTCTTGTTGATGATGATGATGTAGAAATGTCTGGCACATACAAAGATTTATCTAATTCTATTGCATTTGTATGGATATTGGCGGATACATGATGCAATTAAATAAATACAAAAGCTTCACCATATGTGACCGTGACCACATTATCATTAACATTGCTCAACGTCCAAATGAGAAAGCAGCAAGTCAACTATCACTCTCAAAACATCAATGTTAGATCAATTTCTTCTACTGTAAATAATGCGGAAAAATACAGAGGAAACAAAGGTTCTTCACACTATGTAATGAAATAATTTATCACTTATCGTAATTGATTGTTGAAATAGGTTGTTCCATATGGACCCGCTCATCGCTGCAATAAAAAACTTTTCAAAGCTTGAGTGATAAGCAGTAATATGTAGCTTTAAGAAGCAAATGGCTATGTTTCTTTTTTTATGTACAATAAAAAGCATCAAAAAGGAAGTTAATGTCTAAAATCAAAAAGTTAAACTGTAACCACAGAATTTTTCATTTTACCTTGTAACAATAAAACAATGGCTTATTCTAAATGTCAATATTTTATGGCGTTTTATTTTCAAAACTAATTGTTGTAGCAGAAATTAAAAAATAATCCGGATTATCCTTTACCGCTAACTTATCAGTCTATCCTTGATGGTTATAGTCTAGATGAACTGTGAGCTTGGATGTTCCATACAATGTAATAGATACAAGTAAGGAAATATACTCCTTAGACAACCAGTGTTAACGTATTTTGTTCCGAAAACTGTGACCAGTGTATATATTTTGTTCCGAAAATGTGACAAGTAATGAATAGGCAGCCAGAGCTGGGAAAGTGACAGGCTTAGTTCTACCGCTTCACCCTGTTCACAGTATGTTCAGGCCTGGTATACACAGCAGAGAATATATGGAGGTGGCTCTGGTTTCCCTGCTTCTGAATAGTAGCAGATTTATTTCAGTCTGGAAGATGTCATCATTATATATTTGGAGATTGTGGGCACACAGATGCCAAAATGGCAAACTTAGGAGCAGTCTGGTACAGGAAATGGTATGAATATGAAGAGTTCCTCACAATAAAAGTAGGCAAGGTTCTAGGCTACAAGCGGCAATGTTAAAGTATACTTAACCTTCATTCAACCTCTGACTTGTCGGAAACTGTTATCGGTGTGATCTGCTTTATTCACAATCCCAAGCACATGGATTTGAATGCAGTAAAAGTCTATGAGACATGGCTCGAATCCTGTTCAGGGCATCGAGGAATTTTCCCATAACATAAACACCCAGGGGTTTCACATTGTTTTACCCAATGCAAAATGCAATTTCTATGCAAAGCACATTTACTAAATGTATTCTGAAAGTTTTCCTGAACTGTAACAACAGACCCTCTTGGTGAAGGGAGTGGGCCCTCGAAATGTCACGTCTAGTGAAGAGGTATGAGTGTGTGAAGACTGCAACACTATCTTTTTGCTATAGTTTCTACACTGCTCAAAAAAGTAAAGGGAACACTTAAACAACACAATGTAACTCCAAGTCAATCACACTTCTGTGAAATCACACTGTCCACTCAGGAAGCAACACTGATCGACAATCAATTTCACATGCTGAACAGACAACAGGTGGAAATTATAGGCAATTAGCAAGACACCCCAATAAAGGAGTGGTTCTGCAGGTGTAACCACAGACTACTTCTCAGTTCCTATGCTTCTTGGCAGATGTTGGCGGTTTTGTTTTGAATGCTGGCGGTGCTTTCACTCTAGTGGTAGCATGAGACGGAGTCTACAACTCCCACAAGTGGCTCAGGTAATGCAGCTCATCCAGGATGGCACATCAATGCGAGCTGTGGCAAGAAGGTTTGCTGTGTCTGTCAGAATAGTGTCCAGAGCATGGAGGCATTACCAGGAGACAGGCCAGTACATCAGGAGATGTGGAGGAGGCCATAGGTGGGCAACAACCCAGCAGCAGGACCGCTACCTCTCCCTATGAGCAAAGAGAAGCAGGAGGAGCACTAACAGAGCCCTGCAAAATGACCTCCAGCAGGCCACAAATGTGCATGTGTCCACTCAAATGATCAGAAAAAAGGCTCCATGAGGGTGGTATGGGGGTTGTGCTTACAGCCCAACACCGTGCAGGGTGTTTGGCATTTGCCAGAGAGCACCAAGATTGGCAAATTCGCCACTGTTGCCCTGTGCTCATCACAGATGAAAGCAGGTTAACACTGAGTACATGTGATAGATGTGACAGAGTCTGGAGACACTATGGAGAACATTCTGCTGCCTGCAACATCCTCCAGCATGACCGGTTTGGTGGTGGGTCAGTAATGGTGTGGGGTGGCATTTCTTTGAGGGGCCGTACAACCCTCTATGTGCTTGCTAGAGGTAGCCTGACTGCCATTACGTACCGAGATGAGATCCTCAGACCCCTTGTGAGACCATATGGTGGTGCGGTTTGCCCTGGGTTCGGCCTAATGCAAGACAATGCTAGACCTCATGTTTCTAGAGTGTGTCAGCAGTTCCTGCAAGAGGAAGGCATTGATGCTATGGACTGGCCCACCCATTCCCCAGACCTGAATCTGATTGAGCACATCTGGGACATCATGTCTCACTCCATCCACCAATGCCACGTTGCACCACAGACTGTCAAGGAGTTGGCGGATGCTTTATCATTTTTATCACCTAATCAGGAGCAGGCCCAGGCATAGTAGGGAGGTCATACGGGCACATGGAGGCCACACACACTACTGAGCCTTATTTTGACTTGTTTTAAGGACATTACATCAAAGTTGGATCAGCCTGTAGTGTGGTTTTCCACTTTGATTTTGAGTGTGACTCCATATCCAGACCTCTATGGGTTGATAAATTTGATTCCCATTAATAATTTGTGTGCGATTTTGTTGTCAGCACATTCAACTATGTAAAGATGAAAGTATTTCATACGATTAGTTCATTCTTTCAGATCTAGGATGTGTTATCTTAGTGTCCTCTTAATTTTTTTGAGCAGTGTACTTTTATACAAGCCTGAAATCAAGGTTGAAAAAAAAAAAAAAAGAACACTGGAACAAACTGTCCTCAAACAGTGAGTTATTGCCCTGCTGGGTGATTTTACGCTGTCTACATGTGTTCTCTTTTGTTCATAAAGTAGCATAGTATACAAGAGAACCACATTCATTATACAATAAGCCACCTCTAGAGGCTGCCCAGCTATGTAATGAATAATGTCCATGAGCATTGTGATGAGTGGCCATCTCTACTCCATATTATTTTGTTAGCACGTCAATGATATGTTTCAGATTATACTTCTTTTTCAAGGACAAGGTCATGTGTCTAATAATGTTTTTGTCCTCTATGCTGTTGGGTTTTTATGCATTTACCTTTATACGAACTTACTGTAATTATTTATTAGATATGAAATTGAATACAGAAGTGAGCACGTATTCTCTATGAGACATCCTTATTTCAGACATTTTACCATTGAACAGGCCGACAGCCAAGTTTACCTGGCACAGAAAGGTTATCTCAATATAATGTGCAATAAAGCCCATTTATTATTATTTTTTTCTGCTGTTATATTCTGTAATTGTTATGTAGTAGTATCATGTGTGCATTGTACGAGAAGATTCATTTGCTATTATTATGTTAAAAGACAATAGTAAATAAACCGCTGGCACCGCGGAGAGATTGTGAAAAGGTCATTAATTAAAGTCGGCTCAGTGAATTACATTTGCAATGTTTATAACTTTAGTAAGTGCAGGGTAACTGTGGTCACTTATAAAAATCTGGACAAAGGAAGATAAATTGCAGCCATCAAGAGGAAATAAAGATTTTTACATGCCATGAAAGTGAAATATTCTCCCTGTTGACTCAATTCTGCTTGGTTTATTCTTCCAGCATACTTCTATTGATAAGAATATAACTCCAAACTGTCTTCAGGAAGGTCTACATAATGGACATTTTAAATATATAAAATGTTGTGACATATGAAAGTAAAAGGGAAATATTAATAGCCCTTGAATTAACCCTCCTAGGTGGCTAAAAGCTGGAGTGATTTATTTATTGAATTAAACCATGTGTTAGCAATGTAAAACAGGCAGAAATTATGCCATATAAAAGTTTCTAGTGTCTTGATATTCAGCCATTGAGTGTGAAATATATCTTAATTTATAGTACCTGATTTGACTTCTCCAAGAAGAACTCGTTGTGTATTCAGGATCTCTTAATTCTTTGTTTTTCCCAGCGCAAGTGAAAAGACAGATTGGGTTATTTCATGTTTTCATGCAGATTTGATCTCTGTTTAGGTTTTCAAAAATAATGTTTTGACATATAATAGACCCTAAACAGTGGGAATGGGGGACAAAATAAATTTTGAAGGAAATCTGTCATCTGTGCCACCTGAACTAACCTGTTGGTACAGACAGATAGTGCAGGTGACATTGATGACAACTATACTTACCTGTTCCTGCTCTTTGATCCGGTTCTCCAGCTATCTTTCTCTGTTGTTTTCCTTCTGGGGCTGACTTGGAGCAGAGGCGGAGCTTCCTGACGTTCCCACTGCTGCTCCTCTGCTGAGTCCAGCTGCAAGCAAACAGCAGAGGTGATGCCGGAAATCTCCCCCTATGCACTCAGTCAGTGGTTCTCAACCATTTTTGCCTGAGTACCCCTTGACAGCCCATTCCCAAAAAATTGTACCCCCCCTATTAAAGACATTTTGTAAGGATTATAGTATAATTCATATGCTTGACTTCCCTCTGTAACAGGCATCCTATTCCTCCCTATCTTTCCTAGTCCCCCCAATTTACAGGTGACTCTAACCGAGTTGTTTCCTTTCTTTCCTTCAATATCTGGCCTAGACCGGCATTAAGATTTCTCCCATATAACACTTCTCCATAAAATCAGCCAAACAAACATGTTAGGCTCCCTTCTGCAGTACAATACCCACCTATTTACAAACTCCCCATGTTTATTGTCACACACAGTAATAGTACCTGCTTTGTGTCCCCATAAAGTTGTTAGGCCCCCTCTGTGCCCCAAAACATAGCTGTAGGCCCCCAAACTGCCCCCATATATAGTTGTAGGCCGCCATAATGTCCCACTTTGGTGCTCCACTGCTCCTCTGGTCTGAGGACCTATTGCTGTGGCTCATAGCAGTAGGTCCCCGGTCTGCAGGGGCAGTGGAGCAACAAAGCTGATGGTAGTTACTGCCCACAGCAGCCCAGTGCCCGTGCTTCCCCTTTGCTGTCCTCCTGATCCGCTCCTCGGTGCAGTGACATCAGCGTACCATTTCTTTCAAAGTGGTCCAGACCTGTAACCAGTGGCTGTGGCTGCCATTACTGATTACTGCTAAGTACCCCTGGGGGTACCTGTACCCCAGGATGAAAACCACTTCTCTAAGTTAGCCCCAGAAAGGAAACAACAGAATTAGATAGCGGAATAACCGGAGCACGAATCGGGACCAGGTAAGTATGGTTGTCATCATTATCCCCTGCACTGCCTGTCTGTACCGACAGGCTAGTGCAGGTGACACTGATGACAGATTTTCTTTGAATACTGGACATGTACTGAATTCTACAGGTTGATTTTAATAAAGATTGACCAACCTCTTTTTCAGTAGCTGGGAATAGACTTGACTTAAAACTTTTGGTTCCCAGTAACTATACCCAATTAGAGCTATATTTTTTAAATCAACTGGTGCCAGAAAGTTAAACAGATTTGTAAATTACTTCTATTAAAAAATCTTAATCCTTCCAGTACTTTTTAGGGGCTATATACTACAAAAGAAATGCTTTACTTTTTAGATTTCTCTGATGTCATGACCACAGTGCTCTCTGCTGACCTCTGCTGTCCATTTTTGGAACTGTCCAGAGCAGCATATGTTTGCTATGGGGATTTTCTCCTGCTCTGGACAGTTCCTAAAATGGACAGCAGAGGTCAGCAGAGAGTAAGGCGGTCATGACATCAGCGAAATCTAAAAAGTAAAGCATTTCCTCTGTAGTATATAGCCCCTAAAAAGTATTGGAAGGATTAAGATTTTTTAATAGAAGTAAGATACAAATATGTTGAACTTTCTGGCACCAGCACACCTCCCTGAATACAAGAATGGAAATTCGGAAGCTGATTCTTGGGACTTACTGAGGCAATTTAAGCAAGTTACCCCTCCTTAGAATCCTGTTCACCCACACTATAACCCAGTTTATTGGGTTTAGTGTAGGTGAACAGGCTGACAGTTTTCCTTTAAGTGAAAGACAATTTATCCCCTATCCACAGGATAAGGAAAAAGTGTCTGATTGCGTTATTCCCCTCATCCGACATTTGCCCCCCTGTCCTGTGGAAAGAGGTAAAGTTTCTTTCACCAGACAACCCCTTTAACCCGTTAAGGAAGCACCCATTTTCTACCTTAATGACCAGGCTCTTTTTTTTCTTTTTAAATATGACATGTCCCTCCTTAAATGTTAATAACTTTAGAACACTTTTTCTGAGCGGAGCGATTCTGAGATTGTGGTGCATTTTTGTTGACACATGCAGCCTTTTTTGTGAAAAACTCCAAAATATCGTGAAAAACAGGAACATTTCTGGTGTTTTTTTATGGTGTTCACTGCGCAGTAAAAGTGATGTTATATTTATTCTGTGGGTCGGTACGATTATGGAAATTTTTTTTTCCCTTTTTTGTTATCATGTTCTGACAGCCGTAACTTTTTTATTTTGCGACCGATGCAATTGAGTAAGGGCTTATTTTTTGCGGGACAAGCTGTTCTTTCTATTGGTATCATTTTTACAATACATGCTACCTTTTGATCTTTTTATTCCGCTATTCGTACCAAAATTGGAAAATGTTGCGCTTTTTTGTTGTTTTTTACGGCGTTCACTGTGCGAGATAATTTACATCATAGCTTTATAGTACACTTCATTATCGACATGGCAATACCTAGTATTTATATGATTTGTGTTTTTTATGATAATACAGGGCTTATATTGAGAAAGGGGCAATTATTTAAAACATTTTTACACTTCATACTTTTATTGAAGAACCTGTTATTATTTTATTTTTTACTTTTTATAGGTAATACTATACTGCAATACATTTGTGCGGCAGCACAGTATAACCTGATGAGCTGCACACACTACAGCCTATGCAATCCAGCCTGTGGTCATAGCAACCAACAGCGACCCGCAATCATATCACGCCGCCGCCGTTGGTGAACAGAGGGAACACCCTCCCTCTGTCAACACCATAGATGCTGTTATTAGGATTAATCATGGCATCTATGGGGTTTATACTGCCAGGTCCGGTATGACCGCAACCCCTGCAACTGCTGCAAGACCCGGCTGTGATTGACAGCCAGGTCCTGCTGCCGATCTGTTGCGCCGCCAGGTATAATATCCTGAGCGTGCGCACTAGAAATCTGTTTGCGTCAGAGGGCTATGTCACAGCCAGGGTACAGAGCGCAGTCACACTAGGAAGCAGCACCGCTCTATGTGGAATACATTTAATCATTTAACCATCTGCATATATGTGTTGTTACTCTGCAGTGACCATATACAATGCATGGAAAGTGACCATATACAGTATGTCATATAACCAATATTAGATTAAATGGGTATTCCCGGGCAAAAACATCTTATCCCCTCTCAAAATGATAGCGGATAAGATGTTTGATCGCGGGGGGGCCCGCCACTGGGACCCCCCGCGATCTCCCTGCAGCAGCCCGCATTCTATGCGTATCTGCATCTGAAGTTTCGGAAACCGCAGGGCTTCCAAGACGGGGACATGAAGTCACGCCATGCCCCCTCCATTCATTTCTATGGGAGGGGGCATAACGGCCGCAACGCCCCCTCCCATAGACTTGTGCCACATAAAAAACAAGAAAATACTATAAAAAGTGCCCACATTCACTCAGAATAATATACTAGAAACTGTGATAGTACATAGTTAATAATAAAACATGCTACTAGTGTATAGGGAATCTAAGAAATAGTGAATATATACCCCACATATCGCAGAATATTGGAATAACAATATATTTGCTTAATATGTGAACAAACACTATAATCATGTGAAAAAAAGTGTAATGGGTTACATACTGTAACGCTGAGCGATCCGTCCTCTGCTCCTGGACCGGAGCGCTCACTGCATTTGTCCCCGCAGAGTGCCCCGGTCAGACTCTCTGACTGAGGACATTCCGTTTGTGTCACCGGCAGGGATGCGGTCCGCACTGCGGGATGTCCCCGTGCGCGTCCCGCGTCCCATCCTCACTTACCGGCACCCGCTCCGGCTCTCTCCTCTGCTCCCCTGTCACGTGGTTCCCGGCGCGCACGTCCCTGAGCTATAGGGCGCGCGCACGCCGGCTGTGTAAAATTTAAAGGGCCAGTGCACCATTGATTGGTGCCTGGCCCAATCCAATATTACTGCTCCTATAAATGTACCCTGCCCCTTCCTGCCCTTGCGAGATCTTTGTGTTGCCTTAGTGCCCAAGAGAAAGCGTTTATTGTGTATTCCTTGCCTGTTGCTGAACCCGTTGCTAACGACTACCGCCTCCGAACCTGTGCTGCCTGCCCTGACCTTTTGCTACATCTGACTACGCCTCTGCCATTCCCTTCTGTGCTTCGCCTGTCTCAGCAGTCAGTGAGGTTGAGCCGCTACCGGGGGACACGACCTGGTAGTTACCGCTGCAGCAAGACCATCCCGCTTTGCGGCGGGCTCTGGTGAATACCAGTAACTACTTAGAACCGATCCTCCGGTACGGGCCATGCCAATCCCTCACTGACACAGAGGATCCACTACCAGTACCGCTTCCTGCTGCCAGTCCGGATCCTTACACATACATTAACCCCTTGGGAACGGAGCCCATTATGACCCTAAGGACGGGAGCATTTTTTTTCAAATCTGACATCTATCACTTTATGCATTAATAAACCTGGGATGCTTTTACTTATAAATTTGATTCCGAGATATTTTTTTCGTGACACATTCTACTTTATGTTAGTGGTAAATTTTCATCGATACCTGCATCATTTCTTGGTGAAAAATTCCAAAATTTCTGGAAAAAATTAGCATTTTTTCTAATTTTGAAGCACTTTGCTTGTAAGGAAAAGGGACATGTCAAATAAATTGCATATTAATTCACATATACAATATGTTAGCTTTATGTTGGCATCATAAATTTGACATGTTTTTACTTTTTGAAGACATCAGAAAGCTTCAAAGTATAGCAGCAATTTTCCATTTTTTCACAAGTTTTTTTCCAAGTTTTGAAGTGAATATGGGGTCTTTATGTTGGAAATCCCCTATAATGGACCCCATATTGAATACTGCATCACTCAAAGTATTCAAAATGACATTCAAAAAGTTTGTTAACCCTTTAGGTGTTTCACAAGAATAGCAACAAAATGGAGGAGAAAAATGTAAATCTAAATTTTTTACACTAACATGTTATTGTTGCCCCATTTTTTTTCATTTTTGCAAGGGGTAAAAGGTAAAAATGCCCCCCAAAACTAGTAATTCATTTTCTCTCGAGTTAGGAAATACCTCATATGTGGATGTAAAGTGCTCTGTGGGTGCGTTAGAGGGCTTAGAAGGGAAGCAGCAATAATGGCATTTAGGAGAGTGAATTTTGCTGAAATGGTTTTTGGGGGGCATGTCACATTTAAGAAGCCCCCATACTGCCAGAACAGTAAAAAATAAAATAAAAAAAAAAAAAAAAAACATGGCACACTATTTTGGAAACTACACCCCTCAAGGAATGTAACAAGGGGTAAATTGAGTCTTTATACCCCACAAGTGATTGACAAACTTTTGTTAAAGTGGGATGTGAAAATGAAAACTTAGATTTTTAACACAAAAATGCTGGTGTTTCCCCAAACTTTTCATTTTCACCAGGAGTAATAGGAGAAAATGCCCCCCAAAATTTGTAACCCCATTTCTCTCGAGTAAGAAAATATCTCATAGGTGGATGTAAAGTGCTCTGTGGGTGCATTAGAGGGCTCAGAAGGGAAGGAGCAACATTGGGCTATTGGAGAGCGATTTTTGCTGAAATGTTCTTTGGGGGGCATGTCGCATTTAGGAAGCCCCCATGATGCCAGCACAGTAAAAAAAATAAAAAACACAGGGCAACTATTTTGGAAACTACATCCCTCAAGGAACGTAACAAGGGGTAAAGTGAGCCTTAACATTCCACAGGTGATTAGCGAACTTTTGTTAAATTGAGACGTAAAAAGAAGAAAACATTATTTTTTTTATAAAATGCTGGTGTTACCCTAAACTTTTCATTTTTCACAAGGGGGAGGAAGGAGAAAAAGCCCGCAAAAATTTGTAACCACATTTCTTCTGAGTATAGAAATACCTCATATGTGAAGATAAAGTGCTCTGCGTGCAACTAGAATGCTCAGAAGAGAAAGAGCGCCATTGGGCTTTTGGAGAGATAATCTGGTTGGAATGGAAGTTGGGGGCCATGTGCATTTACAAAGCCCCCAGGGTGCCAGAACAGTGTACCCCCCCCCCCACATGTGACCCCATTTTGGAAACTACACCTCTCACGGAATGTAACATGGGGAATAGTGAGCTCCGATCATTCTTATTTTCCAAGCGATCGGGTAACCCGATTGGCCTGGAATCGCTGCAAATCGACTGAATTGACCGGCGATTTGTGGCGATCGCCGACATGGGGTTCTCAAGACCCCCCTGGGCATTGCCATGGGATGCCTGCTGATAGATATCAGCAGTCATCCTGGTCTGATCACCACCCGGCGAGCAGTGGTGATCGGAAATACCTGCACACCCTCCGTCCCCAACAGGTTGAAAACTAATTTTCTAATCTCTCCTACAGACCATGCAGCACTATATACAGCATACAGATATATCCCCAAAAGGACTGCTTGAAAATCTTTAGGTGGTCCAACTGTTATCCTCCGAACACAAGGCAAAGGTGAGTATCATGAAAGTATGAAGACATATGAAATAGTATCTTAAAAAATAAAACAAAACATGCATTAAATGTGCACAGATGACACCTGTTAAAAACATATGACATCACATGACATTTTTAATTATATGTCATGTCATTTCATATGTTTTCAACAGGTGTCATCTGTGCATATTTAATGCATGTTTTGTTTTTATTTTTTAAGATACTATTTCACATGTCACCTTTGCCTTGTGTTTGGAGGATAACAGTTTAACCACCTAAAGATTTTCAAGCAGTCCTTGAGTTTTTAATGTATGTAACCCAGTACACCTTTTTTTACATGATTGAAGTGATTTGTTCACATATTAAACAAAAATATTGTTATTCTAATATTCTGTGATATGTGGGGTATATTTTCACTATGTCTTAGATTCACTGTATACCAGTAGCACATTTTATTATGAACTATGTACTATCACAGTTTCTAATGTATTCAGATTATTCTGAGTATATGTGGGCACTTCTTAGAATATAAGATATTAATATATTATTATAGTATAGTATTTTCTTGTTTTTCATTATGTGGTACAAGTTTGTAAATGCATCACTGGCTACTGTATTGGCCTCGGTTTTATCCTAATCTAATATGGGTTATAAGACATATATGGTCACTTTCCATGCATTGTACTGTATATGGTCACTGCAGAGTAACAACACATATATGCAGATGGTTAAATGGTTAAATGTATTTCACATAGAGCGGGGCTGCTTCCTAGTGCGCCTGCGCCCTGTACCTTGGCCATGACATAGCCCTCTGATGCGACTAGATGTTTAATAAACTGGTCCCAAATAGATCATTAAGAAGACCATAAAATCTTGGTGTGTGACTATTGGAGTAGAACCTCTTGAGAAAGGGAAATTGAAATGATCGAAGGGGTCGGGCCCAGGCTGCTATCCCACATGGGTAAGAAACTAAAGCTTACACTATTGATCTACCTTCGCTATCATTATAGTTACCTGATGTACATCTGCATATGTGTAGAACTACTTACTTGTGCTTTTGGCCGTAGTGATAGCATTATACCGTAGTGAGCACTAAATATTCTTATTTGGGAGTATCTTATATTTGTGCTACAATTACTGCTATATGGACTGCTTTATCACTATGTTTACATTATAGCACATTGCTAATATTTTCAGACAAATTGAGCACTTTGAGTCACTCTATGCACTTTATATATATACATAGGTAACAAAGAAGTATACATGATGTAGCAGTCTTTTCTTAGCTCCTCTTTTTGTATTGGCCCACTTTCACTCTAATCATCCATACTGTGTCCAATTATATGTTTTTTAATATGTGTACAATAAAAAAAATTGAAATTTTATACTGGGTGTTGTTTGAACTCTTTTTTGGTATGTGTATTACCTGAATTGTTAGAGTTCCTTGTGTGATATACAGGATTTATGCATCCCTTCAGGTATGTCATTATGACACAAGGGAGACTTTGGTGCATACCACTAGAACTTGTATATTTAGTATTTTATTAATTTTAGTACTGAACAATTAACCTGTTATTTCACTTAGACTCCATGGACCTCAGAACATGAGCATTGTACTAACGTCATCATGCAGAAATCTAGTACTGTCTAGCGTTCGTACAGTGTACGCTAAAAGGATTGGACAAAACATGAAAGTATTCAAGGTTGTTTTTATGCCAGTATATAACTATGGTAAAAGTTTATGTCAATATACATTATTGAACAGTATTTGTTTAGAGTCCTCAGATATGTTGTGAGTCATATATCCAATTCCATTGGCAAAGTTTCAGAAAAAGTACCTCAGCAATTGCAGTTACACTTAGCTTAGTAGCTTATGTTTTGCTAGAAATTCAATCCCAAGGTGTTAAATGTTATGTATTTCTTGGCCTTCACTTTAAAGATATTTACTTCTCACTGTGTCCGTCTATGTGCAGGACAGTAACATCTAGCATAGCAAACCTCACTTTATGAAATCAATAAAAAGTTTCCACACTACTAGAGCTCGGCATGTCATAATACAGAGTATTTTCTTTTTCTTTTTACAAATGACTTTACAGTTATGGTTGTAGCGGGACATATTTTCATTGGGCATCTTGATTTCTCCACAGTGAGATTTTGTAAACAATGGACAAACGTCTTTTTTTTTTTTTTTTGTGATATAAAGAATAAAAGACTTTTTATATATATGACCGAGAGACGGTCATGGAATTCCTTGAAATTTACATTTATCTTTTCATTTTATCCACTTTTTTTTTATACTTGTATGTTCTTTTGATGGTATTTTTGATTCTCGGTTCTATGTATGCTTCTCTTTTATTTTAATGTAGTTATTGTTCCATACAATATCAAAAGCGGCTACATATATACATATATGTGGCTATATATATATATATATATATATATATATATATATATATATATAGATATATATATATAGATATATATATATATATATATATATATATATATATATATAATAAACAAATGGATAAAAAAATTATTTACCAATCTGATGTTCTTTTGCTTTTGGTCCATAAGTCGTACGATGGAAAGTGAGGGTCACTTATGATGGAGTTTGTTGAGATCCATCAAGTTTTCATCATTTTAACAATAATAATATCTGCATGCAACACTTTTCCAAATCTGAGATTTGCAACAGTGGTTCCAATGCAAATGTGAACATAGTCTTACTAAAAGTACTGTATATTGTTTTTGGTTGAAGAAAAGTGTGACAGAATAGTCACCAAATCCAATGAATAACTATGGGATTGAAACTGATGCCAAAGTAGAATTCTTAACCCCTTAAGGATGAAGCCCATTTGGGCCTTAAGGACGCAGACAATTTTATTTTTACGTTTTCGTTTTTCCCTCCTCGCCTTCAAAAAATCATAACTCTTTTATATTTTCATCCACAGACTAGTTTTAGGGCTTGTTTTTTGCGCGACCAGTTGTCCGTTGTAATGCCATCACTCACTTTACCATAACATGTATGGCGCAACCCAAAAAATACTATTTGTGTGGGGAAATTAAAAAGAAAACCGCAATTTTGCTAATTTTGGAAGGTTTCGTTTTCACGCTGTACAATTTACGGTAAAATTGACATGTGTTCTTTATTCTTTGGGTCAATACGATTAAAATGATACCCATGATAATATACTTTTCTATTACTGTTGTGCTTAAAAAAAGTTACAAACTGTTTAACCAAATTAGTACGTTTAAAATCCCCCTATTTTGAAGACCTATAACTTTTTCATTTTTCCGTATAAGCAGAATGAGGGCTAATTTTTTGCGCCGTGATCTATACTTTTTATTGATATCATATTTGCTTATATAAAACTTTTAATACTTTTTTTATAAAAAAAATTTTGGAATAAAATGTTATAAATAAAAAAGCAGCTATTTGGGACTTTTTTTTGGGGGGGGTGAAATAGGGAACATGGGACAATTTACATTTTTATTGGGGGAGGGGTTTTTTCAAATTTTTTTATTTTTAACTTTTTTTACTTTTACTTTTACACTTTAATAGTCCCCATAGGGGACTATTTATAGCAATCATTTGATTGCTAATACTGTTCAGTGCTATGTATAGGACATAGCACTGATCAGTGTTATCGGTCATCTTCTGCTCTGGTCTGCTCAATCGCAGACTAGAGCAGAAGACCCCGGGAGACAGCCGGAGCAAGGTGAAGGGACCTCCGTCCGCCATGCTGGATGATCGGATCACCGCGGCAGTGCTGCGGGCGATCCGATCATCCATTCAAAGCACCGCGATGCTGCAGATGCCATGATCTGTATTGCAATAAATGGCAGAAAAAAGCGGAGGTAGCGCCGGGCGCGGTGTAGGTCTTTATCCGGAGTAGGTGGGTACCCAGGTGGGGGTAGCGTATTCCTTGCCGGTTATGGTAGCTTGGTATGCAGGCCAGCAGCGTGAGGATGGAGCCCAGAGGAGAGTCCGTAGAGTAATGCAGAGGTATAGGAGAAAAAAGCTGCGATGGCGCTCTCAAGGAAGTAACCCGAAGTTGTGGGTATTGGTGCAAAATAATAATAATTTATTCTTACAGCATAAGAAATCAAAGAAAATAATAAATATAAAGCAAGACGCGTTTCGGGAGTCACAGCTCCCTTTTTCAATTGCAGATACAGCAACCACCTGCAATTGAAAATCTGTATTGATCACGGCATCTGAAGGGGTTAATGGCGGACATCCGCGCGATCGCAGATGTCTACCATTACGGGCGGGTCCCTGGCTACTATCAGCAGCCGGGACCTGCCGCGCATGGCGCGGGCATCGCTCCGGTGCTCGGGGTTATGCATAGGACGTAAATGTACATCCTGGTGCGTTAAGTACCACCTCACCAGGAGGTACATTTACGTCCTGCGTCCTTAAGGGGTTAATATTTATAGATGACAACAGATACTGATCAAAGAAACACACCATGTCACCCTTACCTAAACAGAATTTTGTCTTACTGTTTTTATCTACAATCTGAGATTTTCTTCCCCTACAAATAGATGAGGAGTTACAGGAAACTACAACCCACAACTACTGCTTATTACTATAGTCATTACAAATCAAAAAGGAGCACATACACAAAGGTTTCACATTAGAAAACTTTATTAACATAGATTAATCTTTCATTTAATAATAAATGACTGCTATAGGGTGTTCAAAGCCCTCAGTTTCAGATAAGTTTAATGCACATTTTTGCCATATATGGCCATAATGTGGTTCTTTGTGCTTTCGGCCACATCCACATGACTGATCCATGTTATTAGGAGTTCTTGAAAGAAAAGAAAAATCTTAGTATTTCCCTAATGGTGTATTTCCATAATGAAAACTGGTGTGTCACAGTAGTGTGAATGTGTATGAGGGAAGCTTTTTAATTGATCAATAATGCTGCATTCACATCACGTTTTTGCAATACAGTTTCCGTATAAGATTTTTGATGAAAAACGGATTCCTCAAAACCGTACTAAACTGTATCAAAACGTGTGTACAAATTTGAACCAGTATACAGTTAAAAACCGTATACGGTTTGAAAAATGTTGTCCGGTTGAATCTGTTTTTCAAGAAAAAACTCTATAAGTTTTTAACTTTTTAACACCATTATAAATAAAGTTTAACTTTTTTTTATTGAAATTCCAAGAAAAAAACTGTACAAAGTCAAAAACAGTATGGTGCAAACCGGATGGAACCTGTATGCACATCCCATTGACTCCCATGTTTAAAAAAAATGTTAATGGTTTCAATACGGTTTTTCACCCAGACCAAAAACCGTAGTAGGCTACGGTTTTGGGTATGGGGAAAAAAATTGACAAAACCGTACAAGACGCAAAATGTATGCAAACGGATACATCTTTTCGCATACGGTTTTCAATGGAGAGTCAATGCATACAGTTTTCAATATGGTTCCATACAGTTCCCAGTTGAAAACGTATACGGGAACTGTATTGCAAAAAAGTGGTCTGAATGCACCCTAACATGGTATGAACAGGGCCTAAAAAGGCAAACAATGACAAATGGAATAAAAGAGATGTTAAAACATGTTATTAATTGATTCTGCATAATTTGCAAAAATCCTTCACTGTAAATCTTTAACCTGGAGATCACTAAAGATAAGCAAATCTTTACATTTTCTTCTCCTCTAGACACATTTACTATTATTATGACCATCTCCTGGTGGTATAGTACACTTGAATAAAATTCTGGTTCTTTCTGGGTAATGCATTTAATTTATTTTAATTCACAAACACAATCATATTTTCCTAAAGCTAGTTTTTAAAGCTAGTTGAGCAGATTATATAAATTAAAAAGCTGTTCCTATCCCAGAAAGTGTAGGCATATTTATGGACATTTATCAACGGGTTTAGTCAGGTTTTCTTTACTATAATTGTCGCAAAATTGTCTCAACTGCGACTACTCGATTTTTCGTGCGACATTTTGACTGGAAAGCGAGAAAAGCAAGTTTTCCTAAAATTTACTATGTAGTAATAATTTTAAAATGGACTACGGGTAGTCAGGTATTTATTAACTGCGACAGTCGCAACTGCGCAAAAAAAAGTCGCAACAGCGTTAAAAATTGACTAAATTTACTCCAGCTCAAACATGGAGCAGAAAAAGCTACTACCAAAGTAAAAAAGGAAAAATTGCTTACGTGAAAGAAAATTATCAACAGGCTGAAACCAGTTGATAAATACGTCACACATAAGCAAAAAAAAAGTAAGGAAAAAATTACTAAAAAAAAGAATCCATAAGCAAACATTGATAAATGTCCCTCATTGTGAGGATATGCTATCATTGCCTGATCAGTTAAGCATCCAACTGTGCGGACTCTACCTGGTGCTCTCAACAAAATGTCATCTCTTTCTGTGGTGGGTATAACCCATATACAGTCATGGCCGTAAATGTTGGCACCCCTGAAATTTTTCTAAAAAATGAAGTATTTCTCACAGAAAAGGATTGCAGTAACCCACATTTTGCTATACACACTTTTAATCCCTTTTTGTGTATTGGAACCAAACCAAAAAAGGGAGAACAAAAGCTAATTGGACATAATGTCACACCAAACTGCAAAAATGGTCTGGACTAAATTATTGGCACCCTTTCAAAATTGTGGAAAAATAAGATTGTTTCAAGCATGTGATGCTCCTTTAAAGTCACCTGGGGCAAGTAACAGGTTTGGGCAATATAAATAAAAATCACACCTGAAAGAAGAAGAAAAAGGAGAGAAGTTCACTTAGTCTTTGCATTGTGTGTCTGTGTGTTTGCCACAGAAAGAGGAGAAGAGAACTATCTGAGGACTTGAGAGCCAAAATTGTTGGAAAATGTCAACAATATTAAGGTTACAAGTCCATGTCCAGAGATCTAGATTTGCCTTTTTTTCACAGTGCGCAACATTATCAAGAAGTTTGCAACCCATGGCACTGTAGCTAATCTTCCTGGGTGTTGGCAGAAGAGAATAATTGATGAAAGGTGTCAATGCAGGATAGTACGGATGGTGGATAAGCAGCCGCAAGCAAATTCCAAAGATATTCAAGCTGTCCTGCAGGCTCAGGGAGCATCAGTGACAGCGCGAACTATCCATTGACGTTTAAATGAAATGAAACACCATGGCAGGAGACCCAGGAGGACCCCACCGCTGACACAGAGACATAAAAAAGCAAGATTACATTTTCCCAAAATGAACTTGAGTAAGCCAAAATCCTTCTGGTAAAACATCTTGTGGACAGATGAGACCAAGATAGAGCTTTTTGGTAAAGCACATCATTCTACTGTTTACCGAAAATGAAATGAGGCCTACAAAGAAAAGAACACAGTACTTAGTGAAATATGGTGTAATGATGTTTTGGGGTTGTTTTGCTGCCTCTGGCACTGGGTGCCTTGAATGTGTGCAAGCCATCATGAAATCTGAGGATTACCAACGGATTTTGGGTTACACTGTACAGCCCAGTGTCAGAAAGCGGGTTTGCATCTGAGATCTTGGGCCTTCGAGCAGGGCAATGACCCCAAACATACGTCAAAAAGCACCAAGAAAGGAAGAGCGGTCTAACATTCCGGCTGAGAGGTGTAAGAAGCTTATTGATGGTTATAGGAAGCGACTGATTTCAGTTATTTTTTCCAAAGTGTGTGCAACCAAATATTAGGTTAAGGGTGCCAATAATTTTGTCCAGCCCATTTTTTGAGTTTGATGTGACATTGTGTCCAAGTTGCTTTTTTTCCTCCCTTTTTTGGTTTAGTTCCAATATACACAAAGGGAATAAACATGTGTAGAGCAAAACATGTGTTACTGCAATCCTTTTCTGTGAGAAATACTTCATTTTCTAGAAAAATTCCAGGGGTGTCAACATTTACGGCCATGACTGTAAGTGCATTAGCAGTATTTGTTTAACCCTCTGCTGAGCACCGTTGACCGGTTTAGACAATTTGCAGAGGTCAGAAATAGACATCTTAACCAGCTTAAACACAGATATAACACTATGTGAGAAAAAAATAGTGGTAAGGGAGGTGCTAAATAAAACTTAACATTTATTAATGTCCTGATAAAATATAAAATCACGTGATAGTGATGAGTAGTTAGATCAGCTGGGTACAGTGCCACCCATGCGACACTGTTTAGTAGAAAGACACTGTTAATAAAACAAGTTATCTCCTAGGTTTTCCCAGCTTAAACACACAGCTTTCTATTTATATAAAGTGCTTCAAAAATAAAGCAACATTTGCATACAAAGTGAGAAAAGAACACTATAGCCATATAATGTAAATAACTAATAGATGCTTAACCATTCTGTGGCGTAAACTGCCAAGCTATTTCGATATGTTTTATATGTTTCAGTGTGTTTTCTCATCAAAAACAAAAGTATTTCCCTTTACTGTGTACTGAACTTTCATATTTTCCAGATTTCTTTGTTTTCTTTACTGCTTCTATTGCCTAAGGGTCTAGTTCCTGCTCAGCTTAAATAGCAGGTTGTTCTTGTCTTGTCCTATTTGTCCCCAGAGAAAATTAGCAAAAGCAGGCTATATTAACAGTTTATCAGGAAGCCATCAACCGGCTTTTAAACAAATCCTTCCAAAAACAGTTCTAAGAGACAATCACCCCAGATATACTTTCCTGTCTGTAGGCATAAATGGTAATCTTCAGCAAATGCTGATGTGAATGCACTATGCCACAGGATTCCCTAAGGCAATCATTTAAGAACTTTGAGGGAAAAAAAATAAATGTGTTTATTTCCACAAAACCTTTTATGAAAAGAGCCTGTTTTTATTGCACACAGAACTGTTTGCAGGTTTTTATTCTCTACTTTTTATATAAAATCTAAGAACATTTAAGACGATTCAATATACCGTATACTGTTATATATTCCTGTATCACACTTAGAATCATGTTTTAGTCAGGCATAGGCCGTACTGGGATTAGGTAACAACTAGACCAAAGCTTTAAAATTTTTAGCATTATACAGAGAAAGGAACCCACAAGTTATGCACAAGGGAACAGTCTACCACCACCGATCCTACTGAAGGATTGTGTATCCAGATCAATATGCCTACTCCATTTTAAATCTGACAGATCATCAGTCTAGCAAATTTACCAAAATTTACCTAAATAATATCTTCACGGCCCCCTGAAGAAGCAAACATATAGCGAAACGGTCGTTGGGGTGATATAGGTATGGTTTGGCACTCTTCTATTATGTAAAGCCCTGCTTCTGTGTCTCCAGGTCTACCATTATTTTGCATTCTTGTGATACTTCAGTATACTCTACATACTAGCCTTTTGTGTTTTATACACATTGACCTGTGATATAGCTCTTGCCCTTATATTGTAGCTTTTGCCTTCCTACCTATATGTGTATGTATCTGGTGCTATTTCTTTTTTGTCCTTTTCTTGTGTAAATGTAATTTTATTGTCTTTTTAACCTTTTTGATCATAATAAAGATATATATTTTTTATCTTTGCTAATATCTTGTTTTGTGGTGCATTTTTCTTATTTGGTGTTTAAATAATACCTAAGCCTGATGTATAAAGAGATTATAAGAAATAACTTTGTAATGATCTTTGATACATTTATTGAGTGTTAAGGTTGGCGGTAGACCACCAATACCATATAGAACTTTGGAGGCCCAACTTTGAACCCACTCAAGCTCTGTTATGCATATATTGTGCCCCTGCCAAAATTAAACACATAAATCAATGTTCACTTTGCTTTGTAAAGTAGTACGACTATGTTCTCTTCATGTGCATCTATGCCCCTTATGAGGCACCCCATAATCTTACTTAAAATCTATATAAAAACAACAAAAAATAGATTTTTTTTTTATTTCCAATACCATTGCACAAATAAAAGTTTCTGTAAGAAGCAACTGTAGATATTTCACTAATTTAGAATGTACAGTACTGTATTTTATATGAATTCAGGTAGAAAACAGACATGGTGCATATCTACAATCTTGCACAATGATCTAATTGCTTCTCAGCATAATTTCAAAAACTAACAGGTTATTAGTATATACGTTTTGATCAAAAAGTACAAAGCCCACTAGCCACGTCATGGCCACCTATTTAGAGTGGGTCCCTAACGTCCCTAGCATAAAATGGCGTAGCACTGGGTGGCGACCACCACCACCGCGACACCAGTGCCCACAGGGGGAACGACCCACTGGCAGAGCGGCCTCAATGCCACTCAAACCAGTCTATGGGCCGCACCTCCCCGCAGACACGGCGCCACAGCAGCAATGGATGCCGCACAGCACCACACCAGTGTGAACAGGATGTTACAGCACACTTACCATGCTTTCCCAGTCAAACTGGGAGGCTGCCAGGAAAGAAAAGGCCCATGTGTAGCTAACTACTACTTATATAGGATTGGGCTTAGGGGGTGGGGAAGAGTGCAGACAACATGTTAAAAAAAAAAAAAGAGGGGATAGAAAACACAATGTGAATTCAGGTAGAAAACAGACATGGTGCACATCTACAATCTTGCACAATGATCTAATTGCTTTTCAGAATAATTTCAAAAACTAACAGGTTGTTAGTATATACGTTTTGATCAAAAAGTACAAAGCCCACTCGCCACGTCAATGCCACCTATTTAGAGTGGGTCCTAACGTCCCTAGCATAAAATGGCGTAGCACTGGGTGGCGACCACCACCGCCGCGACACCAGTGCCCACAGGGGGAACGATCCACTGGCAGAGCGGCCCCAATGCCACTCAAACCAGTCCATGGGTCGCACCTCCCCGCAGACACGGCGCCACGGCAGCAACGGACGCCGCACAGCACCACACCAGTGTGAACAGGATGTTACAGCTCACTTACCATGCTCTCCCAGTCAAACTGGGAGGCTGCCAGGAAAGAAAACTGTATTTGATATGCTCCCTTAAAGTCTTCAATTATAGAGTGCATACTTCCAACAGATACCTACTCTTTTAAAAGTACATTTAAACCTCAGTGGGGATAAGATGTCTGATCATTAGGGGTCCGGCCGATGATTGAGACCTGGTGTGACCTAAACTTTTGACTTGTCTGCCAATAGCAGAATTTTTGGCTTGCTGACTTGCTGGACCCTGAATATTTAGGTGTGTCTCACCACATTGCCAGGGAAAAACATCAGCAATCTTAGCAATTTTATTCTGGGAAGGATTATAAGGCATTTTCCAAACAATTTAAAGTCCACAATTCTACAAGGAGAAAGATATTCCCAAATTAACAACATTTAAGACAGTTGACAAACTTCCCAGGAGTGGATGTCTCAACATATTCACCCAAAGTTCAGACCATGCAATGCTTAGAGAAATGGCAAAAAATCCAAGAGCTGCACGTGTGGCTCTACGATGGTCAGTTAGCATGTAAAGGCAATATTCACACAGTGTTTATGGACAGTGTTTTCAGATATAACATATTGACAATTTTCATAAAAAACAGGGTGGGAACAGGGCTGCTGCAGGGGTCAGCCATGACCCCTCATGATGTCAGACCATGCCCCCTCAATGCAAGTCTGTGGGAGGGGGCGTGACAACAGCCATGCCCCCTCCCATAGACTTGCATTGAGGGGGCATGGCCTGACATCCCGAGAGGGTGTGGCCGACCCCCACAGCGTTTGGAACTAAATGTTCTGAACATGGCCAGAACACTGGCCAATGGAGTACCCCTTTAAATGTCCAAGTTCATGACAGCACAAGTTGTCTGTGTTATTACAAATGGTCTCCATTCACTATTAAAGATAGTCCACAATCTCAGGACAAGAGTTGCGCTTTTTCTAGAAGAAAGCTGTGGTGGATTTTCTAATCCTGGATAACCCCTTTAACCCCTTAAGGACCAAGCCCATTTTCACCTTAAGGACCAGGCCAATTTTATTTTAGCGTTTTCATTTTTTCCTCCTCGCCTTCTAACATCCATAACTCTTTTATATTTCCATCTACAGACCCATATAAGAGCTTGTTTTTTGCGTGACCAATTTTACTTTGTAATGAAACCTCTTATTTTACCATAAAATGAACGGCGAACACAAAAAAATATTTTTTTAGGGAGGAAATTTAAATGAAAACCAAAATTTTGCATATTTTGGAGGGTTTCGTTTTCACACTGTACAATTTCCGGTTAAAATGACATTTGTTCTTTATTCTGTGAGTCAATACGATTAAAATTATACCCATGGCTAGATACTTTTATATTTTTGTACCGCTTTAAAAAAATCTAAAACTTTTTGTGCAAAATCAGTAATCTAAAATCGCTCTATTTTGACCACCTATAACTTTTTCATTTTTCAGTATATAGGGCAGTATGAGGGCTAATTTTAATTTTAATTTTAATTTTAAATAAAATGTGACAAAAATGCAGTATTTTTGGACTCTTAACATTTTTTACGTTTATGCCGTTCACCGTACGGGATCATTAACATTATATTTTGATAGATCAGACATTTAAGCACGCAACAATACCAAATATGTTTATTTTAAAAAATTACGCTTTTGGGGGGTAAAATGGCAAAAACAGACAATTTTCATTTTTATTGGGGGAGGGGATTTTTCAAATTTTTTTACTTTTTATTTTTACATTTTTAACTTTTTTTTAACACTTTTTATGTCCCCATAGGGGACTATCTATAGCAATCATTTGATTGCTAATACTGTTCAGTGCTATGCCTAGGGCATAGCACTGATCAATATTATCGGCTATCTTCTGCTCTGGTCTGCTCGATCTCAGACCAGAGCAGGAGACACCGGGAGATGGATGGAGGCAGGTGAGGGACCTCCGTCCGCCATTACAGCCATTACGACAGCGCTGCGGGCGATCCGATCATCTATTTTAACATGCTCATTGCCGCAGATGCTGTGATCTGTATTGATCACGGCTTCTGAGGGGTTATTGGCGGACATCCGTGTGATCACGGATGTTATCCATTACGGGTGGGTCCCCGGCTGCTGATAGCAGCCGGAACCTGCCGTGTATGAAGTGAGCACTGCTCCGATGCTCGCGGTCATACACAGGACATAAATGTGTGTCCTGGTGGGCGAAGTACCGCCAAACCAGGACGTACATTTAGGTCCGTGGTCGTTAAGGGGTTAAAAGAATGCCTATAAATCTCAATGAACAGACACAAAATTGTTTTAAAAAGAGTGGGTGAAAAGGTGGCGGTACAAGGTGCAGATTCATGGGGTATGCTTACTTTTTCACACATGGTTTTTCCCATGTTAAATAGTGACATGGTGGAATCTGTTTTGTGTTATTGTTTGCGGTATGTACTTAAGGGCATACTGAACTATTATGACTGTAGATCAGAAGAAAGAAATCACAGTATACAGTGTTTTTTTGTTGTACAAAAAAGATTTTCATTTTAGAGGGCATTTCACTCACAAAAAAATTTAAAAAATCCCCTCCGGGAAAATCATGTTGTTACGCCTAGCGCTCCGGGTCCCCGCTCCTCCCCGGAGCGCTCACGGCGTCTTTCTCCCTGCAGCGCCCCGGTCAGTCCCGCTGACCGGGAGCGCCGCACTGTCATGGCCGTTGGGGATGCGATTCGCACAGCGGGACGCGCCCGCTCGCGAATCGCATCCCAGGTCACTTACCCGTCCCGGTCCCCTGCTGTCATGTGCTGGCGCGCGCGGCTCCGCTCTCTAGGGCGCGCGCGCGCCAGCTCTCTGAGACTTAAAGGGCCAGTGCACCAATGATTGGTGCCTGGCCCAATTAGCTTAATTGGCTTCCACCTGCTCCCTGGCTATATCTGGTCTCCTCCCCTGCACTTCCTTGCCGGATCTTGTTGCCTTGTGCCAGTGAAAGCGTTTAGTGTGTCCAAAGCCTGTGTACCTGAACTTCTGCTACCCATCCTGACTACGAACCTTGCCGCCTGCCCCCGACCTTCTGCTACGTCTGACCTTGCCTCTGCCTAGTCCTTCTGTCCCACGCCTTCTCAGCAGTCAGCGAGGTAGAGCCGTTGCTAGTGGATACGACCTGGTTGCTACTGCCGCAGCAAGACCATCCCGCTTTGCGGCGGGCTCTGGTGAAAACCAGTAGCCTCTTAGAACCGGTCCACTAGCACGGTCCACGCCAATCCCTCGCTGACACAGAGGATCCACTACCTGCCAGCCGGCATCGTGACAGTAGATCCGGCCATGGATCCCGCTGAGGTGCCGCTGCCAAGTCTCGCTGACCTTACCACGGTGGTCGCTCAGCAATCGCAGCAGATTGCCCAACAAGGACAGCAGCTGTCGCAGTTGACCGCCACGTTACAGCAACTTCTGCCACTGCTACAGCAGCAACCATCTCCTCCGCCAGCTCCTGCACCTCCTCCGCAGCGAGTGGCCGCTCCTAGCCTCCCTTTGTCCCTGCCGGACAAATTTGATGGGGACTCCAGACTCTGCCGCGGATTTTTGTCTCAGTGTTCCCTGCATATGGAGATGATGTCGGACTTGTTTCCTTCAGAACGGTCTAAGGTGGCGTTTGTAGTAAGCCTTCTTTCAGGAAAGGCCTTGTCTTGGGCCACACCGCTCTGGGACCGCAATGATCCTGCCACAGCCACAGTCCAGGCCTTCTTCACTGAACTCCGGAGTGTCTTCGAGGAGCCAGCCCGAGCTTCTTCTGCCGAGACTGCCCTATTGAACCTGGTCCAGGGTAATTCTTCCGTTGGCGAGTATGCCGTACAATTCCGTACTCTTGCTTCAGAATTATCCTGGAATAACGAGGCTCTCTGCGCGACCTTTAAAAAAGGCCTATCCAGTCGCATCAAGGATGTGCTGGCCGCACGAGAGATTCCTGCCAATCTGCAAGAACTCATCCATCTAGCTACCCGCATTGACATGCGTTTTTCTGAGCGACACCAAGAGCTCCGCCAGGAAAAAGACTTAGATCTCTGGGCACCTCTCCCACAGTATCCGTTGCAATCTACGCCTGGGCCTCCCGCCGAGGAGGCCATGCAAGTGGATAAGTCTCGCCTGACCCAGGAAGAGAGGAATCGCCGTAGGGAAGAAAATCTCTGTCTTTACTGTGCCAGTACCGAGCATTTCTTGGTGGATTGCCCTATCCGTCCTCCACGCCTGGGAAACGCACGCACGCACCCAGCTCACGTGGGTGTGGCGTCTCTTGGTTCCAAGTCTGCTCCTCCACGTCTCACGGTACCCGTGCGGATTTCTTCTTCAGCCAGCTCCTCCCTCTCAGCCGTGGCCTGCTTGGACTCCGGTGCCTCAGGAAATTTTATTTTGGAGTCGTTTGTTAATAAATTCAGCATCCCGGTGACCCGTCTCGTCAAGCCGCTCTACATTTCCGCGGTCAACGGAGCCAGATTGGACTGCACCGTGCGTTACCGCACAGAGCCCCTCCTCATGTCTATTGGACCCCACCTTGAGAGGATTGAGTTCTTCATTCTCCCCAGCTGTACCTCTGAGGTTCTCCTCGGTCTGCCTTGGCTCCGGCTTCATTCCCCCACCATTGATTGGACCACCGGGGAGATCAGGAACTGGGACTCTGCCTGCCACAGGAAGTGCCTCTCCCCCCCTCCCAGTCCCGTCAGGCAAGCCTCTGTGCCACCCCATGGCCCCCGTCCTGGTGTCACACTGCCCCGTGCCAAGCCTCGCCCTCTGCCCTCCCTCCCCATTCCCACTCCTGCTGTACTGCCTGCCGTTGAGGAAACCCTCCATTCTTTCCCGGTGTCCTCATCCCAGGGGAGGCAGTTACTGGACAAAGAGAAGGGGAGACCTAAGGGGGGGGGTACTGTTACGCCTAGCGCTCCGGGTCCCCGCTCCTCCCCGGAGCGCTCACGGCGTCTTTCTCCCTGCAGCGCCCCGGTCAGTCCCGCTGACCGGGAGCGCCGCACTGTCATGGCCGTTGGGGATGCGATTCGCACAGCGGGACGCGTCCGCTCGCGAATCGCATCCCAGGTCACTTACCCGTCCCGGTCCCCTGCTGTCATGTGCTGGCGCGCGCGGCTCCGCTCTCTAGGGCGCGCGCGCGCCAGCTCTCTGAGACTTAAAGGGCCAGTGCACCAATGATTGGTGCCTGGCCCAATTAGCTTAATTGGCTTCCACCTGCTCCCTGGCTATATCTGGTCTCCTCCCCTGCACTTCCTTGCCGGATCTTGTTGCCTTGTGCCAGTGAAAGCGTTTAGTGTGTCCAAAGCCTGTGTACCTGAACTTCTGCTACCCATCCTGACTACGAACCTTGCCGCCTGCCCCCGACCTTCTGCTACGTCTGACCTTGCCTCTGCCTAGTCCTTCTGTCCCACGCCTTCTCAGCAGTCAGCGAGGTAGAGCCGTTGCTAGTGGATACGACCTGGTTGCTACTGCCGCAGCAAGACCATCCCGCTTTGCGGCGGGCTCTGGTGAAAACCAGTAGCCTCTTAGAACCGGTCCACTAGCACGGTCCACGCCAATCCCTCGCTGACACAGAGGATCCACTACCTGCCAGCCGGCATCGTGACACATGTGTACATTACGAGCTGTTTTACAAGAACCTCATCCTATATTAAATCCAGAGGAATATTTATATGTGTCATCAGACTTATGTAATGAAGAACGTTGATCTGGGAATTCACATACTTATCCCCTTAAGGACTCAGGGTTTTTCAATTTTTGCACTTTCGTTTTTTCCCCTTACCTTTAAACAAATCATAATTCTTTCAATTTTGCACCTAAAAATCCACATGATGGCTTAATTTTTGTGCCACCAATTCTACTTTGTAAAGAGATCAGTCATTTTACCCAAAAATCTACGGCGAAACAGGAAAAAAAAATCATTGTGCGACAAAATTGAAGAAAAAAAACGCCATTTTGTAACTTTTGGGGGCTTCCGTTTCTACGCAGTACATTTTTCGGTAAAAATGACACTTTTTTTTATTCTGTTGGTCCATACGATTAAAATAATACCCTACTTATTTAGGTCTGATTTTGTCGTACTTCTGGAAAAAATCATAACTACATGCACTAAAATTAATATGTTGAAAATTGTCACATTCTGACCCCTAAAACTTTTAAATTTTTCTGCATACGGGGCATTTAATGGCTCATATTTTGCGCCATGATCTGAAATTTTTAGTGGTACCCTTTTTGTATTGATCTGAATTTTTTATTGCTTTTTATTAATTTTTACATTATATAAAAAGTGACCACAAATACGCTATTTTGGACTTTGGAATTTTTTTGTGCGTACGCCGTTGACCGTGCAGTTTAATTAACTATATATTTTTATTATTTGAACATTTCTGCATGCGGCGATACCACATATGTTTATTTTTATTTTTATTTACACAGGTTTTTTTTTTTTAAATGGGAAAAGGGAGGGCATTCAAACTTTTATTAGGGAAGGGGTTAAATGATCTTTATTAACCTTTTTTTTTTTTTTCACTTTTTTTTTTGCAATGTTATAACCCCCATAGGGGGCTATAACACTGCACACACTGATCTTTTACATTAATTATTGTTATCCCATAGGATAACATTGGTCAATGATTCTGCCGCTTGACTGCTCATGCCTGGCCCAGATATGAGTACTAATGAGTAGTGGTAGAAGTAACTTTTGCAATGTAATAAAATAATAATAACAAAGTTATAAAAAAAAATGCTATACAGGTTTATTGGTTAGAATTGAATAACATAAAGGAGTAATATAAACACACCTATCATGATATATATATATATATATATATATATATATATATATATATATATATATGTAATATAAAGAATATCAATGACACAATGTCAGATATAAATCAATGATATATGAGTATGTTTAGTTAGTAACATCAAACTTAGTCACAGAAGTTGGTTAGTTCAGATATCCTTATTGGTATTAGGGTATGGTCAGACGAGCAGATCAACAGCATATTTTATGCTGCGGATGCGCCGCCTAAGGACTCCTACAGGGTGCCTCAGATGTGCCTGCTTGGAGCAGCAAAACGCAGCTACGAGCAGACACACTGTGATGTGCGAATCGCCGCGCACATGCGTAGTATACTCGCACATTGCGGCTGCTCTCGGCCTAGCACAGGGAGCAGGGGAAGCGGCTGCGATATGTGCGAGTGTACCGCGCATGCATGGCGACTCCACATCGCAGCAGTGTGTCTGCTCGTAGTGGCATATTGCCACTCTGAGCGGGCACATCTGAGGCACCCTGTAGGGGTCCTTCAGCGGCAGATCCACAGTGTAAAATATACTTTGTATCCACTCCTCTGAATGTACCCTTACTCTGAGCAGATAACCTCACATTAAAGGATATTGAATGGGCATCTGATCTCTAGATATATGAAAAGGAAGTAAACCCTGCCCAATTCTAACTAGTAATAAATAATAATTAGGAAGACTTAAGCTAAGTTTCCTCGTAGGAATAATTATATAATTTGGTGGAGCAGAGAAAGATCCATAATCTATGTTATATGCTGTATGTAAATGCATTAATAGGGATGGGAAACACCCCGTTCATCTGCAGTTGAAGAACAAGTGGTCTATATCCCCTTAAGGATGCAGGGTTTTTCAGTTTTTGCAGTTTTTTACCCAAATATCCTTGGTAACAGGAGGGTGCGTGTGTGTGCATGTGTATACCCTGATAGACTGTTTCTGACCCAGCAGAAGCATGGCTTTTGCGGGGTCAGAGACCGCTATCACTGCCTGCTTCTCTCCCCCTGCCTTTCCTGGGGTCTAGAGTCCCGCTGCCACAGCTTCTCTCCTCCTGGCTATCCAGAGACTGCCGCCGCCGCTGCCCCATTAACTCCCCCATCCCCGGTTTTATAATTACCTGTTCCACGCTGCTTCTGGCTCCGGAGGCGTCCTTAGCTGTCACTGTGCGCCGGGCCACTGATGGTGACATCGCGTTGAAGACGTCACTCATCATTGCGCAGCGCATAGCAACAACACAGGAGACCTCCGTAGCCAGAAGCAGCGCGGACCCCGGGAACAGGTAATGGGGGAGGCAATGGGGCAGTGGCGGCGGCGGTCTCTGGACCCCAGGATAGGCAGGGGCAGAGAAGTAGGCAGCGGCGGTGGTCTCTGGACCTGCAAAAGCCGCTGCAGTTCATTGATTTAAAGCGCCCGCTTTAAATCATTGAACTGCAGCGACTTATCGGCGTATAACATGCAGATAGACTTTAGGCAAAAAATTTTGGCCTAAAAAATGCGTGTTATACGCTGATAAATACGATATTTCTGAAAAAAATCATAACTACATGCAGGAAAATTTGTACGTTTAAAATGGCCATTTCTGACCCCTATAACCTTTGTATTTTAGGTACGCCCTGTGTCCGTAAGAGGATATACTAACTTCCCCATCTCATCATGGAGATTATAAAAAGCCAGTCCTGTTCATCTACATGATATTATTCCATCTATAAAGTAAATAAGGTAACTTAACTAAATAAGAAACCTGTGTATCTTCCCAAGTGTATGCGTAGTTGCACTTCTGGATAAAGGAAAGATGGCTACCCGGAGTCCATCGAAATTCCTATAGTCATAACCAGTCATCAGAGAAGAGAGGACAATAGGGAATATTTTCTACCTGACTCTTCATGGCTCTGCCCCTTCAGGTAGCTTCTAGGAACTTCTGTGAGGAATCTTGTGATGCCACTGTGATGTCTCTGTGATGTCCCCCTTTGTGTCTATCTACACATGCTTTTAACCTGTTCGTTATCTTACACTTGGGTGGGTGTGAGTATGTAAATCAGAGTCTAGTCACATAACATCTGTCATGACTGTGGGTGGACCCTATGCTGTCCCTAGAAACACTCTCCCTGTCTACTTGCCCATCCGCCCTAAACGGCAGATAGACAACTTGGAGACGGTTCCTTCCTGCACTAAAAAGTGCAATGGGCGTAAAGGTACAGAAATTATATAGTACATGGTCGGGGACAGGTCAGTGACGGAACAGGAAAACAACCAAACAACCAGATAAACCAGGCAGGATATAAATATACAAACAGAGCAGGATATATCATACTAACATACAGTTAACAAACAGGAACCAAGATTAACAGCAGATGAATGAATAAATGAACAAGACTAGATATGGAATAAGTATACAGCAGAAACCAGGAGATGCAGGGGATGAACAGATGAGCTGAATGTAAAACACTAAACAGGAAACAGAGAACACTGTTCACACTGGACACTGAACAAAGAACAAAACTTACTCCCCATTCCAAACATGGAGACTACTAGCCAGCAGGCACACTCCTCCGTGTGATCAAGATACTGGCCATGAAGGAAACAGAAATATAATAAACGGAACACTAGACTGAGAACAGATCCTGATAACAAACAGACAGGAATATTACATAACCAAACTCTATAACATGGAGGAATACAGGTCAGGAATACTAAATACAGAGCACGGGCAGTGGCGTTGCTAGGGTTGGTGTCACCCGGTGCGGTAGAAAATGGTGTCACCCCCATACCTACCCCCCCCCTTCAGTAAGTTTTTAGCCTGTTGTGACAGACACCACTGTTGTAGCGCATTATGAGAAATTCCAGTATAATAATCAGATATACCAGTTGCCACAGAATGGGAAAGTGTTAAAGAAGTTTTCACCATTGAAATATACAGCTCCCAGAATTACTTAAAGGGGTACTCCACTGGAAAACATTTACTTTTATATCAACTGGTGCCAGAAAGTTAAACAGATTTTTAAATTACTTCTATTTAAAATCTTAATACTTACAGTACTTATAAGCTGGTGTATGCTCCACAGGAAGTTGTGTAGTTCTTTCCAGTCTGACCACAGTGCTATTTGCTGACACCTCTGTCCATGTCAGGAACTGTCCAGAGCAGGATAGGTTTGCTATGGGGATTTGCTCCTACTATGGACAGTTCTTGACATGGACAGAGGTGTCAGCACAGAGCACTGTGGTCAGACAGAAAATAAATTAAAAAGGAAAATAACTTACTGTGAATCGCTTATACAGCAGCTAATAAGTACTGGAAGGATTAAGATTTTTAAATAGAAGTAATTTACAAATCTGTTTAACTTTGTAGCACCAGCTGATAAAAAAAAATGTTTTCCAGTAGAGTACCCCTTTGAGCAGTGGTGAGGTTATGCTGGGAGTTGTAGTTTCACTGACCTAACTGTAGAACTGACAAGTGACTACAGCTCTGATGTAGAGAGGAGAATGTACAATGGTATCAGTGACTACAGGTGACATCTTCTCTATAGTGAGGAGAATACACAATGATATCTGACTACAGGTGACGTCTTCTCTATAGTGAGGAGAATACACAATGACATCAGTGACTACAGGTGACGTCTTCTCTATAGTGAGGAGAATACACAATGATATCAGTGACTACAGGTGACGTATTTTCTATAGTGAGGAGAATACACAATGATATCAGTGATTACAGGTGACGTCTTCTCTATAGTGAGGAGAATATACAATGATATCAGTGATTACAGGTGACGTCTTCTCTATAGTGAGGAGAATACACAATGATATCAGTGATTACAGGTGACGTCTTCTCTATAGTGAGGAGAATATACAATGATATCAGTGATTACAGGTGACGTCTTCTCTATAGTGAGGAGAATACACAATGATATCAGTGATTACAGGTGACGTCTTCTCTATAGTGAGGAGAATACACAATGATATCAGTGATTACAGGTGACGTCTTCTCTATAGTCTTCCCTTATCTAATTCAGATGGTACATACCGCCAGGACTTGTTCCAGCTAAAACTTCTCTCTGCAGAATGTGACGCCCAGACGTCTCCTCACTATGTCAGCGCATTCTCATCCTCTATATGAAAACAATTATTATTATAAACCTGAGAGACACTGTATCTTCTAAATATAATACTACTATACACTATACTCTTTGATTATAAACCTTCCATACACTGTACCCTCTGAATATAATACTACCACACACTGTACATTCTGAATATAATACCAACACATACTGTACCCTCTGAATATAAATCTGCCACATACTGTGCCCCTGAATATAATACCGCCACACACTGTACCCACTGAATATAATACTACCACATACTGCGCCCTCTGAATATAAATCTGCCACATACTGTACCCTCTGAATATAAATCTGCCACATACTGTACCCTCTGAATATAAATCTGCCACATACTGTACCTCTGAATATAAATCTGCCACATACTGTACCCCTGAATATAAATCTGCCACATACTGTACCCCCTGAATATAAATCTGCCACATACTGTACCCTCTGAATATAAATCTGCCACATACTGTACCCTCTGAATATAAATCTGCCACATACTGTACCCCTGAATATAAATCTGCCACATACTGTACCCCCTGAATATAAATCTGCCACATACTGTACCCCTGAATATAATACCGCCACATACTGTACCCTCTGAATATAATACTACCACCCACTGCGCCTTCTGAATATAATAATTAGAGATGAGCAAACTACAGTAAATTCAACTGTCACAAACTTCTCTGCTCGGCAGTTGATAACTTTTCCTGCATAAATTAGTTCAGCTTTCAGGTGCTCCCGTGATCTGGAAAAAGTGGATACAGTCCTAGGAGACTCTTTCCTAGGACTGTATCCACCTTTTCCAGCCCACCGGAGTACCTGAAGGCTGAACTAATTTACGCAGGATAAGTCATCAACTGCCGAGCCGAGAAGTTTGTGACGAATCGAATTTACTGTAAGTTCGCTCATCTCTAATAATACTACCACAAACTGCGCCCTCTGAATATAATACTACCACAAACTGCGCCCTCTGAATATAATACTACCACAAACTGCGTCCTCTGAATATAATACTACCACAAACTGCGCCCTCTGAATATAATACTACCACAAACTGCGCCCTCTGAATATAACGTTGCCATACAGTGCACCCTCTGAATATAATACCACAACCGCAGTAACACCCCTCAACATCCGTTAGCTGATGCTATTACGACGGGAGGGGGGTATTGGTGGTGTTGCTAGTGGATGATGGGGGTGCTACTACTCGGGGGGTGTTGCTGGAGGATGATAAGGGTGCTACTAGCCATCCCCCCTGGCAGTATCATCCCCATCATCCATCGGCAGGATCATCCTCCTGGCAGGAGCACCGCCATCATCCACCATCAGGATCTGCTGATGGAGGTGCTGCTGGGGGGGGGGGGGGGGTTGCTAGTGGATGATGAGGGTGCTACTGCCGGGGGGGAGCATTAGGTAGGCAGCAGTTCCCCCACATTAGGTAGGTCGCAGTTTCCCCACATTAGGTAGCATCTATTCCCCACATTAGGCAGCATAGATTCCCCACATTAGGTAGGTCGCAGTTTCCCCACATTAGGTAGCATCTATTCCCCACATTAGGCAGCATAGATTCCCCACATTTGGTACCAGTTCCCCCACATTAGGTAGGTACCAGTTACCCCACATTAGGTAGCAATTTCCCCACATTAGGTAGCACAGATTCCCCACATAAGGTAGCACAGACTCCCCACATAAGGTAGCATAGACTCCCCACACTTGGTAGTAGTTTCCCCACATTAGGCCGCAGGTTCCCCACAATGGGTCAAAGTCTCCCCACAATAGATCGCTGGTTATACCCCCCCCCCCCCACACACACACACAAAAACACATACAACACAGAGAGACACACACACAAACACACACACACACAGTCAGAGAGACACACACTCACAGACACACACAGTCACACACACATGCACACAGTCACACACACATGCACACAGTCACACACACACAGAGTCTCACACACACAAACATAGATAGAGACAGACACACACTCACCCATCCAGCGCAGCCCTCCTTCTCACCGGGCGCCGTGCGAGTGACGTAACTGACGTCCTCCTGCGCGGCCATACGGTGTGACGTCAAGCCGGCGCAGACGTGGGAGCGGAGGCCGGGCACAATGCTGGAGAAGGTGAGGGGGGTGTGAGGAGATGATGGACGGGCGCACAGTGCAGGAGAAAGAGGGGGGTTGCTGATGGACGGGCACACACAGCGCGGGGGGGGGGGGGTTGTGCTGACGGATGGGAGGCCGGTCGGGCACAGATGGGGGAGGTGGTGTCTGTGTAGCTACGGAGCGTCTTGGTGTCACCCCATTAGGTTGGTGTCACCCGGTGCGGGCCGCACCCCCCGCACCCGGGTCGCAACGCCACTGAGCACGGGTACAAGCAAGACTCACAGTTTGACAGACTAAGATATGACAAGGAACTAAAAGCCATCAGATGTACAGAAAACCAAGCAGACTAAAATCAATATCATAAACAGGAATCAACCATGGTTAAAACTCAGACAAAGAGACACAGCAAAGGTAAAACTAATAACCAGCAGAGTTCAGCAGAGCTTGGGTTTACATAGCCCCACCCAAGTTTCCATTAGCTAATAGCATTAACTATTCCCTGTCCAGGGGGAATAGCACAGAAAATTGATCATACATAAAAACAAAGTCTGAACAGGGCCTAAAACGAAAAATGCAAAAACAGACATTACAACATGACAGCTAATCCTTTATTCACTATAATTGGTATATAGATATGTCTGGCACCAGTTGATTTGAAAACAATTTTTCCACAATTTTGAAAGGTTGCCAATAATTTTGTCCAGCCCATTTTTGGAGTTTGGTGTGACATTATGTCCAATTTGCTTTTTTTCCTCCCTTTTTTGGTTTAGTTCCAAGACACACAAAGGGAATAAACATGTGTATAGCAAAATATGTGTTACTGGAATCCTTTTCTGTGAGAAATACTTCATTTTCTTGAAAAATTTCAGGGGTGCCAACATTTACGGTCATGACTCAGGGGCAGACAAATCACATGTGCAGCATGTTCCGCTGCACAGGGGCCCACCACTACACATTGCCCTCAGGCACTGGCCAAGGGCCCCCTTGAGAGAGAGGTGCAGCTGGTGAGGATCCAGCGCTATTTTTTTTTACAATCCCTGCGCTGCTCCTGCTCTGGTATCATTAGGGAGACAGGTAGTAGCGCAGGGATGAAGGTATCTTATTCATGGCTCCGCCCCCAGCACAGGAAGAGGACGGAGGCCGAGAGCTGACAGGCCTCCTAGGAGCACAGCGGCTGTGAGGGTAAGTTATGTCCCCTGTCCTGCCTCTCTTCTCACTAGCAGTATAACCTGTGGCTGGGGGGTAGCAGCCCAGTGGGGTCACTTTCCCTCCTTCCGGGGTCCACAGGTCACCTACAGGTCACATTACAAGAAGAATTTTTGGGAAAAATTGCGGCAAAAATGGCGGGGTTTTTACCGCGATTTCGAAAGATCACGGTAAAACTGCCATTTTTGCCGCAATTTAAAAAAAAAATAGTTCTTGTAATGTGACCTGCAGGTGACCTGTGGACCCCGGAGGAGGGAAAGTGACCCCACTGGGGCCACAACATGTGAACACACTGCTTGTTTATTTATCATTAATTCATTAAGGCAGTGTTTCCCAACCAGGGAGCCTCCAGCTGTTGCAAAACTACAACTTCCGGACAGCTAAAGACTGTCCGGGCATGCTGGGAGTTGTAGTTTTGCAACAGCTGGAGGCACACTGGTTGGTAAACACTGAGATAGATTGACTGGGCATAGATCAGTGTTTTCTTACCATGGTGCTTCCAGCTGTTGCAAAACTACAGTCCAGGCATGCTGGGAGTTGTAGTTTTGCAACAGCTGGAGACACCCTGTTTGGAAAACACTATCTATCTACCTATCGATCTATCCATCCCACAGGGTGCCTCCAGCTGTTGCAAAACTACAACTCCCAGCATACCTCAACAGCCAAAGGCCCAGGAGTTGTAGTTTTTTTGTTTTGCAACATCTGGAGGCACCCTGGTTGGTAAAAAGATATCCATGTCCTATCTATCATCTATCTATCTACTGTATCTATCTTATATCTATATATCTCTATCTATCTATCATCTATCTACCCATCTAATATCTTTCTATCTATCTATCTATCTCATATCTATCTATCTATCTATCTATCTATCTCACATCTATCTATCTCATATCTATTTATCCATCCATCTCATATATATATATATATATATATATATATATATATATATATATATATATATATCATATCTATCTATCTATCTATCCATCTATCTCATAAACATCTCATATCTATCTGTCTGTCTATCTATCTCATATCTATCTATCTATCTATCTTTCTATCTATATCCATCTCATATCTATCTATATATCGATCTATCTATCTATGTATCTATCTAATATCTATCTATCTATTTCATATCTTTCTATCTCATATCTATCTATCTCATATCTATCTATCTATCTATCTCATATCTATCTAATATCTATCTATCTATCTCATATCTATCTATCTATCTATCTATCTATCTCATATCTATCTATCTCATATCTATCCATCTCATATCTATCTATCTATCTATCTCATATCTATCTATCTCATATCTATCTATCTCATATCTATCTCATATGTATCTATCTATCTCATATCTATCTATCTATCTATCTCATATCTATCTATCTATCTATCTCATATCTATCTCATATCTCATACTTATCTACTACCTGAACAATTGATGTATGGGGGCAGGCACGTTCTTTGCACAGCGGCCCTATGCCGTCTGTGTCCGCCCCTGTCATGACTGTATATATCTGTAGATCCAGCTTCAATTCATATGCTGTAAATGAAGTCAGAATTACAAGTTCCAACACTGTCTTTTTCAGTTTGCTTTTAAGACTGTTTTTTTCCACTTAGCTGTAGTGAATGTTGTGAGTACAAAGATCAAAGGGTCCTTTTACTGAAGTAAAAAATAATACATGTATTACCTTTAAGCAATATAAAATATAAATGCTGTATCACACTGACACTGAATTCCTACACTGCCGAGCTCTCCTTACTGTAGGTTATCACTAGAGATGAGCGAGGTTACAGGGATTCGATTCGTCACGAACTTTGCAGCTCGGCAGTTGCTGACTTTAGCCTGCATAAATTTGTCCAGCTTTCAGGTGCTCCAGTGGGCTGGAAAAGGTGGATAATGTGCTAAAAGAGAGTCTCCTAGGACTGTATCCACCTTTTCCAGCCCATTGGAGCACCTGAAAGCTGAACTCATTTATGCAGGCTAAAGTCAGGAACTGCCGTGCCGAGAAATTTGTGGCAAATTGAATCACTGTAACTTCGCTCATCTTTAGATATCACTATGGGGGACATTTCCCATCGCTTGCTTTAGTAAGCAAGTTCTGAAGGAATTTTTTTTGTTTTGATTCAGTTTTGCTTATGTGCTACATATTTATCATACTATCACAGGGGGTTGATAAATTTGGAACACATAAGCTTCAAATTTATCATAAATTCGTGACCACTGCAAATTGACAAGTGAAAATTGCTTAGGCAAGGCTGTTTGAAACTTTTTGCTTACCCAGAAAAGTCACACAAAAAAGTGCTTAAGACTTTTTGTGCGCCCGGAGTAAGCAAAAAATATAAAATTCCCCCTATATTGAATTGTAGTGGACTTGTTTTAGGTAACTTCAAAAAGCACAACTGATTGGATGTTCACTTTTATAATTTATCACGATTTGAGAATGTTTTACCTTTGACAAACTTTTCGAACAGCAAGTTTTGCTGTAAATCTCAAACAGAGCAAAAAAATATATAAAAATTTTTACTTTTGTTTAATGCCCAACTTTGTTATTACGTAGTTAGTATGGTAGAAAACAGACGTACGTCTATCAAGTTCAACCAAGGAATTGAAGGGAAGGGGTATGGTTGGATAAAGGGGAAGGGATGTGATTTTATATTTCTGCATAAGCATTAATGTTATATTGTTCTAGGAATGTATCCATTGCCAAGAGGTACCCTATTTGCCTGCTACTCTTGTAATTCCTGTAGAAAAGCTGCCACATTAGTCCAACAGCTATTGATGGTGTATGATCATCTTAAAGGGGTTCTTCCTTTTTTACAAAAATTTCCCCTATGCACATTATAGGGAATAACTAACTGAACAGGGAACCTTTAAAATGGAGCAACAAGTCATTCATGTGTGCTGCTCAAGTACAGTGGTTGCATAGAAAATGAATGGAGCAGCAGCATGCATGTGTAATCTGCCACTTTATTCTAATGGGAGAATGGGGTCTCCATTCTCCAAGTAGTAGGGGGGCCCCAGAGGTTAGACCCCCAATGATCAGCTAGTTATCCCCTATAATTCTATTTGGTTTTTATAACATTCATTTGCAGCAAAAAAAAAAAAGCAGGAAGGAAGGAGGAGCTCAAATGTCTGAGTTTACAGTATGTTTAAGCAACTTCAAATATTATGGCTGATTTAGGCCATATTTGTTCAAAAACTTAATCTTAGCACATTATTACAAAAAAAAATACCTCTTGAATAAAATACATAATCATTTGTCAGGGTACATAAACATGTACAAGATCCGCTACAGATGAGTCTGTCGATTTGATGCTATGTTCAAGCATTTAGTTACATTGATATCTGCAGATTAAATCGGCAGCAGATCTATTGGCATTGCTAGGGGAGTATGAGGGGTGAAAAATGCACCATTGACATCCCTTAAGTGGAGTGACACCACCAAGCGGGGAGTAATCCCGCGATGGTGTCACCCCAGCATCGCAGTGCTTTAGAATGGTGGAACGGGAGCTGTCAGGTCCCACTCCACCTTCACTTTCACATGCTGCGAGCACTTCGTGCTCGCAGCGTGGGGGCCGCAGGGACGCAATCCCCACCAGGCTGGTGTGTGAGGTGCAAAGAACAGGGGCATTGTATGTGAGGGGCACAGAATGGAGGCATTATATATGAGTGGCAGGAAAAGAACGGGGGCATGACATGTGAGGGGCAAAGAATGGGGGCAAGACATGTGAGGGGCAAAGAACAGGGGGCATGATATGTGGGGGGGGGGTAAAGAACAGGAGCATTATATGTGAGGGGCAAAAAATGGGGGTATTACATGTGAGGGGCACAGACAAGGGGCATTTAATGTGAGCAACATAGGACAGGGGGCATTATATGTGAGGGGCACAGTACAGGGGCCATTGTGCTTATGTAGGGAAAAAGGACAGGGTCATTATTATTATATGTGGGTGCACAGGACAGGGGGCATTATTATTATGTCGAAGGCACAGGACAGGGGGAATTATTATTATGTGGGGGGCACAGGACAGGAGGCATCATTATATTTTATATATGGAGCACAGGACAGGGGCATTTTTATTATGTGGGGGGCACGGGATAGGGCATTAATAGTATATGTGATAGGCACAGAGTGTTTTTAATTTCAGAGGCATGTGTATATTATAAGGAAATTCTGAGGTGATATGGTTTTTATGGGCCACAATATGTTGCAGTATTGTATTCAGAGGGTTCACTGTAAAACAAGGTTATATACAAAGTGTATAGTGTGTAGTAATATATTCAGAGGGTACAATGTGTGGAAGTATTATATTCAGAGGGTACAGTATGTGGTAGTATTATATTCAGATGGTACAGTGTGTGGCAGTATTATATTTAGTGGGCGCAGTGTGTGGTAGTATTATATTCAGAGGGTACAGTGTGTGGCATTACTATATTCAGAGAGCGCGGTATGTGGTAGTATTATATTCCGAGGGTAAAGTGTATGGTAGTATTATATTCAGAGGGCACAGTGTGTGGTAGTATTATATTCAGAGGATACAGTGTGTGGCAGGTTTGTATTCAGAGGGTGCAGTGTATGGTAGTATTATATTGAAAGGGTACAGTGTGTGGCATGTTTATATTTAGAAGGCGCAGTGTGGGGTAGTATATTTAGAAGGTACAATCTGTCAGTATTACATTCAGAGGGTTCCATGCCTGTCAGTGTTATATTCAGTGAGTGCAGTGTTTGGTAGTAATATATTCAGAGGGTACAGTGTCTGGCACAGTTATAATAATTCTTGTTTTCATATAGAGGAGCAGAATTGACATAGCGAGGAGCCATTTGGGTGTCAAGTTCTACAGAGAGAAGATTCAGCTGGAACAAGTCATGGTGGTATGTACCAGCTGAATTAGATAAAAAAACTAAAGAGATGCCACCTATAGTCACTGATATCAATGTGTATTCTGCCTCACTATGTCCCGTCAGAGCTGTAGTCACTTGTAAGTTCTGCAGTAATGATGGGTAAAATAACAATCCCAACATAATCTTACCACTGCTTAGATCATACTGGGAGATGTAGTTGTAAGTGGTAAAAACTTCTCTAGCACTGTCCCATGCTGTGGCAATTGGCGTTGATTATTATACTGGAAATAATTTTCTGCAATGTGCTACAACTCTGGCGTCTGTCACAACAGGTTAAAAATATACTTTGAGAAGGGAGGATGGGGTTTCTGGGGTGACACCATTTTCTTCTGCACCAGGTGACACTTACCCTAGCAACACCGCTGAGCAGATCCTATACAAGTAAATGTACCCTTAAGAAGTATTTTAAAAACCGAATCAGTCAGTATAAAAGCAGTGAAATTTAAGGCTAGTAAAATCATGCAGAGCCTACAATACATAATGAATTATTAAAGTATGAATAGCTTTGAAGAGGAAAGGTAGTGAAAATGATAGAAGTCTATCTATACCTCAGAGTATCAACCAAATAGGTGTATATTTCATGCAGAGATTGATGTAGGTACAAGAGGTCATGAAAGAAAGTAGGAAGCGTTGGGTTAATGCCATGATGTGCGTCTTTGAGGAAAATTGTGGTTGATTCATTAAAAGTCTACTGTGCTGAGGTCATTGAGGTTATTACTATAGGGAAATATAAAGCCGATTTTTGTGTACAAAAGACTGTTTCAAAACATATTGGAAGAAACACTCCTAATAATATATGGGATATCAAAATGCATGACAAAATGTACAAACTAAACAGATCAGGCTGCTCATCCAATACCTGCCAACCATTTCTTTTCAAGATACTGTTTATCAGACCTTAAGCGGCAGTACAGAACTCATCACTCGAAAAAAATTCTGTGCATACTCATTTTTTAAAATATTTCCTCTTTTCAAGTTAATAAATATAATAACACAGATCTTCAGTATTTATTGTATAGTTGACGCAGTCAGTATATTATGTGATTGAAGGGGGTTTCTAATTAGTGTTGGGCGCGAATATTCGCATTTAGAATTTTTATTGCAAATTCGCAAATTTGCGAATATATTCGATATGTATTAGAAATTGTGAATAATAACTTTTTTCCCGCATATGCACATATGCGCATATTCGCATATGTGAATATTTGGATATTCCTTCTTTTCACTAGTGGGCCAATGAGAATGATGCAAATACACTTGTCAGAGGTTATCAACAACATCCCTAGCAACCAATAGTAAATTTGCCCACCCCCTCACTGGTGTCTACCTCAAATACGAGATCATGCGAATATTCGCATTTGCGAATATGCAAATATAACGAATATGCAAAATTTGTGAATATAGGATGAATATTCGTCTATATATTCATGAAATATCGCGAATTTGAATATGGGCAATGCCGCTCATCACTAATTCTAATAACATAAAATAACAAACAGAAAACAGATCCCTAAGATCCTTACTCAATTGTAGGGCCAGAATTTGCAGTTGTAAATATTATTATAATATAACATGTCATACACAACATGTGACTGTGGACGTTCATTACTGGTGACATCAACAATATGCTGTCCATACATGAGTAACCTTATGTTACGTTCAGCTGCCGCCGAATGGGATGTTGTTGTTTAAAAAAAAAAAAAAACATATAAAAATTTTTCATTGGTTGGGGTCTGAGTGTTCAAACCTGAACCAATCTTTAGATATAGCCTGGAGAAGTGTGCATTTAGTTTTCTTTCTCCTGGCTGTGTCATATGACTGAGATGGTTACATGGTGTAAGTCTATGGGATTGTCATATAAATAGGGGGGTGGTTTAAGTGAACGATCAGGGTCTAAGGCATCGTAAGAAAGCCTGTTCCCAATAATCAGCCAATGTAAAAGGGTCAGCGAACAAGCTCACTTGTCGGCTAATCATATCTTCTGTGAGGCCAATAAAGCCAGTGTTATTAGCTGAGCATTGCCATTTTTAAGCAGGGGATGTGTGGCTGATAATGATGAATTTAATGGTCCACATGATTTAACGGCCCGCATCCAGCCCGGTCACATGACCAATTAAAGACTCAGCAAATGAACGTCATTCACTAAGTTATTTGCAGCCCATCTGAAAAGGACTCTTAGAATCTAAAGCAAACATTTTTTTTCCACTTTATATTTGTGTACAGTATATGGTGGGGTTATTTGTGTACACTATATTCCACCATTACTTATAGCTTACAAAATATGGTTGAATTATGAACGTCTAAAATAGTCCTGCTCATAATAAAGTGATATATACTTAGGCCCCTTTCACACTTATGTTGTGCCCCTTTGGCAAAAGTCTGTCAGGCACGTTTATTTATTTATTGTGTGCCTTAACCAACGTTATTTTTGACGGAGCACAACGGGAAACAACAGGTTCCGACAGATCCCATTTACTATTATGGGGTCTGTCGGGCGCCATTGTTTTTTGATGGGAGTAGCGGGAGAAAAAACGTTGCATGATGTATTTTTGGCCCAAAATTCTCCCCGGGCTCCCTGACGGACATCACACTGCCATATGATGAAGATAGATCCAGCACCCATGTTTTGCATTCCTGAAAACATCAATCTTTATTTGGTCCATTCAAAAAAGGACAACAGGTAAAACACATAGCTCCTGGAGTTTGCATGTGTTTTCTACAGGGCTGTTAATAGCCAGGGTGCAGTGAGGATGCAAACACCTGGGGCACCGACCTGCTGTTGGGTTGGGGAAGGTGGAACCAGGGGCACTTCTGCCATGAAAAGATTTCTCATAATCACCCCCAGGGCCGGTTTTAGGCTTAGTGTGGCCCTGGGCAAAATCAAAAGTGAAGCCCCAAAAGTTGTAATAGTGCTCTAACCAGATTTGCAAATTTTTGGTCACTTCAAATACCAAAAAAAATATATATATATCTAAAAAGCAATTGAAAAGTCGATCAAAACAAAAATGGTACCGATAAAAACTTCAAATCACAGCGTAAAAAATGACCCTCATGCATCCCTATAAAAAGAAAAATAATAGAGTTGTAGGGATCAGAATAGTACAATTTTATATTTTTGTATAGTTCCCCACATTAGTTTGGCAGTATAGTTCCCCCACATTAGGTTGGCAGTAGAGTTCCCCACATTAGGTTGTAGTTCCCCCACATTAGGTTGGCAGTATAGTTCCCCCCACATTAGGTAGGCAGTATAGTTCCCCGACATTAGGTTGGCAGTATTGTTCCCAACATTAGGTTAGCAGTATAGTTCCCCCCACATTAGGCTGGCAGTATAGTTCCCCCACATTAAGCTGGTGGTATAGTTCCCCCACATTAGGCTGGCAGTATAGGTCCCCCCACATTAGGTTGGCAGTATCGGTCCCCCCACATTAGGTTAGCAGTATAGTTCCCCCACATTAGGTTGTCAGTATAGTTCCCCCACATTAGGCTGTAGTTCCCTCACATTAGGTTTTAGTTCCCCCACATTAGGCTGTCAGTATAGTTCCCCCACATTAGGTTGGCAGTATCGGTCCCCCCACATTAGGTTAGCAGTATAGTTCCCCCACATTAGGTTGTCAGTATAGTTCCCCCACATTAGTCTGTAGTTCCCTCACATTAGGTTTTAGTTCCCCCACATTAGGCTGTCAGTATAGTTCCCCCACATTAGGCTGTAGTTCCCCCACATTAGGTTTTAGTTCCCCCACATTAGGCTGGCAGTATAGTTCCCCCACATTAAGCTGGCGGTATAATTCCCCCACATTAGGCTGACAGTAAAGTTTCCCCACATTAGACTGGCAGTATAGGTCCCCCCACATTAGGTTGGCAGTATAGGTCCCCCCACATTAGGTTAGCAGTATAGTTCCCCCACATTAGGTTGTCAATATAGTTCCCCTCACATTAGATTTGGTTTTAGTTCCCCCACATTAGGCTGTCAGTATAGTTCCCCCACATTAGGCTGTAGTTCCCCCACATTAGGTTTTAATTCCCCAACATTAGGCTGGCAGTATAGTTCCCCCACATTAGGTTGTCCGTATAGTTCCCCCACATTAGGCTGTAGTTCCCCAACATTAGGTTTTAGTTCCCCCACATTAGGCTGTCAGCATAGTTCCCCCACATTAGGCTGTAGTTCCCCCCCATTAGGTTTTAGTTCCCCCACATTAGGCTGGCAGTATAGTTACGCCACATTAGGTTGTCCGTATAGTTCCCCCACATTAGGCTGTAGTTCCCCCACATTAGGTTGTAGTTCCCCCACATTAGGTTGGCAGTATAGTTCCCCCACATTAGGCTGTAGTTCCCTCACATTAGGTTTTAGTTCCCCCACATTAGGCTGTCAGTATATTTCCCCCACATTAGGCTGTAGTTCCCCCACATTAGGTTTTAGTTCCCCCACATTAGGCTGGCAGTATAGTTCCCCCACATTAAGCTGGCGGTATAATTCCCCCACATTAGGCTGACAGTAAAGTTTTCCCACATTAGACTGGCAGTATAGGTCCCCCCACATTAGGTTGGCAGTATAGGTCCCCCCACATTAGGTTAGCAGTATAGTTCCCCCACATTAGGTTGTCAATATAGTTCCCCCCACATTAGATTTGGTTTTAGTTCCCCCACATTAGGCTGTCAGTATAGTTCCCCCACATTAGGCTGTAGTTCCCCCACATTAGGTTTTAATTCCCCAACATTAGGCTGGCAGTATAGTTCCCCCACATTAGGTTGTCCGTATAGTTCCCCCACATTAGGCTGTATTTCCCCCACATTAGGTTTTAGTTCCCCCACATTAGGCTGTCAGTATAGTTCCCCCACATTAGGCTGTAGTTGCCCCACATTAGGTTTTAGTTCCCCCACATTAGGCTGGCAGTATAGTTCCCCCACATTAGGTTGTCCGTATAGTTCTCCCACATTAGGCTGTAGTTCCCCCACATTAGGTTGTAGTTCCCCCACATTAGGTTGGCAGTATAGTTCCCCCACATTAGGTTGTAGTTCCCCCACATTAGATCGGCAGCACAGGTCCCCCACATTAGGCTGGCAGTATAAGTCCCCACACATTAGGTTGTAGTTCCCCCACATTTGGTTGGCAGTGTAGTTCCCCAACATTAGGTTGGCAGCATAGTTCCCCTACATTAGGTTAGCAGTATAGTTCCCCCACATTAGGTTGGCAGTATAGTTCCCCCACATTAGGTGCAGTATAGTCCCCCCACATTAGGTGCAGTATAGTTCCCCCACATAAGGTGCAGTATAGTTCCCCCACCTTAGATGCAGTATAGTTCCCCCATATTAGGAGCAGTATAGTTCCCCCACATTAGGTTGGCAGTATAGTTCCCTAATATAAGGTGTGCAGTATAGTTCCCCCACATTAGGTGTGCAGTATAGTTCCCCCATGTTAGATGTGCAGTATAGTTCCCCCACGTTAGGTGTGCAGAATAGTTCCCCCACGTAAGGTGTGCAGTATAGTTCCCCCACGTTAGATGTGCAGTATAGTTCCCCCATGTTAGGTGTGCAGTATAGTTCCCCCATGTTAGGTGCAGTATATTTCCCCCACGTTAGGTGCAGTATAGTTCCCCCATGTTAGGTGCAGTATAGTTCCCCCACATTAGTAGCAGAATAGTTCCCCCACATTAGGTGCAGTATAGTTCCCCCACATAAGGTGCAGTATAGTTCCCCCACATTATGTGCAGTATAGTTTCCCCACATTAGGTGCAGTATAGTTTCCCCACATTAGGTGCAGTATAGTTCCCCCACATTATGTGCAGTATAGTTTCCCCACATTAGGTGCCATATAGTTCCCCCACATTAGGTGCAGTATAGTTCCCCCACATTAGGTTGGCAGTATAGTTCCCCACATTAGGTGCAGTAAAGTACCCCACATTAGGTTGGCAGTATAGCTCCCCACAGACATACAGCCTTCAGCTATATACAGTGTATGGCTGGAGGCTGTATGCCTGTGTACTTCCCCACTTCAGTGCTCTATCTAACCCTCACCCACTGGTCATGGGTCATGACCTACTGCTATGGCCTATAGGAGCAGTGGTCGGAGCACCGAAGCTGACGTGCAGGTAACCTACCATGCGCGCGTCCTCCTCCCCGATGCTCCGCTCCTCCGTTTTTTTTTTTGCGTGCGCTACCTTCCGGCGGCCCCTGCGTTTTTAAAGTTGATGCAGAGCCGCAGAAAGGTAACCGGGATATCCTTGTTTCCCGAGAAGATCTTTCTGGACACAGGGATGTCCCGAATGTGACGGGGCCCCCTGTGGGCTGCTCAGTGGAGGATCTCCCCTGCATCTGCCACTATGCAGCCCGCAGGGGGCTGCCTGGGGGATGGGGGCCCTGGGCAATTGCCCAGATATCCCCGCCCTAACTGATCACCCCTGCCTGCAACAGATGGAGCCAAGGGCATAGTTGCAGCCCCCAGAGAGGAAGAAGACATTTTATTCTATTTTGCCTTTGCATTTTTATTCTATTTTGCCGTTGTGCCCTTTTTAACTGTAAATTGATAGTTGTCGGGATCGCCTATTCCTTGCTCGCTACCACAGGATTACAAATAAAAACATCACTCCAGGAGGAATGAAGAAAAGATGCCAGAGCAATATGTGGGAGCTACAAATACCTACAGATAGGCCAGAATGATTTGGGAAAAAACCTACAGAGGAAGGAGAGCACCAGACTCATGGAAAAGTCTACATACAAGGGGAGGGGAGCACCAGGATAAAGGAGAAACTATCTACAGGAGGACCTGGCTAATGGGAAAGATTAGCTACTGGGAAGACCTACCTAATGGGGCACCTACCTACTGGGGGCACCTTTCTGCCTAATGGATTAATGCTCTCCTCCTCCCAACCAACCAACCTACCCACTTTACTGTGCAAGGCACCAAGGAGGGGGGTGGGATTATTAAAGTTTGGGGCACTATGGTTGGGGAAAGGTGAGAAGGTTTCTTTCCTAAAAAAAAAAAAAGGAAAGTAACAGACTCCAATTAGAGAAGACATCACCTGTATGCCACTGGATGTAAATATTTTGTAATCTCTTAGAGGCTATGTGGTGGTAATGATAGTGGTTATGGTGTGGGGTATTATTAGGGCATTATGTAGTGATATCATTAGCAATATCTTACTGTTTGTAGGGAATTTTTTTAGTAGCAGTATGAAGGTAACATTTTACCACTGTAAGGACTTGGAAGACCGATGCAGCCCCTTTGTTTTTTTATGCAGTGTTTTACCCTGTTTAGTGCTTGCACATACTTTACTTTTCACAACAGCTGTGCTTAGACATTGCAGCAGGGACACAGAAGCAAAACCATCATTGCTGCTGTGAAAACTAAAATGCGTGCTTAGTGTGTACTAAAGTGTATATGATAACAAATTTCATGGGGTACAGTCTATATAAATTCCAGGGGCACAGTGTATAGTATAATAAATTTGATGATGTCTGGTATTTAATATCATGCATTTTAGAGTGCATGGTGTGTAATTTAGTAAGTTTCAGGGTGTTTAATGAATTTTTGGGGCATAGTGTATATAATTAATGACTTTCAAGGGATACTGCTTGTACTATATTGAATTTAAAGGATCTGTAGTTTTTCATGGTAAAAACATCTTAAGTGCATTAACCTGATTTGGCAATTGGTAGATTTGATTCTTAGAGTAGAAATAGTTGATCTACATTGATCTAATTATGTAACATTGTTATTTATGTTGTCAACATTATTTTTTGAGGTTTACTCTGTTGACCAAATAGACATTGCCCTAGTTGTTTACGTGTTTTAAGTCCCATCCATAGGCTCTTACTCATGAATAAGCTTTAAACACAAACTGTAGGCAACATAAACAAAATACAAGGAACTAGCAGATTGCTGGACCTACTGTCTTTTTTTCCAAGTTTAACTCTTCCAATGTGGCTGTTATAATTTGAGCACAGGAAAAGCAAGATGGTAGAACAGCAGAAACTGGTAAAATAAGTTGGAAAGGTTGGGCTAGTAATTATTGCTTTTTCTATGTTTGACATACTCAGCTGTTTACTGGAAAAGATTTTGATTTGTCATAGATTCACACTAAACATGGTGTGAACATAGCCTAAGAGACAATTAAAGCTAATAGCTCATTAGCAGTCAGGTTTTTTTAGCTGCTGTAAAAGGAGATGTGAGAATGACAACACCAGGGCTATGATTTTGTAGAGTAAATTGTGGTTTTCCTTCTGTGACTGTTTCTTAACCTAGCACTTATTATAACTACTAATTGGACATATTTTAAGTGAGTATATTTATTAGGAATGAGCAAATTGAATCTGACAAATCCGAATTTGTTACGAATTTCAGGAAAATTTGATTTGCAACGAATGTGAATATCGCCACGATTCTATCTCACAAATCGCTTTATTAAACTTCTTTTAGTGCGGTCCAGGCTCCAGGGCATCTAAAATGGCAGATCCACATGTGAGGAAATGGGGCAAGGAATCCTGGGAAAGCAGGAATGAGGGTAGGCGGGATTACCCTGAATCACATGCAGCATGCAGCCTATCATCAGCCAGTCACCCCAGTGATGTCACGGCCCTATATAATCGGCAGCCATCTTGCGGCCAGGATGTACAAAAATACTTTTTAAAGTGTACTGTAGCGCATTTTCGTCCCCTCATAAGTGCATTCCACATACGTACATTTAAGTGGTGTACTATTTTGTACCTGTTAAACTCTCAAGGGGCTAGATACTGTGAAAGGCCAGGCAAAAGTACTCACCTGCTGGTGTTGTACACAAATAACTTTTTAAGCGTACTGTAGCGCATTTTTCTCCCCTTATAAGTGCATACCACATACATACATCTAAGTGATATACTACTTTGTATATGTTAAACTCTCAAGGGCCTAGATACTGTGAAAGGCCAGGTAAAAGTACTCACTGGTGGTGTTTTTCAACCCCTTTGGGACCGAGCATTTTGACCCTAAGGACTAGAGCATTTTTGAAATTCTGACCACTGTCACTTTATGCATTAATAACGCTGGGATGCTTGGACTTATGAATTTGATTCCAAAATTTTTTTTTCGTGACATATTCTTCTTTATGTTAGTCATAAATTTCTGTCGATGCTTGCATAATTTCTTGGTGAAAAAATCCCCAAATTTCATGAAAAATTTGAAAATGTTGCATTCTTATAACTTTGAAGCTCTCTGCTTGTAAGGAAAATAGGCATACCAAATGCATACCAAATATATTCTATATTGATTCACATATACAATATGTCTACTTTATGTTGACATCATAAAGTTGACATGTTTTCACTTTTTGAAGACATCAGAGGGCTTCCAAGTTTAGCAGCATTTAGCAGCATTTAGCAGTGTTTGACAGATCTTTGTAACGGGCTGTGCAAATGAAAAATTAATTTTCAATTTTCACAGACTACTGTTCGAAAAATCTGTCAGTCATCTGTGGAGTGTAAATGGTCACTGCAACCCATGTTACGTTCCGTGAGGGGTATAGTTTCCAAAACAGGGTCACATGTCGGTATTTATTTTTTTGTGTTTATGTCAGAACCACTGTAACCAGCAGCCATCCCTGTGCAAATCACCAGTTTAGACCTCAAATGTACATGGCACTCTCACCCCTGAGCCTTGTTGTGCACTGCGCAAAGCATTTTACGTCCACATATGGGGTATTTCTGTACTTAGGAGAAATTGCGTTACAAATTTTGGGTGTCTTTTTTTTCCTTTTAACTCTTATGAAAATGAAAAGTATGGGGCAACATCAGCATGTTAGTGTAATTTTTTTATTTTTTTACATTAACATGCTGGTGTAGACCACAACTTTACCTTTTCATAATGGATAAATGGGAAAAAAGCCACCAAAAATTTGTAGCACAATTTATCCCGAGTACGGAAATACCCCATATGTGGTGCTAAACTGTTTCCTTGAAATAAGACAGGGCTCCGAAGTGAGAGAGCGTCATGCGCATTTGAGGTCTAAATTAGGGATTTTCGTAAGGGTGTACCCGGATGCAAGCGTTACACTTGCCTCCTCCACCAAAAATACTGTATGTCAGTTTTTCACAGGGTGCCTCCCGCTATTGCAAAACTCACAACATGCATGGACAGTCATTGAATATCCGGCAGTACTGGGAGTTGTTATTTTGCTACAGCTGGAGGCTCTGGAGGGGGGGGCAGTGTAAGGGTGTAGTGTATATATAGTGCTTTACTCTTTATTTATGGTTAGTGTAGTGTAGTATATATGTAGTGTTTTACTCTGTAGGGTTGGTGTAGTGTAGTGTAGTGTTTTTAGGGTACATTCAAAAGGGGCGGGGGTTTACAGTGAGTTTCCCGCTGCAGCGGAAAATTTGTCAGATCTCAAACTTGAAGCAGGAAACCATCGCCACCATCTTTCCCCCACTCTGCCCCAACATCCAGCTGGTGACTCGCCGGTCAGTCCTGTTTTGCCAATCGCAGGGGATAGGAGGAGATGGCACCCTGTCACCTCACTCCTATCATTCAGGATGATTGGGGCTGTCTCTGACAGCTCAAATCATCCCTATTTTCTGGGCTATTGGGTCATCAGAGACCCGATAAGCCTGGAATAGCCAGAAATCGTCAATCAAGACCTCAGGACCCCCCAGGCATTTGCATGGGATGCCTGCTAAATGATTTCAGCAGGCATCCTGGTCCGATACCCGTCCAGCTAGCGGCGAGGATCGAAATTCCCACGGGCATACAGGTACACCCTTGGTCCTTAAGTACCAGGGTACCAGTACCATACGCCCGTGATTGCCAACAGGTTAAGCATACTGTAGCATATTGTACTCCTCTCATATACGCACTAAGTATGTCTGGCAGAGGAGTGCCAGGACATGCACAGAGGAGTGGCAGAGTCCTAAATTCATCAGGCAGAGGTCGCAGCAGACTATGGCCGAGTGGCAGCAGGAGTCGCATCAAGGGGCCTGAGCTCTCGGTATCAGCTAGCATTCTTTCCTCGACCAGCAACCCATCTGCTGACATCGATTGGTTAACACGGTCATCTACTTCATCACAAGTGACATCTGACACCCCCAGTTAAAAGTCGGTGCGTTCCTCAGACACAACCCTCAGTTGGCATGGCCTGCGAGCAGTCCTTGTCCTCCCATTGCCTCTGTCCTATGCTGTTCCCTCCCCCACAGAAGTATCTTATGCTGGGGGTTCAGCTTCACTATTTAGTGAGGACAATCTAGATTACAGTCAGCAGCTACTGCCCAGCCAAGAAGTGGAGGAGACATCTGCCGCTTCCTACACTAGGCGGGAGAGTAATGATGAGGAGAGTGGCGTGGGAGGTGGTGTTGCGAGTGTTCAGGCTCCTGAATCAGACACTGTTTAGGAACCTGAGGAGGACATCAGTGACGTGCAGACACCACTCTTGGGAGCCGGGTGCGGAAGGGGCTTCATAATCATCAGGAGAAGACGGTTGTAGGTGGCCCGTAAGGCAGCAGCTGAGCCAGCAAGGTTGGCATTCAGCATGGTGGTGGTGTGGCAGTTTTTCATCAAGCATCTGGAGGAGGTTAACCTGGCCACATGCAAGATGTGTCAGCGTGGCCAGGGTCCCAATGTTGGCATCACCGCCCTGCGTCAACATATGCAGTGTCACCATAAAGCGGCCTGGTAGAACCTTGGCTCCGATGTGGTGGTCAAGCCTGCTGCATCACCCAGTGGCACGCCGCTCCATGTTTCAGCCAGCCAAGGCTCCACCACCTCAGCCAAAGGAAGCTGTGTGTCATACCTATCTTATGTTGCTCCAGATGCTCCTACTCCTTTTACTTCGAGTCAGTCATTCCGCCAGCAATCCATCGGCGAAGCCATGTCCAAGAGACAACAGTATACAGTATGCGCCCACTCATCCAACAGCGCAGAAGCTGAATGTGCTCCTGTCCAAGTTCCTGGTGCTGCAGTCCCTCCCTTTTCAAGTGGTGGACTCTGCACCTTTCAGAGAACTGATGGTTTGTACTGAGCCGAGGTGGAGAGTGCCAAGCCGTCATTTCTTTGTGAAGAAGGCAGTACCAGCCCTGCACAATTTTGTGGAACAGAAGGTGGGCCAGTCTTTGAGCCTGTCAGTGTGTACCAAAGTGCACGGCCGAAGTGTGGAGCTGTAATTACGGTTAGTGACAATACATGTCCTTTACAGCCCACTGGGTGAATGTGGTTCTTGCACAGCCACCACAGCAACTTGGACAGGTTACGCCACTTCCGCCTCCATACTTTCAGGCCGTTGGTCTTGTGACAGTGTGCGACTCTGCCTCCTCATCCTCCACCGTGTCCTCAGTCTCCACTGCATGGACAAGTCTCAGTGCCACTCCAGCATACCATGTGTGCAGGGCACGACGGTGTCACGCTTTTCTTCACATGATTTGCCTTGGTGAAAAGGGTCATATAGGGCAGGAACTGCTAAAAGTCAGTCATCAATAAATTGATTCATGGCTCACTCCACAAAAACTGGACATTGGAAACATGGTTACTGACAACGGGATGAACATCTTGTCTGCGCTGTGACAAGGAAGCCTGAGACATGCGCCCTGCATGGCACACATGTTCAATCTGGTTGTCAAGAGGTTGCTGAAGTGTTCCCTCCATTTGCAAGACATCCTAACATTGGGAAAGAAATTTTGCATGCACTTTAGCCACTCGTACACCGCAAAGCACACCCTTTTTGAGCTTCAGCGTAAGAACGATTTCCCCCAACAGTCTGATTTGCAACGTTTCCACATGTTGGAATTCCACCCTCCATATGTTGGACCGACTATACGAACAGAGAAAATCCATCACCGATTTCTTGATGATCCAAGCGGGGGGACTCCCCTGTGTAACTGAAATGTCAACCAGTGGAAGCTCGTATGTGACACCTGCCGTTTGCTCAGGCCCTTTGAGGAAGCCACATTATCAGTCGCCAGGATTACAGGATGAACTACTACAACACGTGTTTTAAAAGATGGCCAGTCAGGGCACTGGAGACATGGCACCTACAAATCACAGCCACATGAGCCCTTTGGGGGCTGAACTGGAGGAGGAGGGGCACAGTGGAGCACAGTTTAGGTTTTGCGAGATGGGCAGTTTTTCTAGTTATCTTACAGGAGAGGAGCAGCAGCTAGAAGAGCTAGAGGGTTATGAGGAAGGCAAGACACAGGACCCAGACACACCCTGGCAGTATGCAGTGGAGATAGAGGCAGGGAGTCCCTCCGAGTCTCTTTCACAAATGACAGGATGCATGCTCGCTTGCTTGCGTAGTGACTGTCAAATTGTCACCATTCGGCAGCGGGATGACAGCTGAATCTCCACCTAATTGGACCCTCGTTTTCACACCCACTGAGAGGGAGGACAAACTCACCTACTACAGAGGCATCATGCGTAGTTAGTTTGCTGATGCCTATCTGTGCCAGCTGGTGTTTTACTCCAATACATTTTTTAAGTGAACTGTAGTGCATTTTTCTTCCCTCTTTGTTCCACAACAAATGGTCTGCTGGTTATACCAGCCTGTAGATGGTATAATACATAACCAGCAGTCAATTTCTGTGAGAGAGTGCAATTTTGGGTTTATTACACAGCGACTGTGTGCTGCAGCACTGATGTGTACTACTGGTGTTGTGCAAAAATATGTTTTTTTTTTCCTTTGTTGGGGAACAAACACCAAACCCCCCAAACTTTTAAAAAGCCCATGTTTTCTTAAACTGACTATTTCACTTTTTAATCGCTGCTCAACAGATGATAAGGGTGCTGAGTTCATTTTTCACTTAAGAGCTGAAATGTGTCAGTTTAGTTTTGTAATACAAGACAGCAAACACATAACAATTATTTTAATCACAAAATCTTTCAAATATAAATAACAGTTACCAAACAACACAATCATGTATTGTGGCTCCTAACAAACAAATATATAAAATAGTTATAGACACTTTAAGCAAGTGCCCTGAGGAAAACTCTTGTATAAAAATGGAAAAAAATATAAAAATAAGTATTTTGCTTATAAAAACAAAATACTGGTGAGACATGTTAAAGGGGAACTCCGGTGGAAAACTTTTTTCTTTTAATCAACTGGTGCCAGAAAGTTAAACAGATTTGTAAACTACTTCTTTTAAAAAATCTTAATAATTCTAGTACTTGTTAGCTGCTTAATACTACAGAGGAAATTCTTTTCTTTTTGGAACACGAGCACAGTGCTCTCTGCTGACATCTGTCCATTTTAGGGACTGTCCAGAGCAGCATATGTTTGATATGGGGATTTTCTCCTCCACACTGTGTCAATCAGTGTTTTGTTCTAAAAACTTAGAATATGCAGGCTTCTTATTAGCAATTTAGCAAGGTCTAACTTTGCTCATCCAGAATAAATTTATCGTGCAACAAATTTGCCTGTGCCTAATAGAAAGTGATCTTTATGTCATTGACATTTGACTGTGGCAGTGTAAGGCTTTGTTACTATGGCAACATCAAAGATGTCTTACCATTTCAAACAGAGCATCAGCTTGTCAAAGACTGCAATGTTATAAGATATAGAGAGTAGAAACTGTAAGTCTGCCCTCAGTTTGAACTTACATAAAACATTTTTCTAAAAACTGACATACAAAAAATCAGAAAAAAGCAAGCAAATCAGAGTTTCCTGTCTTGAAATAGGTCTTCATACCATTGATGCCCCCAAACTGTGTATAAGGCCTATCTAGCCAATCAGTGACCTGCCCTGTACTGATAATGGGCGACATCTCTGAAAAGGCTGTCTACAGATGGCCAATTTTTCTATTTGGAGGAGAATCAGGTTTTGTTAGCAGGAGATAGTTTTCTTCCTTCTAAAAGAAAGCTTAAATAAGTATTGTACCTTTCCAGGCAACACGATGCGTTCTGGCCAGTTAAAAGCTGCAGATTCTGGGCCAATCATTTCCAGCCTTGGCTGTCACACCGCAAGAGGCAGTATATTTAAGTGTATTTTCAGTCTCCAGCCTTTGCTTTTTTCCCACCATGCTCGGTGTAAATGTTACTACAGCACATTGATTAAATATTACCTCCATACTATTATAAAACTATAATGTCGCCAAAATACAAGATCCCAATCATGCAACCACCTTATAACAACAACCATTACCACTATGTATTGAATGAATAATATGACTATACTGTTACCTCACTCGGTAACTATACTGTTACCTCACTGTTACCATTGTTTGGTAGCCCTTTAGAGAATAAATAGATAGCTGGCCATCTCAGTGCTCTTCATTCTTTTCAGGCCACAGTTTTCTTATATTTTTTGTGTCAACAGGGACCCCAACAGTCTGACTACCATTGATCTGTTGTCTCATGTCCTGCGGATTTGTTTACCACATGTTAGATTTCAATCCACATTTTCTAGGAGTTATGACTATGGTGTATTGGATTTTAGCTTTTTTAGTCTTTGAAGGACATTGCTAGACATTTTTGCCAAGGCCATACTCTACATTATTTTAAATATTGCCTGTTTTGGGGGCTAGCAAGTTGTTGTTGTTTCAGACTTAACCCCTTAAGGACTCAGGGTTTTTCCGTTTTTGCTTTTTCGTTTTTTCCTCCTTACCTTTTAAAAATCATAACCCTATCAATTTTCCACCTAAAAATCCATATTATGGCTTATTTTTTGCGTCGCCAATTCTACTTTGCAGTGACATTAGTCATTTTACCCAAAAATGCACAGCGAAACGGAAAAAAATCTTTGTGCGACAAAATCAAAGAAAAAACGCCATTTTGTAACTTTTGGGGGCTTCCGTTTCTACGCAGTGCATATTTCGGTAAAAATTACACCTTATCATTATTTTGTAGGTCCATACGGTTAAAATGAAACCCTACTTATATAGGTTTGATTTTGTCGCACTTCTGGAAAAAATCATAACTACATGCAGGAAAATTTCTACGTTTAAAAATGTCATCTTCTGACCCCTATAACTTTTTTATTTTTCCACGTACAGGGTGGAATGAGGACTCATTTTTTGCACCGTGATCTGAAGTTTTTATCGGTATGATTTTAGTTTTGATCGGAGTTTTTGATCACTGTTTATTCATTTTTTAATGGTATAAAAAGTGACCAAAATACGCTTTTTTGGACTTTGGAATTTTTTTGCGCGTACGCCATTGACCATGCGGTTTAATTAATGATATATTTTTATAGTTCGGACATTTATGCACGCGGCAATACCACATATGTTTATTTTTATTTTTTTTACAGTGTTTTATTTTTTTTATGGGAAAAGGGGGGTGATTCAAACTTTTATTAGAGGAAGGGGTTAAATGACCTTTATTAACACTTTTTTTTTAAATTTTTTTTGCAGTGTTACAGGTCCCATAGGGATCTTTTACACAGATCACAGGCGTGTATTAACACGCCTGTGATCAGTGTTATCGGCGCTTGACTGCTCCTGCCTGGATCTCAGGCACGGAGCAGTCATTCGCCGATCGGACACCGAGGAGGCAGGTAAGGGCCCTCCCGGTGTCCTGTCAGCTGTTCGGGATGCCGCGATTTCACCGTGGCGGTCCCGAACAGCCCGACTGAGCAGCCGGGTCACTTTCCCTTTCACTTTAGAAGCGGCGGTCAGCTTTGACTGCCGCTTCTAAAGGGTTAATACCGCACATCGCCGCGATCGGCGATGTGTGGTATTAGCCGCGGGTCCCGGTCGTTGATGAGCACCGGGACCGACGCGATATGATGAGGGATCGCGGCGCGATCCCGCTTCATATCGCGGGAGCCGGCGCAGGGCGTAAATATACGTCCTGCGTCGTTAAGGGGTTATAGGGGTACTCCGGTGGAAAACTTTTTTTTTAAATCAACTGGGGCCAGAAATTTAAACAAATTTGTAAATGACTTCTATTAAAAAATCTTAATCCTTCCAGTACATATTAGCTGCTGAATACTACAGAGGAAATTATTTTCTTTTTGGAACACAGAGCTCTCTGCTAAATCACGAGCACAGTGCTCTCTGCTGACATATCTGTCCATTTTAAGAACTGTCCAGAGTTGGAGAAAATCCCCACAGCAAACATATGCTGCTCTGGACAGTTCCTAAAATTGACAGATATGTCAGCAGAGAGCACTGTCCTTGGGAAGTCAGCAGAGAGTTCTGTGTTCCAAAAAGAAAATAATTTTCTCTGTAGTATTCAGCAGCTAATAAGTACTGGAAGGATTAAGATTTTTTAATAGAAATAATTCACAAATCTGTTTAACTTTCTGGCACCAGTTTTCCACCGGAGTACCCCTTTAAATACCTGATATCACTGAGAACTGGTCAGACAAGACCATTATGTGGAGGTTAGCTGAAACAGTTAACCTAATTTGTGGGAGGAGTCTGGTCTTTATATACCCGCCTGATCCACACAGGTGCTGTCGCCAGCATGCAAGATGTCTTTGCACCGGATGCTGTGGTTTTGGCGGGAGGTTTGATTGCATACGTTGCAGAGAGGCACTGTTCGCTAGCCTAACTATGATGCAAGCAATACGGTAATGTGTTACGGTACCTTTCATGCTGCAGGCTGTGAAGTAGCTACATCTCGCTCCTACAATATGCTGTAAACATTCAGTAAGCACATGTGGCCGTGGCCGTGAGGTAATTTGCATATTTTAGCCTGAGGTTAACTCTTTCCTGCCTCAGTCTCTTAGTCTGCAAAGATCACTCATAAGAGGTCACAGTTGTGGCTTATACTAATAATTGACTGCAGCAGGAGGATGTGTTTGGGCTGACAGAGCAGCACAGGCTGCTGAATCTCCATGTTTAACCCTCTCAGTGTTGGGGGGGGGGCTCCATATTTCAGTCTTGTGTTCTGACTGTGTTCTTACATTTACGAGATAACTTCATATGTGACCTAGTGTAATCCAGTTTCATGCTCACAACCCCTCTCCATTCTGTCCCCTTGCTGGAGTCTCTCCTGCTGCGTCTCCACATCTGTACGCTCTTTTATGCTGCAGCCCAGGACCAAACTCTATCTCAGACATGTCATCCATTATAGGCCATGTATAAATTGTCATTATACATTGCACTGTTATACATCACAAGTGCATTCATTTACTGTGTTTGTCAGTTATATATACACCACTAATACATCCTTAGGATATACCATGTAAATTGCCATCAGTACAGTGACCCCTCGACCTACGATGGCCCCGACATACGATAATTTCCACATGCGATGGCCTCTCAGAGGCCATCGCATGTTGAAGGCAGCATCAACATTAGTGTTGCTCGCGAATATTCGCAATTCGAATATTATTCGCGAATATCGCATATTCGCGAATTCGCGAATTTCGCGAATATAGCGCTATATATTCGTAATTACGAATATTCGTTTTTTTTTTTTTTTTTTTCTTCACAGTACACATCACAGTGATCATCCCTCTCTGCTTCCAGCTTGTGTGGTGTAAAGAAGGCTCTAATACTACTGTATGAGACTGCCGGACGAAACTTCGCATATGCGAAAATTAGCATATGCTAATTTTCGCATATGCGAAGTTTCGTGTATGCTAATTTTGAATCTGCTAATTTTCGCATATGCTAATGTTCGCATATGCGAAAATAAAACGAGAATATTACGAATATGCGAATATTCGCGAATATATGACGAATATTCGTCCATATATTCGCGAATATTCGCGAATTCGAATATGGCCTATGCCGCTCAACACTAATCAACATACGATGCATGCTGGATGTTGTAGTTTTGCAACATCTGGAGGTCTACAGGTTGTAGACCACAGTCCTATACTTTACATTGCACGGATCCCTCAACGTGCAATGGTTTCAACAAACGATGGCCTGTTTGGAACGGATTTCCATCGTATGTTGAGGGACCACTGTATATGGTTATATGTCACTGTGGTTATGTCACTTATCGTAGATACATCATATGTCTCTATTATACTGTTTTATGTTACCATTCATATAACTTGCATAGTTTATTACATACACGTAGTCATGTACGGATTATGTCACCATAGAATATACTGCGCGCCCACCTGCTACGTCAGCGAATGTTTCATAGCTTTATTGTCACATTTGTCTTGGTTTTTATTTCTGTCACGTTAGGCTTTCATTAATGTATACAGGTCAGGTATTTCAAGCTGTCACAGCATGACTCTCAAGGTTCTCAGGTCTAGTATGTCAGGCTGTTATCATGGCATTGCTTTTACATTTACTCATGTGGGGGGGTCAGGTGTGATAGGATGTCCTTGCTGACATTACCACATGGTTCTCCACACTTATGTTTCCTTACAGCGTTCTGTGTTTCGTTACCATACACGCCATGTTTCCCTGCATTTATCACGCATACAGTTCACACAAGATAACACGTATTCATTTCAACCAGGGTACTGACATCACTTAGCTTCCTGTGTCATGGCTACATTCTACACAACTGCACAATGATTGTGTTTCCACTCAGTTGCATTAGCAGGCAACAAGCAAAACCGCGTACGTCCATACGTTCCCACACAGTATCCCACGCCTACCTTCCACATAGTGTTAAATGCTTATATCCCACACATTATACCACGCTTGCATTCAACAGTGTATTACTCAGGTTCTCATTCAGTGTACGTGCATATGTTTCCCTAGCGATGTAACATGTACATCTTCCTTCAATGTGACCTGCATATGTTTCTTGCAGTATTGTTTTCATGGCTTGTAGTTTCGTTTTCATGTTCAGCGCTGTCATGTTACTCTTATGTTTCTTATTGAACATGATTCATTCTACCCCATAACGTTCACACTACGCAAATGCTCCTATAGCAGGCACATTACAAATTATGTATACCTTTCTGGAATTGTCACATTGTACACACATGACTATGACATTTATGCTACAATAGTTCCGGTGGCATGTGTTACCTGAGCTGATACTGTGCTTCACATTATATATTGGTTTGCAGTACCAGGCGTTGATAACATAGCTGATGTACTGTGCTCGTTTTGGTATAGTTGATTTACTGGGCTTTGTGTTAATATAGCCAATGCTGTGTTACGTTTCCATAGCTGTCATGTGGTGCATTAATGTCCCTATTGTGGTCATACGGTGCTTATGTTACTATAGCTGATAATTTGCATTACATAACAAATGTCTATATGCTATGCATTAGTGTTAATTAACTGATATACGGTACATCAATGTCACTTGGGGCTTATGTTACTGTAGCAGATATACTGGGCATTTAACATTATTTTAGCTGACATATGGGCCTATGTTCTATTGCTGGTAATTGCGTTTTCTGTGGCTTATATATACTGTGTATTAGTGGTTCATTTAGCTGTTCTACTGAACATTAATGTTATTCAGGGTTTACACTACTGTAAGCTTATATACAGGGTTTTCGGAGATGTTATACTGTGCTTACATTGCTTGAAGTGATATACCATGCTTCAACTTTAACGGTTACCTTCAGTGTCACAAACATACGGTTACCTTCAGTGTCACATACATACGGTTACCTTCAGTGTCACATACATACGGTTACCTACAGTGTGACTTACATACCGTTCCCTACAGGGTGACATACATACATTTCCCTACAGGTTAATACGCATACAGTTCCTTACAGTGTACGTTTCATAGTTATTCTGCCGTTCTTTTATTTCAGTTGTCACATTATTCTTACGTTATGTACGCTAGCGCTATACGTTCGGTATGGTTGAAGGCTGATTGCTATCGTCAATCCGTAAAGCCTCATCTTTATAGTTTCCTTTCTGGTCATTATACACGCCTTGTTACAGCCAGGTTGACCTCGCCGTTCCAGGTAAGCTTTAAGCCATCACTTTACATGACTTTCGTACGTCACACCCTCCCGTGAGAGAGAGGCTGGCCGACAATCCTCGAAGCCTCATATCGTTGTCATTCCTTTGTTTATTGTATATGTTCTCATTTGGGGCAGATTGTATTGTCAATCCACGAGCCTCTTGTTGTCTTTTGCCCGTGCATTACACACGCCCCTGTTAGAGGCAGATAGCTCATGTTATATGGTGCTTTCGTTACTTCAAGGGATATACCATGCGTCAACGTTAACGGTTCCCTACAGTGGGACATATAGATGGTTCCCTACAGGGTAATACGCATATATTTCTTTACAGTGTACGTCTCATAGTTTATTGTCCCCTTCTATTGTTTCAGCTCTTTTGTTTCATCTTACGTTATGTACGTTAGGTTGCATTATGTCTTAGCGCTATGTGTTCGATGTGGTTGGAGGCTAAATGCTGTTGGGAATCCGTAAAGCTTCATCTTTATAGTTTCTTTTTTGGTCATTACATACACCTTGTTACAGCCAGTTTGACCTCGCCATTCCAGGTAAGCTTTAAGTCGTCACCTTACATGCCTTTCGCACGCCAAGCGCTCCCGTGAAAGAGAGGCTGCCCGACAATCCTCGAGCCTCATATCATTGTCATTCCTTTGTATATTACAAACTTTCTCATTGGGGGCAGATTGTATCATCAATCCACGAGCCTCTTGTCGTCTTTTGTTTTGTATGTTACATACACCCTGTTAGAGGCAGATAGCTTATGTTATACAGAGCTTATGTTACTTCAACGTTAACGGTTCCCTACAGTGGCACATTCATATGGTTCCCTACAGGGTAATTAATATGCATACAGTTCCTTACAGTATACGTTTCATAGTTTGTTGTCCCCTTCTGTTGTTTCAGCTCTTTTGTTTCAGCTTACATTATGTACTCTAGGTTGTTTTACCGCTTAGCGCTATACATTCGGTGTGGTTAGAGGCTGATTGCTGTCATCAATCCGTAAACCTTCATCTTTTTGGTTTCCTTTTGGGTCATTACATACGCCTTGTTACAGTCAGATCGACCTTGCCATTCCAGGTAAGTGTTAAGATGTCTCTTTGCATGCCTTTTGTACGTCACATGTTCTCGGGAGAGAGAGACTGCCCGACAATCCTCGAGCCTTCGTATTGTTGTCATTCCTTTGTACATTACAATCGTTCTTGTTTGGGGCAGATTGTATCATCAATCCATGAGCCTCTTGTCATTTGTTTTTGTACGTTACTTATGCCCCTGTTAGAGGCAGATTGCTTGACAATCAACGAGCCTCATGTTTTTTCCTTTTCTATGTTTCATGCGATTTTGTCTGAGGCAGATTGCACTGTCAGTCCACGAGCCTCATGTTTTTTCCGTTTCTGCGTTTCATACGATTCTGTCCAAGGCAGATTGCACTGTCAGTCCACAAGCCTCATGTTGTTGCCATCTCTATCTTGCTCTTATGTTTGTTACTATGCGTCTGATTGTGGTCTTAGTTGTACACGTCTTAGTGTTAAGTTCTTTGATGTGGGTTCAGCTTGTTCATGTCTTGTCATGTGTGTACCTGTTGGGAAATTTGCCCTTATCGGTCTTTGTAACCTGCTGGTCATGTATATTTTCTTTTGCAATAAACCTCAGGGTGCAGCAGTAATAATCTTCTTTACACCTGCAAGTATGTGGAGACTACCTTACTGGTACACGAAATCTCAGGTTAAGTATGTTATATCCTTTTATGTTTTGTCTATGCGGGTCTATTGTTGTCACATTATGTATGGCATGGTTCAATAGGATTACTTATATGTGTAGCTCGGGACACTTTTCAAATCTTTCTCTTCTGGCACTACCTATCTAAATCCCTACTGACGTCTGTGTTTTGGCCACTTTTCTAACCGACTCATTGTACCTTCTGTCTATTTAGCACGTCAACATTTTCTATATTTGGCACTTGGGTTACCTCTATCCATGTGCACCTTGGTAGTACCATTCTGGTAGGCGCTATGAGTCTAGTAGTGCCAAGTGGTATAACTAGAAATTTATCTTGGCTTCGGCTCCATAACGGCTGTGCCATCTTCTGGGTAGGGGCTTCTCTTTGTCAGTTACCACTTAGATGTTAAGTAAGTTAGGGCACTGTTATCGCTCTGTTCCATTGACACGTTCCAACCTCCGGCTGTTAACTGGAGCATTTTGTCTGTTATCTTGGGTTCATATGACGTAGGTTATGCTTAACCATTAATTCATGTATTACCTAACTGAGGTATTTTTGCCCACTTCTCTAGGATACCCTTCATGGCCACCCAGGCACACCCCAGGCCTAATTATTCATGCAAGTGGTACCCTACTTACGGTACATATAAGAATCCGACCACAAGTGGAGGTTAGCTGAAACAGTTAACCTAATTTGTGGGAGGAGTCTGGTCTTTATATACCCACTTGATCCACACAGGTGCTGTCGCCAGGATGCAAGATGTCCCCACCCTCCCTTCCCCTTTTTTTTCTACAGTCACTCTCAGGGTATCCCCCTTCTCTAGGATACCCTTCACGGCCACCCAGGCACACCCCAGGCCTAATTATTCATGCAAGTGGTACCCTACTTACGGTACATATAAGAATCTGACCACAAATATTATTCACCAGGCAAATATATCACTTTACTGAGACTTCATAACATGGACAGGATACCTTTGTGTATCCAGTGCTTTTATCAACTAGCCAACTTTTGGCATATGGTAAGGTACTGTCTCAACGCAATTTCTGGGGTCATATAAAAAAATCTTATTTCTGATATTCTGAGACTTCCTGTATCATCATCCTTGCACTTATTTGGTCTACTACACAGTAAACAATGGTAGCAGAATTACTGTATTTTTATATGTAAGACATTGGGCCTCGTTTATTAAGAGGGGAGTGGAGTTTTCTTTGTGGAATTTTGTTTCTGTCAGGTATTTACTATTGTATCTTGTGTTTGGCAATTTTCCCTAGGTTTATACACATGAGCTGAGTTTAAATCCTCCACATTTTTTGTGGAAACATTAGTAAATTTGTAGGTTCCTTTTAAAAATGTATTTTTGGGGGAGACACACCCTCCCCCCCCCCCCCTTTGTAGAGGTTTTATTTTTGGAAAGTGGAGAGTTAGTAGGGTTTTATCAATTTTTTTGACAGAAAATCTGGCATACGACAGATGCAACATAAAAAACCCTACAAAATCTACTCGAAAAATAATTTGAAAATGAGGTCCATATGGGGAGTTTTAGGAACAATCTGGCATATTATTCAGATTGTGCCTTTCATTATAAAGGCTTCTGAAAACTGGAATCTTATTGGTTGATATGAGTACCTGATCCACTATTCCTTGCACAAGGTTTAATAAATCTCCCACATTGCTTTCATGCCTATTATATTTTTTTACATAGTTGGATTAACTTGTGACCTTCAAGCTTGCTTTTCAGGAAATCTATGATAAACCAAGCAATATCACATGAAAGGATTGTCTATAAAAAATTGTAAATGCACCAAAAATGTATCACATATGTGGAGAATAATGTGCTATGCCATTAAATTTGAATGGTTTACTACTCTAACTGGAGTATTTATAATGCCTTAATTTGACACTTTACTTTAAATGGGCACTGTCATTTGCAAAAATGTTTTATATACTTTAGATAATAACATTATATGTTTCTGTAATATGCATTGGTTAAAAAATTTGAATATTTTGAGTGAAAAAATGTTGTCTTGTCTCTGCAGCTATTTTTTGTATGTCGAAATAGAGGAAGTTTGTGCAGACAAGCACTGAGGAAAAGCAGGACTCTGTACACTGAGGACAAGCAGGGCTCTGTATACTGAGAACAAGCAGGGCTCTGTGCACTGAGGACAAGCAGGGTTCTGTACACTGAGAACAAGCAGGGCTCTGTGCACTGAGGACAAGCATGTCTCTGTGCACTGAGGACAAGCATGTCTCTGTGCACTGAGGACAAGCAGGTCTCTGTACACTGAGGACAAGCAGGTCTCTGTACACTGAGGACAAGCAGGGCTCTGTACACTGAGGACAAGCAGGGCTCTGTACACTGAGGACAAGCAGGGCTCTGTACACTGAGGACAAGCAGGGCTCTGTACACTGAGGACAAGCAGGGCTCTGTACACTGATGACAAGCAGGGCTCTGTACACTGAGGACAAGCAGGGCTCTGTACACTGAGGACAAGCAGGGCTCTGTACACTGAGGACAAGCATGGCTCTGTACACTGAGGACAAGCAGGGCTCTGTACACTGAGGACAAGCAGGGCTCTGTGCACTGAGGACAAGCAGGGCTCTGTGCACTGAGGACAAGCAGGGCTCTGTGCACTGAGGACAAGCAGGGCTCTAAACACAGAGGACAAGCAGGGCTTTGTACACTCAGGACAAGTAGGACTCTGTACACTGAGCACAAGCAGGGCTCTGTACACTGAGGACAAGCAGGGCTCTGTATACTTAGAACAAGCAGGGTTCTATGCACTGAGGACAAGCAGGGCTCTGTACACTGAGGACAAGCAGGGCTCTGTACACTGAGAACAAGCAGGGCTCTGTGCACTGAGGACAAGCAGGGCTCTGTGCACTGAGGACAAGCAGGGCTCTGTGCAGTGAGGACAAGCAGGGCTCTGTGCAGTGAGGACAAGCAGAGCTTTGTACACTGAGGACAAGCAGGGCTCTGTACACTGAGGACAAGCAGGGCTCTGTGCACTGAGGACAAGCAGGGCTCTGTGCACTGAGGACAAGCAGGGCTCTGTGCACTGAGGACAAGCAGGGCTCTGTGCACTGAGGACAAGCAGGGCTCTGTGCACTGAGGACAAGCAGGGCTCTGTGCACTGAGGACAAGCAGGGCTCTAAACACTGAGGACAAGCAGGGCTCTAAACACTGAGGACAAGCAGGGCTTTGTACACTCAGGACAAGCAGGACTCTGTACACTGAGCACAAGCGGGGCTCTGTACACTGAGGACAAGCTGGGCTCTGTACACTTGGGCTCTGCAACACACACCCAGCTGACACAGCAGGCTTATTGTTAAGCCAAGAGCCTGCACAGAGCCCTGCTTGTCTAGTGCATGCTTCCTGTATTTTTTTCTGCACAGAGACACACATTCAACAGATATAGGGACAAGACAGCATTTTTCACCCAAAAATATACACATTTTTTAACCAATGTATATGACATATATTCATATAATGTTGTTATCTACATTTTATAAATGTTTTTGAAAATGACAAAAGTTTTAAAAAGGTGTTCAATAAAACAAATATGAACAAATGTTCCCCCTTCCATCTGCTCTATGAAAACCCAACTCAGTCCCTTGTGATTAGAGAGTGCTCCATAATAAAAAAATTAAAACAATTAAAATGGCCAAGGGGATAACAGTTTTTATGGCTACCATATATATAAAGGGATACAATTAAGAGGTATTTATTATTCTCAGCGTGGCTGCTCAGTCTGCTCTTTAAGGGTTTTTTCTGGATCTATCTCTGCTTCAATAATATCATATGTTTCTATCAATGATGGCATACTGTAACCCATTCCTCTAAACTATTGATTGATGAAAGAATTATCACATCTCATTTCCACTGATGGGAGAGCTCTGTCAGGAGGTAAACAGATTATTACATAGCGGAAACAAATGATGCATCTGTACTAAATGGCAAGGCTTACAATCAAATATAAAGTATAAAGCTCAAAGACTGGAAGCTTATACCATTAGAAGGAAATATTTATTCCTAAAACCAATTCATTTATTTTTTAATAACTCTATTAATTCTCTATCTTGTGTATAAATATATATATATATATATATATATATATATATATATATATATATATATATATACATATACATATACAAACTCACACAAATATATACGTCTGTCAGTGCATGTATAGAAAATAGTTTTGATACATTTGCAGTTCTGGCTTAAATGATATTGTGGTAAAGGATGTGATTCAGGGCAGATGGAGTTAACCTAGGGGCAAATGGCATTAACGTATACGTTTTTTTCGGTTTATCCTCAATACCACCCAAAGGTATACCACTGGATCCTAGGGTAGGCACAGGGGGCAAAAATGACTCCAATGTCAAGTTACAGACAATGGTAGCTTTACTGAGTGACAGATGGAACAGTCTATACAGTTCAGCCAGGCCCATGGAGGTGACCAGTGACTTCAGAGACCTTAAAGGCTTGCTGGGACTTGCAGTAGCTTTGGACAATTTTAGTGCAGGCCACTCTGACTTGACAATAGATGACTGTGACTGACTTGACTTGAGACTAAGATGTGACTGTAGCTTACTTGTAGACTTGAAGGCTTGTGGCCGCAGGCAGGGCCAGCCTTAGGTGTTCGAGCACCCTGTGCGAGCTAACCTTGTGGGGAGCCCCCCATAAACGTACACAAAGAGGAAAAAAATCTTTGTGACAAATATTTTTTTTATATCTAATCAGTCCCCTGCCTCCTTAATCAGTCTCATGTGCCCCTTCACCAGTCCCCTGCCCCCCTTAATCAGATGCAGTATAGCTCTCCACATTAGGTGCAGTATAGTTCCCCACATTAGGTGTAGTATAGTTCCCCCACATTAGGTGCAGTATGGTTCCCCCACATTAGGTGCAGTATAGTTCCCCCACATTAGGTGCAGTATAGTTCCCCCACATTAGGTGCAGTATAGTTCCCCCACATTAGGTGCCATATAGTTCCCCACATTAGGTGCAGTATAGTTCTCCACATTAGGTTGGCAGTATAGTTGCCCACATTAGGTGCAGTATAGTTCCCCACATGAGGTAGAAGCAGGTTTTCCACATTAGGTAGAAGCAGGTTCCCCACATTAGGTAGAAGCAGGTTCTCCACATTATGTAGTAGCATGCTCCCCACATTAGGTAGAAGCAGGTTCCCCACATTAGTTAGAAGCAGGTTCCCCACATTAGTTAGAAGCAGGTTCCCCACATTAGGTAGTCGCAGGTTCCCCGCATTAAGTAGTCGCAGGTTCCCCACATTAGGTAGAAGTAGGTTCCCCACATTAGTTAGAAGAGGTTCCCCACATTAGTTAGAAGAGGTTCCCCACATTAGGTAGAAGCAGGTTCCCAACATTAGGTAGTAGCAGGTTCCACACATTAGGTAGTAGCAGGTTCCCCACATTAGGTAGTAGCAGGTTCCCCACATTAGGTAGTAGCAGGTTCCCCACATTAGGTAGTAGCAGGTTCCCCATATTAGGTAGTAGTAGCAGGTTCCTCACATTAGGTAGAAGCAGGTTCCCCACATTAGGTAGTAGCAGGTTCTTCCCCCCCCCCCCCCCCCGGACTCACACACACACACACACACACACACACAGACAGACACCCACACACACAGACACCCCCACACACACAGACAGACACCCACACATGCACACACACACATAGACACACTTACCTGTCCTTCTCTCCGGCGTCGGCCTGACGAGTGACGTCACTGACGTCCTCCTGTGCGGGTTTGCGGAGGGATGTCACATGCGCGACGTCCCTCTTCAAAGTCGGGCCGGCCAGCCAACCAGAGACGCGGAGGAGGGCGGGGTAAGTGAAACCTCCCCGTGTAATGAAGAAAACTGTGCCCTGAAGCAAAATGTGACCCTCCGCATAGGGACATAGTTGAGGGAGGGTAGTGGGAATGGAACGAGAGGGAGCGGCCTGCAAAGCAGAAAACTGTGTCCCTGTGGGGAGGGTCACATTCCACTACAGGGCACAGTTTTCTTCATTACATCGGCATTTAGAGCTGCTGGCCCGAAGCTGCGCTAAATGTCTGAAGAGGTTACCTGCCTGGCGCCCGGACTGCACGTCGGGCAATACAAATTACATATACCTGGTGCGAGCTGTGTCGGCCAACAGGGGCCCCAGTTGCTATGGCGCCCTGTGCGGCCGCACAGCTCGCACACCCCTAAGACCTGCCCTGGCTGCAGGACTGACTTATGGACTCCAGACACACTGTAGGACTTGACTGCACTGGACCTTAGCAAAGACTTAAAAGGGGTTATCCAGGAAAAAACTTTTATATATATATATATATATATATATATATATATATATATATATATATCAACTCCAGAAAGTTAAACAGATTTCTTAATTACTTGTATTAAAAAAAATCTTAATCCTTTCAGTACTTTTGAGCTGCTGAAATTGAGTTGTTCTTTTCTGTCCAAGTGCTCTCTGATGTCTTCGGAACTATCCAGAGTACAAGCCAATTCCTATAGCAAACGTCTTCTACTCTGTACAGTTCCTGAGAAAAACAGAGATGTCAGCAGAGAGCACTGTTGCCAGACAGAAAAGAACAACTCAACTTCAGCAGCTGATAATTATTGGAAGGATTAATATTTTTTAATACAAGTCATTTACAAATCTGTTTAACTTTCTGGAGCCAGTTGATATATATATTTTTTTTCCTGGAATACCCCTTAAACTGGAAACCAAGAGCATAAGAGAGCTAGCCCCACCCAGGGCTTATATGGGGGTGACTAGGAGGGGTCCCATATGTCACCCTTAGGTCACATGGTCACTGAAACCTTAAGGGGTTACACTCACATGACAACTCACATTACTACTGGTGATCACATGTTAACATTACTTAAATCAATAACACTTATATACATTTTACAGTATAACACATGGAAGAAAATATGTATACATAAAGGGACAGGTGTCAGGGGCCCAGGGGACACAGCAGGGAGGCTGCCTGACAGGGCAACAAGGGTACAGCGGTATAACTCCTGTACTGGGCCACCACAATATCCTGTGTAGTATATAGGCCAGCTATTTTTATTTAAAAAAAAATGAATACAGACTGTAACTGGTGGAACAGATGACTCTCTTCCCTTGGTCAACAGGGGCATACCACTTATAAACACACAGAGTGGCACAATAAATGTTGTTATTACAGGCCATACTTGGTTGTACAAAACACATTAAATTTGCAGAACTTCTGTTTCATTTTGATTGGTTGTCTGCAGATAACAGGGCATTGTATGATTCTCCATCCAGGTGAGGTTGCATGTCATTTAACTCTATGTGCAAAAGTAGCATAAGTCCAAACCCCAAAGCATCCACGCAGGCTTAGTCTTTGTTAATAAATTGGTATCGCCTCTTCAAGGATCACCTACCATTAATTTACAATAACAGCAGTACAGTAAATTACTTACAACAGTATTCTATCCAAATTCACTTGAGTAGAGTTTTCTTCATATAGAGCATGCAAACTTTCTCTTTACAGAGGTGGAGGAGAGACACATCTTCTATTAATGTTCTTTTATAGTGTATTATTGTGTACATATTGGGGTTCATTTACTAACGTGATCCCAACTCTTTTTTGTCGGGCTTTGCGCCCAAATTGTGTTGCAAGTCCCTTGCGACACAATTTTCGACCCAAAAAAACAAAAACCTCCATTCCACAAGAAAAACGTGGCGTGGCCACATGATAATGTGGGCGTGGTCCTGAAAAAGTAGGCGTGGCCCTGACAGTTTTGAAAAATCCCAACATATTTACTATGGTTTCCACAGAAAATGTGGTGGATTTGAGCTGAGGAAAACCCTACAGATCAGAACAGTTGTAAAAAAAGCAAAACATAGGGAAAAGTGCAAAATGTAGGGAAACCTTAGTAAATACCTTGGGAAAATACCAGTTGGAAATCAAAACCCACAAAGAAACCTAGACTCCACTTGTAGTAAATAAACCCCATTGTGTAACATAGGAATGTAACATATCAGACATTTGCATAAAGATTTATTTTTTATTTTACTATTTTAATCTTTTTTATAGGGTTTTCATAATATACCACAAAAGACATAACTGTAGTACAGTTAACAAAAATTAATTTAAAAAGTTGAAATGTAATTGAAGTTTGTTTTAAGAATTTTACATTTCAAACATTTAAAGGGGCATTGTCATTTAGAAAAAGTTTTAACATGTCACAGGGACCTGTAAAAAGTTTTGATCAGTTGGGATCTTCCCCATATCCTCACCGATCAGGAGAATCAACCGAGAGAAGTGCGCAGCATTGCTGTTCACTCCCCGGCTTATAGTGATCTTTGTCTCCACGTTCCATTAGAAGTTCAATAATAATAATAATAATAATAATATGTGACTGCAAACTATTTAACAAAGCAAACCACTTGCAGAATGCAGCCATTTCCTTTTTTTGAGGTATTTTTCCTTCTTTAGAACAAAAATCACTTCAGTTGATATCGTAAAATTCCTTCACGTTTTAACAAAACATAGAGCATTCCAGAGTCATTGCAACTTGTAAACGCACAAAAACAGAGGTTGCCTGGTAGACATAATCCTGAGCGTTATATTGTGAACTACACAATTACCTATGTTTAATAATAGTACTGAAAAATGTACAACTGAGCAGCAAGTATATAGAGAATTGTAAATGTGGAATAAACATGGGAGAAATAAACCTGCTGCCACCATGATTGCCCTATTTTTTTACTTAGATTACTATATAGTACAAGTAAAACCAATTCATCTAAATAAAATGGAGACCCTCAGATATTTTTAAAGGGATATTCCAATTTTGAGATTGAAAACTCATTAATCCCTCCAGCTGTTAGGCCGGTGTTGTGCCATAGAATAGGATTTGCCGTAGAATGTGTTAAGATGACTCAGTGCTGAGCATCACAGCCCCATGACATCTCAATTGGCTGACAGTCGCACACCCATCCCTACCATTGGCTCCTCCTACAGTATATATTCGTCTTCAAACAATGTTGACTTCAGTGTGAGGAGTAGAGATGAGCGAACTTTTCAAAAATTCGATTCGGCCTATTCGCCGAATTTTCCGATAAAGTTTATTTTGATCCAAATCTTTTTGTGGAGAATCTATATTAAAAAAAAGGCTATTGCTAGCCTACATACAGCCTCTATAGGGGTATAGAACACTTTGCTGTGTTCTAAAACGCATATGGAGTGTGCTGGGTTAGTGAAATAATACTGTTATTCAGAATAACATGCAGATTACCGGCATCGCTTTTAAAATCACTGCCCCACAGCAGCACAATTACAGAGCCTGGTGGTGGCATCAGTGTCAGGAGAACATATAGTGACTGGATGACACAGCGTGGAGGTGTTGGCAGCATGGGGAGACCATATAGTGGCTGAATGGCACAGCGTGGAGGTGTTGGCAGCATGACACAGCTTGGATGAGGCTGAAGCATGAGGACATTATATAGTGGCTGAATGACACAGCTTGGAGGTGTTGGCAGCATGAGGAGACCATATAGTGGCTGAATGGCACAGCGTGGAGGTGTTGGCAGCATGAGGACACCATATAGTGGCTGAATGGCACAGCTTGGAGGTGTTGGCAGCATGAGGACACCATATAGTGGCTGAATGGCACAGTGTGGAGGTGTTGGCTGTTGGCAGCATGAAGATACCATATAGTGGCTGAATGACACAGCTTGGATGAGGCTGAAGCATGAGGACACCATATAGTGGCTGAATGACACAGCATGGAGGTGTTGGCAGCATGAGGAGACCATATAGTGGCTGAATGATACAGCATGGAGGTGTTGGCAGCATGAGGGGACCATATAGTGGATGAATGGCACAGCCCGGAGTTGCCAGCAGCATGAGTAGGCACTAAGCCTTCACAATCCCTAAGATTAAAAGATGAATTAAGACATTTAAACCGAAGATTTTGGATAGCGGGTGCTACCTATGAGAAAATTTGAAATTCCCAGACCCAGGCCCAACAGCGGCATCAGTAACCCCTATATTGCCTGAATGACACAGCTTGGAGTTGGCTGATGCAAGAGTACACACCAGGGCTTCACAATCCCCCCCCAAAAAACCACAATTTTTGAAAAAGATTTTGGATAGTGGGTGCTACCTATGAGACATTTTTAAATTACCAGACCCAGGCCCAGCAGCGCCATCATTTTTTTATTTGAACCCCGTTCGCGATAGGGATCAGGGATTGCAATTATTTGCCAGGAAAGAAGAATCACAACTAAGCGCGGGTCATAAGCTCGGGTTCATTAAGTCCCTGCCCTTTGTACACACCGCATGTCTCTAATACCGATTGGATGGTTTAGTGAGGTTCTCGGATCGGCCCCGGCGGGGTAGGAGAAGGCCCTAGTAGAGCGCCAAGAATTTAAAGATCATTGTTGAAATTTGCATTAAGCATGTATTAGCTACTGCTAAACTTCCAAAAACTGAAGGCCCAAGGCCTGAGGCATCAGGGAGGCAATTATTTCCTGATAGACACAGAATGAGTCAGGAGCAGTCATTCGCAGTACCCAAAGTCATAACCAACCCCTTACATTTAAAGATCAATGTTGAAATTTGCATTAAAGGGGTTGTGCGCTGCCCTGCAGTTCGGAGCTCCGCTCACTGCGTCCGGAAGTTCATTACTCCGAACGCTCTGTGAGGGCTTCCGTGTTCGCAGCCGCTGGGCGTGATATCACGTCCGGCCCCTTCGTGACATCTCACCCGCCCCTTCGTGACGTCACGCCCGCCCCCTCTACCAAAGTCTATGGGAAAGGGGTGTGGCAGCGGTCGCGCCCTCTTCCCATACACTTTCGTTGAGGGGGCGGGCGAGACGTCACGAGGGGGCGGGCGAGACGTCATGAAGGGGCCTGGCGTGTGCTCCGCTCTGCCCGTCATCATGTAGCCTTGAGATGTAGGCGCAACGTCTCCATTGCCGTGACCAGCCGTGGTTTCAATAATTTGTTGTAGGAAATGTAGGAGTGGAATTACGTCGTTCATAGCGTAATCCAGGCGACTCACAAATAATGTGGCTTCCTCAAAGGGCCTCAGCAAACGGCAGGTGTCACGTATGAGCTGCCACTGGTTCACATTGAAGTTACACAGGGGAGTACTCCTATCTGCTTGGATCATCAAGAAATCGATGATGGCTTTTCTTTGTTCGTATTGTCTGTCCAACATATGGAGGGTGGAATTCCAACGTGTGGCAACGTCACAAATAAGACTATGTTGTGAAATACCGTTCTGATGCTGCAGCTCAAGGAAGGTGTGCTTGGCAGTGTACGAGTGGCTGAAGTGCATGCACAGTTTCCTTGCCATTTTCAGGATGTTTTGCAAATGGGGTGAAGACTTGAGGAAGTGCTTGACATCCTGATTCAACACGTGTGCCTTGCAGGGTGCATGTTTCACACTTCCTTGTCGCAGCACGGACACGATGTTCTTCCCTTTGTCGGTCACCATGGTTCCCATTTCCAGATTTCGTGGAGTAAGCCATACTCGGATTTCTTTACGAATGAACTTTAGCAGTTCCTCCCTTGTGTGACTCAGTTCGCCAAGGCAAACCATGTGAAGAACAGCTTAACACAGCCGTGTCCTATACACATGGTTGATGAAGGGCCACCGAGATTTGGACGTGCAGTGGAGGCTGAGGACATGATGGAGGATGAGGAGGCGGCATCGCACACTGTAACAGGACCAACTGCCTGGGACCGAGAGCGTGGAGGAGGAAGCGGTGTGACCTGTCCAAGTTGCTGTTGTGGCTGTGCAGGAACCACATTTACCCAGTGGGCCGTAAAAGACAAGTATTGTCCCTGCCCGTAGTTACAGCTCCACACGTCGGCGCTGCTGTGCAACTTTGAACACCCCGTTAGGCTCAAGGACTGGCCCACCTTCTCTTATACAAACTTAGGCAGGGCTGGTACTGCCTTCTTCGCAAAGAAATGACGGCTTGGGACTCTCCACCTCGGCTCGGCACAGGCCATCAATTCTCTGAAAGGTACAGAGTCCACCACTTGAAAAGGGAGGGACTGCAAGATCAGCAACTTGGACAGGAGCACATTCATCTTCTGTGCCGTTGGATGAGTGGGCGCATACTGTTGTCTCTTGGACATGGCTTCGCCGATGGATTGTTGGCGGAATGGCTGACTAAAAGCGGGAGAAGCAGGAGCGACAGAAAGAGGGTTTGACACACAGCTCCCTTCGGCTGAGGTGGTGGAGCCTTGGCTGGATGAAGGATGGAGCGGATGGCCACTGGGTGATGCAGCAGGCTGGACCATTACATCAGAGCCACGGTTCTCCCAGGCCGCTTTATAGTGGCGAAGCATGTGTTGATGCAGGGCTATGGTGCCGACATTGGGACCCTGGTCACGCTTCACCTTCTGCCGGCAGATCTTGCATGTGGCTACGTGAGCCTCCTCCAGATGCCTTATGATAAACTTCCACACCACTGAGTAGCTGATTTTCCCACCCGCAGTCCACACTAATTGACTGCTACTGGCGCCGTCACCAGGAACCCCTGTTCCACTACCTCCCAGAAAGGTAGGCTGCAGCGAAGCAGGTGGTCTCCCCTGGGCACGTTTGGCTCCTGAATTTCCACTACTGCCACCACGCTGACTGCCAACCGTGCTACCGCCTTGCTGCCTCAAGGGCAACCTGCAACTCTCTTCTCCTGATGATGATGAAGCCCCTTCTGCACCCGGCTCCCAATTGTGATCGGCTTCATCATCATCCACAGGTGTGTGCACATCACTGATGTCCTCCTCAGGTTCCCCAACAGAGTTTTAGGAAAGGGAACAGCATAGGACAAAGGCAATGGGAGGACAGGGACTGCTCCCGGGCCATGCCAACTGAGGGTTGTGTCTGAGGAACCCACCGACTGTTGACTGGGGATGTCAAATGTCACTTGTGATGTTGTTGATGAGCGTGATAACCAATCGACAACGGCAGATGGGTTGCTGGTGGAGACACGACCGCTGGCTGATAACGGGAGCTCAGGCCTCTCGCTGCGACTCCTGCTGCACTTGCCCCAAGTCTGCTGCCAACTCTGCCTGAAGTATTTAGGCCTCTGCCATTCCTCTGTGTACGCCCTGGCACTTCTCTGCCTGTGCGTTTATGAGGGTATTACAATACGCTACACTACTCTTTAAACAGTATTTGTCTAGATCAGCAGCAGGTGATTACTTACGGCTGTCCTTTCACAGTATGTAGGCCCTTGACAGATTAACAGGTACTAGATGGTACAATACTTGGATGTACCTATGCGGTATGCACTGATGAGGGCAGTAATATGCCTAACTATAGGCAGAAAAAACTCTGTATTTTTGTAAAACACCAGCAGGTGGATACTATTGTTTGGACTTTGACAGTATGGAACACCTTGACAGCTTAACAGGAACTAAATGGTACAATACTTGGATGTACCTATGCGGTGTGCACTGATGAGGGCCGTAATATGCCTAACTATAGGCAGAAAAAAATCTGTATTTTTGTAACACACCAGCCGGTGGATACTATTGTTTGGACTTTGAAGGTATGGAGCACCTTGACAGCTTAACAGGTACTAAATGGTACAATACTTGGATTTACGTATGCAGTATGCACTGATCAGGGCAGTAATATGCGTAACTATACACAGAATAAACTCTGTATTTTTGTAAAACACCAGCCGGTGAATACTATTGTTTGGACTTTGACGGTATGGGACACCTTGACAGCTTAACAGGTACTAAATGGTACAATACTTGGATGTACCTATGCGGTATGCACTGATGAGGGCAGTAATATGCCATTGTAGCGCACGCTGGTGTGGACATGCCCGGGGGACGCGCTCACTCTTGTGAGACCTGAAGACAGCCTCCTATCAGCGGACCTCTTCTGCACTGCGGACGGCGGCTGTGATTTAGTCCCGGCCGGCATTGCATATCTGTGGAGATCCTCTGCCACAGACGTTGGCGGATTTAGCCCCTGTCTGTGGCATACTGATCGTGTTGTATGCGGCACTTGCGCAGTGCGCACATCTCATAACGAGATAGCGCCAACACTGCTCGCCGGCGTTGTCTCTATTGGCTTACTCCTGCAGGGACAGGGTGGAACAATAACCCTGTACCCTGCTGGCATACATTATATGTCATAGGGCATTTACTTATACTGTATACAACAATTTTACCATATTTTACTGTTTCAAGTTCATATTGTGGGTATAATTAACAGAACATTCCCTTTTGTGTTTCCTTTACAGCCCTGTGTCCGGTACACTCCCTACATGCCACGTACTGTTCACTACATTTTAGTTTATACATTTTGCTGTCACCTTTTATTAAACTGACACTATGTCTAAAGACAAATTGACCCCACCTACTGGTGGTACGCCTTCCTCTATTCTGATCTGTTCCCCTCTGACCTGCTACAGCAGATGATGACTAAGTCAGTTCATACTGCCATTACTTCGGCCATGACCTCTGTTTTGGACTCTTTAATGTAAAGTAATGCACATGGGGAAGAAAAATCCGGGCTGGGATTATGTATTAAATGGGAGCACACTTGGGACGACTGATGTGGAAAAGGACTTAGGAGTCTTGGTTAACAGTAAATTTAGCTGTAGTGACCAGTGTCGGGCAGCTGCTGCCAAGGCAAATAAAATCATGGGGTGCATCAACTGGGGTATAGATGCCTACGACAAAGAAATAATTCTACCACTGTACAAATCACTAGTCAGACCACACATAGAATACTGTGCACAGTTCTGGGCACCAGTGTACAAGAAAGATATAGTGGAGCTGGAGAGGGTTCAAAGAAGGGCAACCAGAGTAATACGGGGAATGAGAGGACTGCAGAAAACAGAAAGATTATCAGAATTGGGGTTATTACGTTTAGAAAATAGAAGGCTTATGGGCGACCTAATAACTATGTATAAATATATCAGAGATCTCTCCCATGATCTACTTATACCCAGGACTGTATCTTTAAAAATGGGGCATACTCTACGTCTTGAGGAAAGAAGGTTTCTACACCAACACAGATGGGGGTTCTTTACTGTAAGAGCATTGAGACTATGGAACTCTCTGCCTGAGGAGGTGGTCATGATGAACTCTGTAAAAGAGTTCAAAACGTGCCTGGATGAATTTTTGGAGAGTAATAACATTGCTGGTTATGTATACTAGATTTATATGGACAGAACTTTGATTCAGGGATTTATTCTAACTGCCATATTTGGAGTCGGGAAGGAATTTTTATCTCTAGTATGAGGGATTTTTGCCTACCTCTGGATCAACTCAGTAGGGATATATTAGGGATATAGGTTGAACTTGGTGGACTCTGGTCTTTTTTCAACCTTATGAACTATGTTATTATATTACTAACACCTATGCTCAGCACTGAAAAGTGCTGAGTCACTCTAACACATTCTACTGTAAATGAAATTCTATGGCACAACAGCGGGTTCACACTATGGAATTTATGACTGGAATTCTGCTTAGCAATGCCAGTCAGAAATTCTGGTGCAGCAGAATCTCATTGCTGGTAATGGGATTCTGCTGCACAGTGCCCACTATGGAATTTCAGTAGAGAACGTTCTGCCGCTGAAATTCTGCCGTTAAAAGAATGAACTGTGGAATCCGCTCTGTAGACTTTGCTGTCTGTGGGCCCTAACAAGCTGAGTTTTACAGTTTGCCTAATTTCCAATAGGAAATAACATAAACAGAGTAGCACTATTCCAAGGGTTATTCCAGGATTTGTTTTCTTTAGTCTTTGAACTCATGATGCCAAGTTATAATACTGTGTTATATGCTTCTGTTACATCTGTGTCCCGCTCTGTCTCGTTTTCATGCACAGGACCCACACCTGAAGGTGTTGTGGGGCAAGCCTTTTTATTATACTGTTGTCTCTGATCTTTGCCATCATTACATACAGCTAAAGATATAATCCAGGGGGAGTGTGGCTATGCTGCATTGGGTGGATAGCATTACTTCACTCAATCCCTTCCACCCTGCTATCTACCCATCCACTACAACATAGCCACCCCCTCCCTGGAGATCATATGACAGATGACCTATTGTCTCTGGCCACACTGAATGCTAAGAAAGGTCAGAGACTACAGTACAATAAAAAGAAACTTCCGAATTAGGTTCCGAGCATGAAAACGTGACAAAGCAGCGCACGGGGTAATAGCATATTACCTATTATAACTTGGCATCATGGGCTCAAAAGCTGAAGAAAAAAACTCTGCAATGAGAGTTATTTAAACAGCCTACTTATCTGTCTTCAGCCAAGTCCTATGGTCTATGCAGGCTAGTGGGAACTGTGTGGCCCTCCATCTCAAGATAATTTAGGGTCCTAGAGGTGGGATCCGTATGTATCAAAACATTTATGGCATATACTGGGGAAATGCCATACATTTTCAGATGGAAATACCCCTTCCAGTTGGTTTTGTTGGTTTTGGTAGGTCTACCTATATCGCTAGGAGGCTTACTCACTGGGTATATGATTCCATATGCTTTTTGTAATCATTAATGAGTTTGTGTAATACAATACACATGACTTATATCTATTTTCTAGAGAACAGACATGGTAAATCATAATTTATATATATCAATGTAAACTTTAGATTTTATACACTTTATTAAAAATGTTGTATACATCTCACCTGACATTCACTGTAAGAAGTTTTGCGACATTGCACCCATCACATAGTAAGTCAATATATGTATGCATTAGTCAAAAGAGTTGTAACCGTAACATCAGGTTCAGGTAGTTCCTTCAAACAATTCCTGCTTAGCAAGGCAGAACTGCAATTTCCACCCTCAGAACAAGACTTACATTCCTTCATGATGTACCTTAGCTACAAAGCAGCTTGAGCATTCCAGGGTGTTTCCTGCTAACCTCCTCTTTGTAGAAGGTGAGGAGCTTACTGCTTATTTCTGCTGTAGTGTAAGAATATCCACAACTTGTATCATTTTTATATAGACTTACAACAAATCAAAGGACAAGAATATACAGGCAAGAACAATCACAGTTTACAAGGAATTGGTAAAGGCTGTCATAGATGCTGACAAAGATGTAACCTCTGTGTGACATTTAGAGTATTGTCAGTGATGTAACTTAAAGAAAGTCTACTGCAGACAATTCCCACCCTGCTGTGCTCAGGCTGAAAAAAAATAGAAAAAAAACTTTCACTTCCCTTCCTGAACACAATGATAAATAACCCCCTATGTGTCCACACAGGTTTTTTTCAGTCCTCACTTGGAAAACTGCCACTGCAATTTTTGAGCCAAAGCCAGAAGTGGATGCCATAAGACGGAGAAGGCCTTCCTTTATCATTCCCATTCCTTTTGAATACACATCTGGCTTTGACTCAAAAACTGCATGGAAGAGGAAGATAAATGGTCACAAGCCAAAAGACAAAGACAACCTACTTAAATGTTTGTGCCAGGAGTGGCATAAAGTCAGCCAACTGCAATGTGACAGACTGGGGGAGATCATGTCAAGATGCATTAAGACTATGATCAAAATTGAGGTTTATTCTACCAAATATTGATTTCTGAACTCTTCATATGTTAAAACATTAGTATTTTGTTGAAAAAATGAATGTGAATTTATTTTCTTTGAATTATTTGAAATCTTTGCATTAATGAGTAATGTCAGTAGTTTATACAATAAAACAAAACAGTTTATATTACTCAAACACATACCTCTGAAGAGTAAAACCAGAACAACTGATCCTTTTTTAGAGATGTCGCGAATTGTTCGCCGGCGAACAGTTCCCAACGATCTTAGCGTGTTTGCGTTCGCATCGCCGGGCGAACATATGTGAAGTTCAATTCGTCCCCTATACTTTAACATTGTGGTAAACTTTGACCCTGTGAGTCAGAGTCAGCAGACACATTACAGCCAATCAGCAGCATTCCCTCCCTTCCAGACCCTCCTTCCTCCTGCACGGACGCCATTTTACCTTCATTCGGCATGCTGCAGGCTTAAAAAGTGGAGGGACAAAGAAGCTGCTCCTGCTGTAATAGGGAAAGCGATAGCTAGGTTGCTGCTAGGTGGTGTATTCAGGGTCCACTTTACTCCTAAAGCACTAGTCTAACATCTGCTTTAAGGACAGCACCCAAAAAAGCCCTTTTTAGAGCTCAAATATCAGTCCATGTGTCTTGCAACAGCTGGAGGCACCCTGGTTCGGAGGGGACCGCTGGTTAAAATGGGTACTCCAGTGTAAAACTTAATTTCCTTCAAGCAACTAACTACTGTATTAAAAGGGCTATAAGTTCAGTCCGTGTGTCTTGCAACAGCTGGAGGTACCCTGGTTGGGAGGGAACCGCTGGTTAAAAGGGGTACTCCAGTGTAAAACTTAATTTCCTTCAAGCAACTAACTACAGTATTAAAAGGGCTATAAGTTCACTCCGTGTGTCTTGCAACTGCTGGAGACACCCTGGTTGGGGACCTCTGCTTAAAAGAGGAACTCCGCTGGCAACCTTTTTTGCTCATTGTCACACTAGTGCAAATCACATTTGGTGTGACAGTTGTTCAAACAAAAAAAATATATACCTTTTTTGGCTGTGAAATAAAACCAGTGCAGCCTAAAGGGGGGCTCTAACTATGTGCTGCCTAATATGGGGGAATCTATGTGCTGCCTAAAGGGGGGATCTAAATATGTGCTGCCTAAAGGGAGGCTCTAACTATGTGCTGCCTAATATGGGGGGCTCTATGTGCTGCCTAAAGGGGGGCTCTAACTATGTGTTGCCTAACATGGGGGAATCTATGTGCTGCCTAAAGGGGGAATCTATGTGATGCATAAAGGGGGATCTAACTATGTGCTGCCTAAAGGGGGCTCTATGTGCTACCTAAAGGGGGCTAAAGCACGTTATTCCAAAGAATTTAGGAAAAATAGGTGATTTATGCCCTTTATGGATTAAAACCAGACTCTGCATCAACTATGTAATTTTCCATGGGAGTTTTGCCATGGATCCCCCTTCAGCACGCCACAGTCTGGGTATTAGTCCCCTTGAAACAACTTTTAATTCACTATTGTGGCCAGAAAGAGTCCCTGTGGGTTTTAAAATTCACCTGCCCATTGAAGTCAATGGCGGTACGCCCGGTTCGCGAACATTTGCGGAAGTTCGCCGTTCGCGAACCGAAAATTATTTGTTCGCGACATCACTAATCATTTTGCAGTAGTCTTTAATGTATATACAATGCTCATAAAAAGATAACACATCCTAGATCTGAATGAATGAACTAATCGTATGAAATACTTTCGTCTTTACATAGTTGAATGTGCTGACAACAAAATAACACAAAAATTATCAATGGAAATCAAATGTATCAACCCATGGAGGTCTGGACATGGAGTCACACTCAACATCAAAGTGGTAAACCACACTACTGGCTGATACAATTTTGATGTAATGTCCCTAAAACAAGTCAAAATGAGGCTCAGTAGTGAGTGTGGCCTCCACGTGCCCGTATGATCTCACTACAATGCCTGGGCATGCTCCTGATGAGGTGGCAGATTGTCTCCTGAGGGATGTCCTCCCAGACCTGGACTAAAGCATCCATCAACTCCTGGACAGTCTGTGGTGCAACATGGCGTTGGTGGATGGAGCGAGACATGGTGTCCAAGATGTGCTCCTCGGATTCAGGTTTGGGCCAGTCCATAGCATCAATGCCTTCCTCTTGCAGGAACTGCTGACACACTCCAGCCACATGAGGTCTAGCATTGTATTGCATTAAGAGTAACCCAGGGCCAACCGCACCAGCATATGGTCTCACAAGGGGTCTGAGGATCTCATCTCAGTGCCTAATGGCAGTCAGGCTACCTCTGGCAAGCACATGGAGGGCTGTGCGCCCCCCCCAAAGAAATGCCTCACACTATTACTGACCCACTGCCAAACCTGTCATGCTGAAGGATGTTGCAGGCAGCAGAACATTCTTCACAGCGTCTCCAGATTCTATCACGTCTGTCACATATGCTCAGTGGTAACCTGCTTTTATCTGTGAAAAGCACAGGGTGCCAGTGACGAATTTGCCAATCTTGGTGTTCTCTGGCAAATGTCAAACGTCCTGCACGGTGTACGACTGTAAGCACAACCCCCACCTGTGGACATCGGGCCTCCATACCACCCTCATGGAGTCTGTTTCTGACTGTTTGAGTGGACACATGCACATTTGTGGCCTGCTAGATGTCATTTTGCAGGACTCTGGCAGTGCTCCTCCTTGCACAAAGGTGGAGGTAGCGGTTCTGCTGCTGGGTTGTTTCCCTCCTACAGCCTCCTCCACGTCTCCTGATGTTCTGGCCTGTCTCCTGGTAGCGCATCCATGCTCTGGACACTACGCTGACTGATACAGCAAACCTTCTTGCCACAGCTAGCATTGATATGCCATCCTGGATGAGCTCCACTACCTTGTGTGGGTTGTAGACTCCGTCTCATGCTACCACTAGAGTGAAAGCACTGCCAGAATTCAAAAGTGATCAAAACATCAGCCAGGAAGCATAGGAACTAAGAAGTGGTCCATGGGCACCACCTGCAGAACCACTCCTTTATTGGGGGTGTCTTGCCAATTGCCTATAAATTCCAACTGTTGTCTGTTCCACTTGCACAACAGGATGTGAAATTGATTGTCAATCAGTGTTGCTTCCTGAGTGGACAGTGTGATTTCACAGAAGTGTGATTGACTTGGAGTTACATAGTGTTGTTTAAGTGTTCCCTTTATTTTTTTGAGAGATATAAAACGAACTTCGGAGAAGATGGGAATACCGGCGCTGACCAAGGAGAAGACAATAGAGCCAGGTGTGTAGCGAACAGATTTAATCCAATGCGACGCGTTTCACCGCGCTTGCGCGGTTTCATCAGGCATGATGACTGATGAAACCGCGCAAGCGCGGTGAAACGCGTCACATTGGATTAAATCTGTTCGCTACACACCTGGCTCTATTGTCTTCTCCTTGGTCAGCGCCGGTATTCCCATCTTCTCCGAAGTTCGTTTTATATCTCTCTGCTATTTCTGGGAAGGCTGCAGACCGGGATCATTGTATCGAACGCACATCTTGGTTGTGTGGGAGTGCACACAACCTGGCAGGGTGAGCCTTCACTCCCCTCCCACACACCTGTGATCCCGTTGGTTCTTCACAAGGGAGCGCCTGTTTTTCTCTTTGTTTTACTTTATTTTTTTGAGCAGTGTATAAATGGCACTTATCACCTAAGTTGAATCCTTTCTAGTTGCTGCAATGTCCATCAGCCGATAAGTTTAAAGGGGTACAATCCAAAGGATAGGGGATAAGATGTCTGATCACCGGGGTCCCGCCGCTGGGGACCGCAATCTCGGCTGCGGCACCCCACAAATCCAGTGCAGGGAGCAAACTACACTCTGAGCTGGATGACTGGCGATACGGGGTAGAGGCTTGTGACGTCACAGCATTGCCCCCTCAATGCATGTCTATGGGAGGGGATGTGCCTCTGAGCCTCCGGCGCTGCACCTGAGACTCTAAATGAACACCGGGTGGAGCAGGGAGATCACAGGGGTCCCCATCGGTCCTTTGGATTGGGGATAAGATGTCTAGGGGTGGAGTACCCCTTTAAACTGACCTCAACCAGCTTTGTTTGCTTCTTAACCAGAAACATCACATGCACATTACCCAAAAATCCTGTGTAATGTGGCCTCTAACTATAGCTTTCCTAAATATAAAGGCCAACTTCCTAGCACCTCAAAAAAAACAAAAAAAAAAACAATAATAATCTCAACTGCCACCTAATATAGCTCATAAAATAGTCTAAATCTGGACTGTCTACCCCTCTCTTCCCCTATCCCTTATGCACCCCAGTCCTTTTTAAGTTTTTCACACATCAAATGAAGAGAAATGACATTTTTTAGCACTACCTAACTGTATATACCAATCAGACATTATGTTAAAACCATTGACTTGCATCCATTTGTAAAGCACAATAGGATAACAGGTTTTCATTAGTTTGTTCTTTCTATGATTTACAACAGGTATTTGATGCCAGATGCACTCAGTATGATAAAATGAAGTGAATATTATAAGAAACAATCATCCTATATAATATTTCTCATGCCAAGACACTGAGTGTGGAGCTCTTGATTTGTTCAGGTCTATGCTACACATAACCTTAGAAACACAATCTAATATGTAGGGCAGGAGCCCATTAAGCATAAAAACAATCCTCCGCAATGCATTCCTTGTCCTGAAGAAATTGTGATAATGTAGGTTATTGTCGAGAGAATTCACATGGGAAGTCACTCCACGTTTCTCTAAGTGTATTTTAGAATGCCGCTTCTGAGAGAACTAAGAGGATTCTAGGATAAGCATTTGAAATCTTTAGTACATAGTTCCATTATATTGAAATGTCTGCCAGGGGCTTCCAAACCAGGCCCCGGAATAAAACATGCAATGTTGTCTCTTCTCCCCTACATTATAACACATGAATGGATTGGTTTTACTTGGATTGAAGTGTGTTTGCTGAATGGTGATTAACTTGTTGTCTTTCTTGAATCTTACTATTTTACAGTAATAATAGCTCTACGAAAACTGATTTGAAACAATTTTTTTTGTCTTTTTACTACCGATAAGGAAAATTATTTCTCTGGGAAAATAAGACAAACAAAGGATGACAACAGTTTCTGCTTTTCGGGGTGCTCACTCTGAAGAGATGGTCCCTGCGAGTGAGTTTCTTCATCTGGTTAAAGGAGTATTCCAGGATTATTTGTTCTTTGAATGTAAGAAAGTGGCAGCAAAGTTAGTCTACTCACTAATACATTTCTTTTAGATCTTGTTAACATTACCGTAGGACTCCATTACTCCGAGCTCCGTCTGCAATCCAGCCAGAACGGTGGGAATTTAGAGGAGAAACAAATAGTGCAAGCACTATTTTTTATCCGGTTAATTCCTGTACAATTACCAGATCACCGCCAGACCCCATGAAAGTGAATGGAGTTCTGTGGGACCCGGTAGTAGCCGTTTGAACCTAGCCTTATCTATGTTTGGTGTCTGACACCCAATTTAATTCTCTGCAGCCTACAAAATGAGTGTTGTCTCAGACCTTTCCCAGTTTGCGGTGTGGCCTGAGACACTACTTCACAAGTTGGGTGCTAAAAGGGGGCTTAGCTCTTTCGTGTGTTGTGTGTGAAGCCAACCCCCTGATGACATTACCGGCGCACATGTGTGTGCATTCTTCATCCTGCAGATCCACAGCTTGTGTGTCAGGTTGTGCTCTTCTGCAGTAGGTGGGGCGCCTGATATGTGGAGGGAAATCAGTCACCTCTTACCAGGAAACAAAGGATCCTGGAGATTGTAGTTTAACCCCTTAAGGACCTGGGCTTTTTCCGTTTTTTTCATTTTCAATTTTTCCTCCTTAACTTTAAAAAATCATAACTCTTTTTCACCTAAAATTCTATATGATGGCTTATTTTTTGCGTCACTAATTCTACTTTGTAATGACATTAGTCATTTTACCCAACAATCTACGGTGAAATGGGAAAAAAATCAATGTGCGACAAAATTGATGAAAAAACACTATTTTGTAAGTTGTGGGGGCTTCCGTTTTTACGCAGTACATTTTTCAGCAAAAATGAAACCTTATCTTTATCCTGTAGGTCCATACGGTTAAAATGATACCCTACTTGTATAGGTTTGATTTTTTATCACTTCAGAAAAAAAATCATGAATACATGCAGGAAAATGTATACGTTTAAAATGGTCATCTTCTGACCCCTATTACTTTTTTATTTTTCTGTGTTCAGGGCATTTCATTTTTTGTGCCGTGATCTGAAGTTTTTAGAGGTGCCATTTTTGTTCTGATCAGACTTTTTGATCCCTTTTTATTCACTTTTTTGTGGTATAAAAAGTGATCAAAAATGCGCTATTTTGGACTTTTTTTGCGCGTACGCCATTGAACGTGTGGTTTAAAAAGCAGCATATTTTTATAATTCGGACATTTCCGCAAACGGCGATACCACATATGTTTATTTTTATTTTTATTTACTCAGTTTTTTTTTTATTCTTGGAAATGCCGGGTGATTCAAACTTTTATTAGGGGAAGGGATAATTCAAAGGGTTAATGATTTTTTTACACTTATGCAATTTTATAGCTCCTATAGGGGGCTATAACCTTGCATTAACGGATCTTTAACACTGATTGATGCATCTCCATAGGAATGGATCAATCAGTGTTTTCGGCGATTGATTGCTCAAGCCTGGATCTCAGGCTTGAAGCATTCATTCGGCAATCGGACAGCGCAGGAGAAGGTAAGAAGACCTCCTCCTGTGCTACAGCTGTTCCGGATGCCGCCATTATGCCGCGGTGATCCCGAACAGCTAGCCAGGCACTTTCACTTCCGTTTTTAGCCACGCGCTATTAGCGGCAGGTCCCGGCCTCACTATGACGCTGGGCCCGCCGTGATATGATGCGGGGTCGCCGTGTGACCCCGCGTTATATCGCAGGACTGGGACTCATGACGTACGCGTACGTCATGGGTCCTTAAGGGGTTAAGGGAGGCTATGGAAACTGGAAGTAGCCAGTTCCCAAAAACAAGCTTGATGAGGGACACAGAACACGGCCATTTACCACCAGCACAAGCCCAGATTTTTGATAAGCATATCCATTACTGTATGACACTAAATTACTAAAGTCACCTTATGTTGGATAACCCCTTTTTACTACATTATGGCTCTCAACACAAAAAAAGCCTATGTTGTATGAGAACATTGCCAAATACATAGGCATATCTTTGCTTCTAAGACCTCAGTAATTTGACAGAAGAAATGGGATATTGAGTCATGCTACAATTTTCATGTTTTGAGTACAGCTAAAAACACTGACCATATCTTTTAGGTTGACTATAATGTTTCATTTATATTAAGGTCTCCTTATATAAGAAAGAGAGACCTAATTAGCCGTTCAGCCTCCTGAGCCCTCTGCATTCCCTATGGTTATACTCTTGGATCCAACAGATACATAAAGTTGACTTAATTAGGCATATATGTTGGTATACTGTCAGTATACTTCTTTTTTTTTTTTACCTGTATAGGAAAGTAAACCCTGCCATTCTTTCTATACACAGGGCACTCTTAAAAAATATTCTTTTAGCATGTGGCCTTAAAGCTTACCTGTCAGATCCCACAAAAAAATTACATGTTACTCAGTACCTACCGTAATCCTGAACATAATTTTTTTTCCTATATCACCTATATTTATTATAAAAAATACCTCTTTTCATTTGCTCTTTTCATTTAAACAACCATATTACAAAACGTCTTCAAGTTTCATCAGTAACAACATATAACAAGTTTTTGGATCTGACAGTATCTATTTCAGGAGGACATAAACTCTGTACAATATACAGTGACAAATGAGTCTTTTCTCATGGCAAAACATAACATAGCTTTTTTATAATAAAACATGATTTTATGATACTATGTTGAGAGATGTATATGTGGTATGTGTCAATGTGTGGCCATCTGGTAGTTGTGATGTGAAGGGTGCATACATGTTGTGGTATTGTTCTCAATGTGCATCATTGGAATACTTAACTACATTAAAGTTAAGGTAATAGTAGACACAAATGTACACCAAAAGATTTAATAATACAAAAACCTGAATTTTGTTTAAATGTAAGAGCCAGTTTTGGTTAATTTTACAAAAATATAAAAACAACTCCTTATAAAATACTTCCAATTCTGTTATTTTATTATATATCAATTGCTAAATGAAAAATTGGTGTCTTCAACAACTGATTAATCATTACAAAAATAGCAATATGTGCTCTTAGCCAATGTTGGGAGCTCTAGTCCCTTTTAACCCATTCCCTATCTATACAGCACATGTGCGCATGTAATGGATATACTGAAAAGATCCTATTCCATCTCATTAAAACCAAATTGATCCAAATCTTCAGCACATCAAACAACTCATCTTTTTATGACATATTTTAAAGAAAGGTATAGAAATTGGTGAGCATCAAGGTAAACATATCATAGCTACCTAACAATAGTCGGAATAGTGTTTCTCACACTTGGTGGATATAATTTCTTTCACAGAAAAACAGTTGCTTATAAAATGAACCATTCCTTTCTTGAGGTTGATGATCTGGTCACACCCAAGATGATCTGCCCAAAACTTCAATGACACTATGGGCCTAAGACATGTCCCATTTGGTGTTATTCAAATGGTTGCAACAACGACTTGTACATAACGCCCTAGAATCTCCAGGGGTGTCTGTGACTGTTATCTCACAATCTATTTCCAAAATCATCTTGATTAACCTCATTGGCATGCGTATACAATGACCTTTCCAGAGCATGGTCCCTTCTTACAGTAAGAGTTATTTCCTCTTACTAAGTATCACTTTAGCTTCTTTAACTTTAAACGTGGAGACAGAGCACTAAGTTTCATTTGCCAGCAATGTTACTATTTTTACTTCTGGTCTTCTAATGCTTTTTGCATTGATCTTCACCATTAAGCAGACTTTCCTTCAAAGGGTTCCATTGTCACTCTGCATTTGCTGTGTATACTCTGGGCACTGGCTTCTTTTACATGAGTTGACTAGATGAGCCATACAGTTTCCTAACTGAGACACTGAGACTTCTCAAGCGTTCCATGTTGCCTCCACCATGTTAGTGACTAGCTTCACATCTTGTCTTACACACACCTACATTTAAGTACCTTGCAAACATTGTTCTTAAAGTGTAGCTAGCAAAAAAATTTTATATAATGGGGAACATTTTTTATATGTTTATTTGTAATATACATTGGTTAAAAAATGTGTATATTTTTGGTGAAAAAAATGCTGTCCCCGCAGCTATTATCTGTGTGTCTCTGTGAGGAGTCCAAATACAGGAAGGGAGGGCGAAACAAGCAGGTCTATGTACAGGCTCCTGGCTTGTCAATCATCCTGCTGTGTGAGCTGGGAGTGTGTCACAGAGCCTCACTGCACAGAGCCCTGCTTATCCTCAATACACAGAGCCCTGATTGTCCACCGGTTGTCTTCTGCTGAACAATTAGGGACCTTTATAATATCAATACCCACTACCTCTTGATAACGCTGCGGACGCAGAGAAACATGTCGAGGGGGGCAGAGTAGGGAGACATTTTAATTCAGCAAAGCAGCAGCTCAGGATTGCTAAACGTGCACTGCAGGCACGCCAGACATCTCACTCACAGCAGAGTTATTAGAGTGCTAACAAAAGGGGACTGAATACAAGCCTCTATAGATATACAAAAGCAATATAAATGTAGGGTACACTGAGCTGCTGAATTGCCAGATTTTAACCGTGTGAGTTTCAAATTAAGTTCTACACATTTATCTTATAATTTAATAAAGCTTGTGGGAATACCATGAAGAATTTATATATGGGAAAATAGGGCAATTTTTTGGATTCCCTTAGGGAATCTATAGGTTAATACATTATAATATCAGAGCACAGGCCAGTCATAAGATCCTCTAGTTTTAATTTGGCCCAGTGATTTCAGATCGCCGGAGTCCCGCTGCTGGGGACCCCCGGGATCTCTGCTGCGGTTACTGCACAGAGCACGCTCGCTCTGTGTGTAATGACCGGCGATACAGGGGCTGGAGCAATATGACATCATGGCTCCACCCCCTCATGACATCTCGGCCCGCCCCCTCAATGCAAGTCTATGGGAGGGGGCATGATGGCCGCCACGCCCCTTCCCATAGACTTGTATTGAGGGGGCGGGCCGTGACGTCATGAGGGGGCAGAGCCGTGACGTAACGATGCTCCGGCCCCTGTATTGCTGCTCTGTGAAGTATGGATAGCGGGGTGCCGCAGCAGAGATCCCGGGGGTCCCCAGCAGCGAGACCCCAGCGATCTGACATCTTATCCCCTATCCTTTGGATTGGGGATAAGATGCTAGGGGCGGAGTACCCTTTACTGTTCCAATGCACATTTTTCAAGGTCAACCAAACCCACTTTCAACTGTCCAATGTGTGTTGGTTGGGCCTACTGATTCCTCCCCCAACAGATGATTTCAGGAGTCATGCATGGTGGAATTGAACTGCCTAATTCTTGTTCTTATAGAGATAAGCTGTCATTAGAGCTGTCTGACAGCAACTTACTCCGTCTTTCTTCGTGGATCTCAAGCCAAACATTCATGGGAATAAGGGAAGCAATAAAAATAGCAATCAACTGAATGAGTATTCAACTGACAGCTATTAAACGTATATGGGCACCATTCTTGAAATGAGACCAGTGTAAAGCTGGTGTCTAAATTATCAGTATCAAAAAAGAAGTAGGCTAGATGTAGCAGGCAGTATTCACACTTGTCAGCCACTTCACATAGGAAATTGTTCTCCATAGTGTAATTGATCTTATTTTTTATTCTCACTCCCATAGTTTTGCTAAGTGCAAGAACTTTAAAAACTTTAGCCTTGACTCAATAAGTGAAGAATAGCAGAAATAACAGTTTTTCTTCTTGATGACAAACTTTAGCTGTCAACCAAGATGCCAACTTGGCTTTTTTGTATATCAAAACAAATGTGTGTTTATGAGTGAATATTGAGAAAAGTAGTCCAAACTGGAAATTTACCAATTCTTAAAAGACAAAGAATTTTGTAACTGTAATTTATCTCACTATATATCTAAATTACGTCTAAATCCAAACATTTTGTTATAGTAACATAGTGAAATCCTATTATACTCACAGCCATTTGATGTCCTTAAAAGAACCTAAGATTTAGTACAGTCATGTCAAAGCTAAATAATACTATACTATGGCATATGTAATAGTAACACTTTATCTACATATTTAGTAAAATAAATCATACAGTAACAATATACGTAAAATACGTAAAAATGAGAATATGGGACATGAGCTGGATGACTATTGCCCCTGCAACCTATTACCGATTAAAGCTTTATTAATGTCTTATTATTGAGTCCAATATATTTAACTCTACAGAGATGCTGACAATTACATTAGACTTCCATGTTACAACAGTGCCACTGAACATTTGCCCCAAGCATATGCAACCGTGTGCCGAAACAGCGAGTAGAAGAGGATTGCCAGGTAATTGCCACACAAATACTAAGGGAAATGAATCCTAGTATGAGGGAGCCTGGAGAGTCATTTTAATATCTTTAACTACTCTGAACAGTTTAGGAAGCAAACATTTTTCACAATAAAGCAGTGTTAGGATATAAGGTCAGATTTTAGAACTGGAGGGTATAACTCTATGAGAAATGTAAGAAATGTTTTGTAGTCTGCGAGAAGAATTATCTTTTTTACAAGAAAAGACAGAAAATATGGCTATTGGTCAGGTAAACCTTTATGCATTGTATAAGCATCATGTTGCACATTCTGTATATTATTTTTTTCTTTTTATATTTTAATGGAATAATGCATTATTGTTGCCAATAATGTGTCACTCAGTATGTTTGCCCTTTTTTTTTTTTTGATCTTTTCCTTATCTATTCTGACAGATTTCTCCAACTGTTTCCCCCTCAGTCGCGTAGTGGCTTCTAAACTCTGCAAAAACAGGGATATTTTTGAAGTATGGCAGACCACTTAAATAAAAAATTAACATTAGAAGCTATTCTTTCTTAGAATAAAGCCAGTGACAAAACCAACATAGCTACCTACCAAGCTGCCTTACACACATACTTTCCTACCTGGCTACCTAACTAACATAGCTACCTACCTGGCTATCTACCAACATAGCTACCTCCTACCTAGTTAGCTACCTACCTACATATTTACCTACCTACTTACTTATGTACCTAGCTACCTACCTGTCTACTTAGCTACCTAGGTACCTGGCGACCTACCAACACAGCAACCTACTTATTTACCTACCTATTAGTTTACCTACCTACTTATGTATAAAACTACCCACCCACCTATCTACGTAGATATTTATCTACCTGGACTACATAGCTACCTACCTATCTATCGAGCTGCTAAGCTACTTACCTGGCTACTTACCAACATATTTTGCCTAACTACCTATCCACCTATTTACCTACCTAACTACTTTTGTGCCTAGCTACCTGCTTTCCCACATATTTACCTAATTGTAAAGCAGAGAGATGCCATGGATAAACATTGAGAATCTATACTGACTACCATTTTTCTTGGGTGAGAATGTATGGTTGTGGAGAAGGGTGGCTTACAGTGCTCTGTGTGGACTGCTGTGTAAATGGTGTAGGGTGAGTTTGCTGTCTTGGGAGTAGTTAGTCCTAAAAAGTTTGCTGGGACTGGGAATCTAAAATCAGCTGATCTGGGGAAACCTGAAAGGGCAAGTGATGTGGTCAGACCTGTTTTAACTTAAGAAATATCCCTGTCCTGGTGGGCTGTTAGGTAGCTGTTTATGGCTGAAATAGTTAGGCTTAAGTGCGGAAAATTTCACCTGATAAGTGACCAATATTGTTGGACATAAAGTGAACCAGAGTAGTTGTGTTTGGTATTTAATAAACATAGTGCTTCCTAGCACTTTTATTCCTACTTGGCCTTCACTTGGATTCTTCTGGAGTTCTGAACAGCGCCCATTGAAAAGGTTTATTTCTACTTAGTTTGCTTGTTGTTGAGGTGGCTTATATGATGGGAGACATTGGGAGGTGGCGTCCCTGAAAAAAAGGGTTTCGGAAACAGGATATCTTGAGGTTAGCCTTGAAAAGTCCTAATCATGGCAGAAAAGTTATATTTATATACTAGTGGGATGTTGCATTGAGGACAGAGACATTAAAAGCAGTGGGAAGAAGAGGAAATGTCGCTAAATAGATGGAAAAAGTGTAAGATTGGTGAAGACCTGTGAGAAACCCTCACCAATGAGAAGGAACAGGTCTGGGAAAGGTTCCTGTGAAGATAAACAGGGACCTGAAAAAAAAATTCTGCTAGTTATTGTTGTACTCCTAACTACATTTTATTTCACAAATATTCAAGTAAAATTGCCATCTAGTTAAATATAACTGTTAAACTTCTTTCAGAAGGGAAACCAGATATCAGTGATAACTGGGACGTCAACACCAAGACAAGCCACCCCCAAGACACTAAAGTAGGAAGCAGTGCAATAAGCGGGGGACAAGATGAAGTCACAGCAGATGTGGGGGATCCAGGTAGGTGAGTGTGCCTATTCTATTTTTATAGTGGCCCAAGCTAAATATAAAAATTAGCATCCATGTTACAGCCTCATCGGCCAAACCTCTAACCTCTGACAGTGCTGCTGACCAAGACTTAGGTTAGCATAGGGTCCAATTAAGAAGTGTGTGTGCCTCAGTAAAACTTTTAGTATAATAGAGATAATAAAAACAGTGAAATTATCCCATAGTATGCCTGTTTGAAACCAGCTATTATTTTTGTGTTTCCGGTAAAAAGCTCATTGTTAGTCTAACAATATATTTGCAAAATATTTAAAACATATTTACATAATACACTTATGTATATTATATTATAATATTATATATATTGACATCCTAACATCTTTTTTTGTTTTTTTCTTCAAATATTACATTTTATTTTGAGATAAAGCCCTGATGACTTCTATACGACTTTTTTTTTTTTTTTTTTTGGCATTTAGCACTGCATTTTCCTCCTGAAGATAAATGCAGATAACAATAATTCACACTTCAATCTTCCTATTTCTGAGGTTTAGCATAAAAAGTGAGACGCAAGCGAGTCCTTGGAAGAATGATTTCCACACGACAACTTTCTGGTAAACCTCACACTTACTTGAGATTCAGTGGCATCCTTACCAAGAATAATACATGCTTTTAACATGAAAGTCATTTTTTGGATATAATGCCACTTTATTAAAGGATGGATAAGGATGCATTTTAAAGTACTGCACTGCCATCTTCTGACAGTTTATTTAATCTGCAAAAAAAAAAAAAGAAAGAAAGAAAAAAAAAAGCCTGCATAAAATATATTTAATTTTATAAAGAAAAATTGGAACATCAATCAAGATTAAAATATAAATCAAAAACAGTGCGGCCAACATAGCCATAATATGTGGATAGTTACATCTAACCATTATTATTATTATTATTATTATTAAAAGACCGCTATTAAGGAAATATCTAATAACATCATCTGCATAAAGAACCTGGGACAAATGAAACATAAAAGCTGATATTTCCAAAGAGAGGAACAATCACTTGAGCGCTGTTTGATTTTCCAGCTCCTCGTGTGAGCACAGTTAATTCATTACAGCCACAGTATCTATAAATACTGCAACATTTTCACACTGGCCTGACTGTTAGACTTTGTAGAATGATCACAGCAGCCAGTTTTGAAATTGCTTTATTCAAACTTGTTGTTTTCCCCAGAATTGTGCTGCAAGAGCCGCAATTTCAAAGATATGGGCTTAGCAAGAGGTTAGCTGATGTGCCGCCTCCATTGCTAAATTCTCCCGTATTAAATGCTATAATTGTTTTGAAGCCTGTTTTTGCACGAATGTCACCTGAATCTCCGGAGACCTAACTTTTATCAATTTGCATACAGTGGGAGTTTTATATTGTGTGAATTAACAAATGCAGAGCATAAATAAGACTGTCTATTAATCCATTTTCTTTTAATTGGATATGGTAATTTGAGCACATCTAGCTTAAATGTGGAATGAAATATAAAGGCTTTTAAGCAAAGAATACAATGTAAGTACCAAACCTAAGAAGCGTTAATGCACAAAATGCTTTTACCTGTCACCAAAAGTATTTGTGTCTCTTGAGAACTTGTGGAACTTTTCAAATAGGTAAGGTAAGGTCAACTTTATCTTGGCATGGTGCCAGCAGAGACTATAGGGAGGGATTGGGTTGAGTCAAGGAGGAGAAGGAAAAGTAATTCCTTTCCTTGCGACTAGTGCTCCACTTCCATCTCTCTCTCATTACTGAAGTATAACTTCCAAGTTGGGGGGGAGAGGGGGGAGGATGTACCGCATCGCGATGACACAATGTTGCTTCAATTTCAATAACATTGTGTAGCCATAAGTCACCGCACACGGGCATGTTAAAGTCCATAAACATTGATCGCAATGTGTTAAAAAATTTTGGGTGTTAAATGTCCGAGATCACAGGAAGGCAGAAGTGGAGCACTCATTCCTCACCATATTTCAGGTATACCCATAGAGTTCTATTCCTACAGGCATGCCATAGAAACTTGTAAGGAGTATGTTCTCTGTTTTTGCTCATCCTTGCTTCCCAAGCTTTATTGCAGTTATGAAAATCCTATTCATCAAATTCTGGGGTATCACATGGGCAATACTGAGACCCGAATTTTTTTTTTTTTATAAAAAAAAATATAAATGTGCACTTGCTCTGTATCAGGTGATGATGGGCCCTCAGACTTTTTTCCACTTAAAGGGGTACTCTGCCCCTAGACATCTTGGGACCCCACGCAATCTCCCTGCAGCACCCGATATTCATATAGAACACCATCTGTGGCAGCAGAGGCTCCTTATGTCGCTGCCACACACCCCTCATGATGTCACGGCCACGCCCCCACAATGCAGGTCTATGGGAGGGGCGGCAGCCATGATGTCATGCAGCATCGCTAGTCATCAGGCACAGAGCGAAGTTTGCTTCATGCACCGGATGACTGCAGTGCCGCAGCAGAGAACGTGGGGGGTTCCCAGCTGTGGGAACCCCGCGATCAGACATCTTATCCCCTATCCTTTGCATAGGTAATAAGATGTCTAGGGGCTTAGTACCCCTTTAAGTCCAGGGTATTCCTGTCCAAAACGTAATGCAGGTGTATGCTGCAGTCAATATTACAATATAAATATCCTTGCAGTGCATTTCATTAAAAAGTTTCTTTTTAATCCCTTAATGACATGAGACGTACATGTATGTCCTGTTGCCCTAGTACCTAATGCACTAGGATGTACATTTACATCCAAAGGGGTATTTTGACTATGATGCAAGTGCAGGAGCTGCCGCCAGGACCTCGGCACTCAATCAAGCTGATGCCCACCCTTAAACTGTTAGATGCCATGCCAATATCACTGATTAGTGATAAACCATTACAAGGCACTGTACAGTCATAACAATCCCAAGATTGCTATGAATAGTCCCCAATGGGGACTTAAAAAATGTAGAATAAATTGTTAAAAAAAGGAAAAATGTAAATAAGTCCCTCCTCTTAAAAAATTTATTAAACATTAAGAAACATTTCTGAACTAATGGAATGTTTATTATCCTGTACAGTAAAAGGCATAAACGGTAAGAAAATATATAATTAAGAAACAAAGTCCAAAATTGTTGAACACAAAAAATGGAATAAAAAGTAATCAGAAATTACATTTACAGATAAAAATTTGTACTGGTGCAAAAGTGGTACCCATAAAGCCTACAGATCACGGCACAAAAAAATTAGCCCTCATACAGCCCTGTATATAGAAAAATAAGAAAGTTATAAGGGGGTCAAAATAGGGCAATTTTAAGCATACATATTTTGTAAAAAAAAAAAAGCACTACGGTAATATTAACCTGTTGGGGATGAAGGGCATACCTGTACGCCCTTCGCCTGCTCCCTTTCTATAACATGGGGCCACGCAGCGGGTCAGGCCTAGCCTCTAACAATGGGCGGGACCTGTGGCTAATAGCGTGCATCACCGATAAGGGTGGTATTAACCCTTTAGACGTGGTGTTCAAAGCTGATCGCCGCATCTAAAGTTACAAAAATACACTCCCGGCAGCTCAGTCAGGCTGATTGGAACCGTCGCAGTGAAATCGCGATGTCCCAATCAGCTAAGATGCAGCATGAGGGTGCCTTACCTGCCTTCTGTGTGTCCGATCGCAGAATGACTGCTCCGTGCCTGAGATCCAGGCAGAAGCAGCTAAGCGGTGATAACATTGATCAATGCTATTGTACAACAAATGATTGTGTGAAATGTTACAGCCTCCTATGGGGGGCTACAACATTGCAAAAAAAAAGTGTGAAAAAAAGTTAATAAAGATCACTTAAAGGGGTATTCCAGGAAAAAAACTTTTTTTTTTTTTTTTTATATCAACTGGCTCCAGAAACAGATTTATAAATTCCTTCTATTAAAAAATCTTAATCATTTCAATAATTATCAGCTGCTGAAGTTAAGTTGTTATTTTCTGTCTGGCCACAGTGCTCTCCGCTGACATCTCTGCTTGTCTCGGGAACTGCACAGAGTAGAAGAGGTTTGCAATGGGGATTTTCTTTTTAACTGGGTGGTTCACGAGACACGTGTCATCAGAGAGCACTTAGACAGAAAATAACAACTCAACTTCAGCAGCTCATAAGTACTGAAAGGATTAAGATTTTTTAATAGAAGTAATTTACAAATCTGTTTAACTTTCTGGAGCCACTTGATATATAAAAAAAGTTTTTTTTCCTGGATAACCCCTTTAACCCCTTCCCTAATAAAAGTTAGAATCACCCCCCTTTTCCATAAAAAAAAACTGCGTAAATAAAAATAAACACATGTGGTATCGCAACATGCATACATGTCCGGACTATAGAAGTATAGCATTGATTAAACTGTATGGTTAATGACACAAAAAAATTTCCAAAGTCAAAAATAGCGTATTTTTGATCACTTTTTATACCATAAAAATGTATATAAAGCAATCAAAAAGTTCCATCAAAACAAAAATTGTACTGGTAAAAACTTCAGATCATGGCACAAAAAATTAGCCCCATACTGTCTCATATCTGGAAAAATGAAAAAGTTATAGGGGTCAGAAAAGGACAATTTTAAACATTTAAATTTTTGTACATGTAGTTATGATTTTTTCCAGAAGTACGACAAAATAAAACCTTTTATAAGTAGGGTATCATTTTAATCATATGGACCGACAGAATAAAGAGAAGGTGTCATTTTTACAGAAAAATTTACTGCATAGAAACGGAAGCCTCCAAAAGTTACAAAATGCGTTTTCTTTCTTCGATTTTGTCGCACAATGATTTTCTTTTCCGTTGTGCAGTAGATTTTTGGGTAAAATGACTGATGTCATTACAAAGTATAATTGGTGGTGCAAAAAAAAAGTCATCGTATGGATTTTTAGGTGCAAAATTGAAAGGGTTATGATTTTTAAAAGGGGAGGAAGGAAAAAACAAAGTGCAAATATGGAAAAACCCTCCGTCCCCAAGGGGTTAAAAGCACTGCAGTAATGATACATTTTAACCTAAATTGACATGAATAGCTAAAAAATTTAGTAAAGGAAATATTATCCCATAATACACAGACATAGTTAACTTTAGAGTGAGCAGCCCAGGTCCAGGCACTGATGATTTCCTTGCACAGAACACATTTATTGCGGTATGATAAGTAATTGGACTAAAGTATTTCCCAGAACCTAATAATATCATATGAACTGGAGAGCAGCATTACACACCATTTCCTAATTAAATATAGTATTGCACAGACACCATCTTGGGCATCCCTTGGGCTATCATTTTTCTTTTTCAATTACAGATATGTGTAGTAGAGTTGACCTAATACTGAGAGGATCTCTGTACATAAAAGATTTCCTACAGCTACTCTTTACCGTACTGACTGGGGGAATATTTCAGTACTATAGTCAAGGACACTTACTGTCGGTAAGTTATTGTCATAGTTTGCACTATTATGAATGGGATCCAGTTTTTATATGGTATCCTTTCTTATTAATTGTAGCTTTTTTGATCAAATATTGGTTCAAGAATCAACATGGACCCACTCAAATATAGAACACTTAGCAATAGGAGTTCCTAATCGGGACACTGCTCTTGTTTCCCACTAAGTATATATAATTTGTGCCAAAGACATGAATGCTAATTGTGGAGTCAATGTTCGCCTATGCTATTGTCTCATCACTAACAGCAAGCCTTCTATAAATACAAGGGCCATTCATGCATACCACTAATGAGCAGACTTCACAAGTCCTTTATTTGCAAATGTCATACTATTGTTCACTTGCACAGTAAAAAGATGACCTGTGATTATGGCTTACAGACAGACGCATATTAATTGTGCAAAGTGACAGCCACATTATATTTAAAGGGGTTGTATAGCATTAGAAAAGCATGGCTGCATTCTAAAAAAAAAAATGACACACCTATCCACAGGTTCTGTCTGGTATTGAAGCTCAACACCAATGAAGTAAATGGGGCTGAGCTACAAGACTAAATATAACCATTCTTAAATTTCCATTGTGAAACCTGCACGTGATAAAAAAAAATGATATAACGATAATAAGCTACGCTGAGATTGGTTGCTATGGGCAAAACCAGAAAGGTCTGGTTTCGAAAAGATTAATAAATATTCCAGTTAGTCCTTGGGAAAGTCACTTACTTATGCCACACCAACCATCAGTTAAGAAATATGGTAAAATCTACAGTAATTCCAACCGAACCTAAAATAATTAGACTGACACACATCCTTTATAGTCATCGATCCTGGTCAATCAGATCCTGACAATACTTAACATCTTTAATCATCAAAGAGGCACCAATATTATTATAACAAACCAAAGGTACAGAGTACGGCACTGCTGATTAAATGGCAAATGGGCAGCTCTCAGGTGTATATATGAAGCAAAATCCATATGTCTGGTGCTCAGTCCAGGAATGTCAGATAAATCCAAATGAGCAAGATATAGAATGAAGGAAGGCACTCACCCAGGTTGAAGCTTCAGTGTACGGAAGTACGACACAGCTGTTACCTGCACGGTGAGGTCCTCGGCGTTCCTGTCTGACACCACCACTCTGTTCGTTCAATAAAGAATACACTGAAGCTTCAACCTGGGTGAGTGCCGTCCTTCATTCCATATCTTGACCAATATTATTATGTCTGAAGTTATAAAAAAAACTTTTGGGTGTCTGTACTCAAAAGGGTATTTGAAGTATATTACATTGTACAGTCTACGGTTAGTTGTGTTACAAAAAAATAGATCTGGGGAAATGTTTATCCAAAACATGGTTTAACATTAAACATTTTGAAATCACTTAGGCAAAAATAGTTCATGTACAGTATGCCACATAAGTGAGTACACCCTCACATTTTTAGAAATATTTTCTTATATCTTTTTATCTAACAACACTGAAGAAATGACACTCTACTACAATGTTAAAGGGGTTATCCAGGAAAAAACTTTTTTTTTATATATCAACTAGCTCCAGAAAGTTAAACGGATTTGTAAATTACTTCTATTAAAAAATCTTAATCCTTTCAGTACTTATGAGCTGCTGAAGTTGAGCTGTTCTTTTCTGTCTAAGTCCTCTCTGATGACACGTGTCTCGGGAACCGCCCAGTTTAGAAGCAAATCTCCATAGCAAACCTCTTCTACTCTGCTCTCTGCTGACATACCTGCTTGTCTCGGGAACTGCACACTGTTGCCAGACAGACAACAACAACTCAACTTCAGCAGTTGATAATTATTGAAAGGATTAAGATTTTTTAATAGAAGTAATTTACAAATCTGTTTACTTTTCTGGAGCCAGTTGATATATAAAAAAAGTTTTTTCATGGAATACCCCTTTAAGTGGTGAGTACACAGCCTGCATAAAATAATGGCTCGACATAACAGCACAGCCATTAATGTCTAAATCTTAACAACAAAAGTGAGTACAAAAATGTACAGATTGAACCTTATTAGCCATTTTCCCTTCCTGGTGGCATGTAACTCGTTAGTGTTTACAAGGTCTAAGGTGTTAATGGGGAGCAGGTTACTTAAATTTGGTGTTATCCTTCTCACACTCTTTAATACTGGTTAATAAAAATCCAACATGGCACCTCATAGCAAAGAACTCTCGAGAATCTGAAAAAAAAATCTGGAAAAAAAAAATGTGCGTCATATCCAGAGGTTGTCTTTAGTCAGTGCTCTGACCATATGCCCCACACTGCATCAAATTGGTCTGCATGGCTGTCGTCCCCAATTAAAGCCTTTTTCATAGATTAACCGAAAGAAAGAAAGCTTATCACTGCTGTATCACTGCAATGATGTCCTGTGGTTCGATGAGATCAAAATAAACTTCTTCTGTTTAGATGGGGACAAGTGTTTGTGAGGACACCCAGGCAACAAAGACAAGTGTATCTTGCCTACACTCAATCATTGTGGTTGGAGTGTCATGGTGTGTGGTTGCATGAGTGCTCCTGGCACTGGATAGCTACACTTAATTGAGGGAACCATGGATGAAAACATGTACTGTGACATACTGAAGTAGAGACTGATCCACTACCTTCGGAGACAGGGCAGCAGGGCAGTATTCCAATATCCCAAACAGATCTCCAAGATGACCGCTTGCCTAACAATGATGCCTATAGGAAAAGGCGTGAAAAACACATGTTGTTTTGGCACTTGAATGCATGATAGGATGAGGAAATAACACTAAGATGACATCAGAGTAGTCCAGCTTAGTTTGCAGCTAGCAGCAAAATCACATGACCACAAAATCACATGACCACAGGTTATGTACCTGCATGGCTGTCGTCCCCAAAGAAAGCCTTTTTCATAGATTAACCGAAAGAAAGAAAGCTTATCACTGCTGTATCACTGCAATGATGTCCTGTGGTTCGATGAGATCAAAATAAACTTCTTCTGTTTAGATGGGGACAAGTGTTTGTGAGGACACCCAGGCAACAAAGACAAGTGTATCTTGCCTACACTCAATCATTGTGGTTGGAGTGTCATGGTGTGTGGTTGCATGAGTGCTCCTGGCACTGGATAGCTACACTTAATTGAGGGAACCATGGATGAAAACATGTACTGTGACATACTGAAGTAGAGACTGATCCACTAGACAGGGCAGCAGGGCAGTATTCCAATATCCCAAACAGATCTCCAAGATGACCGCTTGCCTAACAATGATGCTTATAGGAGAAGGCGTGAAAAACACATGTTGTTTTGGCACTTGAATGCATGATAGGATGAGGAAATAACACTAAGATGACATCAGAGTAGTCCAGCTTAGATTGCAGCTAGCAGCAAAATCACATGACCACAGGTTAGCCAATCATTGATTGCATTATGTTACAAAAAGCTCCAAGGCCAATCAGGAGACAGCATAGGGGTTGAGTTTAAAACCCCATGCAATGCATCACGACCACCATCTTGGAGAGGAAGCTGACCAATGAGAAGTGCACAGAAGAACTATGCATTCACTTCCAGGCAGTGGAAGAGAGAGGTGGTGTCTGGTAACTATAAAAGAAAATACACTAAGCGATTGTCTGAGCTAGTGATTGTGTGTCTGTATACAAGAGTGTGAAGTATTCAAGTGAGTGTAAGTATAAAAGTGAGAGGGACTTAAAATTAAGGGACTTTAAATTCAGGGAGTTTAATTGAAATATTAGATTTTTGTTTTACTGTAAATTTTTGCAATCCCCATATCTAGTATGGCCTCCATGTTGGAAAAGGCAGTCCAGTGTTCATCTTGCACAGTGTATGTAATCCTTAAACAGCAGTTTGAGGATGCATATTGTTGTGTGAGATGTGTGTGACTTGTTCATTTGGAAGCCCAGATCCTGGATCTAGAGGAGCAACTGGCAACACTGAGATGCATTGACAACTTGGAGAGGAGTCTCCTGCTCACTGAGCAAGTACTTTCTGGGGTAGAGGTGGGGGAGGATAGTGGGACGGAGGTGCAGTACAGTCAGGCCGCTAGCTGGGTTACAGATAGAAAACAGGGTAGAGGGAAAAGTGTCAGGGAGGCTAGTCCTGATCTGGCACACCTTAACAAGTTTGCCTGGTTGGCAGATGAGGGGATGCCATTTCAGATCTTGCAGTACTGCAACAAGATAATGCTAGTAGTGGTATACTGGTGGTGGGGGGGGCTCAATTATTAGGAGAATAGACAGGGCGATCTGTCACAAAGACCGGGATCGCCGAGCAGTGTGTTGTCTTTCTGGCGCTCGAGTTCAGCACATCGTGGATCAGGTTGACAGATTGCTGGGTGGGGCTGGAGAGCACCCAGCAGTCATGGTACATATTGGCACCAATGACAAAGTAAGAGGTAGGTGGAGTGTCCTTAAAAATTATTTCAGGGACTTAGGCCGCAAGCTTAAGGCAAGGACCTCCAAGGTAATATTTTCTGAAGTATTACCTGTACCTCAAGCCACACCAGAGAGGTAGTGGAAGATTAGGGAGCTAAACAAGGGGCTCAGAAGCTAGTGTAGGAAGGAGGGGTTTGGGTTCATGGAGAACTGGGCTGACTTCACTGTCAGATAACGGCTCTACCATAGGGACGGGCTGCACCTCAATGGGTAGGGGTCAGCTGTGCTTGGGGAGAAGATCGCTAGAAGGTTGAAGGAGTGTTTAAGCAAGGGACTGGGGGGAGGGAACCTACAACATTGAGGGGGAAGATAGAGAAGTGGGACTTATTATTGTACCTGGGGGTGGAGCGGAGGAAGTGGTTAGTAGACATGCGCACAACCAAAAATTTTGTTTCGTTTTGTTTAGTTTTTTTTCGGATAAAAAATTGTTTGGTTCTGTTAAACCTTCGGGATACAGTAACTCCTTTTATTCTGTTTTCGGATGCATTCGTATGTTTTTTTCGGTTCTATTCGTAAACTTTTCGGCTTTCGGATGAATTTGTTATTTCGCATCTTTTCGTTATACATGTTGTTAGTTTTATTTTAGTTTTTGGCCGATTTCGTTTTTATGGTTATTGGAGATGGAGATTCCTTTTTTAATAACATTTCGTAGGGTACCATTAACCCCTTACCGACCACGGACGTAAATGTACGTCCTGGTTTGGCGGGACTTCATGCACCAGGACGTACATTTATGTCCTGTGTATGACCGCGAACATCGGAACGGTGCTAAAGATAATTATCTGTCCCAAATGGTACAGGGCCCGACCAGAGGGGTGCCCTACTAGACTTATTATTAACCAACAGACCTGACAGAGCAACATATGCGCAATTAGAAGGACACCTAGGAAATAGTGATAATGATATAATACATTATAACTTGTTCTTCAATAAGGGTATCTCTCGAGGGGCCACAAAAACAATTAACTTTAGGAATGCTTAACTTTATTTATGCTGGGGATCGCCCCTAGCAACGGACTACAAGGGCAGGATCTGCTCCCCCAGTATAAATGCACAACTGCATTTGGGGTTGAGCACCTCCAGCCATTTGAGACCACGTTTTTTGTTGTTGTTTAAAAATGTATACTTGGAAGTGTGTAAACTCCATATGTTAATGCGCCTTGAACATTTTCCAGGCAGCATTAAGGTTGCACCTGTGAGGCCATGCACCTATATCAGCCAACTTGGGTGGGGCTTGTAGCCTGTCTCTCCCTCCTCCCATTGTATGTGTGCTCAGTCACACTGGAGGCAACTGGGAGCAGGCTGCATGTCGGCCTAATGCGGCTGTAATTGCCCACTGGCCCCTGGTTTTTGCTTATCACGCACAGGTAGGTTAGCGTTAGGTTCCGTGCCATTTGAGAAACCTTGGCGTTGGTGTGCGGGCTCTGGTATGTCCTTCATATAAGGATATACTGGCGAATGTCTCAATTTTAACATCAGTGTTGAGGAATAGCCAATGTCATTGTATACATCTACCACAGTAGTGCACCTAAATTTCTGTATTGTATTATTCTAATTGTTAAACATCCACACCGTTTATCTGGTGTAGGATTCTATTGTGGCACTTGTAGTCCACTGCAGGCATCCTCCATTGTATGCATTTTGATGCTGGGGATCGCCCCTAGCAACAGACTACAAGGGCAGGATCTGCTCCCCCAGTATAAATGCACAACTGCATTTGGGGTTGAGCACCTCCCGCCATTTGAGACCATGTTTTTGTTGTTGTTTATCATCTATCAAACGTACCAGATATAGGCCTGCTTGTCTGATCAGCTCTGGAGTACTGACAGCAATGCTGCTTCATCGGTAGGCTTAAGAAAAAACCTTCCAGTTTGGCACATCAGATGCAGAAAATGTGGCACTGTGTATTCTCTGCAAACATAAAATTAACCATGGCCAGGGTATGAGTATAGGAACTACATCTCAATGTAGGTGCATGAAGCCGCATCACAAGGCCACATTAGTCAGAAGCCTCACAATGTGTAAAAGAACTTCTGCCTCAAATCTCTTTATCTAGTAGTCAGTCCTTTTCATCAGGCAGTGCATTCTCTGTCTTGTCCTCATTACTATCCTGTTGTGTCCTTCCATCAGTTATTTATTGGGGAATCAATGTCAGAAAGACAACAGTGTTCGCCCAGTCACCCTGTTGTAGTGTGCCTATATTCACACCTAGCCAAGCGGTTGGTGGTGCAGGCGTGACCGTACTATCTTGTTGACTCCCCAGAATTTAGGTAACTAATGGGGTGTGCCCAACCCAGGTGAGGCACACCTAGTCACCATAATTTTGCCCAAAAAAAGAAAGCCATCCTAGCTTTGCACAATCATGTAGCAGGCAGGGTGAGTCACTTTGTGTTGTCTGTGTGCAGCACAGACATACCATGGGAGAAACTGGGAGTTGTAGATATTACCGGGCTAATAAATGTCTTTTATGGCCAATTGGATCAACATTTTGTAAAACAAGGCTCCACCATGATGAGGCTAGGAAATAGTAGTGACACCCCACAGTTGCACCGATCCCCTTCAACTTCTGACACCTGCCGCCTATCCTCCTCCTCATCCAGGTTCTCCTCTATGGACATCTTACATCCCCTTAGTGGTAATAGAGTAACTTATCTTCCTCCTCCTCCCTTTTTTTATCAATGCAAAGTCAAGCACTGCCATGGTGTATTACCGTATTTATCAGCGTATAACACGCACTTTTTAGGCTAAAATATTTAGCCTAAAGTCTACCTGCGTGTTATACGTCGATAAGCCGCTGCAGTTCATTGATTTAAAGCGGGCTCTTTAAATCATTGAGCTGCAGCGGCTTTGCAGGTGCAGAGACCGCCAGCGCTGCCGGCTTCTCTGCCCCTGCCTGTCCTGGGGTCTAGAGCCCTGCTGCCGGCCCTTCTCTCCCCCTGGCTATTGGTGCCGGCGCCCCATTGCCGGCGCCGATAGCCAGGGAGAGAGAAGCAGCGCCAGCAATGGGGCAGCGGTGCCGACAGACAGGGGGAGAGAAGGGGCAGCGGCACCCATTGCCGGCGCTGCTGCCCAGTTGCCTCCCCCATCCCCGGTTGTATAATTACCTGTTGCCGGGGTAGGGTCCGCGCTGCTTTAGGCCTCCGATGTGCGTCCCCTGCGTCGTTGCTATGCGCTGCGAGACGCAATGACGTCACACCAGAGTAACTGCTAAACCTGATCAAGAAAAGCCACACAGGAGTCACAGAAGTTGCTGCCCTGTCTGCAGCAGGAAGTTATAGTATTCCTCAACACTGCCTCATTTGCATTGTTCCAACACTGTAGAATTAAACATTACACATGTTGGACTGCCTGTACCAGGAGTGTAAAGCAATGAACGACTGCCTATTGCAGCAGACAGCTTTTGGAGCCAGTGTTTTGTTTTTTTACCAGATGCTGAACCAGATGCTGAAAATGTGGCACTGTGCCTTCTCTGCAAACATAAAGTAATGACAACAAAGACCATGACCAACCATGGCAGTATAGGAAAAAGGAGGAACAAGCAGGGCCCCTTAACCTCTTAAGGACCAATGATGTACCGGTACGTCCTTTGTCCACTCCCGTTCTATACCGCAAGGCCACGGCGGGGCCCCGCATCATAGCGGGTTGGACCCGGCACCTAGCAATGGCCGGGACCCATGGCTAATAGCGCACGGCACTGATCGGGTGCCGCACGCTATTAACCCTTTAGACGCGACGTTCAAAGTTGATCGCTGCATCTAAAGTGAAACTAAACTACCCATGGCTAGCTCAGCGAGCTGTTCGGGATGGCCGTGGTGAAATCGCGGCATTCCGAACAGCTGTAGGACAGAAGGAGGGTCCCTTACCTTGCCTCCTGTTGTCCGATCACAGAATGACTGCTCAGTGCCTGAGATCCAGGCATGAGCAGTCAAGCAGCAGAATCATTGATCAATGGTTTCCTATGAGAAGCCATTGATCAATGTAAAAGATCAGTGTGTGCAGTGTTATAGCCCCCCTATGGGAGCTATAACATTGCAAAAAAAAAGTTTTAAAAAAGTGAATAAAGATCATTAAACCCATTCCCTAATAAAAGTTTGAATCATCCCCCTTTTCCCATAAAAAAAAAAAACAGGGGAGGGAGGAGTCTGTGAAATTCCTCGCCCTACAGTCACAACTCCAATCCCTTGAGTTACTCCACAAACGGACCCAACAGGACCTAGTATACAGAGACCTTATAAAAGTACATACTGAACTCCTGACACATCTGAACGCCAAACACAGACACTACAGACAACTGACGGGAAAGCTATTTTATTGAGTGGGGAAACAAATCGGGAAAACTTTTAGGGCACTTAAAATGAGAAAGTCTTCTCTTTTTATCCCGTCTATAAAATCACACTCTGGCACCCCCACATACCTTACACCTGCAATCTTGGATTCCTTTCGGCACTATTATATGTCCTGGTATAACCTCTCCAAACCCCAAATCTCTTCAACCCTGTCGCCCGGCACGCCCACACTGTCTCAATATATCATGAACACAGCCTGCCCCCAGCTACCGTTGGAGGCCATACAGGCAATGGAGGATCCATTTTCACATGAGGAATTATTATCTGCTATTGCCTCGATGCCGGCTGGCAAAAGCCCTGGCCCCGACAGCTGCTCCTCCAAATTCTATAAACTCCTCCAGACTGAGCTCGATCCTCCCTTGCTTGCTGCCTTTAACTCCATCTCGGCTACATCTCCACCTCCTCCCTCTTTTCTACGGGCGTTCATTACTGTCCTCCCCAAGGAAGGAAAGGACCCCCAACTCTGCCCCAGCTACAGACCCATTTCACTTCTCAATTCTGACACTAAACCATTTGCAAAGCTCCTCGCTAACAGGTTGACTCCGTACATGAACCTCCCAGTCCACCCGGACCAAGTCGGCTTCGTAAGAGGCCGTGAGGCCAGGGAGAATTTAAATGGCAACCTTCCTCCTTACAATACTTAGGAATCCAAGTGCCGCCACACACCTTGAACGCATACAGACTTAATTATTCCCCAATCTTACATAAGCTCCGCACTGATCTATCCAAATGGGAGAGGAAAGACTTCTCCTGGATAAGCAGAATAAATATCCAGTAAATGAACGTCCTCCCACGTCTACTTTATCTTTTCTCCTGTCTGCCTGTAGTCCCCCCCCCGATAATTCTTCTGTGAACTTACCTCCATACAAACCAACTTCGTATGGGCCCATAAACACCCCAGACTGGCAAGACACACCCTGCTCAGGAAGAAATGGGAGGGTGGCCTAGCCCTCCCTGACTTCTTCTCCTATTACCTATCGACTGTACTTACCCTTATACTGGACTGCTTCCAACATACCTCAGATAAACAATGGATTTGATTGGAATCTTACATGGTGGGATGTGACCTGAGAGAACTCTTGTGGGCACCCCGTCAACCTGCTCGCTTCTCCTTCCTTCACGTGACTCCACCGGTCCTCACTTCCATCAGCCAATCCAAGAAACAATATACGTCCCGATTATCCCTCTTTATCCCAAACTGCCCCCTCATGTCCCTATTTAATAATCCTGCCTTCCCCCCAACACAGTTCTGCACATCCTTCCTGCAATTCTCCAACAGGAACTATGTTATGTTCCAATATCTGCTGACATGCTCCACACTAAAACCCCTTGAAGCCATATTGGAAGAATCCAGCCCTTCCCCTACACATCATTTTCAGTGCGCCCAACTCCATCATTTTTACGCTGCCTCAAAGCACATTCTGCATCTACACATTCTGCATCTACACCATCTCCCACACTGTTAGTGATTTATATCCTCTTGTCCTGGAATCGCAGACGAATGCACCAATACCCTTTAAAGTCGGCTGGGAGAAAGACATAGGCCACCCTATACCTAAGTCGGACTGGACATCTGCTCTTGCCCGATGCTATTCCGCCTCTCTTTCCTGTAAGGCCAAAGAGATTAATTATAAGGTTCTATTGAGATGGTGTCGAGTTCCAGCACTGTTAGCACATATGTTCCCGGGGACCTCGGACCTGTGCTGGAGGTACTCCTCTGAAAGGGGAACAATGTTACACATCTGGCTTACCTGCTCATCCCTATCGGGATTCTGGTCTAGTGTCATTGATATCATCAATCGTGTTACCAAGGTGAGACTTCAGCACACGCCCGAACCCCTACTACTCTCCATTCTGCCCGCATCGATCCCCAAACACAGCGCATGTTTACTCTCGTTCGTGCTCCTGGCGGCTAGAACAGTGGTACATAGGCTCTGGAAATCTCGGGCCGCACACCTACTGTCTCTGCAAGGTTACAGGAAATCTTCCGCCTACACAGATTTGAGGAACTGCTGTCGGATTCCCCCAGACAAATGTCCAAATACACCCTTAAAGGCAACTTCATCGACACCTTTGCCACCGGAGTATCAACTGATTTTGAGAGACTCTGCAAACCCTCCAACAGACCTAAGGGCTCCAGCAACCTCACATTTCAACAGAGAAAAGCCATCAAAGAACTGGCAGATGACCCCGACATCGTCATTAAATCAGGGGACAAAGGCGGCGGCATCGTCCTACCTAACAGAACAGACTACCTGAAGGAATCACAAAGGATCCTCTCCAACCGCACCTTCTATAGCAAGCTGTCAAGAAACCCCATCACTGACCAACAAAAAGAACTCAGCAAATTACTCAACCATGGTCTGACAGAGGGTATCATCACAAAGCAGGAGTACAACTATATTAACATCACAGAACCGGACACACCTTTGTTCTACTACCTGCCAAAAGTACACAAAGACCAAAAGAACCCACCCGGCAGACCTATAATCGCCGGCATCAACTCCTTGACATCAAATCTGTCACAGTACGTGGACATCATCCTACAGCCATACGTCCAAGCGCTGCCCTCTTATACCAGGGACACCACAGACTTTATCAGCTCCATCCTCGAGGTTAAGTGGGAAAGTCACTACAGCCTGTTGACTATGGACATTACATCACTGTATACCATCATTGACCACCAACTGGGGATTGCTCCCACTTTCTTCAAAGTGATCCCACCATGCCACCACTTCAACGCCAATTCATCTTGGATAGCATCCTCTTCATCCTGCAGAACAACACGTACCAGTTCAATGGCAGCATCTACCACCAGTGCTGTGGCACAGCGATGGGGAGCCGATTCGCACCTAGTCTCGCTAACCTCTTCATGGGACACTTCGAAGATACAGTACTGTACAGACATGAACTTTTCAAACACTGCATATTGTATAAAAGAAACATAGATGACATCTTCATCATCTGGGACAGTTCCAAGGAAAACCATAACAACTTCCTCACGTCCCTCAATGAAAACTCCTGGAACATCCAATTCACCTCTAACCACTCAAGGGACTCCATTGAATACCTGGATGTCATTGTCTACCACACTGAGGACAACCAGGTCCAGACTAAGACGTACTTCAAGTCAGTGGATGGGAACAGCTACCTCAACTATGACAGCTGCCACTTTAAGAAGTGGACCCAGAACATCCCCTTTGGTCAATACAAAAGAATCAGAAGAAACTGCACCGAACCCTCTGATTTTGTGGACCAAAGTAGAATCCTGGACCAGCGTTTCAAATCCAAAGGCTACCCCACCTCACTCATCAACCAGAGCAAACTCAAGGCTAGCAAATTTTCACAGAAAGAGTGTTTAAAACCTAAGGTCACCAACAATGACCAGCCTGAACATACCCACTCCTTCAACTTCATCACTACCTACCACGATGACCACAAAAACATCAAGAAAATCATCACGGACCACTGAAAAACTTTCCTGCTGGACCCCTTCCTCAAAGAGATTTTGCCACCCAGACCTAATATTACTTTCAGGAAGAACAAATCTCTCAAGAATATGCTGGCACCCAGTAAACTGAAAGCACCTAAGAAACAAACTACCCTGCTGGACACCCCACCTGTCACCAGCTCATATAAGTGCCGCAGACCCCTCTGCAAATGCTGCAACAACATTGCGAACAAATGCACCAAGTTCACCTGCAAGATCACCAACATCACTTACCCCATCAGGAGTTTCATTAACTGCAGCACCTCCTACGTGATCTACCTCTGAGTGCCCCTGTGGTCTTCAGTACATCGGGCGTACCATCCAGCCATTGAATCAGCGCATTAACAAGCACAGATCCAATATCACCAAGGGGTACCAACTCTACAGTGTCTCCAGGCATGCAGCGGAAAAGCACAGCAGCGACTTCAGGTGTCACACCATCACACCCATTGAACACATCTCCGCTGACACCGCCCACCGCTTCGCAGCACTGAGGAAATGTGAAAACTTCTGGATCTTCACCCTCATAGTTACATAGTTACATAGTTACATAGTTAGTACGGTCGAAAAAAGACATATGTCCATCAAGTTCAACCAGGGAATTAAGGGGTAGGGGTGTGGCGCGATATTGGGGAAGGGATGAGATTTTATATTTCTTCATAAGCATTAATCTTATTTTGTTCCAGGAATGTATCTAATCCTGTTTTAAAGCTGTTAATTGTTCCTGCTGTGACCAGTTCCTGAGGTAGACCGTTCCATAAATTCACAGTCCTCACGGTAAAGAAGGCGTGTCGCCCCTTGAGACTAAACTTTTTCTTCTCCAGACGGAGGGAGTGCCCCCTCGTCCTTTGGGGGGGTTTAACCTGGAACAGTTTTTCTCCATATTTTTTGTATGGGCCATTTATATACTTATATACGTTTATCATATCCCCCCTTAAACGTCTCTTCTCAAGACTAAACAATTGTAACTCCTTTAATCGCTCCTCATAGCTAAGATGTCCCATGCCCCATATTAGTTTAGTCGCGCGTCTCTGCACCCTTTCTAACTCCGCAGTGTCCCTTTTATGGACAGGTGACCAAAACTGAACAGCATATTCCAGGTGAGGCCGTACCAATGCTTTATAAAGGGGGAGTATTATGTCCCTGTCCCTTGAGTCCATGCCTCTTTTGATACATGACAATATCCTGCCGGCTTTGGAAGCAGCAGCCTGACATTGCATGCTATTCTGTAGTCTGTGATCTACAAGTACACCCAGATCCTTCTCTACCAGTGTCTCTGCCAGTTTAATCCCCCCTAAGACATACGACGCATGCAGGTTATTAGTACCCAGATGCATAACTTTACATTTATCCACATTGAACCTCATTTGCCAAGTGGATGCCCAGACACTTAGTCTATCCAAGTCATCTTGTAACTTATGCACATCCTCTATAGACTGTACCGTGCTACAAAGCTTGGTGTCATCTGCAAAGATAGAAACAGAGCTGTTAATACCATCCTCTATATCATTGATAAATAAATTAAACAACAGCGGTCCCAGTACTGAACCTTGGGGTACACCACTAATAACCGGGGACCAATCAGAGTACGAATCATTGACCACCACTCTCTGGGTACGATCCATGAGCCAGTGTTCAATCCAGTTACAAACTAAAATTTCCAAACCCAAAGACCTTAACTTACCTGTCAGAAGTCTATGAGGGACAGTATCAAACGCTTTAGCAAAATCCAGAAACACTATATCCACAGCCATTCCTCTGTCAAGGCTTCTACTCACCTCTTCATAAAAGCAAATTAGATTGGTTTGACAACTTCTATCCTTAGTAAACCCATGCTGGCTATCACTTATAATACAATTATCCCCTATGTATTCCTGTATGTAATCCCTTATAAGTCCTTCAAACAATTTACCCACAATGCACGTTAAACTTACCGGTCTATAGTTTCCTGGGGAAGACCTAGAGCCCTTTTTGAAGATTGGCACCACATTCGCCTTGCGCCAGTCCCTTGGCACAATACCAGACACCAGAGAATCTCTAAATATCATGAACAGGGGTACAGATATTACTGAACTTACCTCTCTAAGAACTCTTGGGTGTAGTCCATCCGGTCCTGGGGATTTGCTTACATTTATATCACTTAACTTACCTTGTACCATCTCTACATTAAGCCAGTTCAGTACATTACATGATGTGTTACCAGCACTGACCTGGCCAATGTCAGCTCCTCCTTCCATAGTATATACAGAACTAAAGAACCCATTCAGTAGCTCAGCCTTCTCTTGATCGCCTGTGACAACCTCCCCATTATCATTATTAAGGGGTCCTACATGCTCTGTCCTTGGTTTTTTTGCATTTATATATCTAAAAAAATATTTAGGATTAGTTTTGCTTTCTTTGGCCACCTGTCTCTCATTTTGAATTTTTGCTGTTTTTATTACATTTTTACAGATTTTATTAAGCTCCTTGTACTGTTTAAATGTTATAGCTGACCCATCAGATTTGTATTTTTTGAACGCTATTTTTTTGTTGTTTATTGCTCTTTTAACATCATGTGTCAGCCATGTAGGATTTAGTTTTAATCGTTTATATTTGTTCCCCTTTGGTATATATTTAGCTGTATAGTTATTTAGAGTTGATTTAAAGATGTCCCATTTACCTTCTGTATCAGTCAAAACTTTGACACATTCTGGTCTGAATGAATACATCGAAAACGTCACGTAATACATACGTCCCGATGACATAATTACATCCGCACCAGATGACTCCTCACTGCGGGACAAGCTGACAGCAAGCCACCGCCGAAATCACCTGTCTCTCCCCTTCTACCTCTTTACTCCCCTATAGGTTTACAGCTCCTCCATTACAATTTCCAAGTATGTTCCGGGTTTCGATGACAGCCGTACCAGATGCCTCCTCAATGCGGGACAAGCCGACAGCAAGCCGCCGTTTGGGGAAGGGAGAGACCACCTGTCTCTCCCTTCCCCGTCTACCTCCTTACTCCCTTACAGGTTTCCAGCTCCTCCATGACAAGTTCCGAGTGTGCTCCGGACTTCGAGATCAGATGACAGCCCGCCCGGATGATGATAAAGTCTGACATCGGCATCTTGACAGCACTACAACACATCCTTCTTTATGATTGGTCGCCACCGGGACCTGCCCAGCAGCTATTGGTCGTATTATTCAAAATGGATTTGCCGCCGACGCCTCTAGGAATCTCCCGGAAATGATATACTCGTCTTCACTCTGATTGGACGCCACCCGGACTGATCTAACAGCGATTGGCTGACGTTTTTGAACTTTTTTGAACTTTATTCCACCGCCACCAGTGACCCCCGCTCTGATTGGCTCATCTAAGCCAATCAGCCCCCGCCCACTCCCTTTGGACTTATCCCCATACGGTCCATGTTCCCCTATGACATTGTAATTGTACTCAGCATATTACAGACAACCAATCAGCACCCCGCCCACTCCCTTTGGACTTATCCCCATACGGCCCATGTTCCCCTATGACATTGTAACTGTACTCAGCATATTACGGCTCGCTCCTGATTGGCCATCTCCTCACCTCTCGCAGCAAACGGCCAATCAGCTTCAAGGGGCTCGTCTCCATTCATTCCCCACAGCGGCAACCCTGCACAGCGATGACAGCCTCCTCCTACTGCCTCCTGATTGGTCCCACGGACACCGGCAGCTTCTTGATTGGTCGGCACCACGGACAATTCTCGAGGTTCAATTTGTAAAAGACCATACCTATGATTTTTTTACATGTTTTATGTGGTTTTCATGCCCCTTCTTTTAATATGTTTTATTATTTAGGTCTTTAATGCCCGGCCCCTACCTGGCCCCGGCATCCACCCCACATGACGTCACCAGCTCACCTGATTTTCTCATGTATTTAAACACATATACCTGTTACCTTGCCATACAGCAACCACCTGCAATTGAAAAAGGGAGCTGTGACTCCCGAAACCTGTCTTGCTTTATATTTATTATTTTCTTTGATTTCTTACGCTGTAAGAATAAATTATTTTGCATCAATACCCACAACTTGGGTTACTTCCTTCGGAGCGCCAACGCAGCTTTTTTCCTCCAATACTTCTGCAAATACACACTTATCTGGGCACCCTGGACGGCTTTTACGTCCTCTACATGCTTTGGCCAACTCCATTTATCCAACTGACCCTTCCTACCATAACTGAACGATCTCCTACGCCCAGACACTTCTGAGTCCCGATCCCCACACCCCCGCACGACTTGACGCGTCTCCCTTCTCCGACTGTCTGAAGTTATACAGCTGGATGTTGGGGGACCCTCCAGTTGTGTCCGAGCCGCTTGGTAAGTCCTACACCATAAACCTCCGGTCCTCTCATTTCTTTGTCTCTTCCTTCCCTCCTACTCCTCTCCTCTCTGCTCTTCTCTTTTCTCACTCCTTCTCCCCCATTTTCATCTTCTTATCTTATTCTTCCCACTCCCCTACCTACTCCAGCATGTTATACCAGATACTGCATTACTAGGTGGCACCTTAACTGTCTATCAGATTTCCAGCCACAGCTCCTCCACCTGCACGCTTAGGAGTGCCTACTAAGACGACCCTGGCGATCCCAAGCAATACACGACTCTATGAATGACATAGCACTGCCTGCCCCAGCTGGCACTAGTTGTGTAGACCTCCAACTGCGTTAACCTTCCTTGCGTTAACCGCCCGTGTGCCGTCTCTGCCATGGCTGTTACTGTTGTATGAATGTTATGATATTCTCGCCTACTTGCTTTATCTTTTGTTTACTGTTTGTATATTGTAAACTCAATAAAATGTTTTATTGAAAAAAATAATAATAAACGTATGTGGTATCGCCGCGTGCGGAAATTTCCGAATTATAAAAATATATTGCTAATTAAACCGCACGGTCAATGACGTATGCGTAAAAAAAATTCCAAAGTCCAAAATTGTGTATTTTTGGTTACTTTTTATATCATGAAAAAAAAGCGATAAAAAAGTCTGATCAATACAAAAATGGTACTGCTAAAAAGCAGAATTGGTGTCACAAAAAATAAGCCATCATATGGATTTTTAGGTGCAAAATTGAAAGGGTTAGGATTTTTTAAACAGAAAAAACCCTGGTCCTTAAAGCGTACCCATCAAAGCCAACATTTTTTTTAAAATATATCACTCAGTACCTAATCCTGACCATGTAAATCAAAATTTTACATGTCTAGCACCTTTATTTCTTTTTTTATTACACTTTTAATTTAGCTCACTAGCCTGAATTCCTCTCAAAGGGAGGGGCGTGGCCTCACTGTGCAGGTCTCCTCCCCCTCCCTCAGTATGCTGTCTGCTCACATCTCCCCTAGCATTAGCGAAACTACAACTCCCTGTTTGTCCTCACTGACAGTAGTGGGACACAAGCTGACAGTGGGAGGATTTTTCCTCCAGCTGTGAGCCCTGTTCTCACAACTGTCAATCAAGGAAGTGTGTCCATGACATAGGGGATGACACATGGACACAGCATGACTAGTATGTGTCCAAGCAGGCAGGGGGGCAGTTGTTTGACTGGCTTTTTCAGTATGAAATACTGAAAATTTTCTAATGAAAGCAATTGCAAAACCTATTGCAACCTATATACAACATGTAAAAAAAATTCATCTGACAATGCCCATTTAAGGGGTTAAAAAAGCTGGTAAAGATTGCATGTTTTTCTTGCTTGCGTACTGTAGGCATATTGCAAGCTTGAAGGAAAGTATTGGATAGCCACACTCCTCGACCTTTGGTAATAGCCAAAACGGGGATTTTTTTTTAACCTTCTGAAAGGAGAGTAAATAGGATATTTATATGGAGGAGCTACGCAGCCAGCTTGTCACAGATTTGTCACAGATTTCTAACTGCAAACAGCTGCCAAACGGGGTGCATTCTCCCACTGAGTAGACACTCCACTCCCTCTGCCAACACTGCACTACCCAGAACCAGTAGCATCTTCATGTTGGAGTACATGATAACAAAGTTTTTACATCTGATATTCCAATCTGATATGAATTGTCACCAAAGGGATGTACACCCCACCTAAACAACCAGGTTGATGCATACTTAACCTGTGACCTTTCCCTGACAGACACCATGGGGGAAATTTATCATTATATATACACCATTTTCACTGTCTATATTGCGTAAAATATTTTGCGCAGTTGCTTTATTTGCATGTTCTTTTTGCGTAATTTCTGATAGAAGTTTTCATGTGGAATTCGGAGTCACGGTGTACAGTAGAGCTGATTATGCAGTGTACATCGATTTATCAACTGCGTCCTGAATGTTTACACGCACAATCTTTGCACAAATATACTCCATCACGGAGGACATGTAAAATTTTGTCAGAATATGTCCAGCAATATGTAATACATATTTAGAACAGCCTACTAATTTATGATTGTTTTGCCAAATAGTAACTTTATACTGGTTGAAGTTTACAATGCAGGGCTGTCACGAACGGAGGGTTGACATAAGTCTGTAATCTAGTTTAGTTTAAATCATGCAAAAATGCTTTCCAACTGATGCCCTCCCTGATGACTACATTCCCCAGTTTTCAACAGAGATATAGCCTGTTGCCTCAATATCTTCCAATCAATAGACAGGGGAACACAGCGTTACAAACTAATTAACCCTGTGTTATTTGTTCATGCCCTGTACAGCAACGTCCAACCATGTGTCCCAAAATGAGATGCCTTCTTTTGCTTTACTGTACCACTCAAATTTACGGAGTAGTCTAGTGCAGACTAGTGCTACTTGAAATAAAATATCCAAATAAAATATTACTTACCTTCCTGCGTTCTCCCGGAATTCCGCTGCCGCTGATCAGTCCTCTGGTCCGGTCTTCTGCCTACTTCCTATTGAAAGGATTGTCACACGGTGCTCAGCCTATCACTGGCCGAGGCAGGACATCGCTTCGGCCTGTGATAGGCTGAGTGCTTGGGATGATCTGTGCAAACGGAATATGGAAGTTGATGGGACCGGAGGAATGATCAGCTGTAGCGGCGCTCCGGGGGAACGCAGGAAGGTGAATGATTTATATATATATTTTTTAATTTTAGCCCTGGCACAACAAATGAGGAGGAATAGTATGCATAAGACTACTCCATTAATGTCCTCATTTTGAGCTCCAGTAGTTTCCTACGGAGCTCCCCTGCATAAAACTGTGCTAGAATATGGAAATCTAGTATAATAATAATCCACCCTGATTTTTTTCAAAGTTCAGAAGCTTGATTACCCCAGGAATATGGATTTGTCAATATTTATTTTTCTAAAATAATGATCTAAAAGATCTAAAATAATGTTAACATAAGGCAACTTTGATCGAAGGCACAAACCGGCGAGGATGGGAGGGAAGGCAGAATTCTCTGGCTCCATGACGGGAGCTCTGTTACGTGTGAGGAAGAGATGTAGTGCACGGTAGAGCGAGGGGGTGTTTCTACTGGTGCGCACAATTTATCAAGGGATGTGTGCTTTTTTTAGTAAATGTTGCGCAAGGGCGTAAATTAGAGAAGCAGTGGAAAGGAGTAGATCTGTGTCTACAATAGACATATAATGATAAATGCCCCCCTCCCCCCATGAGCCCAGACCCCATGAACTTCTGGGTCACCAGATTACATCATTGGCTAGAACTTGCCCAGTTTGCAATGGGTGTTCTTTCTTGTCCACCCTCCGGTATAACATCAGAGAGAGATTTCAGAGAGGAAGGCATCATTGTGATTAGAGATGAGCGAATTAAAAAAAAATTTGATTTGGCCGGTTCGCCGAATTTAACAAAAAAAATGTGGTTCTGTCCAAATTTATTTGCGGTAATTCTGTATTACAAATGGCTATTTCTGGCCTACAGAGAACCTCAATAGGGGAGTAGAACACTTTGCCTTGCTGTAACACACATAGGGTGTGTGCTAGGTTAGTGAAATAATACTGTTATCCAGTATGACGTACAGATTAGAGGCGTAGCTATTAGAATCACTGTCGCAGAGTTGCACAATGAGAGAGCCTGGAGGTGGCATCAGTATGAGTAGACCATATGGTGGCTGAATGACACAGCATGCAGGTGGAGGCAGCATGAGGAGACCATATAGTGCCTGAATGACACAGCGTGGAGGTGGTGGCAGCATGAGGAAACATTATAATGGCTGAATGACACAGGGTAGAGGTGGCATCAGCATGAGGAGACCACATGGCTGTACAGTGACACAGCCTGGAGTTGGCGGCAGCATGAGGAGACCACATAGTGTCTGAATGACACAACCTGGAGGTGGCGGAAGCATGAGTAGAACATATGGTGGCAGAATAAGACAGTCTGGAGCTGGCATCAGCATGAGAAGAACATGTGGTGGCAGTATGAGACAGCCTGGAGGTGGCATCAGCATCCTAAAAGTAACCCAGTTACATAGTGGGCTGTGGGGGGGCAATGCCAGTACACGGTAATGAAGGAGGGTGAAAAAAGGAGAACTTGGCATCAAATGTGTGGCACCAAGCGGGTGGCAGGATCAGAATAGTAGCTGAGGCAGGTAGGCAGAAAAAAACGGTCTCTTTTGTAAAAGTGTTAGTGTGTACAAGTAGTAAGGCTATGAAAAGCTGGAGAGGTACGGATCGGGCACTGCAAAACTAGGGTAGAATGATGAGGAAGTGGTGTACTAGCAATGCAGGTAAGGCGTGAGTGTGGACAGCGGTGGTGCAGCTCATATAACAAGACGTAATCCAAATAGAAGAAAATCAAAGTGACTTGCACTCACCATCCACGAACTTTATTAGCTGGAGTACGGGCACATACAGCGGAGGCAGGGGCACAAACGGGACAAATTGTTTCGCGATTGAGAGCGCTTCTTCGAGCCGGTGTATTAAGGCTATGCATTACGTAAAAAATAACTTTTAATAATATTCTTAGGATAAAATATATGGACCCAATTTTTTTTTTAAATCAAACAAAAGGAAAGGTGTGCAAAAAACACCATGTGCCTCCTACACCACCAACTATTGATGTGATGCAAAGACCTCTAAAAGGTGTAAGGGAACAACGAATGGTTCATTGTAATCGGTGGGGGTAAAAACTTCCCCAGTAAGCCCCTACTCATTATTAATTCCTTTCTTAGCAAGTGTTACTTGCCCTAAAAAGGGCGGCCCCACACAGGAAACTCATTTCCACTCAAAAACCCTGTGAAATTGCAGTGTTTGTAGGTGGAAATAGGGAGAGGTTCCTGTGTGGGGCCGCACTTTTTAGGGCGAGTAACACTTGCCAAGAAGTGAATTAATAATGTGAGAGTAGGGCCTTACAGGGGAAGATTTTACCCCCACCAGATACATTGTTCCCTTCCACCTTTTAGAGGTCTTTGCATCACATCAATACTTGGTAGTAGGTGGCACATGGTGTTTTTTGCACACCTTTCCTTTTGTTTGATTTAAAAAAAACAATTTGGGTACATATATTTTATCCTAAGAAAAGTAAAGTTTTAGCTAATGCACATCCTCAATATTTACATGTGGTCTGATGCGGAGGTATGTCTGTAACTGGGGAGCAGCACCTTAAATATGTTTTGCACTATCCATATTTGTGAAGTGTTGGTGTGGCACCATGGTCAATCTACTCTGATGCATCAGGCATTAGTGGGTGGAAATCCTGGCTGATCGATGCCTGATTCATCTTCACAAAGGTCAGTATCTCCAAATTTTTAGTAGACAGACGAGTTCTTCTTGGGGTTACTATTGCCCCCGCAGCACTAAACACCCACTCTGATGGCACACTACTAGCAGGGCAGGACAGCTTTTCCAGGGAAAACTCTGCTAGTTGCGGCCACAAATTAAGTTTGGCTGCCCAGAAATCCATCTGATCTTCAAGGTGTGTTGGCATTGTCATGTCAGGGTATGCCACAACCTGCTGGTTCAGGTCCTGCTCTAGGTCTACCAGCTGTTGATGAGTTGCTTTACTATGCGGGGGAAAAAAGCTACTCATCAGCGACTGTAGACTCAGGCTGCTGCTGATGGAGCTGGTACTGCTCCTGCCTCCCCACACGTCCTCAGCTGCCATGGCCCCCCGAGTCAGACCTGCGAGATGATGGACGATGGCGCAGATAGGCATCGGCCAACTGACTACATAGGATGTCTGTTTAGTAGGTCAGTTTGTCCTCCCTCTCAGTGGGTGTAAAAAAAGGCCCCCATTTTGTGCCGGTAGTGAGAGTCCAATAAGACAGAAAGCCAGAAGTCATACCGCTGCCCAATGGTGACAATTCGGCGGTCATTACGCAAGCAAGTAAGCATGCATCTTGCCATTTGTGCAAGTGACTCAGAGTGACTCCTTGCCTCCATCTCCACTGCATACTGCCACAGTGTGTCTGGGTCCTCTGTCTTGCCTACCTCATAACCCTCTAGTTCATCTGACTGCTCCTGCTCCTCCTCTTATGTCAGATGACTAGAAAAACCACACATCTCGCAAAACCTAAACTGTGCTCCACTGTGCTCCTCCTCCTCCACAAAATTGTGCAGGGCTGTTACTGCATTCTTCGCAAAGAAATGACGGCTGGGCACTCTCCACCCCGGCTCGGCACAAGCCATCAGTTCTCTGAAAGGTGCAGAGTCCACCACTTGAAAAAGGAGGGACTGCAGCATCAGCAACTTGGACAGGAGCACATTCAGCTTCTGCGCCATTGGACGAGTGGGCGCTTTCTGTTGTCTCTTGAACATGGCTTCGTCAATGGATTGCTGGCGGAATGACTGACTCGAAGTAGGAGGAGCAGGAGCATCTGGAGTGACAGAAGATGGGTATGACACACAGCTCCCTTCAGCTGAGGTGGTGGAGCCTTGGCTGGCTGAAACAGGGAGCGGCGTGCCACTTGGTGATGCAGCAGGCTGGACCACCACATCGGAGCCGAGGTTCTCCCAGGCCGCTTTATGGTGACACTGCATATGTTGATGCAGGGCCAAGGTGCCAACATTGGGACCCTGGCCACGCTTCACCTGCTGCCGAAACATCTTGCATGTGGACAGGTTAACCTCCTCTGGAGGCTTGATGAAAAACTGCCACACCAACGAGTAGCTGATTTTTCCACCAACAGTCTGCACTGATTGACTGCTACTGCCGCTGACTCCAGGAAACCCTGTTCCACTACCTCTTGGGAAGGTAGGTTCCACTACGGATCCCTCCAGTCCACCATTGCCTGCTGTCTTGCCTACCCAATATTACAACTCCCACCAGTCCATCATTGCTTGCCATCCTTTTCGCTGGCTACTACAAATACTGCCAGTCCACCACTGCTTGCTGTCCACTGGCTACTACAACTACCATCTGTTCACCACTGCCTGCTGTCCTCTGGGTACTACAACTGCCACCATCCCACCACTTTTAAGTTTACGTTGTTAATTTTTATTGTTATATGTAAAATGTAAAAAGATAATTGATTAAAAAAAACTATCACTAGTTTACCACAGCCTTTCGTTCTCTGGCTACAACTACCACCATCCCCAAAAAAGGGATATTTTTAGTTTTTTCAAACAAAAGCTATTTATTCTTCACTATTTTGGGGCACCAATCCTATTAAAACTCCTGCAAGGAACAATTTTTGGAACGCTTGGAAAAATCCATCAGAATAGAGTAGAGTTTACTCTACTTTACAAGTCATTACAGGGGAGAGGTACATGAATATGTAATTTTACAAAAGGGGATGTTCAGCTTGGACAAGCTAGGGACATAGATATTTTCCATTTTTTTCTTACATTTTTCTACAAACTACAAGCACATGTATGTGTGTCTCTTTGCGTCAATCTCTCTCCAGTAGTCCAGACTCCCAGGGGCAGTATGCAACCTTTTCTCTCCGTGAGATGATAAGCCATAAAGTTAAAATGTTCTTATATTAATTTGTATTACTGATTTTTCAAAATGCATGTTAAAAGTACAGGATCTGCTACTAACTAAATATGACACAGCGAGAGAGAAACGACACAGCTCTCAAAAAAATATATAGACTTGCGTTTATTGACTGATTTTATGTCACAGTGACTATAAATTCACCTCTATTTTTTCGGATTTTGAAGTGCTGCTCTGTATTTATTTATTTTTATTATGAATGGACTGTCATCAGGTCTGGGACTGTCATTTACACTGGGACTGGTTGAATAGTACTGCCTCTATATATATATATATATATATATATATATATATATATATATATGTATGTATGTATTTTTCGCCCTATAGGATGCATCGGCATATAAGATGCACCCAATTTATAGGTGCAAAATCTAATAAAATAAAGATTTTGAACCCAATAGTGGTCTTCAACCTGCAGACATCCAGATGTTGCAAAACTACAACTCCCAGCATGCCCGGACAGCTCTCCTTCCACGAGGAAGGAGAGCGCCGGCCATACAGGGGATCCCTGAACGGAGAAGACACCGAGGAGGCAGGTAAGGTCCCTCCCGGTGTCCTGTAAGCACTAACCCGGCTATTCAGTCGGGCTGTTCAGGACCGCCGCGGTGAAATCGAGGTGGTCCCGAACAGCCCAACTGAACAGCCGGGTTAGTGTCACTTTCCCTTCAGACGCGGCGGTCAGCTTTGATCGCCGCGTCTGAAGGGTTAATACAGGGCATCACCGCGATCGGTGATGTCCTGTATTAGCCGCGGGTACCGGCCGTTGATGGCCGCAGGGACCGCCGCGATAGGGGTGTATTCGCCATATAAGACGCACCGACTTTTTCCCCCCAGTTTTGGGGAAGAAAAAGTGCGTCTTATACGGCGAAAAATACGATGTATATATATATATATATATATATATATATATATATATATATATATTGTAAACATATTATTTCGTTTACGGCCCCTGAATGGTATATTTATGAAACAGAGTAACTGTTTTTTCTGGTGAGCTGTGTCTTCATTTAGTATATAGAATGATAAAATTATACAAGCTGCACTTGAATTACTTGTAATAAAAATTTAAAATGTTGCCAGTTCACCATGATATTATGACTCACTTCAATTTCCACCATAACACACAGTAAAAAAGATTTGGAAATAACATCTCCCATAAGACTGCAGATTTAAACACTAACAAACTAGTAATCCTGATTAGAGATTACAAAAAAAAAAAACAAGATTGTGTCACTCTGGAATCAGACACGTAGACAATGGTCTCAGGGCTCCTGATAATCTGATAAAATCCACATGATACACTTTGCATACTGAAGCCATAGTGACCATGGAGGTTAATAGGCTTAGCGGTCCTATGATTACATACATTTTCTCCTTGATTGTTAATAATGGTTCAGATGATACATGTACTTTCAGGTGTAGGTGATATTGACATTCCACACATTTCTATTAGAATAAAAATGTAAAATTGGCAAGAAAATGGAAAGCAATGAAAATATTTTTATAGCTTGAAGTATTCTCATTGGTTAAGTAACTGCAGCCGTTGAAATATTTTCTCTGACACTTACAGTGAGCCAATATAGGGTAGTGTTGTCTGCAGAAGAGTATACAGTTTGTTGGTTCAAGTAAAACAGTAAAGACACATACTATACAGGACTGTAAAAAGTAAACTTAATTTGATTTGATGTACCTTGAAAAATGCTAAGCACAGGAGGGAAATGGCTGGGTAGTGAGTGACTTTAAGGGGTACTCCAATGGAAAACAATTTTCTTCAAATCAACTGATTCCAGAGTGTTAAACAGATTTGTAAATGACTTCAATTAAAAAATCTTAATCCTTCCAGTACTTATCAGCTGCTGTATGTTCCAGAGGAAGTTGAGTTGTTCAGTCTTAACACAGTGCTCTCTGCTGACACCTCTGTCCGCATCGAGCCACATCGAAGATTGACAGTTATTTTGTGTTTCTTCCATTCATGAACAATCGCACCACCTGTTCTAAATTTCTCACCAAGCTGCTTGGCAATGGTCTTGTAGCCCATTCCGGCCTGGTGTAGGTCCCTGACATCCTTGAACAGCATTTTGGTCTTGGTCATGGTGGAGAATTTGGAATCTAATTGATTGCTTTTGTGGATGGATGTCTTTTATCCATGTAATAAACTTAGATAAGGAGAACTCCCATTAAGAGAGTGTTCCTAATCTCAACTTGTTACCCATATAAAGGACACCTCAGATAAATAAATCTTGCTGATTGATAGGGGGTTAAATGCAAATCAATTCATATTTTTGTATTCTTTTGTTTCAGATTTCTTTTTAGGTATTCTGTCTATCACTGTTTAAATAAACTATTAAAATTATAGACTGAAGGTTACTTTGTCACTGGGCAAATGTACAAAATCATCAGTGTATCAAAATTTTTTTTTTTCCTTCGTTGTGCAAGACAGATGCATTGTATATAGAAGATAAGGAACAGGTATAAATGATAAGGGATTTATGATGGATATGTTTCATATGTCCAGTGGGACTATTGGTTAAAGGGGCACTCCGGTGGAAAACTCTATATATATATATATATATAGAGAGAGAGAGAGAGAGAGAGAGAGAGAGAGAGAGAGAGAGAGAGAGAGAGAGAGAGAGATTTTTTTAAACAACTGATACCAGAAAGTTAAACATATTTATGAATTACTGCTATTAAAAAATCTTAATCCTTCCAGTACTTATCAGCTGTTGTATACGACATAGGAAGTTATTTTCTTTTTGGATTTCCTTTCTGTCTGACCGCAGTGCTCTCTGCTGACACCTCTGTTCATGTCAGGAACTGTCCACAGCAGGAGCAAATCCCTATAGCAAACCTCTTTTGCTCCGGACAGTTCCTGACATGGACAGAGGTGTCAGCAGAGAGCACTGTAGACAGACAGAAAAGAAATTCAAAAAGAAAAGAACTTCCTCTGTAGTATACAGAAGCTGAAAAGTACTGGAAGAATACATTTTTTTTTTTATAGAAGCCATTTACAAATCTGTTTTACTTTCTGGCACCAGTTAATTAAAAAAAAAAAAAGTTGTTTTCCACCTGAGTACCCCTTTAAATCCTTAATGGGGTACTCTGGTGGAAAACTTTTTTTTTAATCAACTGGTGCCAGAAAGTTAAACAGATTTGTAAATTACTTCTATTAAAAATCTTAATCCTTCCAGTACTTATTAGCTGCTGAATACTACTGAGGAAAAATTATTTTCTTTTGTGAACACAGAGCTCTCTGCTGACATCATGACCACAGTGTTCTCTGCTGACACCTCTGTCCATTTTAAGAACTGTCCAGAGTAGGAGAAAATCCCCATAGAAAATGTATGCTGCTCTTGACAGTTCCTAAAATGGACATAGATGTCAGCAGAGAGCACTGTGTTCCAGAAAGAAATTAATTTCCTCTGTAGTATTCAGCAGCTAATAAGTACTGGAAGGATTAAGATTTTTTAACCCGTTAAGGACCAAGGGTGTACAGGTACGTCTTTGCTTCCTGGTACTTAACCCCTTAAGGACTCAGGGTTTTTCCGTTTTTGCACTTTCGTTTTTTCCTCCTTACCTTTTAAAAATCATAACCCTTTCAATTTTCCACCTAAAAATCCATATTATGGCTTATTTTTTGCGCCACCAATTCTACTTTGCAGTGACATTAGTCATTTTACCCAAAAATGCACGGCGAAACGGAAAAAAAAATCATTGTGCGACAAAATCGAAAAAAAAACGCCATTTTGTAACTTTTGGGGGCTTTCGTTTCTACGCAGTGCATATTTCGGTAAAAATTACACCTTATCATTATTCTGTAGGTCCATACGGTTAAAATGATACCCTACTTATATAGGTTTGATTTTGTCGCACTTCTGGAAAAAATCATAACTACATGCAGGAAAATTTATACGTTTAAAAATGTCATCTTCTGACCCCTATAACTTTTTTATTTTTCCACATATGGGGCGGTATGAGGGCTCATTTTTTGCGCCGTGATCTGAAGTTTTTATCAGTATGATTTTTGTTTTGATCGGACTTTTTGATCACTTTTTATTCATTTTTTAATGATATAAAAAGTGACCAAAATACGCTTTTTTGGACTTTGGAATTTTTTTGCGCGTACGCCATTGACTGTACGGCTTAATTAATGATATATTTTTATAGTTCGGACATTTATGCACGCGGCGATACCACATATGTTTATTTTTTATTTTTTTTACACTGTTTTATTTTTTTTATGGGAAAAGGGGGGTGATTCAAACTTTTATTAGGGAAGGGGTTAAATGACCTTTATTAACACTTTTTTTTTAAAATTTTTTTTGCAGTGTTATAGGTCCCATAGGGACCTATAACACTGCACACACTGATCTCTAATGCTGATCACTGGCGTGCATTAACAAGCCTGTGATCAGCATTATCGGCGCTTGACTGCTCCTGCCTGGATCTCAGGCACGGAGCAGTCATTCGTCGATCGGACACCGGGGAGGCAGGTAAGGGCCCTCCCGGTGTCCGATCAGCTGTTCGGGACGCCGTGATTTCACCGCGGCGGTCCCGAACAGCCCGACTGAGCAGCCGGGATACTTTCACTTTCACTTTAGAAGCGGCGGTCAGCTTTGACCGCCGCTTCTAAAGGGTTAATACCGCACATCGCCGCGATCGGCGATGTGTGGTATTAGCCGCGGGTCCCGGCCGTTGATTAGCGCCAGGACCGACGCGATATGATGCGGGATCGCGGCGCGATCCCGCTTCATATCGCGGGAGCCGGCGCAGGACGTAAATATACGTCCTGCGTCGTTAAGGGGTTAAGGACCAAGGGCTTACCTATACGGACCAGGGTGACTGCTGATATCTTTCAGCAGGCACGCCGTGCAAATGCCCAGGGGGGCCATCAGACCCCCCATGTTGGCGATCGCCGCAAATCGCCAGTGAATACTGCGGCAATTCCGGGTCATATGGGTCTATTAGGGGGATCAGGGTTGTCCTAGACACCACAATCCCTCTGAAGGCATAGGAGTGAGGTGGCAGGGGTGCCACCCCTCCTATCCCTGCTATTGGTCGTTTAGAAGCGATGACCAATAGCAGATCGGGGGCGGGGGGTAAACTTTCGGTTTCCCCGTTCTGCCCACCCACAATAGGCGGGGCAGAATGGGGAAACCGAGGAGGACCGGCGGCGAAGTTCACTCACAAATCAGTGGCGGCAGCGGACGGCTATCGGCGGCTGAGATCGGTGGCAGAAGAGGACAGCGATGCGCCTCCCTGGATCCTGCGTAAGCCGGTGAGTTGCCTAGCAACATCTGGAGGGCTACAGTTTGAGACCACTATACAGTGGTCTCTAAACTGTATCCCTCCAGATGTTGCAAAACTACAACTCCCAGCATGCCCAGACAGCTGTTTGCTGTGTGGGCATGCTGGGATTTGTAGTTTTGCAACATCTGGAGGCCCACAGTTTGGAGATCACTGTGCAGTGGTCTCTAAACTGTAGCCCTCAAGATGTTGCAAAACTTCAAATCCCAGCATGCCCACACAGCAAACAGCTGTCTCAGCATGCTGGGAGTTGTAGTTGCGTACCTCCAGCTGTTGCATAACTACATCTCCCAGCATGCCCTTCAGCGATCAGTACATGCTGGGAGTTGTAGTTTTGCAACAGCTCGAGGCACACTGGTTGGAAAATACTGAAAATACAGTTTTCCAACCAGTGTGCCTCCAGCTGTTGCAAAAGTACAACTCCCAGCATGCACGGTCTGTCAGTACATGCTGGGAGTTGTAGTTTTGAAACAGCTGGAGGTCTGGCCTTATACTTAAGGGGTTAATAAAAGTAATTTACAAGTCTGTTTAACTTTCTGGCACCAGTTGATTTAAATAAAAAAATTAAAAAGTTTCCACCGCAGTACCCCTTTAACTTTTTGTGGTGGTCTCCTGAGTAGTAAAAACAGGAGCCAAATGTACAAATCAGTAAGTCTGAACCAACAAGATAGCCCTAGCATGGCATAATTTCAGCCCTTACTGTCTAGTATAGAGGAATAAATTAAATCTTCTGGACCCTAATACAAAATCTGTAACCGTGTCCACAGCTACACACATCATAAAGTGTACTGGTTTCCTCATTGGGTAGAGGGAACAAATGGGAGAAACCTTTATTTTTATTACAAAAAAGGTCAAATGTTTCTGCATTGATCACCAACATTTCTTGTTTTGATCTTTCAGAATTTAGTGATATTACACCAAACCTCATTGTTACCAGTCAAAATCTACATTTACTTTTCTAGCACATTTAAAAAAAAACGTAAATGGAGATCTGATTGGTTTTGAGGAGGCTTAGTGTTTTCCTGAGAACACTTAGTTACTGTGGTTATAAAAGTAGTGAAAAATTCTCACGGTCATTCAATACTCTCCAGCTACTACCAAGAAGTTGGCAAATGCATTTTATCCTAAAATAAAAGTATCCTAAAAAAATGTAATAAAATAGTATAATAAGAGTAATATGTTCATCAGTATACGCCAGTATACAGTGGCATATAAATACATTAGTTTCTAGAAAAAAACAATAGATATTGTGTTGTTCTATGTAATCTGTCTAAGGGCTCTATTATTTAACTATTTATACCCACAGGCTAGTTTCAGAAGTAACCCTATGGGACCAAGGAGTTAAATATATCATTTTAACAAGCCTGGGTTCACAGGGACTCATTACAGTCAGTGTGATCTCAGGCTTACAAGCAACAAGTCAAAAGCCACTTAGCGTTCATATAACTTAACCCCTTAAGGACCTGGGGTTTTTCAGTTTTTGCATTTTCACTTTTTTCTCCTTACCTTTAAAAAATCATAACTCTTTCAATTTTTCACCTAAAAATCCATATGATGTCTTATATATCTTTATTTTTGCGCCACCAATTCTACTTTGTAATTATGTCAGTCATTTTACCCAAAAATCTACGGCGAAACGGAAAAAAAAATAACTGTGAGACAAAATTGGAAAAAACATGCCATTTTATAACTTTTGGGGGCTTCCGTTTCTACACAGTACATTCGTCGGTAGAAATGACACCTTCTCTATATTCTGTAGGTCCATGCGATTAAAATGATACCCTACTTATATAGGTTTCATTTTGTCGTACTTCTGGAAAAAATCATAACTACATGCAGGAAAATGTATACGTTTAAAATTGTCCTCTTCTGACCCCTATAACTTTTTTATTTTTCCGCGTATGGGGCGGTATGAGGGCTCATTTTTTGTGCCGTGATCTGAAGTTTTTAGCGGTACCCTTTTTACATTGATAGGTCTTATTTGATAAAAAAATTCAAATCGGCCAATTTACCGAATTTTCCGAAAAATTTGGTTCCATCCAAATTTATTTGCGGCAAATCGGAATTAAAAACAGCTATTACCGGGCTACAGAGATCCTCAATAGGGGTGTAGAACACTTTGGCTTGCTGTAACACGCATAGGGTGTGTGCTGGGTTAGTGAAATAATACTGTTATTCAGTATGACATGCAGATTCTTTTGGAAATGTCCTTTATGCAATGAGAATGTAGTGACAAGAGTTACCTTCCATTCAGGAATTCTTACCCGGCTTTTATGGATCAAAATTATTTATTTAAATTCTATTAACCCCTTAAGGACCAATGCAAATAAACCTGTACGCCCCTGAAAGACCAGGCCTGTTTTTTCAAATCGGGGATGTCTGTCTTTATTAGAGAATAACTCTGGTAACGTTTTGCCAATCACGATAATTCTGACATTGTTTTTTTGTCACAAGTTGTCCTTCATGTACATAGTAAAAGTAAGCCGATATCATTTGTAGTTTTTTTTTACAATGCAAAAAATCATGAAATTTTTACAAAAAATTAAGATTTTTTGCTATTTTAACACTAATAGGTTGCATATATTTATACTTACTGACCAAATAGTTTATGAAACTTATAATTTCAGATGTCTACTTTATTTTGACATCATTTTTTAGTTTTTAATTAACATTTTAAATTCGTTAGAAGCCTAACAATTTAACTTGAAATTTTGAAAATTTTGGAAATTTGAAAAGTACATCTTTTTTTATGTGCTATGCAAGGTTTGCAGAAATTAAAAGGTAGTAGAACATAGGAATACCACCCAAATGACCCCATTTTAAAAACAAGACCCCTCAAGGTATTCGCTAGGGGGTACAGTGAGTATTTTAACACCATAGTTTTTTGGCAGGAATTATTACAAAGTCAGTGTTAAAAATTCGAAATTTGCAATTTTTCACAAATGCATCATTTGGGGGCCATATTTTTTGTACATCACTTCTGATATTGAAAAAAATGCACCCTATATTTTATTTAGCTGCTTGTCCCATGTTCGGAAATACCCCCGCTTTGGCCATATATGGTTCCTTGGCCGCGTGGTAGGACTCAGAAGGAGAAGAGCGCCATTTGGCTTTCAGGGCAGAACAGTACCCCCACCCCCACAAGTGACCCCATTTATATACCGCACCCCTACAAGTTATTGGCTGGACCAGGGACCACTCTGATAGGTCCTTGGTCGGCTGGCAGTATAACGGGTCTGTCTGTGACAGTTAAGGCTCCTGATGGATATATCCGCCATGTTGTGGGAATAAGCACCCGCTCATGGCGAATATATTCATCACTGCTGCGGCTGGGTAGCTCAGTGTGTCCGCGCATGACTGCTGGCGGGAAATCCGCCGCTATGAGTGGACACACAAAGCTACCCATCCGCAGCAGGGAGCTCATTACCGTGACTGCTGCATAATGTGTAGGATCACATGGTGGACATCCGCAGCATATTACATGCTGGGGATGTCCGCCAATGCGATCCTACACATTATTCATTTTTTAAAATTAGATTCATTTAATAAATGTATTTTGAATATATATATATATATATATATATATATATATATATATATATATATATATTTATATATATATATATATATATATATAATTTTTTTTATTTTTTTATTTTTATTTTACACTTTTATTACATTTTTATTTATTTTTACACTTTTATTTTATTTATTTTTATTTATTTTTATTTTCACGTCCTTTCAGGCAATACCCAGGGCAGACCTGGGGGTCTTTGTAGGACCCCCGGCTGCCCAGGTATGCAGCAGCACCCCGCGATCGCGCTGCGGGGTGCTGCAGAGGAGACAGAGGGAGACAGAGGGAGAACTCCTTACAGCGCGCGGTCACTTCTGACCGCGGCTGTAAGGTTTAAACTGCCGGGAGTGAAGTGAACTTCACTCCCGGCAGTGCGGCAGGGTCCCGGCCAGCCGCGTATTACACGCAGCACCCCGCGATCGCGATGCGGGGTGCTGCAGGAGTGACAGAGGGAGCTCCCTCCCTCTGTCATAACACATACAGCCCGCGGTCACTTCCGACCGCGGCTGTAAGGGTTAAAACTGCCGGGACCGAAGTTTACTTCGGTCCTGGCAGTGCAGCAGGGTCCCGGCTGTGTGATACAGCCGAGTCCCTGCCGCGATCTCGTGGGTGCACTGGGCAGCACCCACGAGAATAATGGACGAGTATAGACGTCCAGGTGCGGGAACGCCCGCCAACCTGGACGTCTATACTCGTCCTTGGTCGTTATCGGGTTAAATTTTATTTCAAAATGTACAATTACTTTTCATAAATTATAAAAAGTCTTTAAACAAAGTCTGCAAACTACAAGGGGATCAGATAAGTGCTAAACATTGTTACATGCACATTACAGACAGAGCTGTAGCTAGCTCTATTTGCTCCATCTGGCACAGGACATCATGGAACCTGCAACACAATCATATTAGGCTCTGCACTTTTCCAGCATTATCCTCCCCTACAAATGACTCCAGTCTCCTCCAATCACAATCCCACCAGCCTTCTCACAACGCACAAGGGGGTAGATTTATCAAAACCTATGCAGAGCAAAAGTTCCCAGTTGCCCATAGCAACCAATCAGCTTGCTTCTTTCATTCTTTGCAAAATGAAAAAAGAAATCTGATTGGTTGCTATGGGCAACTGTGCAACTTTTCCTTTTCACAGGTTTTGATAAATCTCTCCCAATGACTCCAGCCCCTCCCCCCAAAGCACACACAATACCTGCATTACCCCACACAGTGACAGAGGGGTGTACATGGAGACAGGGGTGTAGAGGGGTGTACATTGGTGACAGAGGGCATACAGGAGTGACAGAGGGGTGTAGAGGGGTGACAGAGGGGTGTAGGGGGGTGACAGAAGGGTGTACGGGATAACAAAGGGGTGTCCAGGGATTACAAATAGGTTACAAGGGGTGACAGAGAGGTGCTTAGGAGTGAAAGAAGGGTGGGGGTGAACTACAGGAAGCTGAGTAGGCCTCTGTCAGTGCTGCCCCTGCTCCTTCCCTCCATCCACATCATTCTGCTGAGAGACCAGGGAGAATCCAGAGCTGCTCTACAGGAGAGGGAGGATACATGAGGATTGGAGCTGCAGCATCACCTGTCCTGGCACTGCACACAGACTTCCCTCCCGCCTGGCCTGCACACCTGTAACTCACAGGTGCGCAGGCCTGGGCAGAAAAATCTAAAATGTTAGCACCATATTTCCCACAGGAGTGTCCTGGCAACCTGGATGGGAATCAATGCCTCAGTGTAATGTGTGCTGGACCCCCTCTTGCGCCCCCTTGCAACAGCGCACCTGAGGTGATCGCCTCACTCGCCTCATCACAGAACAGACAAGTGCAAAAAATTACAGATTACAGAACATACAAGGGCAAAAAGCACAAACTTCAAAACACACTCAAATCTGTGATAAAATTGCTATAAAAAAGAGGTAGTATTATATGTGACAAGGTCATTAAGGGTGGATTTTAAAGGGGGGCAGTTTAAGCTGTAGACATTTCTGCAACAGTCCTTTCCATGAACCGTGAGGGGAACTCTGAGGAAAATAAACTCCAGTATGCTTAAAACAGTATTTGTCTACAACACCAGCAGGTGTGTCATTTTGGCTGACCTTTCACAGTTTCTAGGGCCTCCAGACTTTAACAGGAACAAAATTGTACATGACTGAGATGTACATATGTGGTATGCACTTATGAGGGGAGTACGATGCGCTCCACTAAGCTTAACAAAGAATTTGTGTACAACAACAGCCGGTGTGTACTTTTGCCTGGTCTTTAACAGTATCTAGGTCCTTAAGACTTTAACAGGAACAAAATTGTACACCACTTAGATGTACATTTGTGCTATGCACTTATGAGGGGAGTACAATGCACTCCCCTACACTTCAAAAAGTATTTGTGTACAACACCAGCCGGTGTGTACTTTTTCCTAGCCTTCCACAGTATCTAGGTCCTTGAGACTTTAGCAGGAAAAAAATAGTACACCACTAAGATGTACGTATGTGGTATGCACTTATGAGGGGAGTACAATGCGCTCCAGTACGCTTAAAAAAGTATTTGTGTATAACACCAGCCGGTGTGTACTTTTACCTGGTCTTTCACAGTATCTAAGCCCTTGAGACTTTAATAGGAATAAAATAGTACACCACTAAGTTGTCCGTGTGTGTTTTGCACTTATGAGGGCAGAAAAATGCGCTACAGTACGCTTAAAAAAGTATTTATGTATAACACCAGACGGTGAGTAATTTTGCCTGGCCTTTCACAGTATCTAGGCCCTTGAGACTTTAACAGGAACAAAATAGTACACCACTTAGATGTACGTATGTGCTATGCACTTATAGGGGCAGAAATATGTGCTCCAGTACGCTTAAAAAGTATTTGTGTACAACATCAGCAGTAGACACCAGTGCTGCACACACAGTCGCTGTGTACTACACCCAAAATTGCACTCTGCAAATTCTCTCTCACTCCCTTCCCTATCAGTGCTTCTAGGCAGTATTTGTGCTTGAGCTGAATCGCTGATGTTCTTCTGTGCAACACACTGCTCTCTGTAATAGAACGCTGTAGACAGTGCCTGGGAAGTGAATCGCTGCAGTAAAAATGCTTTTCTGTGAAACACACACTGCTCCCTCTCTCTGTGCAATAGAACGCTGACTTGACTAGGAGGTGAATCGCTGCTGGAAAAAGATTTTCTGTGCAGCACACAGCGCTGTGAGATAGAAAGGTATCTCTCTGCAGTGAAAGGCTGAAGTGACAAAGGCTGAAGTGGCCGCAATTTGGCTGCCGATTATATGGGGCTGTGACATCACAGGGGTGACTGGCTGCTAATAGGCTGCATGCTGCATGTGATTCAGGGTCTTCCCTCCTACCCTTGTTCCCGCCTTCCCAGGATTCCTTGCCCCATGTCCTCACATGTGGATCCACCATTTTAGATGCCCTGGAGCCTGGACCACACTAAATGGAATTTAATTAATTGATTTGAGTGATAGAATCGTGGTGATATTCGCATTTGATGCAAATTGAATTTTTCCTGAAATTTCTAATGAATTCGGATTCATCAGATTTGATTCGCTCATCCCTAATCAGAGGTATTATCCACTATAAATGTAAATATATGTCTGATTTCTGGCAAAAAATATAATGATAACAAGGGTTTATTGTCATTTCAATTTCATGTTAAATTGGTTTTAGATTGGATTCATGTTTAAGCAGATCGGATCTGTGGTTAAGTAAGATTGGAAAGCAACTGGTAATATTTTGTTGCTTCTTGCACGTCACGTGAAGAAAGTATATATTAAAAAGTATTTTAATGGGAAACCCTAACAATGCCGCTTCCTACATTAGTCTTTTTTTCTGGGCCAATGATCCCATCTATGTTTTTTCTTTCCCATCAACTCATTTGTTTGAAAAAAAAAATAAATAAATATGTAACCCAATTATTTCATTACTTGCAAATTTCATTATGCAATAAAATATCCATTCAGCAGTTTCTCTTTGCTAATGCTCCAAAAACTCATCTACTCAATGAAACCTATTACTGCGTTTTTTTTCCCTGTGATCACGAGCAATTGCTGAACATTTTCTAGTGAGTCTTTATTATCTAGTAATGATAGCTGGGGAGTTTAATTCTAATTTACGTATTCCATTGTTTTTCATTTATTTAGTTGTTTAGCTGAAATAATTTCTTGCTATTAAGGGATAAACAATGAGCACCACACCAACGCGTTGCAGTGTATTCCGCAGAGTTTATTACACTTGGTTAATTGTTTTCCCTGTTACAAGTATATAAAGTTTTCTGGTATGTGCCCCTGTGAATTGTAGACATTGAAAAAGTTTGTGGACATAAGCTAATTCAATATTATAGCTGTGTATAGTGCCGAAAAAACTACTAAAGTCCAGTGTTAGAAATACAGTAGAGAGCGCCAGACATAATGCGGGATTGTAACACAAGACATTTGCCGTAGTCCTGAGTTACCAGAAATAAAGCAGTTGGCTAACATTTCCGCCATTCATGTATGGATGTGTCAATAGTACTTATTTTGTCAAAGAAAATAATAGCTTATAATCTGTAATTTTACTGTATCTTTAACACCATGTTTTCTTTATTATTTAACATTTGAAAGCAGGTAAGTCTGTGCAATGCCAATCCTTCTGCCAGTCACATTTCAGGTTCTTTATAGGTTTCTTATTTTTACATTATGTTTTTCTCAGTGTGCTCTTATTCTGAAACTTTAATGTAAAGAATTATACTTTTTGCAGCTAATACTTAACTCACCTGACTGGTCAAAACTAGTATAAGGACCTGTGAACTTGAAGAAATAAACAAATAAAACTGAACAAATGATTACTGCACAAAAAAAAAACATGGATAAAATGGAGCAGATAACACTGAAAACATAGGCCCCACAGAAGAAACAAAACTGGCACCAACAAACTTTTATCATGGTGTCTAGCACAACAGCAGGAGTCTCCACACAGGCTCGACAAAACAGCATAAATGGGTGCGTTCCACAAAGAAAGCAACAATGATGTTTCAGTGAAGGCTTCTTCCGGCTCTATGAGAAATATAGCAGGAAGAAGCCTGCTGTTAAAGGGGTACTCCGCCCCTGGCATCTTATCCCCTATCCAAAGGATAGGGGATAAGATGTTAGATCGCCGCGGTCCCGCTGCTGGGGACCCCGGGGATCGCCGCTGCGGCACCCCGCCATCATTACTGCACAGAGCGAGTTCGCTCTGTGCGTAATGACGGGCGATACAGGGGCCGGAGCAGCGTGACGTCATGGCTCCGCTCCTCATGATATCAGGCCCGTCCCCTTAATGAAAGTCTATGGCAGGGGGTGTGACAACCGCCACGCCCCCTCCCATAGACTTGTATTGACGGGGGTGGGCCGTGACATCAAGGGGGGCGGAGCCATGACGTAACGATGCGCCGGCCCCTGTATTGCCCGTCATTACGTGCAGAGCGATCTCGCTCTGCGCAGTAATGATAGCGGGGTGCTGCAGCAGCGATCCCCGGGGTCCCCAGCAGTGGGACCCCGGCGATCTGACATCTTATCCCCTATCCTTTGGATAGGGGATAAGATGTCTAGGGGTGGAGTACCCCTTTAAACATTGTTGTCGCTCCCTTTTTGGAACGCACCCATTTGTGGAGTGTTATGCCCCTACTTGTCTCCGGAATAAAGGATTTCACTTTGAACCAAGTGAGTGCCGTTATTCTTTTCTACTTTACCAAAAGTGAAAACATAAACAGTTAATTGGAATATGTAAAAACTTGTATGACTGATATTAAGAGAAATATAAAGGGACTGCCTTGTCTGATAAAAATGTTTGATGCTGAAATTGACTATAATTATTAAAGGGTTACTCTGCTGGAAAACATAATTGTTTAAATCAACTGGTGCCAGAAAGATAAATAGATTTGTAAATTACTTCTATTAAAAAAAATCTTAATCCTTCCATTACTTATCAGCTGCTGTATGCTCCAGAAGAAGTTTGTTTCTTTTTGAATTTCCGTTCCATCTCACCACAGTGCTCTCTGCTGACATCTCTGTCCATTTTTGGAACTTTCCAGAGTAGGAGCAAATCCCCATAGCAAACCTATTCTGCTTTGGACAGTTCCTGACAAGGATAGATGGGTCAGCAGAGAGCACTGTGGTCAGTCAGAAAAGAACTCCAGAAAGAAATACAGCTTCCTGTGGAGCATACAACAGCTGAGAAGTACTGGAAGGATTAAGATTTTTGAATTGAAGTCATTTATAAATCTGTTTAACTTTCTGGCAATGGAGTACCCCTTTAATATACATTCAGTACCATAGCTGCCCCAATGTCTTGATATCAGTACCTGCCCCACTTCACTTCCAAAACTGTTCTGACAAAAAAGGGAGCTTTAACCTTTGTGTCAGCAGGACAATAAGAATGTAATCTTATTTTTGCTTTCTTCCCTTTTTGGACCTGTGAAATTTTCCAGCTCCTGACCACATTAGTTGTGGATGATGTTGGGCTTTAGGTCCAATTACCATTTCTCTATCTTGTTATACTTGTTATTAGTGTTGGGCGAGAATATTCGCATTTCGAATTTTTATTGCTAATTTTGCAAATTTACGAATATTGCGAATATATTAGTTATGTATTCAAAATTACGAATATTCACTTTTTTCCACATATGCGCATATCCGCATATGTTAATATTCGCATATGTGAATATTCACATATTCCTTCTTTTCACTTGTGGGCCAATTAGAATGATGCAAATACACTTGTCAGAGGTTATTAACAACATCCCTAGCAACCAATAGTAAAGTTGCCCACCCCCTCACTGTTTTCTTCCTCGTATATGCGAATATTCGCATATGCGAATATAACTAATACACGAAATTTGCGAATATAAGACGAATATTCGTCTATATATTTGCGAAATATTGCAAATTCGAATATGGGCAATGCCGCTCATTACTAGTTGTTATGGGCAAGTAATTTGCATTTGTGTTTTGTGTTTATATATTTTCTGGAGCCAGTTGAAAAAATCAAATCTGCGCAGAATACTGTATGTGTGAATTAGCCATTAATCCCTTAACCCCTTAAGGACTGAGCCCTTTTTCACCTTAAGGACTCGGCCATTTTTTGCAAATCTGACCACTGTCACTTTAAACATTAATAACTCTGGGATGCTTTTAGTTATCATTCTGATTCCGAGATTGTTTTTTCGTGACATATTCGACTTTAACGTAGTGGTAAAATTTTTTGGTAACTTGCATCCTTTCTTGGTGAAAAATCCCAAAATTTGATGAAAAATTTGAAAATTTTGCATTTTTCTAACTTTGAAGCTCTCTGCTTGTAAGGAAAATGGATATTCAAAATAATTTTTTTTATTCACATATACAATATGTCTACTTTATATTTGCATCATTAAATTGATGAGTTTTTACTTTTGGAAGACACCAGAGGGCTTCAAAGTTCCGCAGCAATTTTCCAATTTTTCACAAAATTTTGAAACTCGCTTTTTTTCAGGGACCAGTTCAGGTTTGAAGTGGATTTGAAGGGTCTTCATATTAGAAATACCCTATAAATGACCCCATTATAAAAACTGCACCCCCCAAAGTATTCAAAATGACATTCAGTAAGCGTTTTAACCCTTTACGGGTTTCACAGGAATAGCAGCAAAGTGAAGGAGAAAATACACAATCTTCATTTTTTACACTCGCTTGTTCTTGTAGACCCAATTTTTGAATTTTTGCAAGGGGTAAAAAGGAGAAAATGTTTACTTGTATTTGAAACCCAATTTCTCTCGAGTAAGGACATACCTCATATGTCCATGTTAATTGTTCAGCGGGCGCAGTGGAGGGCTCAGAAGGGAAGGAGCGTCAAATGGTTTTTGGGGGGCATGTCACCTTTAGGAAGCCCCTATGGTGCCAGAACTGCAAAAAAAACCACATGGCATACCATTTTGGAAACTAGACCCCTCGGGGAACGTAACAAGGGGTAATGTGAACCTTAATACCCCACAGGTGATTCACGACTTTTGCATATGTAAAAAAAAAAAAATTTTTTACCTAAAATGCTTGGTTTCCCTAAAGTTTTACATTTTTAAAAAGGGTAATAGCAGAAAATACACCCCAGAATTTGAAGCCCAATTTCTCCCGATTCAGAAAACACCCCATATGGGGGTGAAAAGTGCTCTGCTGGCGCACTACAGGTCTCAGAAGAGAAGGAGTCACATTTGGCTTTTTTGAAGGAAATTTTGCTCTGGGGGCATGCCGCATTTAAGAAGCCCCTATGGTGCCAGGACAGCAAAAAAAACCACATGGCATACCATTTTGGAAACTAGACCCCTCGGGGAACGTAACAAGGGGTAACGTGAACCTTAATACCCTACAGGTGTTTCACGACTTTTGCATATGTAAAAAAAAATAAAAAAATTTACCTAAAATGCTTGGTTTCCCAAAAAATTTACATTTATACAAAGGGTTAAAGCAGAAAATACCCCCCCGAATTTGAAGCCCAATTTCTCCCGATTCAGAAAACACCCCATATGGGGGTGAAAAGTGCTCTGTTGGCGCACTACAGGTCTCAGAAGAGAAGGAGTCACATTTGGCTTTTTGAAAGCAAATTTTGCTCTGGGGGCATGCCGCATTTAGGATGCCCCTATGGTGCCAGGACCGCAAAAAATACCCACATGGCATACCATTTTGGAAACTAGAGCCCTCGGGGAATGTAACAAGGGGTTAAGTGAACCTTAATACCCCACAGGCGTTTCACGACTATTGCATATGTAAAAAAAATTAAAAAAATTTTACCTAAAATGCTTCTTTTCCCAAAAACTTTACATTTTTAAAAATGGTAAAAGCAGAAAATACCCCCCAAAATTTGAAGCCCAATTTCTCCCGAGTACGGCGATACCCCATATGTGACCCTTAACTGTTGCCTTGAAATACGACAGGGCTCCAAAGTGAGAGCGCTATGCGCATTTGAGGCCTAAATTAGGGATTGCATAGGGGTGGACATAGGGGTATTCTACGCCAGTGATTCCCAAACAGGGTGCCTCCAGCTGTTGCAAAACTCCCAGCATGCCTTTACAGTCAACGGCTGTCCGACAATACTGGGAGTTGTTGTTTTGCAACAGCTGGAGGCTCCATTTTGGAAACCATGGCGTACCAGATGTTTTTCATTTTTATTGGGGAGGGGAGGGGGGCTGTGTAGGGGTATGTGTATATGTAGTGTTTTTTACTTTTTATTTTATTTTTTGTGTTAGTGTAGTGTAGTGTTTTTAGGGTACAGTCGCACGGGCGGGGGTTCACAGTAGTTTCTCGCTGGAAGTTTGAGCTGTTGCAGAAAATTAGCTGCAGCTCAAACTTGCAGCCCGATACCTACTGTAAGCCTCCGCCCATGTGAGTGTACCCTGTACATTCACATTGGGGGGGACATCCAGCTGTTGCATAACTACAACTCCCAGCATGCGCTGACAGACTGTACATGCTGAGAGTTTTAGTTTTGCAACAGCTGTAGGCACACTGGTTATGTATCACGGAGTTTGTGACCTTACTCAGTGTTTCAAAACCAGTGTGCCTCCAGCTGTTGCAAAACTACAACTCCCAGCATGTACGGTGCATGGTGTAAGGTGACTGCTGGGAGTTGTAGTTTGCAACAGCTGGAGGCACACCGGTCGTGAAACACTGAGTTAGGTAAAAAAAAAAACTCTAAGTTTCACAACCAGTGTGCCTTCAGCTGTTGCAAAACTACAACTCTCAGCAGTCACCGACAGCCAACGGGCATGCTGGGAGTTGTAGTTATGCAACCAGCAGATGCACCACTACAACTCCCAGCATGCACTTTAGCTGTTTGTGCAAGCTGGGAGTTGTAGTTATACAACAGCTGAAGGTACACTTTTCCATAGAAATAATGTGCCTCCAGCTGTTGCAAAACCATAAGTCCCAGCATGCCCATAAGGGAATGCTGGGAGTTGTGGTGGTCTGCCTCCTGCTGTTGCATAACTACAGCTCCCAGCATGCCCTTTTTGCATGCTGGGAGCTGTTGCTAAGCAACAGCAGGAGGCTGTAACTCACCTCCTGCTGCTGCTCCATCGCAGGCTGTCCCTCGCCGCCGCCGTCGCTCCTGGGGCCCCGATCCCAACATGGACGTCGGGGATCGGGGTCCCCAGCACCCGGGGTCGTCTTCCCGCACCCGCTCACGCCCTCCGGAAGAGGGGCGGAGCGGGTGCGGGAGTGACGCCCGCAGCAGGCGCCCTGATTGGTCGGCCGGTAATCCGGCCGACGAATCAGGGCGATCGTGAGGTGGCACCAGTGCCACCTCACCCCTGCAGGCTCTGGCTGTTCGGGGCCGTCAGAGACGGCCCCGAACAGCCTGTAATTCCGGGTCACCGGGTCACTGGAGACCCGATTGACCCGGAATCGCCGCAGATCGCTGGACTGAATTGTCCAGCGATCTGCGGCGATCGCCGACATGGGGGGGCATAATGACCCCCCTGGGCGATATGCCGGGATGCCTGCTGAACGATTTCAGCAGGCATCCGGCTCCGGTCCCCAACCGGCTAGCGGTGGGGGCCGGAATTCCCACGGGCGTATGGATACGCCCTGCGTCCTTAAGGACTCGGGATGCAGGGCGTATCCATACGCCCTGCGTCCTTAAGAGGTTAAGGACCAAGCCCATTTTCTGCTTAAAGCATACCCGTCAGATCCAACAAAAAACAATTTTTTAATATATCATTCAGTACCTAATCCTGACCATGTACATCAGATTTTTCTGTGTCTAGCACCTTTATTTTTTTTTATGACACTTTTAATTTAGCTCACTAGTCTGAATTCCTCTCAGACGGAGGGGGCGTGGCCTCACTGTGCAGGTCTCCGCCCCCTCACTCAGTATGCTGTCTGCTCACATCTCCCCTAGCATTAGTAAAACTACAACTCCCAGCTTGTCTTCACTGACAGTAGTGGGACACAAGCTGACAGTGGGAGGATTTTTCCTCCAGCTGTGAGCCCTGCGCTCACAGCTGTAAATCAAGGGAGTATGTCCATGACATAGGTGATGATGCATGGACACAGCAGGACTAGTATGTGTCCAAGCAGGCAGGGGGGGCAGTTGTTTGACTGGCTTTTTCAGTATGAAATACTGAAAATTTTCTAATGAAAGCAATTGCCAAACCTATTGGTTTTACATGCTTTACAACGTATCAAAAGTTTTTGTATCTGACAGTGCCCATTTAAGGACCAGGCCAATTTTGTTTTTGCATTTTCGTTTTTCCTCCTTGCCTTCTAAAATCAATAATTTTTTTCATATATCCCTCTACACACCGATGTAAGGGCTTGTTTTTTTCATGACCAATTGTTCTTTGTAATGACACCTCTCATTTTTACATAAAATGTACGGCAAACTCATAAGATTATTTTTTTTAGGGAGTAAATTTAAATGAAAACTACAATTTTGAAAATATTCGAGGGTTTTCGTTTTCACACTGTACACGTTACGGTAAAAATGAAATGTTTTATTCATTCTGTGGGTCAATACAATTAAAATGATGCTTATGGTTACATACTTTTCTATTATTGTACTGCTTAGAAAAAAACTTGACTAGGAATGAGCGAATGAAATCTGACAAATCCAAATTCGTTACAAATTTTAAGAAAAATTTGATTTGCAACGAATGCAAATATCACCGCGATTCGTTCATGCGAATCACTTCATTAAACTAAACTCCATTTAGTGTGGTCCAGGCTGCAGGGCATCTAAAATGGCGGATCTACATGTGAGGACATGCGGCAAGGAATCCTGGGATGGCCGGAACAAGCGTAGGCGGGATGACCCTGAATTACATCCAGCATACAACCTATCAGCAGCTAGCCACCCCTGTGACGTCACAGCTCTATATAATCGGCAGCCACCTTGTGTCCAGTCACTGCAGCCTTTTATTGCAGAGATATAGATGATTTAGATAGGGACAGACAGCAATGTGTGTTGCACATAAAAGCATTTTTCCAGCAGCGATTCACCTCCTAGTCACATCAGCGTTCTGTTGCACGGAGAGAGGGACAGAAAGCCGTGTGTGTTTCACAGAAAAGCATTTTTACAGCAGTAATTCACATCCCAATCACTACAGCGTTCTATTACAGAGAGGGACAGATAGCAGTGTGTTGCACAGAACAGCAGTGATTCACCTCAAGCCCAAATCGTGCCTAAAAGCACTGATAGAGAAGTAAGTGAGATTGAGAAATAAAAGTGCAATTTTGGGTGTAGTACACAGACACTGTGTGCTGCAGCACTGGTGTGTACTGCTAGTGTTGTACACAAATACTTTTTTAAGCGTACTGGAGTGCATTGACCTCCCCTCATAAGTGCATACCACATACGTACATCTAATTGGTGTACTGTTTTGTTCCTGTTTAAGTCTTAAGGGCCTAGATACTGTGAAAGGCCAGGCAAAAGTACACACCGGTTGGTGTTGTACACAAATATTTTTTTAAGCATACTGGAGCGCATTCTCCTCCCCTCATAAGTGCATACTATATACGTACATCTAAGTAGTGTACTATTTTGTTCCTGTTAAAGTCTTAATGGCCTAGATACCGTGAAAGTCCAGGAAAAAGTACACACCAGCTGGTGTTGTACACAAATACTGTTTTAAGCATAGTGGAGCGTATTGTACTCCCCTCATATACGCACTAAGTATGTCAGGCAGAGAAGTGCCAGGACGTGCACAGAGGAATGACAGAGGCCTAAATTAATCAGGCAGAGGTCTCAGCAGACTAGTGGCAGCAGGAGTCGCAGCGAGAGACCAGAGCTCCCGGTATCAGCTAGCGGTCGTGTCTAGTTATTTTGTTCCTGTTAAAGTCTTAAGGGCCTAGATACTGTGAAAGGCCAGCCAAAAGTACATATTTGCTGCATTTGAAGACAAATACTGTTTAAAGCGTACTGAAATTCATTGTCCTCCCCTCATAAGTGCATGCAACATACGTACATCTAAGTGGTGTACTATTTTGTTCCTGTTAAAGTCTTAAGGGCCTAGATACTGTGAAAGGCCAGCCAAAAGTACACACCTGCTGGATTTGTAGACAAATACTCTTTTAAGCATACTGCAGCGCATTGTCCTCCCCCATAAGCGCATACCACATACGTACATCTAATTGGCATAATATTTTGTTCCTGTTAAAGTCTTAATGGCATAGATACCGTGAAAGACCAGGAAAAAGTATACACCAGCTGGTGTTGTACACAAATACTGTTTTAAGCGTAGTGGAGTGTATTGTACTCCCCTCATATACGCACTAAGTATGTCAAACAGAGAAGTGCCAGGACGTGCACAGAGGAATGAAAGAGGCCTAAATTAATCAGGCAGAGGTCTCAGCAGACTAGTGGCAGCAGGAGTCGCAGCGAGAGACCAGAGCTCCCATCGTTTAGTTAACACGGTCATTCACTTCATCAGAAGTGACATCTGACACCCCCAGTCAACAGTTGGTGGGTTCCTTAGACACAACCCTCAGTTGGCATGGCCCGGGAGCAGTTGCTGTCCTCCCATTGCCTCTGTCCTATGCTTTTCCCTCCCCACAAAAGTATCTTATGCTGTCGGTTCAGCTCCAATATTTAGTGAGGATGATCTAGAGGACAGTCAGCTGCTACTGGCCAGGCAAGAAGTGGAGGAGACAGCCGTCGCTTCCTCCGCTAGGCGAGCAAGTAGTGATGAGGAGAGTGGCGTGGGAGGTGGTGTTCCGTGCATTCAGGCACCTGAAGCAGACATTGTTGAGGAACCTGAGGAGGACATCAGTGACGTGAAGACACAGTTCGATGATTATGAAGCTGATTGCACTTGGGAGCCGGGTGCAGAAGGGGCTTTATCATCCTCAGGAGAAGAGGGTTAAATGTTGCCTATAAGGCGGCAGCTGAGCCAGCAAGTTGGTAGCATGGTTGGCAGTCAGCATGGTGGCAGAAATGGAAAGTCTGGAGGCAAACATGCCCGGGGTAGACCACCTGCTTCTCGGCAGCCTACCTTTCCGGGAGGTAGTGAAACAGGGGTTCCTGGAGTCGGCTGCAATAGCAGTCAATTGGTGCAGACTGTTGGTAGGAAAATCAGCTACTCAGCGATGTGGCAGTTTTTTATCAAACATTTGCCCGGGTCCCAATTTTGGCACCACGGCCCTGCGTCAACATATACAGAATCACCATAAAGCGGCCTGGGAGAACCATGGCTCCGATGTAGTGATCCAGTCTGCTGCATCACCCAGTGGCACACCACTCCCCGTTTCAGCCAGCCAAAGCTCCACCACCTCAGCCTAAGGGAGCTGTGTGTCATACCCATTTTATGTCACTCCAGATGCTCCTGCTCCTCCTACTTCGTGTCAGTCATTCCACCAGCAATCCCTCAGCGATGTCCAGGAAACTACAGTATGCACCCACTCATCGAACGGCGCAGAAGCCAAATGTGCTGCTGTCCAAGTTGCTGATGCTGCAGTCCCTCCCTTTTCAAGTGGTGGACTCTGCACCCTTCAGAGAACTGATGGCTTGTGCTAAGCAAAGGTGGAGAGGCAGTACCAGCTCTCCACAATTTTGTTGAACAGAAGGTGGGCCAGTCCTTGAGTCTGACGGTGTGTACCAAAGTACACGGCAGCGCAGACGTGTGAAGCTGTAACTATGGTCAGGGACAATACGTCCTTTACGGCCCACTGAGTGAATGTGGTTCCTGCACAGCCACAACCAGTGGTGGACTGAAAACACTCGGAGCCCCTCCCCCCCGACCAAAAATAGGCAAGGGCCCCTGCTAGTCTCTGCAGCTTGTTAATCTTCTGCCATGCCCCTATTTCACCCAAATCCTACACACAATAAACTAAAATTTATATATGTGAGAAACACTTAAACGTAGGTAAATTTCCATGACCAATAATACTGGTATACAAGGAGTAAATATATACCACCACTCAATAACTGGATAATACCGCCATACTGTACTGAATAAAACCACTATACACAGACCAGTATACTATACAGGATCTGTATACAATATAAGTGATTATATACAGGACCATATGGCGGTAGATGTTAGCTGTAAACAGGATGTACACACCATATAAGTGATTACAGTCACATTTTGGGATTCACAATTACGTCTTTTTTGATCAGTGGCGTCCTCTTTCCTTTTCTTCTCTGTCCGGATCAGACCGCCATGTGGATCTCATAACATCTGCAGGACAAACATGTCAGACTTTACATTTTTCCAGTGCCCTCTCCTCCTCTACACAATCTTTCCATCTATAGGCCCACAAACTGTAATAATGCCCTCCTTAGTGTCCTGCACAGTAAAAGGGCAGGTAGGTAGGTGGCCAGGTAAATAGGTAACTAGGTAGGTAGATCAGGAAGCCAGATATGTAGGTAGGTGACAAGCCAGGTAGGTAGGGGGTAGCTAGGTAGTTAGGCAGCCATGTATGAAGGTCAGGTATGTACATAGTTAGGTGGCTGGGTATGTAGGTAGTTAGATGGCCTGGTATGTAGGTAAGTAGTTAGGCATCCAGGTATAAAGTTAGGTAGCCCCCCTTCCCTGTAGGTATAGGCAGCAGAGTTAATCCCTCCCCTTCCCTGTAGGTATAGGCAGCAGAGATAACCCCCCCCCCCTTCTCCAAAGGTATGGGCAGCAGAGTTAAATCCCCTTCCCAATAGTTATAGGAACAGAATTAACCCCCCGTTCTCTCTAGGTATAGGCAGCAGAGTCCTACCCCCCCATCCCCTTTCGCCATAGTATAGGCAGAGTAACCCCCCCCCCCCCCATTTCCCATAGGTATAGGCAGAGTTTTACAGCACATTCCACTTTGCCAACTTTCAAGCAAATTCAGGGATTGCTACATCAAGGTAAACTGCAGACTATCCCACCTCATTGAATTTTCATTAAAGTTGGATGGGAAAATGAAAAATAAATATTTTTTAACTAAAATGCTGGCGTTACCCAAATTTTTTTTATTTTCACAAGGTAAAATAGGGAAAAAAGCCCCCCCAAAATATGTAACCCCATTTCTTCTGAGTAAGAACATACCCCATATGTGGATATAAAGTGCTCTGCGGGCGAACTACAATGCTCAGAAGGGAAGGAGCACCTTTGGGCTTTTGGAGAGAAAATGTGTCTGGAATTGAAGGCCATATGTGTTTACAAAGTACACATAGTGCCAGAACAATGGAACCCCCCCCCCTCATGTGACCCCATTTTGGAAACTACACCCCTCACGGAATGTAATAAGGAGTACAGTGAGCATTAACACCCCACAGGTGTCTGACAGATTTTTGGAACAGTGGTCCGTAAAAATGAAAAATTTTATTTTGTAATGCTCATGGCCCTCAACTTCCATTCCAAACAAATTCTTTCTCCAAAAGCCCAACGGCGCTCCTTCTCTTCTGAGCATTGTAGTGCGGCAGCAGAGCACTTGATGACCACACTTGGGGTATTTCCATTCTCAGAAGAAATGGGGTTACAAATTTTACGGGCCATTTTCTCCTATTACCCCTTGTAAAAATGTAAAATTTGGGGGAAAAACAGCATTTTATTTACATTTTTTTCATTTACACATTCGACTTTAACAAAAAATCGCCAATTTTGGGGTGATTTCTCTCATTTTACCCCTTGTAAAAATAAAAAAAATGGCTCTACAAGAACATGAAGATTTAGAATTTTCTCCCTCACTTTGCTGCTATTCCTGTGAAACATCTAAAGGTTTAACAAACTTTCTGAATGTCATTTTGAATACTTTGAGGGGTGCAGTTTTTATAATGGGGTAATTTATGAGGTATTTCTAACGTGAAAGCCACTCAAATTCACTTCAAACTGAACTGGTCCCTGAAAAATTCAGATTTTGAAATTTTCGTGGAAAATTGCTGCTGAAATTTGAAGCCCTCTAATGTCTTTCAAAAGTAAAAACATGTCAACCTTTTGATGCCAACATAAAATAGACATATTGTATATGTGAATCAATATATAATTTATTTTTGAATATTCCTTTTTCTTACAAGCAGAGAGTTTTAAAGTTAGAAAAATGCTTAATTTTCTAAATTTCCATGAAATTTGGGGATTTTTCACCAAGAAAGGATGCAAGTAACAATGGAAATTTACCACTACGTTAAAGAGGTACTCAAGTGGAAAACTTTTTTTTTTTAAATCAACTGGTGCCAGTAAGATAAACAGATTTGTAAATTACTTCTATTAAAATATCTTAATCTTTCCAGTACTTTTTAGGGTCTGTATACTACAGAGGAAATGGTTTTCTTTTTTGAACACAGAGCTCTCTGCTGACATCATGGCTACCATGCTCTCTGCTGACATCTCTGTCCATTTTAGGAACTGTCCAGAGCAGCATATATTTGCTATGGGGATTTTCTCCTACTCTGTACAGTTCTTAAGATGGACAGAGATGTCAGCAGAGAGCACTGTGGCCATGATGTCAGCAGAGAGCTCTCTGTTCCAAAAAGAAAACCATTTCCTCTGTAGTATTCAGCAGCTAATAAGTACTGGAAGGATTAAGATTTTTTTAATCCCTTAAGGACGCAGGGTTTTCCGTTTTTGCATTTTCGATTTTTCCTCATCATCTTCTAAAAATCATAACGCCTTCAATTTTGCACATAAAATTCCATGTGATGGCTTATTTTTTGCGCCACCAATTCTACTTTGCAGTGACATTAGTCATTTTACCTAAAAATGAACAGCGAAACAGAAAACAAATTCATTGTGCGACAAAATGAAAGAAAAAATTTCCTTTTGTAAATTTTGGGGGCAACCGTTTCTACACAATGCATTTTTTGGTAGAAATAACACCTAATCTTTATTCTGTAGGTTCATACGGTTAAAATGATACCCTACTTATATAGGTTGGATATTTTCGTACTTCGGAAAAAAATCATAACTACATGGAGGAAAATTAATATGTTAAAAATTCTCATCATCTAACCCCTATTACTTTTTTATTTTTCTGCGTACGGGCTGGTATGAGGACTCATTTTTTGCGCCATGTTCTGACGTTTTTATCAGTACCATTTTTGTATTGATTGGACTTTTTGATCGCTTTTTATTCATTTTTTCATGATAAAAAAAGTGACTAAAAATACGCTATTTTGGACTTTGGAATTTTTTTGCTCGTACGCCATTGACTATGCGATTTAATTAATAATATATTTTTATAGTTCGGACATTTCCGCACGCGGCGATACCACATATGTTTATTTTTATTTTTATTTACACAGGTTTTTTTTATGGGAAAAGGGGGTGATTCAAACTTTTATTAGGAAAGGGGTTAAATGACCTTTGTTAACTTTTTTTTTCACATTTTTTTTGCCGTGCTATAGCTCCCATAGAGAGCTATAGCACTGCACGTACTGATCTCTTATGCTGATCTCTGCAAAGCATTAGATTTGCATGGATCAGTGAGATAGGGGCTCGATTGCTCAAGCCTGTAGCTCATGCTTGGAGCAATCAAACCCCGATCGGACGCTGTGGAGACAGGTAAGGGGACCTCCGCTCGCGTCCTAGGTTATTGCGATGTCCCGATTAGTCCAACTGAGCTGCCGGGAAGCGTTCCACTTTCAGACGCAGCGGTCAATTTTGATCGCTGTGTCTGAAGGGTTAATAGCACGTGGCACAACGATCGGTGCCGTGCGCTGTTAGCCCAGGGTCTCGGCTATGAAGAGCAGCCGGGACCGACCTGGTGTGACCCCGTTTTAAACACCAGGACCTGGTGTAGAGAGTACAGGTACGCCCTACGTCCTTGAGAGGCTAATAGAAGTAATTTACAAATCTGTTTAACTTTCTGGCACCAGTTGATTTAAAAAAAAAAAAGTTTTCCACAGGAGTACCCCTTTAAAGTAGAATATGTCACGAAAAAACTATCTCGGAATCAGAATTACCGGTAAAAGCATCCAAGAGTTAAAGGAGTACTCCGGTGAAAGCCTTTTTTCTTTTAAATCAACTGGTGGCAGAAAGTTAAACATATTTGTAAATTACTTCTATTAATAAATCTTAATCCTTCCTGTACTTATTAGCTGCTGAATACTGCAGAGGAAATTCTTTTCTTTTTAGAATGCTCTCTGATGACATCATGAGCACAGTTCTCTCTGCTGATGTTATAATAATAATAATAATAATGCTTTATTTATTGTTGTCCTTAGTGGGATTTGAACCCAAGTCCCCAGCACAGCAAGGCAGCAGTGCTAACCACTGAGCCACCATGCTGCCCCTAGCATACATCTGCTATGCATCTGCTATGCATGGTTGCTAAAATGGACAGAGATGTCAGCAGAGCGCACTGTGCTCGTGATGTCATCAGTGTTCCAAAAAGAAAGGAATTTCCTCTGTAGCATTCAGCAGCTAATAAGTACTGGAAGGATTAAGATTTTTTAATAGAAGTAATTTACAAATATGTTTAACTTTCTGCCACCAGTTGATTTAAAAGTAAAAAGGTTTTCACCGGAGTACCCCTTTAACAATGCATCAAATGACGGTGGTCAGAATTGCAAAAAATTGTTCAGTCTTTAAGGTGAAAAAGGGCTCAGTCCTTAAGGGGTTAAAATTTCCTCTTGGATTTAATTTGTTTACTCATCCCATGATCTGGCATTTTAACCCAATTACCTTTACAATTGTGTGTCCTAAACATAAAAATCTAGGCCCATAGAAAGACATGGATTTTGAATGTTCCATGGCTCTGTTCACATCTGAATTATTCATTTTAATACGATCTAATATTTTCTATGGCAAGAATAGCATAGTCTGCACTATTATTTCCATCAAGGTAGACCCCGTTAAAATCAATACTTGCCAGAATTAGTTGAGATCTGCTTGAAAACATATCCATCATTGATGTCATGGCTCCATTATAAAAAGACAGGAGGGTAAACATAACACAAGCTAAACATTTAAATGCATACAGTACAAGATGCACAAAATGCCATCATGTACAGCTTTTTATAGACATTTTTTTCAGTAAAAATAAATATTTACTTACTGTATGTTTTGTCAAGGCTCAATATGTCCCAAAATGTCAGGGAGTGTAGAGAACGTACCTGTCCGGGTTCCTGCAGCATTGATCTTTTCCAGCGGCCATCTCACTGCTCAGTACAGCGGTACTGAATATCAGCATCACAGGGTAGCTATGGCCACCAACCGTACACTGAGGAGGGCTCTTGTGTGCAGCCTTTTGACTCAAACCTGTGTTCTAAAGTAACACACTGCAACCTAGTTCCCAGGATGCCAAGTTCATCCAACCTCCTGTCAGTCTCTGGTAATGTCACAGGGAAGCCTAAGATCCTGCTAGCCATAAGGGTGTTGAACATCGGTAGCTCCTTTAAGTTCTTTTATCTTTCATTTTACCCAAAATGTTAGTGTATAATTACTACTTGGAAAAATGTATGATTCTCGGTTGTTGTAAGTTGCAGCCCATTGTGGGCTTTGTTAGCTTTTCTTGAGATTTTTGAGTTATTAAAGGGGTACTACACCCCTAGACATAATTTCCCCTATACAAAGGATAGGGGATAAGATGTCTGATCATCGGGAGTCTGGCCGCTGGGTCCACCGGCAATCTCCTGACCGGCACTATGGCATTCTAAACACGGAGGCTTGGAGTTTCCATGTTCGTGACAACATGCCACACCCCCTCTATTCATGTCTATGGGAGGTGGTGTGATGGCTAGTACATAACCATCACGCCTTCTACCATAGACATAAATGGAGGGGGCATGAAAGCTGTGGCTGCCCGTCTTCCAGCATGGAGTGGAGTATGCTCCATGCACTGAATGACTGGGGTGCCATGCCATAGATCACAGGACCCCCATGATCAGACATCTTATCCCCATATGCTTTGGATAGGGGATAAAGTGTTTAGGGATGGAGTACCACTTTAATGAAATAGGTCTGTGTATGATGTCAAAAACACTCTAGGGTGGGAGCCATACTGATCAGGATGAATAATCTCAGCCAGGCCCCACTTGAGCTGCAGAGCAATAACCTTTGAAAATATTTTTATATCAGTACTTAGTAAGGAAATAGGTAATGATAAGACCCACTCCCAAAAGATTCTTGTTATCTTTTTAAGTTCAGAATAATAATTTCCTCTCTCATGGATGCCGGAAAAGCACCCTCCTCCTACAGGATCTGTGAAGATCCTCAGTTAACATAGGTAACAAAACCATGCCAAAGTATATGTAAGCTTAGCTCCCTGGTACAGAATTCCCTGAAAAATTGAAGTGCCACCTCTATCCCTTCTAGTGAGACACCATTCTCCAACTCCGTTTGCTGTTGTTTATTTAGTGGGGGAAAGGTAAGACCACCCAAAAAATAATCTATTTCCAATTGATAACATTTTGAAAACTGGTCAACACATATTTTCTCTGTGCACCCTATATGATCGCTTCATTTTTATTTCTTAAATCTTTAATGGGGCTATATATCTTACCCTCACCTGTGATCTTCTGCAAATACCTATTGGTCCTGTGTCCCTCCTAAAACCTACTCTGCCTCTAAAATCAAAAAAGTCGATTTTGAAATTTATCAAGTTAAAACTATTTTAGCTCCTCTTTTTTTGTTTGATTTTTTGAAGATTTTCTTGAGTTGGGGAATTAGTGCCTGTGTCAGATTATCAGTTGGCTGACCAGTTCAGCTTCAGTTTTTAAAGATTTGTGATCTCTTTAAATAATATGCCTCTTACAACAGCTTTAAAGCTGAACGCTGTGTGCGCACTGCAGGAGTTGGCCACACACCCCTCCAATGCAAGTCTATGGGAGACGGTGTGGTGGCTGTCACGCCCCCTCCCAAAGATTTGCATTGAAGGATTTGGCATGATGTCACGAGGACACCCAGAGCGTTCGGAACTAAATGCTGGCCAGTAGAGTACCCCTTTAAGTGCATACTACACACACCCCATGTCTGCCGTTCCTTTATTGATATTCCAAATTCCCTTTATCTCTTTTTCATTAGCCTCTGTGTTGTTTAGCAAAACCAACCAAGGAGGGTTGATTTAAAAAAAAAAATTCGCCCCACATCCTTTGGTGTTTTTGAGTTCTAAAAATATTGCAGTATGGTCCGATAAGGATCTATGGGCTTTACATTTTTAGATCAAAGCCGAAGATTTGCAAAAGGCTAGGTCAGTTCTACTGGCAGTAGTGGGGTGCACGAAAGCACAAAAATATCGTCCTGTCACATTACATTTCTTGTCAGATATGGAGTAGACCTAATGTATTGCTTTGTTATTACTTTTTATTCATTTTGTGTTTTCCTTTTTATAACAGATAACTTTTGTAGTAAATATTAGTTTTTTATGTGTTATATATATGAGACTTGTTAGTGCTATCCCATTTAAAAATATAATAGTTTTAATAATAACATTACAGTATTTTGATGTAAAGGCTTCATGTTTTTAGGGACATGTACATGGTGGTGTTATATTCAATAGTGTCCTCTGCTTTGGTGCAGAGCAAGTGATAAGGGTAACTCACTAATATAATTTCTAGTCATGATCAAAGCTTTAACAACTAAGTTAATAGAGAAAAAGTATAATGTAAATGTGTAATATTATGATTTGATGAAGTTTTGCCTGGATTTGCACAAAAGATACATAAGCCACAAAAAAGAAAAAAAAACTCAAAATGCTTCATTGCATTTTTTTTTAGAAGATTCTGAAAGCGTTACAAACCTGTAAACCAGTAGAGGATTTTATAGAAGGAATACTACAGATGATAAACAAAGTTTGATCTCTCGGTATATTATGGCTCCTCATTATTCGCCTTCTGAAAAATGATACAGCGGTCGACACTTTTCCATGGAGAAATCAATGCAATTTTATTTTGTTAGGCAATAAGAGCTTTATGGCCAAATTTAACTTTTTCTTTATGTAGTACCTGTTTCTTAAGTTATATATTAGTATATACTTGGAATTGTCTCTAAGCTGAAGAATCCATAAGAAAAAGGGTAAATAAAAATATAGTCTTCACAAACAAGAGTCATTTCTAAAAAAAAACCTGAAAACTCTATTTGCCATCTATAAAATGTAGCTTTAAAGAAAACTTTCAATAAAAGGTACATTTGAGGTTATGTGCTATAAAATTTACTGTATGAGAAATGTAAGTGATGGGTTGAATGGTGAAAAACAATCACATATATATGTAGATATATCCTATATAAATGACAGTGTTTACTTTAGATTAATAGCCCTAGTTTTACAATTCTAAGTACTTCATTGATTACTAAATCAAGACATTGGAAGTGTCTGTCCATAAACAAGCTCAAAAATGACATGTAAGTCTATACAAATAGGTTCTACTTACTCACTATTTATTATGCACAATAATAACTGTTTACGTGCTATATAGGTTGATATTTGGCTGCATTATTGTTCAGCTCAACAAAGGCTGTCATCTGTGACTACAATGTAGCTGCTGGAATAAATTTTCCAAAAAATTATTTTGTTTTTGGGGGTGACTATTTTCTGAAGTGCTGGGGACCACCATGAGCTCCAACCTACCCCTTGTTATGCAAACATCTATAGTGGCAGTGGGTATATGTAATTTGTTGGATTCATTATATTAATAACCTGGTCAAGCTTGATGAGTGATTTTACTTTTAAATGTTACATTATTTGTTATTATTTGTTGTAATTTTTGCCTTTCACCACCTACGTCACACATTATGCAATGCTGGGCTTTGTTGTCAATGGACTATTACCAGTCCAATACACAGTGTATTTACACAGTTGACGTTACTTTAATATTTGCCATATGCACTTACTCAAGGTACTGGTAATATATTAGAGTTGTATGTGGTAGGAGTTCCTTAACAGTTCCCACTTCAGACTAATTGACAGTGTGTATGTCTATAGATCTACTGGGTATGTGCCTATGGGTTGTCAACCCTTATTGGGTGATACCACCAACACTACACCTAATTTCATTGAGGCCACTGTCTCCTTTATTAGGTGGTGGGCTGCCTTGACATTCAGTGTCTTGAGGGTAGCCCTGCATGTGACACTCCACTACTTTGTTACCCATCATTGAAGGCCTGTTGGCAAAGATTACATGAATAAGTGATAGTACTGAACTTGTTCAACATTTTAATAGTCTCCTTGTTCCCAGCGATGTCCCCCTTCAATGTTTATGTGACACCTTAATACATACCCGACATTATCTAACCCAGTGAAGTCCAATTTATATGTTGATGTTTCTGATTACATACTGCATGTGTTTTTCAAGACCAATTCATATTTTATGCAAAAAAATCTACACACCTCTGTTAAAATTTCAGGCTCAAGATGTTAAAGAATGAGACAACAATAAATTATTTTAGATTTTTTTTTTTTTAGACTTTGAAAGAGGACCTGTGGCCAAACCCCAAAAATGTGATTGCATTATCATATAATAGCTCATAGGGCACCCTCATCACATATAACATATGTGCTACAATCTCCTGTATTATTCATTGGAATGGGATATGGGGTAGGGTGGCAAGATGGAAGCCTTTTCGTACAAACAAAACATCCAAGCACTGCGGAAGTTTGCAAAAACAAACATGAAGTCCCAAAAAAACTAATGGGGAAAAATGTGTGATGGTCTGATGACAAAAACAACATTGCACATCACCCAAAGAACCCAGAGTGAAGAATGGTGGCGGCAACATAATGCCTTTATACTGTTTCTCTTCAGCTGGAACCGGAGCCTTAGTGAGGGTAGAGAGAAATGTTGGCACAAAACCTTCAGGTGTCTATTAGAAAACTGAAGATGAATAGGAAGTTCACCTTTCAGCACGGCAATGAGCCAGACCACATATCCAAATATGGATTAACATTTTGGGATAGCCAAGCCTGAGCCCAGACCTTAATTCAAATAAACCTCAATGGGCTGATCTGAAGAGGCCTGTACACAGGGGATGTCCTCGCAGTCTGACAGATTTGAAGTAAGGAAGAGTGGGCAAATCTTGCCATGCTAATAGACTCCTACCAAAAAAGACTGATTTCTTAATAAAATTAAAATATGCTTTATAAAGTATTAGTTAAAGGTTAGAGGGGGACATTTATCATTGTTTGCTTTGGTAAGCGAGTTCTGTAGGCATTTTTTTCTTTGGGTTTGCTAATGTGTGACATATTTATCATACTATCACAGAGGTTGATAAATTTGGCTCACATAAGCAAAAACCAATAAAATCACTTTGGAATACCATTTTCTTAGCACACATGAGCAAAAAAAAAAATTATGTGTTTATTACATATTTTTTACCACTTTTTCCCCCTAACCCATTTTTCTTTTCATTTCAGATCTGTCTATCCTGTGTGCTGCTTCAAATTTGATGGACTACTAAAAATATTAAACAAAAAAACTGTATTTCTTTGTTTAATATTGATAACATTTTGTAATGAGGGCTTGTGGGTGAGTATTTTTTGGAATAAAAGTTTTTTTAAATGTGTTTATTTTCATTTACTTTACAGGCTTAGTAGTCGAAGCTGTCTTATAGACGGAGTCCATTACAAAGCCAGAGCTTAGCGTTAGCCCCAAAAACAGCTAACTCCCTATTATTACCCTCGGTACCCATCACCACAGGGGTTCCGGGAAGAGCCGGTACCAACAGGCCCGAAGCGTCAAAAATGGCGCTCCTGAGCCTAGGTGGTAACAGGCTGGCGTTATTTAGACTGGGGAGGGACAGTAACAATGGTCCTCGCCCACCCTGGTAATGTCAGGCTGTTACTGTTTGGTTGGTATCTGGCTGAGAATAAAAATACAGGGAACCCAATGAAATGCGTTTTTATTTAATTATTTATGGAAAAAACCCACATAGGGTTCCTCCTATTTTCATTCTCAGCCAAATACCAACTAATAAAACCAATAAAGAACCTTATTATCATGTGGCATGTTATAGGGATTAGGGATTGATGACAGTGGTGAGGTACACCGGATGGGTCGGAGATGTCCTGTGGAGGGGTTGAGTCCAAGAATGTTGATACAATATACTATATATAACTTATTTATGAAGGTTTGGAGTGACATGATTGCCTTTTTGGTATGAGTCCGGTCTAATAATCAAAGCCCACAACAATAGTTCTTTCATTATGTAAGTGAACCATGAGAGGTAATTTGCCCTAAATTGGTTCAAATTCACAACATGGGACATTAAGAGGAAATATCTATATATGAATGTAATCTCAAATTTTTCCTATAGCTAGATAAATGATTACTACATGAATATGATGTGTACTGGCCTTGGTGTGTGATTACATTCCATGGATGGACACTGATTTTATGTAGTTCTGGCTGTACATGACTATATATCATGCACTGACAAATATATATTATGTATGATAGTGTGTGTGTATTTAAATAAGGGTCTCATGTCATGTTGATGCTATTATTTATTGATGCTAATTATTATTAATATTTATATACTGTAGTTTTATATACTCTAATTTGTTTTCCAACATATGGACTCTCCCTTCAGATAGGATAATCTGTGACACACTAAGTATATATCTAGCTGTCACATATTACCCTTCTTCTTCTCATTCACCCACATGTAATGCTGCTGATTATGGTTATTTATTAGGGATGCTGAAGTAATATAATATATGATACTATGATATGATATAATTATGTGATACTTATGATTATACATTACTTATGATTATCTATATTTATTATTCAGCTATTATGTTTAGATTGTCTAATAGTGAAAATTGAGAAAGGTCATGTTATGTGCTCCACAGGCATGCGCACTGTTGTAAAGAGTGTGGCCAGATTGCCCTTAGTTTACATGGCTGTAACAGAACTAAGCGAAGGAGTGCATATGTGCTGTAAACTAGTGTTGTTAGGGTGTTAAAGTGTTGTGGTGAGAGTGGGAGCGGGAGCGTAACAGGAAGTGGTCGGTAGTTCTGATTGGGGCTGTCACTGGGCAACGTGGACTTTCAACTCTCTCCAAAGGTTTTCTATGGGGTTGAGATCTGGAGACTGGCTAGGCCACTCCATGACCTTGAAATGCTTCTTACGAAGCCACTCCTTTGTCTACCGGGTGGTGTGTTTGGATCCATTGTCATGGTGAAAGACCCAACCACGTTTCATCTTCAATGCCCTTGCTGATAAAAGGAGGTTTTCACTCAAAATCTCACGATATATGGCCCCATTAATAATTTTCTTTACATGGATCAGTTGTCCTGGTCGCTTAGCAGAAAAACAGCCCCAAAAACATGATGTTTTCACCCCCATGCTTCACAGTAGGTATGGTGTTCTTTGGATGCAACTCAGCATTCTTTCTCCTACAAAATGACAAGTTGAACTTTTACCAAAAAAAGTTTGGTGTCATCTGACCATATGACATTCTCCCACTGCTCTCCTGGATCATCCAAATGCTCTCTAGCAAACTTCAGACGGGCCCGAACATGTATGTGCTTAAGCAAGGGGACATGTCTGGCACTGCATGATTTGATTCCCTGGCGGCGTAGTGTTTATTGATGGTAGCCTTTGTTACTTTGGTCCCAGCTCTCTGCAGGTAATACACTAGGTCCCCCCGTGTGGTTCTGGTATTTTTACTCACCGTTCTTGTGGTCATTTTCACACTACGGGGTGAGATTTGGCGTGGAGCCCCAGATCGAGGGAGAGTATCAGTGGTTTTGTATGTTTTCCATTTTCAAATAATTGCTCCCACAGTTGATTTCTTCACACTAAACTGCTTGCCTATTGCAGATTCAGCCTTCCCAGCCTAGTGCAGGTCTCCAATTTTGTGTCTGGTGTCCTTCGACAGTTCTTTGGTCTTGGCCATAGTAGAGTTAGGAGTGTGACTGTTTGAACTTGTTATCAGTATGGAATACACCTGTCCACAACCTCAAACAGGTGCCATTAATACAGGTAATGAGTGGAGGATAGAGGAAAATCTTAAAGAAGAAGCTACAGGTCTGTGAGAGCCAGAAATCTTGCTTGTTTGTAGGTGACCAAATACTTATTTTCCACCATAAAGAATAAATTCTTTAAAAATAAGACAATGTGATGTTATGGATTTTTTTTATTCCTCATTATGTCTCTCATAGTTGAGGTATACCTATGATGAAAATTACAGGCCTCTCTCATCTTTTTAAGTGGGAGAACTTGCATTATTGGTGGCTGACTAAATGCCTTTTTGCCCCACTGTAGTTGAAGCACCAATGGCAATGATTACAGCCTCAAGTCTACTTGGAGATGATGCCACAAGATTTGCACACGTGGATTTGGGGATTTTCTTCTATTCTTCACTGCAAATCCTCTCAAGGTCTGTCAGATTGGATGGGGCCATCAGTAAAACATTTATTTTCTGGTCTCTTCAGAGATGTTTGATCAGGTTCAAGTTAAGGCCTTATGCCACTCAAGGACATTTACAAAGTTGTCTATAAGACAATTCTGTGTTATATTGGCTGCTACTTAGGGTTATTGTCTTGTTGAACAGTGAACCTTTGGTCCAGTCTGAGGTCCAGATGTTGGGAGCTGGGATTAATTGTGAGTAAAGTACTGTGGGGTGTTGTGACTATGATAAGAGCTTGCAATGCCACAAGTGTTAACCACCACACTCCAAGGATGAAGCGGCTGCCGGTGCCAAGCTCCGAGTAAGGAACACCACAAATGCAGGGTTAGGGAAACCACTTCTGAACTTTACTTCAGGAATCGCAGACAGATGATATAATTGGTACAGTTAGATTTGAGTGTGATTTCTGCTGAAAATAGCAGTGGGGAACCACAGTGGCTTTCTTGGCACTTTGGGACTAAAAGCCCTTCTCAACTAAGTTATCACTTGGGCTGGTCTGAACTTGATGTGGACGGACTTGACTAAACTAGCCTTGATGTTACTAGACTGACTGACTGAGACTTGACTTGACAATGTAAGAAACAAAGACTTGAGAGAAAGGGGATAGCTTCCGCCCACCTAGACTTTCCCACAGGGTTAGGGCTTACCACACGGGTGGACTTCTTAGGGCCGTAGCTGCCATAGGCCTTTACACATGTTATCATTTGGTTGCTATGAGGCCCGTTGGCTCTCTTGACACTTCTCCCCAAAGCAGACTTGTCAATTAACATGGACAGACTTGACTGATGAAAGACCTGGTTAGCGGGATCCGTGTGCGGGCAGACAACCACTCTGAAAAAGGTAGACTTGGAAGAAAGACATGGAACCTATCCATATTAGAGGTAAGGGGCTGGTATAATACAGAGATCCTTCACATTGCTCTGACTGGACTCACACACTCATTAACTAACTAATTAACTCCCCTTGTCTAGATAGACCTGGGGGAGCAGGTCAGGAGGCCCTAATTGGCCAAAGTGCACATATGATTTCCTATACATCCTCCCACACAGTTACAGTTAACATTTTCATGATAGAGAAAATATAAAGATATTAATTGGCAATACATTAGAATACAATATAAAACACTTGACATTTTAACCTGGAGCTGTGGGCCAGAGCAGACACAATAAAGTGACATCCACCTGACAGGGCAAATGGACAGGTCTGTTTCAGACCAGGACTCCACACAGAGCTCTCTGGATCAGGTTTTCATTAAGAATATCTTTGTATGCTGCTCCATTCAGCTTTCCCTCAATTCTGATCAGTTTCTCTGTCCCATCCACTAAAAAGCCCCACAGCATGATGCTGACACCACAATGCTTTACTGCAGAGATGACATTGGACAGGTGATGAGCAGTGCCTGCTTTCCTCAAGACGTCATGTCTAAAATTAAGGACAAAAAGTTCAATCTTAGTTTTATCTGACCAGAGAATCTTCACAGTTCGAGAGTCCTTTAGGTAGGTTTTTATGTTTGTATTATTGTGTAAAGGCTTCTTTATGGCCACTCAGCCATAAAGCCCAGATTGGTGGCGTGCTGCAGTAATGGTTGGCGTTCTCCCATTTACACTCAGGATCTTTGGAAATCAGTCAGAGTGACCATTGGATTCTTGGTAACATCTCATACAAAAATAGCTACGAAGAAATCCCAACACTCACAATTTTCTTGAAGCAATTCTTGTGGGTTTTTTCACACATAAGTTATCAAAGTTGCAGCACACAGAACACGTTTAAGCACAATGCATTTTGGCACAGAGCCTTTTTCATACATCAAGTTTAGAAAGAAGATAATAAAGAACACATATGTATGCGTCAAAACTTCAGAAACTGAAAGCCTTGAACAGTAACTCCTGGTGTATTGTGTCTAAAAGAATGAAATTGAAAGAGCTAATGCTTTTTTCAACATAGCATCATGGCTTCCACATATCAGGTTTCATCCCGTAATTTGGCAGCAATAATAATTCTGAAGACTATTCTGTTCTTTATTTTTAATATATCAGAAGCCATGTTAGAAAGTATATGACAAAGATAGGGACATACACTAATAACAGAAAACCCCTGTACAAGAATAATTTTAGGCATTTACCACAATAAATGCTCCTCAAATGACTTACCCTTAAAGGGGATTTTAGATTGTACCTGCCAGACAGTAATGGACATGCTTAGGAAGGAGCTTGTCTTGGGGCAAAATGTTGTGAGATTACCATAATGCTGAGGTTATGTTTTTTGTGAACTGGCTATTTCCTATTGGAGCTTGTTTCCTCAAACTACAAGTCCCATGATGCCTTGTTTTTAAGTAAGTTCTCTTTTCTCCCTCCCACACATCGGGCACCCCACCCATTGAAACACAACAGTTATCACTTCCATGCAATAGACCAGTGTTTTCTGAGCAGGGTGCCTCCAGCTGTTGCAAAACTACAATTCTTGCAGAATGATCTCCTTCCCATCCAGTGGTTGCTCCACCCATTGAAGCAAAGACTTTCTCCTTCTGAACACCTGACTAGTGATGTAATGTCTCAGGCCACACTACAACCTGGGAAAGGCGACAGTCATTTTTTTAAAACCACAGAAGAATTGCAAGACTTCCGTTACACACAGGTACAGACATTATATTATGAACTACTCCAACTTTACAGCCCCTGCAGCATAGGCAAATAAAATAAAAAAAAATCCAGAATACCCCTTTAAAATGCCAATGATGCTAATGGGAAAATTGGTCAATTACATTTAGGAGACTTAATTTTTTCTGCATTTATTGTTATATTTGTGGTTTAATAACTGTCAATTTGCGTAATTCCTCTTACACTTTTAATATTTAGTAAAAAAAAATGTATCCAATAATTTTTTTTTTCTTCAAGAAAAAATGAGCAAGGTGAAAATGAAGTTGCTAAGATGCTTTTGTACTATGTAGTGCATCTAGCTAGACACATTTTGTACTATTTATGTGTAAAACAGGAAATGGGATCATGTATTACAGCACAATTCCTATTGTTTTTCTAAGTGCGGTCGCACTCTAAGCTGTGTTCTTTGTCGATGTGTAGTTCCTGTTCATTGAAGCTTAGAAATGATAAGTTGTGCCTGTAACACTGTGTGAGCGGCTATTACAAAGGGCTGGCACTTGAATTTAAACTAAAGATGTATAAAACAAAAGAAGCAGAAATTAGAACAAACTTGTAAAATATTCTAAATATTCACCTTATATTACATGGAATTTCTGCCGTCATATGAAGATAGTTCCATAGGAATCAGACTGTGGTAATGAATGAAAGTCCTTCATCTTGAAGGAGGGATGTCATCAAAATTAATGGAACTCAACCTAAGTGTAAAATGTTAAGCTTCAGGAACATTTAAAGAAATAAATCTTTAAGTCTTTAAGTAACCTTTAGTATTTGAGTGCAATTTAAGTTACTAGTTTATAGTTAATAGAGTATCTTCAGATTCCCCATGACAGATTCACTTTTAGGGTACGTTTACACAGGAGCGCATCCACAGCTTATTTGAGGCCGTTGATGCACTGCCAGCACACATAGAGTTAAGGCAGAGTGAGCTTCCTGCTGCTGCCGTAGATCTGTGCATCCGCTCGTGACTGCGGATTTCCTGCCTACAGTCACGAGCAGAAATATAGAGCTACGGAAACAGCAGAAGGGAGGGTCTTAACTCTGTGAGTGCCTGCAGGTGCATCCCCGGTGTCAAAAACACTGTGGATGCACTACCATGTAAACATACCCTAAGGGTATGTTCCCACACAGAAGAAAATATAGCAGTATTTTCATTTATAAATGTAAACAAAACAGCCACAAAAAATTAATTTGTCATTTTTTTTATCAGATCAGACACAGCTGAAAATACATCTTTAAATTTAATACCACTTCATTTTTTTACATGTGCTAGCATCCCCTAACACGAAAACCGTTAGTGTTTACTAAAAAAAAATTCTTAAAAAAAACTGAGAAATAAATAACTAGAGTAAATACTAGAAAATTAACGGGATATTCCAGTGCTCAAAATGTTCAAAGGGAGTCCTGGTGTTTCAAAAATGAAAAGCAAGCATATTCACCTGCCCTGATCCCCCACAACTGTGTTAGATGGCACCTGGTCCCTACTGCTCTAAGCTGCGTCCTGCTTCCTTTTGGCAAACGCCTACCTAGTTAGTCACTCACTAAGGCAGCTCATGTTTTCAGATAGTGACGAAGATGTTTTCTGCAGGATCAACACATCATAGGTAGCAACAGAGTGCAATGGGGATCTGATGTCACCAGAAAAGTAGTGGCAGGGGATCAGGCCAGGTGAAGAATTTGCTTTCATTAAAACACCAGTGCTCACTTTAAAAAATTAGAGCTGAAGTACCACTTTAAGAGGAAAGTAATGTTCTGATATATGATAGAGACGTAGTGGATGCATGGAATAGCCTTCCTGCAGAGGCTGTAGCTGCCAATACAGTGAAGGAGTTTAAGCAAGTATGGGATAGGCATAAGGCTATCCTTCATATAGGATAGGGCCAGGGACTATTAATAGTATTCAGAATAATGGGCAAACTATATAGGCCAACTAGTTCTTAGGTGTCGACACATTCTATGCTTCTGTGTTTTATATAAAAGTGATTGTCCAGTTTTATAAAATCATGAATACTATTTGTAACAAGGATGTCTGCCTCTGTATCTGGCAGCAGCTCCCACCCCTCCTATGTTCAGCTGCAGCATTGCTGGTAGCAAGGTCATTTAGGAGGTGTGGATAAGAAACAATGGTTTCCAGCTTTAGTGTTTGCACCCTCCTGGGCTTGGCTATTTAAATAATAGGCTTGCTTCATTGCATTACCTGTGATAGAGGTTATATCCTTGCACTGGCTCCTCATATCTGTGTTTGTTACACTGTCTTCTTGTACTCCTGACCTTTTGGCTTGTTTCATGACTGCCTCTTTTCTCAGTAATTTGGTACTGTTTGACTTCCTGGTTCTGACTTGGCCTGCTTTTCCTTTTGTGTCATGTTTTTCTCCCTGACCTACATACTGATGTGTTTTTGTGTTTGAATTTACTCCTCTCTGCACTTGTTCAAAGTAGGGACCATCACTCAATTGGGGGGCGGGGTGGAAGGGGTCTGCTGCATACAGCAGATCGTTAAATAGGCAGAAAATGAGTTGTGAGTGAGTGCAAGGTACTTCTCCATGTTCTACATTACACTATGTTTCCTAAACAGTACCACACCTATGCAGAGGTTAACTGTGGTATTGTAGCTCTGAGTCATTCCTTGTAGAACAGTTTCTGGGCATATGTGGTCCTGTATTCAATTGTGGACAAAACCTTTAGCTGACATGTTGTTTAACAGGTTGTCCCTTGCTGTTTTTATTTCTACTCAACCTTACCAGGAGCACACTGTTTTAGAGTATAATACATCTAGATTGAAGGGGAGACAGTCCAATGATGTCTTTTATCATGGATCAGTTATGTAGTAATAGTGGAACTGTGTGGACTTTCAAGATGAGAATTGTTCCATTGCAACTATGCATTATGTCTACGTTCATCCAGAGTTTGCTTCTCGTAACTTTGTTGACTTCACTTTGTCACATCTGTGCACTGAATACCAATAATGCAATTTCATTAGAAATATTTTTATTCCCTCAATGTAAAATCATTCACTTAATTTTCTCATGCATTTAAGGTTTATATGTGAAGAGGATAAAGAGACTTAAGCTTTGAAAATGAAGCAATTAACACAAAATTTCACAAATGTCAATGAGCTTCATCATTAAAAGTAATCTTTTATCATCTATTTTATGGGAGCATCACAGCACCAAAAGCCTTACTTTTTAACTGTACATCTACCATTAATATTTTTAAGGCAGCCTGTTATTCTGTCTCTTAGTGATACACATATATATATATATATATATATATATATATATATATATATATATAAAAGCCAAAAAAGTATTGCAGCACTACTCAGCCTCAATGTGTAGGTGCCAGCGTCCAAAAAACTTCTTGACCAAAAGTCCTCAGTTTAAATAGGATCCAACAATAACGCAGCACTCCAAAGAACGGTGAAAAAAGTGTTGATTTATTCTTGTCACATCAGTACAAGCAACGTTTCTGCTCCTATGGAGCCATTTTCAAGCTTAGTGTCACACATCAGTAGGGGGTTTAAATACCCATGTGCATTAAACATCATACAAATTTCAATTAAGTGCTCATTACATAAAAACATTAAAATTTTATAAACAGTGTGTACATACATCTTCCATTGTGTATATATTATAGATCTTCAGTGCATGTTTCATATATTAAAGTGCAAATTAGTGCATATTAGTGCATATAAGTGTTTTAAAACATAGCAGCGCTCGAAAATGAAAGCTCCACTAACATTATGTTATGTTTTAAAACACTTATATGCACTAATATGCACTAATTTGCACTTTAATATATGAAACATGCACTGAAGATCTATAATATATACACAATAGAAGATGTATGTACACACTGTTTATAAAATTTTAATGTTTTTATGTAATGAGCACTTAATTGAAATTTGTATGATGTTTAATGCACATGGGTATTTAAACCCCCTACTGATGTGTGACACTAAGCTTGAAAATGGCTCCATAGGAGCAGAAACGTTGCTTGTACTGATGTGACAGGAATAAATCAACACTTTTTTCACCGTTCTTTGGAGTGCTGCGTTATTGTTGGATCCTATATATTTATATATATATATATATATATATATATATATATATATATATATATATATATACTAGCTGAGTACCTGGCGTTGCTTGGTTTTTCCTTCCTAATCCTTGTTGGGGAGGAGAATTAACAAAGGAGGAAGCTTGTGACTTCATATCCCGTCCTCATGTATTTTTGTCATATCCCAACCCCATATCACGACCTCCTATCCCGTACTCCTATCCCGTACTCATATCCCGTCCTCCTATCTCAACCTCATCTCCTGACCTCATATCCCGTCCTCATATCCCGTCCTCATATCCCGACCTCATATCCCATCCTCCTATCCTGACCTCCTATCTCGACCTCCTATCCGACCTCATATACCATCCTCATATCTCGTCCTTATATTCTGACCTCCTATCTCGACCTAATTTTCCGTCCTCCTATCTTGACCTCTATCTCGACCTTATATCCTGTCCTCATATCTCGACCTCATATCCAGACCTCATATCCTGTCTTCATATCCCGCCCTCATATCCCGACCTCATATCTCAACCTCCTATCCCAACCCGTAATATGTGTACCAGGTATTATTGAAATATCTCCAGCCTTACGGAAGTTATGTGGGAACATACTTCCCATTGATTTGCATGGGACTTTAAACAAAAACCCCGTCCCTCAAAAATTTGGGTAGTTAAGGGTTAAATTAACTATCCTATATTTTAAGTGGACATATAAGTAACATGTGACCAAGTATTATCGAAATATCTCCAGCCGCTTAGAAGTTATACAGTAACATATATTTCCAATAGACTTGCATGGGACTTTAAACAAAAACCTTGACCCTGGCAAATGGGGGTGGGTAAGGGTTAAATTACCTATCCTATGTTTGTTGTTGACATATAAGTAACATGTGTGCCAAGTTTCATGTTAACATCTTTAGCCGTTTGGACGTGATGCTGGAACATACACACATACACACACATTGACTTTTATATATATATGTATATATACTAGCTGAGTACCCAGCGTTACCCGGCTTTTCCTTCTTAAACCTTATTGTGGAGGAAGATCAACAGAGGAAGCTTTTGACTTCATATATTGTTGTTATATCCCAACCCCATATCTTGTCCTCATATCCTGACCTCCTATCCCGACCTCCTATCCCGACCTCCTATCCCGACCTCCTATCCCGACCTCCTATCCCGAACTCCTATCCCTACCTCCTATCCCGTCTTCCTATCCCGTCCTCCTATCTCAACCTCTTATCTTGACCTCCTATTCCGACTTCCTATCCCGTCCTCCTATTTTGACCTCCTATCTCAACCTCCTATACCAACTTCCTATCCCGTCCTCCTATCCCGTCCTCATATCTCTACCTCCTATCTCGACCTCTTATCCCGACCTTCTATCCCGACCTCCTATCCCGTCCTCATATCTCTACCTCCTATCTCGACCTCTTATCCCGACCTTCTATCCCGACCTCCTATCCCGTCCTCCTATCCCGACCTCCTATCCCATCCTACTATTCTGTCCTCCTATGCCGTCCTCCTATTCCATCCTCCTATCCCATCCTCCTATCTCAACCGCCTATCTCAACCTCCTATCGTGACCTCCTATTGCGACCTTCTATCTCGACCTCCTATCCCGACCTCCTATACCGACCTCCTATCCCGACCTCCTATCCCGCCTTCCTATCCCGACCTCCTATCTCGACCTCCTATCCCGACCTCCTATCCCATCCTCATATCCCATCCTCCTATCCCGACCTCCTATCCCGACATCATACCCTGTCCTCATATCCCGACCCGTAATATGTGTACCAGGGATTGAAATATCTGCAGTCTTACGGAAGTTATGTGGGAACATACATTTCCCATTGATTTGCATGGGATTTTAAACGAAAACCCTGACCCTCAAAAATGGGGGCAGTTAAGGGTTAAATTAACTATCCGATATTTTAAGTGGACATATAAGTAACATGTGACCAAGTATTATCGAAATATGTCCAGCCGTTTGGAAGTTATGCAGTAGCATATATTTCTCATAGACTTGTATGGTACATTAAACAAAAACCCCACCCCTGGCAAATGGGGGTGAGTAAGGGTTAAATCACCTATCCTATGTTTGTTGTTGACATAAAAGTAACATGTGTGCCAAGTTTCATGTTAATATCTTTAGCCGTTTGGATGTGATGCTGGAACATACACACATATATACACATGCACACATCCATACACATACACATTAGCCCTCATTTACTAACAGGATCCCGATACTTTTGTCGGGTTTTGCGCCAGAATTCTGTCTGCGCCAGAATTTGCGCCAGAATCTGGTGCACAACTCGATAAAATCACTCAGAGTGAAAAAAAAAGGGGGCGTGTTCCCGACAAAAAGAGAAAAAACACTCCGAGTGTGAAGAAAACTCACAGGAAAACCTGTGAGTTTTGATTCACAGAAAACAGACAGCTCAGAGCTGTCGGTAAATTCCTCAAAACTGAGTGAATCCTGCTACCCCCAGCATGGGACAGGGTCTGTTCCATGTTGGGGGTAGTAGTAGAGGGGCTGAGGGATTGATCGCTCCGGGTCTCACTTCTGAGACCTGATCCGATCACATGTTATTAAGCACGGAAGCGGGCGGCATGTTCCAATCCCCTGCAATGTACAGTAAACTTTCATTTTAAATTCCCCACCAGTCCACCAGGAGCCCTGAATGACCGGGACCGAGGAGCCAATCAGGGCTCCTGGCATGGTTTTAATATAGAAGCGCTGTGGTGGGCAAAGATGTATAGAATCGCTGGGGGGGTATATATCTGGCCTTCCAGCGTTTCTATATATCTTTCCCCCTGCTGCTCTATATCAAACTTAGTGCCCGCTGTGCTTGAATAAATGTACTGCCCCCCCAGCGCTATTATATATCAATACTGACCCCCGCTGCGCATATACTGACCCCCGCTGCGCATATTCATATATATACTGACCCCCCCCCCCCCAGCTGCGCATATTAATATTCATATTTTCTCCCTCCCCTGGCTGCCAATGAATGAAAACTCTATTAGCGGCGGAGCGGAAGGCTGCTGCCCACTCACGCTGCTAAGAGTTTGTCATTCATAGCGGGCAGCAGCTGCATATCATGCTGTGGGGGTCAGACATATGGATATATGTCTGACCCTCAAATCATGCATATACAAATGCCGGCTCACCGCTGTGAATGACAAGTAAGCTATTAGGAGCAGCAGCGCGAGCCTCCCTGCACTGCTTTACTTGTCATTCATAGCGGTGAGCCGGCATTTGTATATGTATGATGTGAGGGTCAGACATATATCCATATGTCTGACCCCCACAGCATGATATGCAGCTGCTGCCCGCTATGAATGACAAACTCTTAGCAGCGTGAGCGGACAGCAGCCTTCCGCTCCGCCGCTAATAGAGTTTTCATTCATTGGCAGCCAGGGGAGAGAGAAAATATTAATATTAATGTGCGCAGCAGGGGGAGGAAGTCAGTATATATATAAATATGCGCAGCGGGGGTCAGTACATGCGCAGCGGGGGTCAGTATCGATATATAATAGCGCTGGGGGGGCAGTACATTTATTCAAGCATAGCGGGCACTAAGTTTGATACAGCGCAGCAGGGGGAAAGATATATAGAAACGCTGGAGGGGCCAGATATATACCCCCCCCCAGCGATTCTATACATCTTTGCCCACCACAGCGCTTCTATATTAAAAGCCTGCCAGGAGCCCTGATTGGCTCCTCGGTCCCGGCCATTCAGGGCTCCTGGTGGACTGGTTGGGAATTTAAAAATGAAAGTTTACTGTACATTGCAGGGGATCGGAACATGCCGCCCGCTCCCCTGCTTAATAACATCTGATCGGATCGAGTCTCAGAAGTAGTGATGTCGCGAACATAAAATTTCCGCAAACGTCCGCAAAAGTTTGGCAACTGGCGAACCGCCATTGACTTCAATGGGCAGGCGAATTTTAAAACCCACAGGGACTCTTTCTGGCCACAATAGTGATTTAAAAGTTGTTTCAAGGCGATTAATACCTGGACTGTGGCATGCCGGAGTGGAATCCATGGCAAAACTCCCATGGAAAATTACATAGTTGATGCAGAGTCTGGTTTTAATCCATAAAGGGCATAAATCACCTATTATTCCTAAATGGTTTGGAATAACATGCTGTAGCCCCCTTTTGGCAGCACACAGATAGATTCCCCCCTTTAGACAGCACATAGATTCCCCCATATTAGGCAGCACATAGTTAGAGCCCCCCTTTAGGCAGCACATGGATTCCCCCATATTAGGCAGCACATAGTTAGAGCCCCCCTTTAGGCAGCACATAGTGGGATTTGAACCCAAGGCCTCAGCGCTGCAAGTCAGCAGTGCTAACCTCTGAGCCACCATGCTACCCTTACCATACATCTAATATGCACGGTTGCTAAAATGGACAGAGATGTCAGCAGAGAGTACCAGAAAAATTAGGCATGTACACATGGCTCAAAAATGTGGTATTGTTGCAGCCGCAGCTGTAGCAGCGGCCAGAAAAATTGTGGCAGCATAAAGAGTGCAGCACCAGAGGCCAAAAAAATTAGGCATGTACACATGGCTGAAAAATTAGAACAAGCGCATATCCAAGAATCCAGAAGACTCTTTAATGCAGGATGGAGAAACAGACAAAGAAATTATTTTCTAAATAACATTTTTTTATCAAAAAAAGAGTTCTTCCCTCTCTGTATTTTAGTTTTGAAAATTTAAGTTAAAAAATCACACGCAACAAGCGTTCTTTTGTGTAATGGTTAGTACTCTTGAAAATTCAAGTTTAAATTATCATAAAGTCCAGAAGACTCTATAATGCAGGACGGTAGTGGGTGTGACTCTCCGCTTTGAGGCAAGTCAACCCCAAGATGGCGTGACACTGCCATATCCGAGATGTGGAATAGCACCTGGGGAGCTGGGGGGGGTGCCGGTGATGTGGAGCAAGATGCAGCAGTGGAAGAGGACTCGGCCGAGGAGGTTATGGAAGAGGAGGTAGCAGCAGGCCTGCCTGCAAGTCGTGGCGGTGTCACCAACTCCTCTGCAGAGCCACCCATTCCATGCTTGGCAGCCGTCACCAGGTTTACCCAATGCACAGTGTAGGTGATATACCTGCCCTGACCATGCTTTGCAGACCAGGTATCAGTGGTCAGATGGACCCTTGCCCCACTGGTCAGATGGACCATGCCAGACATGCCATAATTTCCTTTTGCACAATGGAGTAAAGGTTGGGGATTGCCTTTTGTGCAAAAAAATTTTGTCTGGGTACCTTCCACTGCGGTGTCCCAATGGCTAAAAATTTTTTTAAAGGCCTCAGACTCCACCAGCTTGTATGGTAAAAGCTGGCGGGCTAGCAGTTCCGACAAGCCAGCTGTCAGACGCCGGGCTAGGGGGTGACTTTGAGAAATTGTCTTCTTGCGCTCAAACATCTCCTTGACAGACACCTGACTGTGGGCAGATGCGCAGGAACTGCTCAAGGCGAGAGACGGAGAGGCGGATGGTTGAGAGGGGGCAAGGAGGGCAGCAGTGGTTGACCAGGCTAAAGATGCTGGACCAGGAGGAGGATGGCGGCTTTGACTTTGTGTGCTGCTTGTACTGACGTGTTGACCCCATAGGCGTTTGTGATGTGACATCATGTGCCTTCGCAAAGCAGTTGTGCCTAGGTGGGTGTTGGACTTCCCACGACTCAGTTTTTTCTGGCACAGGTTGCAAATGGCCTTGCTGTTGTCAGAGGCAGACAAACAAAAAAAAATGCCACACTGCTGAGCTCTGCGATGACAGCATTCCGGTGGTGGCAACAGCATGCGTTGATTGACGTCCTGTCTGGCTGACCCCTGGTGCTGATGCATGCTGTCTGACTGTGCCACTAGCTCCTTGCGACGACCTCCCCTGCTTCCAACTCGTCTCCTCCTCCTCTCTGTCTCCCCATCTGAACTTTCCCCCTCTTCTCCTCTTCTAGCGGGCACCCACGGGGCATCCACGGACACATCGTCATCATCAACACCTTCACCGCTATCTGACACCTCAAGAAAGGAAGCAGCAGCGGGTACAACATCATCATCACACCGTACTTCCATGTGTGTAATGCTGCCTGACTGAGACATATCCCTGTTAACTACATCCTCTGGCAATAATGGTTGCGCATCACTCATGTCTTCAAACTGATGTGTAAATAACTCCTCTGACAGTAAAACTGCTGTGGTGCTAGTGTTGGTGGTGGCGGCAGGCGGGCAAGTGGTAGCATGGGAGGTGCCCGAAGCTGAGCTAGAGGAGGAGAAGGATGGTGCGTCAAGGTTCCGAGCGGAAGCTTTAGTAGTAGATTGGGTGTCTTGTGATAGCCAGTCAATTAAGTCCTCAGAACTTTGGGGGTTCAGGGTACGTGGCCTCTGAACACTGGCCATTCTAGGGCCAAAGGGAATCCCAGCACCACGATGGCCCCTGCGAGTGGCCTTCCTCTGCCTGTCATTTTTTTGTTTAAATTTGCACACCTAATGTGGTTTGCACTAGGGTAACACAATTTGCCCTGCAGGCAAGAAAAATGGCAACTGTGATGTGAACTAACAGTGACGACTGATTTTATTTAACAGCCAAAAAAGGTGTCTTTTTTTTATTTGCACAACTGTCACACCTAATGTGATTTGCACTAGGGTGACACAATTTGCCCTGCATGCAAAAAAAATGGCAACTGGGGACGTGAAATGACAGTGACGACTGATTTTATTTAACAGCCAAAAAAGTTATTTTTTTTTAAATTTGCACAACTGTCACACTTAATGTGATTTGCACTAGGGTGACACAATTTGCCCTGCAGGCAGGAAAAATGGCAACTGTGTTGTGAACTAACAGTGACGACTGATTTTATTTAACAGACAAAAAAGTTTTTTTTTTTAATTTGCACAACTGTCACACCTAATGTGATTTGCACTAGGGGGACACAATTTGCCCTGCTGGCAAAAAAAATGGCAACTGTGACGTGAAATGACAGTGACGACTGATTTTATTTAACAGACAAAAAAGTTTTTTTTTTTTAATTTGCACAACTGTCACACCTAATGTGATTTGCACTAGGGGGACACAATTTGCCCTGCAGGCAAGAAAAATGGCAACTGTGACGTGAACTAACAGTGACGACTGATTTTACTTAACAGCCAAAAAAGGTTTTTTTTTTTTATTTGCACAACTATCACACCTAATGTGATTTGCAATAGTGTGACAATGAGCAAAAAAACTTGATAAAGAAGATAATCCAGCAGAGTCTGAGTATATCGATTTATAGCAGATAAAAGCAATACATCCACGGCAGTGGCAGAGTACTGGACGCGTTACGGACGGATTACCGTCCTTTGTCACAGCTCAGCCAGCGGAGTTCCCTTTTATGCAGTGGTCCCTAACCAGGGTGCCTCCAGCTGTTGCAAAACACACGGACTGATATATTTCAGCCCTTTGAATACTGTAGTAGTTAGTTGCTTTAAAGAAAAAAAGCTTGCCAGCAGAGTTCCCCTTTTATGCAGTGGTCCCCAACCAGGGTGCCTCCAGCTGTTGCAAAACACACGGACTGATATATTTCAGCCCTTTGAATACTGTAGTAGTTAGTTGCTTTAAAGAAAAAAAGCTTGCCAGCAGAGTTTCCCTTTTATGCATTGGTCCCCAACCAGGGTGCCTCCAGCTGTTGCAAAACACACGGACTGATATATTTTAGCCCTTTGAATACTGTAGTAGTTAGTTGCTTTAAAGAAAAAAAGCTTGCCAGCGGAGTTTCCCTTTTATGCATTGGTCCCCAACCAGGGTGCCTACAGCTGTTGCAAAACACACGGACTAATTTCTTTCAGCCCTTTGAATACTGTAGTAGTTAGTTGCTTGAAGGAACTTAAGTTTGATTCTAGAGTACCCCTTTTAACCAGCGTTTCCCTCCCAACCAGGGTGCCTCCAGCTGTTGCAAGACTCACGGACTGATATCTTTCAGCCCTTTGAATACTGTAGTAGCTAGTTGCTTGAAGGAACTTAAGTTTGATTCTGGAGTACCCCTTTTAACCAGCGGTTCCTTTCCAACCAGGACTGATATCTTTCAGCCTTAAAAAGGGCTTTTTTGGGTGCTGTCCTTAAAGCAGATGTTACACTAGTGCTTTAGGAGTAAACTGGACCCTGAATACACCACCTAGCAGCAACCTAGCTATCACTTTCCCTATACAGCAGGAGCAGCTTCTCTAACCCTCCACTTCCTAAGCCTGCAGCATGCCGAATGAGGCTAAAATGGCGTCCGTGCAAGAGGTAGGAGGGTCTGGAAGGGAGGGACTGCTGCTGATTGGCTGTAATGTGTCTGCTGACTCTGACTCACAGGGTCAAAGTTTACTGCAATGTTAAAGTATAGGGGGCGGATCGAACTTCACATATGCTTGCCCGGCGATGTGAACGCGAACATGCGAAATTTGCCGGTAACTGTTCGCCGGCGAACAATTTGCGACATCTCTACTCAGAAGTGAGACCTGGTGCGATCAATCCCTCAGCCCCTCTACTACTACCCCCAACATGGAACAGACCCTGTTCCATGATGGGGGTGGTAGTACAAGCACTAATGTAGTCAGAATTTGCAGAGACTTTTTTCTGTCGCACAGAATACATTTTGTGCGACAGAAAAAAAACCTGCGACAGAAAGAAAGGGAAATTGGGCGACAGATTAGTATATAGCATCAGGGGGAAAAAAAGGAGTAAAGGACTTGCAAAAACACAAACCGACACTGACAATGAGGGCCATTGAGTTTCATATATATATATATATATATATATATATATATATATATATATATATATATATATATATATAAAATATCTAGACATATTTGCTTGACAGAAATATTTAGAGAGAATGAGAACAAATGAGGAATAAACATGATTGACAAACAGGACTCTTCTAAAGGGGATCAACTCAAAGAAGATGAAAGAGTTAGCTAAAGGGATCAATATGCAGATGATCTGGTGTATAGTGTTTGAAGTCAGGTCTAACTAGAACAGACAGACCTTAAATACACCAGACAGTAGGTCTGTCTTTTGCTGCACTGGATACATTTAAATCTGATGTTTATGGATGAAGTGAGTTGGAAAAGACATAATGAAAATAGACAGAAATGACCTATACACTTTATTATATCGGTCATGACCTTATGTATGTTTACTGTTTTACATTTTTCTTATGTAAAGCACTTGAAGTTCAGCAGTGTTTGACCAGTTATGGGCAACATCTAGTATTGCAGCTCTGCTCAATTCATTTTAATAAACTTCAAAGCTTACTAAAAACTTTAAGACAAAGGGGGGTGCGTAGATATTCATAGGAGTTTGCTATTATTTGTGTGTATTTAGTGGCACACACCATTTGCAACACATTTGTAAATAAGTTACGCACAATTTGTACAACTTTTCGTGGGTGGGGCTAAAAATGTGCTGCACAATTTTTAGGCACAAATTTTTAGTTACCAGTGTACCAGTGCCTCCAGTATCGCTTCGGCACAATCTACTTCCTGGTGGCGGGAGGCAATGCTTTGTATTGCAATTCAACGAATCGCTGGCCGCAGCTGAGTCCTCCTCAGCCAGTGATTGGGACCCAGCAGCCGGAAAAATACCAGGACTGGGGACATTGTCGCTCAGATAATCACTGGATGAGGCAGGCACTGCTGTGGCCAGCAATTCACTGAGCTGTACTGTAACGCATCAACCCCTGGCAACAGTAAAAGGATCACATCGAAGGCCAGGGGCAGCAATACTGGAGGCACCAGGAGAGTACAGGAGGTAGGAAAAGGTTTGGTTTGGTAATGCAGGCAGCCTGGGCATATAAAAAAAACATATATATATATATATATATATATATATAAAAGAAGGGAGATCAGGGCAGCACTCCAATGGTGTGAAAAAAAGATAAAATTTATTCCATCAAAACAATGTTTTGATGGAATAAATTTTATCTTTTTTTCACACCATTGGAGTGCCGCCCTGATCTCCCTTCTTTTACATTTGGATGGATCGTTGGACTTGATCCTTTTACAGGTTGCCTGCACCTTTTCTTACAAATCGTTTGGACTTTTTGAGTGCTGTTGCCCTTTTGTTATATATATATATATATATATATATATATATATATGTTTTTTGACACATTACCCCTTTAAGCAGTTACTTCTGAAATAGTTTACATATCTTTTTGTGCCTTTTCTAATTGAATCAGATGATTTGAGTAATTGTATCCTGTTTTGAAATAAGTATTCTTTTGTAATTACAACATCATTTTTTGCTGCATTTCTTACTATTTATATTTTATTCCAAATAGCTTTCCTTCCCATAAGAATTGATGAGACTTGGACATCTATTACTCCAGTTTATTGGCTGATTTCTTTGGAGCACTTTTGGTAGGTAATAACCACTGTATATAGGAAACAACCCACAAGATCTGCTGTTGTGGCAAAGCTCTGATTTAGTCTAGCATGCTCATGTCTCTTTCCTGCCTAATATATCCCTCCTCTATACTGGTACCATTGTAATGAGTAAAATGTGTATACTGGATTGAAAAAACATAGTTGATTTCTTCCAGAAACAGCGCCACTCATGTCCTCAGTTTGTATGTGGTATTACAGCTTATTAAATCAATTTTTATAATTGGTTATATTACTACAAACAACTTTGGGAAAGGTGTAGTGTTCTTTCTTTTAAGAAATCCTGATTCTAGATAAATCCTTTAAATAATGATAATTATTTCACCTTCATTTTTATGGCTGAACTTAGTTTGCAGTATTTTTGTACAGGCCCTTTGAGATGGGCTGAATATTGGCTGAGAAAGTGTTCCAAGGAATGTTGGTTATTGATAATTGGCCCATGTTAAAGGGCCAGCAATCAGCCAGTGAACAAAAGAAAGCCTGCTTGTCAGCTGATATTGCTACCAGCCATATATCGCCCAATGCAAACAGAGGATTTGCAAGCAACAATGATGCCATTTTTAACATTGAGAAAGAGGCTAGTAAAGGCCTCGAAACGCGTTTGTTTGTATTGGCTATCTAATAAATGGACTATTCTTCTACATGTCACTAACTGTGATTTCATGAGATGGTCTGCGCCGAGAACCCGTGGAATTTTATTTTCTTTCTTGATTTTGATGCAAGCAACAATGATGAAATTAAAGGGGTACTCCGGTGGAAAACTTTTTTTTTAAATGAACTGATGCCAGAAAGTTAAACAGATTTGTAAATTACTTCTATTAAAAAACATTTACCCTTCCAGTACTTTTAGCAGCTGTGTGCTACAGAGGTAATTCTTTAGTTTTTGTCTTGTCCACAGTGCTCTCTGCTGACACCTCTGTCCGTGTCAGGAACTGTCCAGAGCCGCATAGGTTTGCTATGGGGATCTTCTCCTGCTGTGGACAGTTCCTGATGCGGGCATCAGGTGTCAGCAGAGAGCACTGTGGACAAGACAAAAAAGAAATTCAAAAAGAAAAGAATTTCCTCTGTAGCATACAGCTGCTAAAAAGTACTGGAAGGGTAAAGATTTTTTTAATAGAAGTCATTTACAAATCTGTTTAACTTTCTGTCACCAGGTGATTAAAAAAAATGTTTTCCACCGGAGTACCACTATAAAGTGTCCATAAACTAAAATGACCGACGGTCACTAAGATCAGTGCTTGTTATTACCAGCCTGTCAGCTCATGTAAAAGGGCCTTAAAGGGGTAGTCCAGCATTTTACTTCTTACTACCTATTCTAAGGATAGGGGATAAGTGCCTGATCACGGGGAATATGATGGCTGTGACACTCTTCCTCCCCGCCTTCAATCTCTTGCACAGTGCCTGGCTCACCTTGTGCATAGAGTGGAGATCGACACACTCCCTGCATGCATAACTATGGGAGAGCAGGAAATATGTGAGTGCCATACTCATGTATAGCCAATTCTTCCACAGAGATGCATGGAGGGAGCATGTCAACCACTGGGGTGCCGTGCAGTAGATAGCGGTTGAGTGACAGTGTTCTGACCCCCGGTGATCAAACACGTATCAGTAAAATGCTGGACTACTCCTTTAAGCATGACCTCTGGATTTCTGTGAAAGGACAGATAGCATTAGTAGCTGGGTTTACAATTGAACCTTGCTCGGGTACTTCTTGGGTAAGGCTTCCATTGAGGCAAAGTGAAATTGTAAGGTATATTACTGGGCTGTAGTAAGAGTCTGCAGTAACTTTGTCAGGCAAGAAAACAACATGAACCTGATAAATGAAATTACTTTGTTGAATTCTATACCGTCCTGGTTTATGTTTTATACATGCCTTCTTATGTTTGGTAATCTCTTAGCTGGGAAGGACTTTATTTAGTTTATTGCAACTATTTGATGCTGGAAAGTCACAGCAGATGACTGCTGAATTGTTTTGTTCGGGCTTAAAGGGGTACTCCACTGGCAAGCATATAAAACATTTTGTTCCGAATGATGTGCTCGCGCTGCGGGGGTCAGCCACACCCCCTCATGACATCACACCACGCCCCCTCATTGCAAGTCTATGGTAGGAGGTGTGGTGGCCACCACGCCCCCTCTGATAGATTTGCATTGAGGGGGCGGGACGTGACATTACAACGGGGCATAGCTGACCCCCGCAGCGCAAGCGCAGCATTCGGAACTAAATGTTCCGAATGCTGGCCAGTGGAGTACCCCTTTAATAGACAACTGTGGAGCTTATAAAGTGTCCTTGCCAACTCTCTTCCAACATATTCTACAATCTTAAGAATCCAGATGTTCTGTCCCAAATGAGAATCTTATTCTTTATTAATTGATGTTAGAAATAGAGGACACACAAGAATGGGAATAGACATTGTGTGGCCATGAGCACCAACATAAGACACCAAAAAAAAAAAAACAGCCAGCTCAAGTATCTAATACATGGCAAATACAAAGTATACAAAAAAGAAGGTTGCAGCAGCGCTTTGGTTGGGATCCTAACACTCATTTCATTCACCTCTGCTGGGAATATGGCCTTTGACTTGGTGACATGCAGGATCCACTATCAATTTTAAAAACCTCCTGTACACCCGAGTATTAGGTGCTTGTGCTGGCAATTATTTTTTTTATTTTTGCTGTGCAAGTTAGGGGGAGTGGCACCCTCTGTAGCTGTGCACCCCTCCCTGTTGAAAGGATTTTTTGTTTGATCCAGCATGTCACCCAGTCAGGGGGCATATGCCCAGCAGAGGTGAGTGTGTCAGGGTCCTGTCTAAAATGAGGCCACCTCCACATTGGTGAATGGGGGACATGTTTTTATCAAAAGAGCTAAGAGCTTCCTTTTTTTGACCAAGAGCGCTGCTGCAACCTTCTTTTTTTGTATAATATATGAAACAAAATGACCATGTGGCCATCACTGAGGATGAAAGTCATACATAAAGTAACAAAGCCATATGACACTTTTTTTCTGTGGAACTTTAATAAACAACACACTGGATGTTTGGGAGATACTGAAAGAGTTCACAGTCAAAGCCAGCTTCTGCACCCTACCGAACGTAGATTTCTCTCGTTTGCCGAAGTAAGTGCCCAATTTAGTCTTGGTCCAGGTCCGCATATGTTATACAGACAGGTTCTGTCCTTTCTAACACCGAGATTGACTGACCTTTCCCGAATAAGCTCGGCTACCTCTTTTGACAGTCTGGTGACCTCGACTATTCCTTCTCACTCTCTTTCTACACTGTACCGCCATCTGATCAGGAAGGGGAGTGGGATTGCCTCGGCCTCTCTCTTCAGATATTGGGAAACCACACTTGAAATCTCTGACTCCTCTGTGCCAATTCTGGAAGGGTGGGCTAAGGTGTGCAAGGCGGTAACAAACGAAAGCTGGAGGGAAACACAATTTAAAATATTACACCACGCTACCTACGGATTCACCCTGCCCCGGACACCTGACAGACCTGACAGGCTGACTGACTGCCCTAACTGTAATGCCCCCTATACTGACTTATTACACGGATTAGTTACCTGCCCTAGGACTCATGACTTCTCGACCGCTCTCTTCACGCTGTTAAATAGGAAACTAAAAGTCGCATTACCTCTGACTCCTTCGCTTATAGTCCTACACATAACACCAGGTGATGTCTCTCTGACATTGTTGCACCACACGATTCTGCTGGTGGCTAAGCGGTGTCTCTTGAATCCCCTACAGTTTCATGATGATCTCCTGAATGGTTTTCGCCATCTGGCGTTTTGATTATGTCTTGGGTTATGGGTGGGGGGAGAGATGCGGGTTGCTCAATTAATGGGCAGTACTGTATCGTTATATATTATGTTATATATGGTTACTACCTCTATACTACTCATTAGTTCACAGGGTATGCCCTGTATGCATGTTTATAAACTTTAAAAATTCTGAATAAAAATACGTTTAAAAAAAAAAAGAGTTCACAGATTTTCAGCATACAGACAGAAAATGTTGAACCTATCATATTGACATAAAATGTAGCACTTGTCCGCAGGTGCAATTGTGTGCACGTTTTTGTCAGAAAAGAACAAGTTTCTCTGACAATGTAATTTTAATATTATATCTGCAAAACATACCCTCTTATTTTACAAAACCTTTTGGAAAATTCAGTCCTTTGTGCATTATTATCATGTTTCCTATGACTCCTATGTGGTATTGAATTCTGTTCTAACCCAGAAGCTGGTAATGTCCACAATCTTTATAAGCCTGCTTCAATCTGCAGCTGTATTATTATTCTCATATATCAGATAATATCAAAAGGGATGACTCCTTATTTGTTCCAAATGCGCCTGGAGTTAATGGCATAGTTAAGTAATTTTCTAGCAGCCTATAATTTTACAAATGATAAAAGATTTTCTTTGACAGCTCTGCAATGCCTTCATTATGCTGTCAATGTAACTTGTATATGAGTGCATGCAAGTCTGTCTCTGCAAGACAGAGAATAAGGAATGTTATTGATAAAAGAAAAAGATAAGGGCAATGAGAAGATACTTAAGAAAACAATGGTGTTAACATTTGAAATTTATAAGTTGCACGTCTTTTCTCTGGCTCTCCCTAGAAATCTATGAGATTACTTTTTGTCATAAGGTTTGGCTTTGAAGTTAAAATTATTACATCTTATTATCTTAACCTTTAATCTCAAAGCTAAAACCATGGAGAGTGGAGCAAAGAATCAACCATTACAGTTCTTGCAACACAAATATATAACAGCTTCAACATTTTACTCATTGCCTATGAAGTACTAATGATTAAAGGAGTTCTCCAACCCATACCATTTATTGACTAATGCACCATATGTACCAATACCTTACCCTATGCTTTGCAGTATATAGGCTCTATATATAGATTTTGTGTTACTATTACTTATTTGCGTACATTCAGTACATCCATGGTTGAAAAATGCATTCAACTTTAATCCATGCAAGTGAACATGCTTCATGTTATGAGCTGGTTCCTGGGATATCCCGGAAAAGATCCCTCCAAACAGCACAATTTTAGCACCTCTTTTACATGACATTGATAAGAGTTGAGGTACTCGGCTGGTCTCAGGACTTGGTTAAAGTCACAATAAAGTCTACATTAAAATGGAAGAGTTCATATGGGTTACACACGTTAAAGGGGTACTCCGTCGCTAAGACATCTTATCCCCTATCCAATCATGTTCACTCCGGGTCTGATTACTGGTGATCACGGGGACGGAGCATTGTGACGTCACGGCCCCGCCTCAATGCAAGCCTATGGGAGGGAGCTGTCACGCCCCCTCCCATAGGCTTGCATTGAGTGGGCGGAGAGTGACATCACACGGGGCGGAGCCATGATGTCATAATGCTCCGTCCCCGTGATCGCCAGTAATCAGACCCAGAGTGAACACGCTTCTGGGACTGATTCTAACGGGGTGCTGCGTGCAAGATCAGGCATCTTATCCCCTATGCTTTGGATGGGGGAAAAGATGTCTTAGCGCTTAAAGGGGTAGTCCAGTGGGGAAAAACTTATCCCCTATCCTAAGGATAGGGGGTAAGTTTGAGATTGCGGGGGGTCCGACCGCTGGGGCCCCCTGCGATCTCTCTGTATGGGGCCCCGGCTCTCGGCCCAGATAGCGGGTGTCGACCCCCGCACGAAGCGGCGGCCGACACGCCCCCTCAATACATCTCAATGGCAGAGCCAGAGATTGCCAAAGGCAGCGCTTCGGCTCTGCCATAGAGTTGTATTGAGGGGGCGTGTCGGCCGCCGCCTCGTGCAGAGGTCGACAAGCCCCCTTCCCGCGGGCTGTCGGGGCTCCGTACAGGAGATCGCAGGGGGCCCCAGCGGTCGGACCCCCCGCGATCTGCAACTTATCCCCTATCCTTAGGATAGGGGATAAGTTGCTCACCACTGAGTCACCACTGGACTACTCCTTTAAGAAAAAAAAACTCAAGACTAATGTCAGAGGTTAATTCTTTAGGGTGGAGTTAATTCATGTTCCAGTAGAAAAAAATGGCCAAACAGTGGGTCTTAAGATGAAAAAGAGGGTAAAAATGGACAACATATTTTATAGCTAACTGTGGATTATGAATGTAGGATGCATAACAAATTATGGGGAATTGTCATTGAAATTGTAGAAATCTCATACAATTTTATATTCATAATATAAGTCATAATTAAGAAGAAAAACAATTCCATTACTGTCTCCCACAGCAGAAAGGCCAGGGGCATCCATGGATAAAGGTGAAATTTTTTTTTTTTTTATTGTCTTTTGGATATATAGAGAAATGAGTAGTTAATCCCAAGTAATTTCCCTTCAGTGCTGATTTCATTGTCTTTTCATTACTTTCTTCCGGTGAATAATTCTGTTTTCATGTGAAGGGGGGTTTCGTTGTACTGAAACACTTTGATTAGTTCTTATGGTACTGTAACACTTCCTAAACACCTTACGCGTATAGTATTGCCACCGTTTGCTGAGAAGCCATGGAATAAAGAGTGATAAGGGTCTCCATTTGTTTTTTCAGAAGCCACTGGATACTACTATTAGGGATTTGTAGACTGATGTAATCACAAGAAGGTAGACAATCTCTTACTCTTTTATAATATTGAATAGCTTGTTGATGTGTATCATTAATGCAGTATTTATATCAGAATTATGCCCGATGTTGCTATTGTCAAGCACTTTAGTGAAAGGTCTACAATTCATATTAGTAATTGTTATTTAGTCTTCTCTACAGCTATTTTACATTTGTGATATGAGAAATGTTGCTTTAAGCTTGGTGAGCTTTACCTTTGTGTGAATTCGGAGATATTAATGAGCTCTCCAAGACCCCAGATAAAACCATGGGGTACTTGTACTTTAAATGAGCTGTTTAGTCTGAATAAAATCTGGAATAAATGTATCACTTAGATATCTGGTATTAATAATACAAAAATGATGTCGCACCTAGGGATTCTCAAATTATTCCCAGCCTGACTGCACATGAACCCTGTCTTAAGTGTTCAGGACAAAGTAAAAGCTGAACCTGTGTGACATTTGGAGTGAAGACTGTCTTGCAGCTATGGAGATTGTGTTAACAGTGTAAATAATTAGGTCAAGAAACATTCAGGCTGCAAACAATACACACAGAAAGACAGACAGAGAGCTCTCTGTGCACGTCTACAAATGGCAAGCAACATTCTAAAAGGACATTTATAATATAAAGAAAAGGATAAACAGGTTCAGCACAATCCAAAATAAACTCATAGGCTTTATTGTAATTTTCATAAAACATAAATATACAAGTTTAAGTGTCCAAAGTCCATGTGGAGTTCAGTGACCAACACATTTCTAACACCTGTTTTTGACAATGATACCATGATATTTATAATTTGCCAGATTTTATTCTAATAACTGGAACATGTATGCATGTGTGTGAATGTAGGCAACACATTTGTTTACATTGATATGCAGTCATCATTCTTTTTTACTAGAGGATATAGACCTTTGTAATGATGGGCAGAAAGAAATGATACAAACTTATTAAATAGCATCTCCAGCAAATATGATTATACCTGGTATTTGACATTTGAATTTAAAACAATATTAGAATTGAAGGAATAGAAAATCAGGAACAGAAAAACAGAGCAAATGTCTTACAAAAACAGCCCCCCACCTGTCCTCTGGTTGTTTGTGGTATAACAACTTAGCACCATTGAAGTAAAAAGAGCAAAGTTTTAAGACCACACACAGGGCAGGGGTGGTGCTGTTTTGTAAGAAATTAGGTCTGTTTTTCTATTCCGGGATAATCCCTTTAATGAGCATTAAAATATATATATATATATATATATATATATATATATATATATGTGTGTGTGTGTGTGTGTGTGTGTATACGATAACCTATGTGATAAGTAGTGAACTTCAATTATGGTTGAACCTCATCATCAATTATCCAATTTCTCTGTAGTACCATCACCGTAGATATTAAAATGTGGCTGTCGTTTCAGGTGACATCTGAGGATATGTGTGTACATAAAGAGCATCACTATTTCTGGCCTTTATAACTTGTATATGTATGGTATTTTCTCCAAATTTCTGCTCTGCAGGCTTCATTTCTGATTTTCATTTTTCCCAAAATAGTGGGTGGAGCCTTGCTTTAGCCTATCTCATATGAGCCTTTTCATATACAGCACACACAGAAGAGGAGGTCTTGATCTTCTATGTCTCATATTTGTCAATCTGTCCAAGACAAAAACTTTAGTGAGTTACCATAGCAGCCAATCAAAGCTCAACTTTCATACTTTAACAAGCTCTGTAAAATGAAAGCTGAGATGGGAATGGTTCTTATGGACAAATCATTAAAGTTTTTGTCTCGGACAGATTATCAAATCAGTGTCTGTGTTTTTATAGTACATCTTAAGAAGAAGTAGCAGCTACATGAAGGACATTATGGACTAATACTGAGCAGTCTAACATTCAAATCAAGCCCTTTGCTGAGATTCAACACTTAACATAATATGCATTGTGTAGTCTCTGTAGTATTTTTTGCATCTGGGTTTTCAATCCCTCAACCTCCCATCTTTCTCCTTGCCCCTCGTCCTAGATATGTATGGACAGAATGTTATTTGATCTCTCAGTGAACTGCTAGTTCACCTTGTAAAGATAAGATGGAATTGATTTAACTGAATCTGATTGGAAGCAGTAAGGTAAACATTAACTGCATTGCTGTCCAGTACTTTGTTTTCATTGGGCCCTAGCCTAGAGAGTCACATAAATTAAATAGAGACACAGCTACTCTACAGTAAGAAACATTGCTTCATGCATCAATGCTTACTGTTCTTAAGCAGAAGGAGGTAAGCAGAATGCTATGTATGGTCCGTTGTTCTTACACTACCTAGGCTCAGCATTCTGTGAGCAACAATTAACACAGTGGATGCCTCCTGCTTAGAACATACTGTCCAAGGCCCCCTTAGTGTATGACAGCAAGAAAACCAACATGGGGAGCAGGGACTCCGGTGCTATGCATCATTGCTAACTGTCTGGCCCAAGGAGGAAAACAGTGATGCTGTTGGGTTGCCATTCAACTCCTTACACTAGCTGTGCTTTATACCTGGCCAAGCAAGTGTAAAGCAGAATCGGAATCCACAGCAAAGTCTATACGAAATAACAGTAGATTCACAGTAAAATCTCTTAAAATGAATATAAGGAGATTCCCTTTTCTCTAACAGTAATATCTATAACCAGTAAGATCTATAATTATTTCTAAAAAAAAAAACACTATTATTACATACATGTTTTCAGATTTACTCTGCATCATTGTGAAGAAGGTGATATCTCAAGTATTGGGATTATGTCATTGTAAAAACACATTGTTATTACCTTTCTTTGTTTGAACAGAAACTATGTTATTTTGGAAATGGGAGCCCTCATTGATATACCATAGGAATCATAGGTGTATACTATTACATAAATCACAGTAGTTTTCCTGTAAATATCTATGAACATGATATCCAAATCCGATTTCAAGTAGTACAAATAATACATTATACCCATACATTATATCCTGTGGGAGTATCAGTATTTTCTGTTGTAAAGTATAATTCCTTCATAATGCACCTTAGGATTACAAAAAAGCAGTGGCCAAAGAAAGAAATAGTTTTCATGTTATTTTCTTTTTTATTTATTTATTTGTCTGCCAATGTTTGCATCCTACAATATGCCATTTACTTGTATTTTTGTTAACTGTTGTTCATATGGTTCCCATTAATAATTCTTGCAGATAAGTTTATTATCCTCAAGGATACTGTACCTTGACACAAAATGACACTGTCTCATTGGGACCCAATCCCTCTAGCTACAGTTTTATTAGAAAATGTATTTGCAGCCTTGGTTTCTAACATACGTCTTCTATGAGTGAGAGTACACCAGGGATTACTGCAAGGACCAATTTTACACTCTCTGTTTATTTGTGACTGAAAACACGGTCTATATGGCTAGCTATTCGTGGCACTTGTGTTGTCATCCCTCTACTTGTTCTTACTAACATTTCCACACCTAACCGTAAAAATGTTTATGATCAATTCCAATAAAAAATCTGGTACTTGTGTCAATATAGGAACCTTGAGAGGACTAAATGTGCTTTACTGAAGTATAGCTGATGTAGCAAAACATTTCTATTTATTTTCTAATAATCTAATTTTACTGATAACTCATAACTCGGAAAATACTATGAAGAACCTTCCCAATATATCTGTCCAATATTGTTTCCTATTGCTTAAAACTTGAGAAATAATGTGGAATAGACACAATTTATGTGAATTATCTGTATGTCTTACCTACCACCTTTGACTGCAGAGGAAGACCCCATTAACCCCTTAACCCCTTAAGGATGCAGGGTTTTTCCGTTTTTGCACTTTCATTTTTTCCTCATCTCCTTCTAAAAATCATAACGCTTTAAATTTTGCACCTAAAATCCATATTGTGGCTTATTTTTTGTGCCACCAATGCTACTTTGGAGTAGCATTGTCTACATTAGTCATTAGTCATTTTACCGAAATATCAATGGCGAAACAGAAAAAAAAATAATTTTCAAATTCACAATTGAAGAAAAAATGCCATTTTGTAATTTTGGGGGCTTCCGTTTCTACGCAGTAAATTTTTTCGGTAAAAATGACATCTTATCTTTATTCTGTAGGTCCATACGGTTAAAATGATACCCTACTTATATAGTTTGGATATTGTCGTACTTCAAAAAAAATGTTTCATTTTGTCATCTTCTGATCCCCAATAACTTTTTTTTTCCCGCATAGGGGGCGGTATGAGGAATCATTTTTTGTGCCGTGATCTGAAGTTTTTATCGGTACTATTTTTATATTGATCGGACTTTTTGATCGCTTTTTATTAATTTTTTCATGAAATAAAAAGCAACCAAACATACGCTATATTGGAATTTGGAATTTTTTTTATATATATACACTTTACAGTAAGATAGACATATTTTCTTCTCTGGGTCAATACAATTAAAATGATACACATGATTACATACTTTTCTATTATTGTACCGCTTAACCCCTTAAGGACCGGGGTTTTTTCCGTTTTTGCATTTTCATTTTTTGCTCCTTGCCTTTAAAAAATCATAACTCTTTAAATTTTGCACCTAAAAATCCATATTATGGCTTATTTTTTGCGCCACCAATTCTACTTTGTAATGACATCAGTCGTTGTGCCCAAAAATCTACGGTAAAATGGAAAAGAAAATCATTGTGAGACATAATTGGAAAAAAAATGCCATTTTGTAAATTTTGGGGGCTTCTGTTTCTACGTAGTACATTTTTCGGTAAAAATGACACCTGATATTTATTCTGTAGGTCCATACGGTTAAAATGATGCCCTACTTGTATAGGTTTGATTTTGTCGTACTTCTGGAAAAAATCATAACTTCATGCAGGAAAATTTTTACGTTTAAAATTGTCATCTTCTGACCCCTATAACTTTTTTATTTTTCCGTGTATGGGCGGTATGAGGGCTAATTTTTTGCGCCGTGATCTGAAGTTTTTAATGGTACCATGTTTGCATTGATAGGACTTATTGATCACTTTTTATTCATTTTTTCATGATATAAAAAGTGACCAAAAATGCACTATTTTGGACTTTGGAATTTTTTTGCGCGCACGCCCTGTAAGCTGTTCGGGATAGCCACTGAGCTAGCCGGCATGCTTTCGGTTTCACTTTAGATGCGGCATTCAACTTTGAACGCTGCGTCTAAAGGGTTAATAGCGCGCAGCACAGCGATCAATGCAGCGCGCTATTAGCCACGGGTCCCGACCCGCTATGATGCGGGGCCACGCCGTGGCCCCGCGATATAGATCGGGAGTGGACACATGACGTTCCAGTACGTCATGTGTCCTTAAGGGGTTAAAAAAAAATTGCAAACTTTTTAACCAAAGTAGTGCGTTTAAAGGGAAAACCAGACCAGACCAGACCAGAGCAGAAGATGCTGGGAGATGGACAAAGGCAGGTGAGGGGACCTCCGTCCACCATTACAGATGATCGGATAGCCGCGGCAGCACTGTGGGCGATCCAATCATGCATTTTTCTGACCACACTCCCGCAGATGCCGTGATCTGTATTGATCATGGCATCTAAGGGGTTAATGGTAGACATCCGTGTGATCACAGCTATCAGCAGCTGGAAACTGCCGTGCATGACCTGAGCATCGCTCCGATGCTCACGGTCATGTACAGGACATAAATGTACGTCCTGGTGCGTTAAGTACCACCGCACCAGGACATACATTTATGTCCTACGTTTTTAGGGGGTTAAGACATAGATTCTGTATTAATTACATAAGGGTGGTTGTCTGATGATGAAACCCATTTTCAAATATCTAAAAAATTTAACATATATTGCTAAATAGAGTTATTTTACCATCTTTCTGTGGTCTTTCATGGTTTTCGTCTACTTTTGATGCAACATGTCTGCTCTGTTGTCCTTATTAGCCCAAATTTCTGTCTGGTCAGGACACTTTAGCTGGGAATTCAGCCAACTCTGTCTCCCTTCCACTGCACCTTCTTGGGTTGCCTGAATTCCCTACTACAGTGTCCTGATCAGAAAGGAATGTGGGCTGATGAAGACAATAGAGCAGACTTTTTTTTTTTAGCTGTAGGAAAACATAAAAGACCATGTCAAATGTCAACATGGCACAGGTTTCATCCTTGGACAACCCCTTTTAAATTAGTGATAGCCCATCATATTATGATTATGGGGACTTATATTCAACGAGGTCCCAATAGTAGGACTCACATTAATTAGAAATAATTTTATATAATATACAGTATTTTTGCTAAATGAAATATATTTCATTTAAATAAGCTGAGTTTTAAAAAATCATGGGTTTGTCCCATATTGGCACTTTAACTGTGAATAGAAATAAGGGCATACAAGCATACCCAAATGGACATATTCAAGATACAGCCCTAGGGACCATTGTCAAGTCTAAGACTGTCACCATAGTGACACAAGCCCAGCAATTATGTGGCCGGGACTGGCAATCATTATTTTAAGGTGGCTTCCTCTCTTTTACAGTGCTGCAATTATGCTTGATGAAACGTGCATTGTCACTTCCTTTTTAACGTTTCGACCCTTTATTTGCATGGGGTCTTTGTCAAGCTTTGAGGAGACATGCCAAAAGTTTGGATTGGTTGGAGTCCCAGTGCTGAGACCCCTACCAACAGCTAGAAATATCTGGGAAAAGTGCATGCTAAGTTTGCTCTCCCATGTATCAGCTACTTATCCCCTATCCTGTGGATAAGTTAGTTTTCACTGGACAACCATATTAAAAGCATTCATTTCAGTGATCAGCACTAGTGTTGCTCGCGAATATTCGCAATTCGAATATTATCGAGAATTTCGCGAATATAGCGCTATATATTCGTAATTACGAATATTCGTTTTTTTTTTTTTGTTCTTTTTTCACAGTACACATCACAGTGATCACCCCTCTCTGCTTCCAGGTTGTGTAGTGTAAAGAAGGCTGTAATATTACTGTGTGAGGCTGACGTGCGAATATTCGCATATGCGAAAATTAGCATATGCTAATTTTCGCATATGCGAATTTCGCGTATGCTAATTTTGTATATGCTAATTTCCACATGTTAATTTTCGCATACGCGTATTTTCGCATATGCAAAAATAAAACGAGAATATAATAAATATGCAAATATTCGCGAATATAGGACGAATATTCGTCCATATATTCGCGAATATTCGCGAATTCGAATATGGCCTATGCCGCTCAACACTAATCAGCACTGAGACCTCATGTGGCTCAATTATTTTATGCTCCCTTAGACACATCTAAACCAGCCTTTAGAAGTTAGTTCAAGATAATGATGATATAAATTGCCACAAAAAATATGTCATCAGCCAACGAACTAGCGTTCTCTCGATCGATGGCTGATCGCTGATTCTTACACATAGGCCAATTGCCGGTAACAAGCTTACCGTATTTTCCGGCATATATGACAACTGGGCGTATAAGACGACCCCCAACTTTTACAGTTAAAATATAGAGTTTGGGATGTACTTGCCGTATCAGACTACCCCACTAGGTACTACCCACATTAGGTTGGCAGCATAGTTCCCCCCACATTAGGTTGGCAGCATAGTTCCCCCCACATTAGGTTGGCAGTATAGTCCCCCCCACATTAGGTTGTCAACATAGTTGCCCCGCACATTAAGTTGTCAGTATAGTTCCCCCCACTGTAATGTCCGTTTATTTGTTTTTGTATTTTTCTGTTTAGGTGTGTATTCACACACTAGTTTTTTCAGAGCAGTTTGCTATTCCACCTGGGTAGGGAACAGTTAATTCTCTGAACAATTGAGAACTCGGGAGAAGTTATTTAGCAAGAGTTCTCCTGCATTCTGGTGCTGGTTATTGAGTAATACAATGCAGAATATTCTGTATTGTATTATTCTAATTGTTACACATTCACACCGTTTATCTGGTGTAGGATTCTATTGTGGTACTTGTAGTCCACTGCAGGCATCCTCCATTGTATGCATTTTTATGCTGGGGATCGCCCCTAGCAATGGACTACAAGGGCAGGATCTGCTCCCCCAGTATAAATGCACAACTGCATTTGGGGTTGAGCACCTACAGCCATTTGAGACCACATTTTTTGTTGCTGGTTATTGAGTGCAATAGTACTATGTCTGTTTGTGCTATATTCTGACTATGTCTGCTTGAGCATTTATCTTGTATTTAACTTTTTAGCCATGGTTATATAGCATGCTCCTCGTATTTTAGTCTGTGTAACATTAGTCGGTTTTAGGATTATGTTTGTTCGTTCTGCTCTGTCTGTGTTTGCACTGTGTCTGAGTCTAGCTTGTACCCTACGCTCTGTATGTTATATTTCTGTTTTGTATTCTGGAGTCTATACTAGTGTTTCATGTATTATATTTCTGTTTCCTACTGGGTCAGCATTTTTTCCACCCAATGGATTGTGTCCACTGGCCAGTAGCCTATTTGGCTTTATCATTAATGGCTACTGCTATAGTGGAGTGGGAAGTCCAGTTTGTATGTTCTGTGTCCCAGTGTGAACAGTGTCCTATATTTATATCCTGTTTGGTTGATCTGATCTTTGTTAATAGTACTTGTACCTGTTTGTGAACAGTGTTCTATGTTACCTATGTTACCTGTTCAGTTTAGTGTTTTCTTCAGTTTATCCCCTTCATCTCCTGGATTCAGCTGTATACTCATATCATGCCTAGTTTTGTTAATTTTATCATGTCTGCCATTTATCTGATATCCGGTTTTGGAACTGTTTGTTAGTTCACTATATTCTGCTCTGTTTCTAAGTTTATATTCTGCCCGGTTAATATTTGCATTCTGTCTGGTATATCTGGGTATTTAGTCGTTTTCTGTCTCTGTTCTGGTCTGTGACCGACTATGTATACTATGTGTTTTTACGCCACTGTACTTTAGCGCAGGAAGGGACCGGTGCCCAGGTGTCGATCCATCATTTAGGATGGATGGGCAAGTAGGCAGGGAGAGATGTTTTAGGGTCAATTTAGGGCTCAATCTCCCTGTCCCGCCAGTCTGTCATGACACCCACATTAGGTTGTCAGCATAGTTCTCCCCACATTATGTTGTCGGCATAGTTGCCCCACACTAGGTTGTCAGAATAGTTGCCCCACATTAGGTTCTCAGCATAGTTCCCCCAGATTAGGTTGTCAGCATAGTTCCCCCCACATTAGGTTGGCAGTATAGTTCCCCCACATTAGGTTGCCAGTATAGTTCCCCCACATTAGGTTGTCAGCATAGTTTCCCCCACATTAGGTTGGCAGTATAGTTCCCCCACATTAGGTTGGCAGTATAGGTCCCCCCACATTAGGTTGGCAGTATAGTTCTCCCACATTAGGTTGGCAGTATAGTTCTCCCACCATAGGTTGACAGTATAATTCCCCCCACATTAGGTTGACAGTATAATTCCCCCCACATTAGGTTGGCAGTATAGTTCCCCCACATATGGTAGGCAGTGGCCCCCACAGACATACAGCCTTCAGCCATATACAGTGTATGGTTGGAGGCTGTATGTCTATGTACTGCTCCACTTAAGGGCTCCGACCACCACTCCTTTGGTCCGGGGTTATAATCTACTGCTATGGCCTATAGGCGGAGCAAAGGAAGTCGGAGCACCGAAGATGACGTGCCGCTGGTAACTTACTATGTGCGCGTCCTTGCTGCTCTGCTCCACTCTGCTCCACTCTGCTCTGCTGTTTCTATTGGTGCACGCACAGGACCTGCGTTTTTAAAGTTAACACGGGGCTGCAGAAAGGTAACTGGGACATCCTTGTGTCCCAGAAAGATCTTTCGGGACACAGAGATGTCCTGAATGTGAGGGATAAATTAATCTGGGGGGGGGGGGGGCAACGAGGCGGGTGCTGCAGTGGGCAGTCCCACCCGACTGCAGCACCCGGCATTTAAGACAACACCCGGCATATAAGACGACCCCCGACTTTTGGGAACATTTTTCAGGGTTAAAAAGTCGCCTTATACGCAGGAAAATATGGTACCTATATTTTCTATATTCCTTCGAGACAGAATGTAACATGGAGTGCCCATTCTTCTTCTGAGATACTGTACTGGTTCTGTGCTCTTGTACTGAACTTAACAGAATTGTACTGGTTCTGTTAATTTTTTTTTTTTACAATTTTCCTTAGCTCTTAATAATGCTCCAATTGGCCTGTCTTTAATAGCATGCAGTGTATGGTACCCAATCAATTTTTCTTAAACATTTCCCTGCAAATAAAAATTCAGAAAGCAGTGTGGTCCAGATGGTGATTATTACTGAGGTTAATGGTCATTACTACTAAGATTATTATTATTATTGTTATTATATTAGTATTATGTGGATGATATCTTGCATGTATTATTGTATTCTGCTTCTTTTGCAGTAAATACAGTATTTTAAAGGCTTTGCTTCATTGACTATAGTAATATTTTTGTTTTATTACAATTTTTTTTTATTACCATTAATTCCAGAGCACACTAAGGTGAAGGTGGGGATTGACTGTTGGGACCCCCTGCAATCTCTGAAACAGTGAGGAGTGCATGTGGTCCATTTTCCAGTTTATGCTGGAAAACCCCTTTGAGTACTGCACATAAACTGGAACTAAAAATCTTGGAGACAATTGTATGAGAGGCAGACAAGGATGAGGTTTTGTGTGAATTAGAGATTATGTACAAAGATATTGGAATATGAAGTAACAAAATATGGAGGGGACTAGTTGTGGACAGACTTGTATGTCATTGTTAATATGGGTAGCCAGTAGAGATGGGCGAATTTTCCAAAAATTCGATTTGGACGATTCGCTGAATTTTCCCCAAAAATTTGGTTCGATCCGAATATATTCATGGTGAATCGCTATTAAAAATGGCTATTTCCGGGCTGCAGAGAGCCTCAATAGGGGTGTAGAACACTTTGCCTTGCTATAACACGCATAGGTTGTATACTGGGGTAGTGAAATAATGCTGTTATTCAGTAGTGTTGAGCGGCATAGGCTATATTCGAATTTGCGATATTTCGCGAATATATGGACGAATATTTGTCATATATTCGCTAAATTTGCATATTCGTAATATTCACGTTTATTTTCGCATATGTGAAAATTAGCATAAGCAAAAAAATGCATATGCGAAAATTAACATGCAAAAATTTGCATAAGCGAAAATTTGCATATGTGAAAATTAGCATATGCAAATTTTCGCATATGCGAAAATTCGTATGCCAGTCTCACACAGTAGTATTAGAGCCTTCTTTACATCACACAAGCTGGAAGCAGAGAGGGATGATCACTGTGATGTGTACTGTGAAAAAAAAAAAAAGAATATTCGTAATTGCGAATATATAGTACTATATTTGCGAATATGCGATATTCGCGAATAAAATTCGTATTGCGAATATTCGCGAGCAACACTATTATTCAGTATGACATGCAGATTACAGGCTTCGCTATTAGAATCACTGCCGCAGAGCATCACAATGACAGCGTCTGGAGACCATATACATCACAGACTCTGTCATTGTGTCTTTGCTTGCAGTCTTTGAATGGGGTGTGCTTCCTGTGATGATCTCAATTGGCAGACTATGAAATTACTCCTAAACTCTCCCTGCCTGCCTGGATGCGGGCTTGAGGTCAATGGATTTCCCCTGTGCTGATCTGTATTGTTAGTAACGCTGATTAGTGACCACACAGTGTCTGCTCTCTCTCTAGCCAGAATGAATGCGGGCTTGAGGTGAATGGATTCCCCACTGTAAAGATCTGTATTGTCAGTAACAGTGATTGGTGCTCACACACATTCTCTGCTCTCTAAGCAAAATGGGAAATGCCCGTCTTCGGCAATGGCTGCCGAATATATAGGGCTTTGACATCACAGGGCTGGCTAGCTGCTGATAGGCTGCATGCCGCCATGCGATTCAGGGTGATCCCGCCTACCCCCCTTCCCAGACTTCCTTGCCCCATGACTTCACATGTGTAGCCGCCATTTTAGCCCCCGACCCACACAAAATGTAGTGAATGAAGCAATTCGTTACCATGAAGCGCGAGGAAATTCAGATTCGTTCAGAATCAAATTTTTCATGAAATTGAGAACGAATTCGACTTCGTCAGCTTCGATGCGCCCATCTCTAGTAGCCAGTAAAGAGACTGTCAGTATGAAGAGGCAGATTAAGAAGGAGAAAGAGGTGCATTAACTAGGCAGCAAAGTTAATATTATATTGGAGGGAAGCAAGAGTGTTAGATGGGAGGCCACATTGTTGCATGTTCCATGTTGCAGTAGTCCAGGAGGGAGAAGATAGAGGGAGAAGTCCCAGGACAGAGCATTGAGGGACATCAAAAGCAAGACCTAAGCAAAAGAGGTACAAAGAAAAGTGTGTCTAGCTTAGCCAAGGGAGATACAAAAAACAAGAACATTTCAGCCCTTGTAATGTAAATTAAATAGCAGCTTTTTAATGAAGGACAACATTACAATCAGAAACACAGTATAGCTGACTACAACACATTTCAGACCCCCTGTGGTTACAAAAAATCATTGGGGTAGGTTTTTTTTTTTACCCTGTAGATATTCATATAATTTCAAATTTGTCGTTGATATAGCCCAGAATTAACAGTACCAAGCCCCCTTTTCAGACATCCAAATAATCAGGTTCTTACTAAAACATGTATAGCTATAATTTTGCCACGGATTATATTTATTATACTGGTATCATGTCATTGGAACTGATAAGTACTAGTGATGAGCGGCATATGCCATATTTGAATTCACCATATTTGTCGAATATATGGAGGAATATTCATCCTATGTTCGCTAAATTCGCATATTCGATATATTCGCATGCGCCTATGCGCATGCAGATAACCACCTACCCATCTATCTATCTCCTAATATTCTTTAGTGACGATATTCGTGAATATGAGGATATTCGCGAATATTCGCATATATTAATATTTGAGAAAATTCGCTCTCCAGTCTAATACAGTAAATTGTATAGGAGCCATTTTTAGACCACAAGCTGGAAGCAGGGAGGGTTGAAAACACTGTGATGTGTTCTGTGGGGGAAAAAAATAGAATATTGGTAATTGCAAATATATAGTGCTATATACAAAATTTGCAATAAATATTCCAATTGCGAATATTCACGCTCAACACAAATAAGTACCACATGTACCATGTGGTTGTGCCATGTGGAAATATCTATAGAGAGTTCCCTTTACAGAAATATAGGATTAACAAGATTATAGATCAACAAAAGGCTATTTAGGGAACTGCCTGTGATATTACCCCATATTACCATTTCATTTACAGTATTAAAGGGGTTATCTGGGGAGCAGAAAAGGTCCTACCTGTTCTGCTCCCCAGCGGTTCATTTCCGCCCCCTGGTCAGGACGAGGGTTGGTGCCTGTCATGATCATTGTGGGTAGGAAAAACCAGGGCCCAATGTAATGTCCAAAAACGACATGATGTTACAGATGTTGCGGTGGCATGTAATGATAGGAACAAGCACTCACCCCGTTTCGTCTCGCAAAACAGTATATTTTTAAGATGATCAGGGAGTAAAGGTGGAGCAGCAGAACAGGTAGGACCTTTTCTGCACCGCCGATAACTCCTTTAATGTTTGGCTCCTCTCATTTAGTGTCTATATTTGTTTTTGTATAGATAAGCGTGAAAGTACTTTAAAGAATTTTCATGTGAATCCATCAGTTCCTGGGCTTTTTCAATTTGTTAACCACAACATTATGTTCTGCACATATAATGGATTTTTACAATTCCCTGATGGTATCTCTGGGCAGTGTAAAAGGCATGAGTTTTTAAGTATAAAAAAGTTATATATCTGGTAGATCAATTATCTGGTACAATCTTTAAAGTAGTATTTATGTAACAGTTTAAGGATTCAAGTTAATGTGTGCTGTAGTGTCTGTATGAGAGGGGATGTAAGTGTAGTAAAATGTATCTTGCATTTTAAATTCAAGATCTGCTTACTACAGTATAATTGATTCATCAAGTTGAGATTTGCAGAATATCAGTTAAAGGACAACTGTAGTGGAGCACTTTTATATATGCCTGTGCCCGGGCCTCAAAAATAAACAAAATAAACTCATACATACCTTCCTACGAGCCCCCACGGGTCCGGTACAGGCCTCACGGTCCGGCAGTGCTGACGTCATTCCACTTCCTGGGGATGGGGACGCCGCAGAGCCGTCAGCGTATCACCAGCCATAGTGATGTCCTGCCCCGGGCCTGTGATAGGCCTAGCCCACTGTCATGTAAAAAGCCGGCCAGAGCTCCTTAAGTGACAGTGGGCTCAGCCTATCACAGGCCAGGGCGGGACATCGCTACGGCCGGTGATACACCGACAGCTCTGCGACGTCCCCGTCCCCAGGAAGTGGAATGACGTCAGCACTGCCGGACCGTGAGCCTGTGCCGGACCAACGGGGGGCTCGTAGGAAGGTATGTATGAGTTTATTTTGTTTATTTTTGAGGCCCAGGCACGGGCATATATAAAAGTGTTCCACTACAGTTGTCCTTTAAGTAACATCATGAAGAAAAAAGGAAGATAATATAAAAATAGTCTCTTTTACTCATTAATATAACATAGAAAGAATTAACTAGGTGAGCTTTGGATTTAGTAAGATTTATATAAATACAGGAAAATAAATGAAGAAGTAGTAGTAGATGTAGCCAACTCTAATGCTGTAGCAATGATGCAGCATCTCAGGACAGCAGCATACCATTGTAATGCAGCACTTGCACTGTTCTACACGCTTGGGGGTAGGGTGGGGTGGTTATTAATGCTTTCATCATAAAACTGGTGTAAAAGAAATTGTACAAACCCCCATATTAGCATGTGACTGACAAGGTGTACACATCACCAGTCAAGAACACGACTATTTGTAAGCAATGTAGAGCACCAAGGAAACTGAGTAAGTGGACCAGGAACTCCTGTCAAAATCTGCTCAATTTACTGAACACAGTATACACTGTATACAGCTTACACTGTATCTGTTTGCTGCCACAAGGTGAGCCAGATTTGGCATCTATACTAATGTTATACAAATATCCCAGCCACGTCTCACTGAATCATAAACAATTGTTAGGCACAAAGTTGTGTGGCTTGATGCCAAATGAAAGAGGGAAATGGGCCACACTGTAGCTGCTTCAGATTTATCAATGCAGAAATCCAAAGCAAAGAAAGTGTAAAAAAAAATGGTGCACGCCTCATAGGACAAGATTAAGAAGTTCAATATGTATGTAAATATGAAGATCCAGGCAACACTCCATAAGACACATTGGGAAGCAAAAGGTCCTTATTTGAATTCTTGCCTGCATTTCTATTTTTTTTAGATCTAAATTATGATTTCAGATTATCATAATTTTGAGCAGGGCCGTGCGAGCCTAAGGCAGCTAAGGCAGCTGCCTTAGGGCTCTGGTGGTGGGGGGCGGAAAAATCCGAATTCCCAGCTATGGGCAGGGGATTCAGATCACAGGCACCACCACCACTGCACTACTAACCCTGATGTAATGTTCCCCGCGGGGGGCCCTCCTGTCGTCCAAGTGCAAACCATTAAACCACCTAACACCCCCCCCCCCCCTACTGCACCACCTGGCCGCTGCTGCAACCCCTCATGCGCACACAACACCTACCACAGCAACCACACCCCAGGTGGGTATGATGTGTGTGTATGAAAGGTGTGTGTATGTAGGATGTGTGTAAGATGTGTATGTCTGATATGTGTATGTATGTAAAGTATCATCACGCAACTGAAAATTTCGGTGCGGACATTCAGCAGGACTGCATGGGAATGTGCCTTCTAATAGACGGCTATGCATTCCGTGTGGATTCCTGAGTCTCTTAGTTTCATAAAACATTTCAGCCCAACTTGGACCTTTATCAATTAAGCTCTGGAGGCAGTCATTCAGGATGAACAGAGAGCAGGATGGTCATTACTGGACTAGAGTACGATACCAATAACATACCTATAATGTAAGTGAAGCTGGAACTAGACAAAGACACACTACAATGAGGAAAAGCCATGATCATAGGGCTCATTATAAACCAGGCAATGCTATCTGCAGTGTCCCACTGCAGGAAAGTTATATACTGTATGGCAAATAGATAACTCCCAAATTGCACTTTTTTTTTGCTATTGACTATGTTATATTCTTTGTTTTGCAGTCTTCTATTTACAATGTCTATACATGTTTAATATGTAATATCTATTGTGTACTCCTAATGTGTAATATATTTTGTAATAAAATTGAATGCATGGAAGAAGCAAGCCGCTTGCCCTAAAAAGTGGGTGGTCAATGCTTAGTCAGCCAGCCCCTTAGATGAGCTAAGGAAAATATCCTGTAGACTAAGAAAGAGTCCAGTCTAGTGTTTAGCAGAATGAAGGATGTGTGTAGAGTCAGTCAGTCTAGAGACCCCTGGTCATTTGGGATGTTAGCCCAGTGAATAATGCCTTCAACTCAGAGGTAACAATCCAAAGAGGTTCATATATTCTTAAGTATCCTCCATGTAGAGTGCTAGCAGTTGAGAGAACCACATTTGTATTTAGGCCAGCAATTAGAAGTTACCTTGCTGCATTCCAGGACCTTTTAGGTCTTCAGACTGGGCCTGGTCATCAAGGTAACTGAAGTAGCTACAACTTCTTGCCTACACCTTACAGTTGGGCATTGTAGAGTTGTTGTGGAACTACAGGAAGCAGAAGTTCTCACTAGTACTCCCTTAACAAAATAAACTTCGGATTGTGAGTGCAACACACTAGAGACTGACCAGGACAGGTTGAGGGACCATCATACAACACAACAGCCTAAAGTTAGGGTGTTCCTTTTCTCCAGGCCTCATAAGCTGTAAACAAAGATTGCTTGCCAATTTCTTGATTGTATACTGTGTGAAACACATTTGGTCTTTATTTGAGACAACCAAAGCAGTAGATACTGCCTCTTATTAGAATGCCTTGTAGCTATTATTCCTCTTACTCTGACTGCACTATTCTCTATTATAGCCCGATAGGAACAGAGAAAACCTACAAGAACCTCTCAAACTAGTGATCATGATAAGGCTGTGTCACCACAAGACCCAGCTAGTCTGCAGGTTCCCTACACTGCAAACTATATAGTGCTAAAACAATAAAATTACACTAGAGCTTCCCATATGGTAATAACGTTCAGGCATTTAATAAGGTTCAAATGGCGTGTTGCTCACCTTGTGACAATGTGTAAAAGACACAATGACTTATGATCGTCCAAAGTATTCAAAGATGGTGTTTCCTTCCCGGTGTCAGCACAGCAGAAACTTCTTGGCCAATGACAGATGCAGTAGAGGTACAAACCCAGAGACTAGGCAAAAAAAAAAAAAGGATTGTATACGGCAGTGTTTCCCAACCCAGTCCTCAAGGCACACCAACATTCCGGGTTTTTTCAGTTACTCCATTGGAATAGAACAGGGAAAAATTCAAATCCTGGACTGTTGGTGTGCCTTGAGGACTGGGTTGGGAAACACTGGTATACAGCACTAACCACCATATAAAATTAAAGCAAAACATATATTTAGCCCAACACAGACACATTTTAATACTGGCACATATCTTTCTCAATGTGGTATGTTGCTTACGTTGAACACATTCAATATAACTGATGTTGCAAACAGTACATGTTACTTTATAAGCAGTATGAACTCTGTTACAAATTATATTTGGTTTATACTGTGTTTTCTCACCTAGAGTACTTTATCTGTGTCCATGAGGTTAATATATGCTTATGGGGTTTGAAAATGTTTTCTACTTTTGTTCTGTTAATGTAATACCATTGCAAACTGTGTTTGTAAATGCAAACTGCATGACAGCTATAGATGTATTACGTGTACTCATTCAGAAATCTTCAGAGAGTACAGACTGTCTTATATTGTCACTATAACAATTTTCTCTACAGATAAAAGGGAAATATTCAATATCTGCTCTTTGTCTAGTCTTATGTTCTCCTTCTACAGTCATCCTTGATGGCTTTTGCCTCTCTACCTTATTGGGTTTGCCCATCTACTTTGTCTGTGTGCAGTTATGTGCACACACAGTTTTTAACCCCTTAAGGATGCAGGGTTTTTCCCTTTTTGCATTTTCGTTTTTTACCTCTCACCTTTTCAATTTTGCACCTACAGACTCATATGATGCCTTTTTTTTTGTGCTACCAATTCTACTTTGTACTGACATTTTCCTCAAAAATCTACAGCGAAACATAAAAAAAATCATTGTGCAATTTATTTTTTTATTTTTTGCAAAAATGCCATTTTGTAACTTTTGGGGGTTTCCGTTTCTACGCAGTGGATTTTTTTCAGTAGAAATTACACCTTCTCTTTATTCTGTAGGTCCGTACGATTAAAATGATATCCTACTTATATAGGTTTATTTTGTCTTACTTATGGAAAAAATCATAACTACATGCACGAAAATATATATGTTTAAAAATGTCATCTTCTGACCCCTATAACTTTTTTATTTTTCCGTATACAGGCTTGTATGACCATAAATACGCTATTTTAGAATTTTTTTTGCATGTACGCCATTGACCGTGTGGTTTCATTAATGATATATTTTTTTAGTTCGGACATTTATGCATCCGGCGATACCATATATATATATATATATATATATATATATATATATATATATATATATATTATTTTTTTTTTTTTTTTTTTTTTACACAGTTTTTTTTTTTTTAAATGGGAAAAGGGGGGGGGGTGATTCAAACTTTTATTAGGGAAGGGGTTAAATCATCTTTATTAACTTTTGTTTTCACTTTTTTTTGCAATGTTATAGCCCCCGTAGGGGACTATAACATACATTACACTGATTGCCAGCACTGATCAATGCTATACCATATCATAGCATGGATCAGTGTTTTTGGCGCTCGACTGCTTCTGCTTGGATCTCAGGCACAGAGCAGTAAATCGGCAATCGGACAACGAGGAGGCAGGTAGGGACCCTCCTTGTGTCCGTATAGCTGATCGGGACACAACGGTGGTCCCATTCAGCCCAACAGAGCTGCTGGGAAGGTTTGATCGCCGCCTCTAAAGGGTTAATACCGGACATCACCGCGATCAATGATGTCTGGTGTTAGCCATGGGTCCCGGCCGTTGCTAGTGCTGGCACTGACCCCGCGTTATATCGCGGGAGCCGGTGCAGGATGTAAATATATATTCTGCCTCATTAAGGGGTTAAGACATAATTTATAGCTCGAAAATGCCCCTTTAAAAAAAAAAAGGGCAAAATTGCAGGCATATTTTCAGAAGTAATTTGCATTTGGCGCATTTTTACTCAAGTTTCTGTAGCAAAAACTATAGCCCAAAAAACGTGAATTGAAGGTATTTTTGGCTGTTTTCATCCTAAAATATGTGCCACATTTACAGGCCTATTTTGAGTCGTAAATAGCTGAAAAATCCTTAATTAGAAAAACATAGCTGCATTTTTCCAAGAACAGCACCACTCTGGTCCTCAGTTTGTGTGTGGTACTGCAGCTTAGTTTTAAGTGAAGGGAGTTGAGCTGTAATACCACAAACAACCTGAGGATAAGAGTGCCACTGTTTTTATATATATATATATATATGTGTTTAAACAAACAGCCATTTTCCCATTGGATTCTGTTGAAAAATGCAGCCATTTTTTGCCGACTTTTTGAGCCATAAAACACTATTTTACAGTCTAAAACATAGGAAAAATGTTTGTGTAAAAAAAGGGTAAAGGAAAAGGGACAAAAAACAGAGATAAATCCAACCAACACAGCATATCAGCAGAGCAAAGCCTACTAAGCCATTAACAAACCACGGGCAACATAATAGCGCATACTTTTGCCATTTTTACATGGTTACATTAGGAAGTTTATTAGGAAACAATAACATACAGATACACATTTACCCATTAATATGATTATTTGGCTTAAAGGGGTACTCAACGTGGAAAACTGCTTTTTTTTTTTTTTATTAACGGATGCCAGAAAGTTAAACAGATTTATAAATTACTTCTATTAAAAAATCTTAATCCTTCCAGTACTTTTTAGCGTCTATATACTACAGAAGAAATGCTTTTCTTTTTGGATTTCTCTGATGTCATGACCACAGTGCTCTCTGCTGACAACTGCTATCAATTTTTGTAACTGTCCAGAGCAGGAGAAAATCCCCATAGCAAACATATGCTGCTCTGGACAGTTCCTAAAATGGACAGCAGAGGTCAGCAGAGAGCACTGTGGTTGTGACATCAGAGAAATCCAAAAAGAAGAGCATTTCCTCTGTAGTATACAGCCCATAAAATGTATTGGAAGGATTAAGATTTTTTAATAGAAGTAATTTACAAATCTGTTTAACTTTCTGGCACCAGTTGATTTAAAAAATGGCTTCCCTTCCCAAGAGCGATAGGTAGATGCAGAATAAAGTATTGTCCACAACCAGAGCTTTGCTGAAAACTTGCGTAAACTTTACTGAAGATTTTCTGTAACATGCAAATACAGGAACAGTCTTTATAACAGAGTCTATATACAGCTTAGCTGAGATTGACGTATGGTTGGGACTTTAGTAAGTTCATTAGATTAGTAGGATTTAGTATGCGCAGATCCACTGGATTTAGGGTTATGTTTAGGTCCAGGGTCCATGCTAGAAGTAGCGGGGAAGTTTATAAGAACTCCCTGTTTTGTTTCAGACCGAGGACGGCAGGCTGTGGCCTAGTATTTGTCGTTGTAAATTGCGGAGGTCTGTCCTCATGAAGTGTCAGCAACGCAAGAGATGCTGCTTGCTCTGCAGCTCAGGAACAAGAGAGTGTCTATTGGCTGCAGCTCCCTTATATGGGCAGGGGCTGGCCGTTTTAGGATTGATCCACACCATCTGTCAATCAGCTTTACAAGGCATTGCGGGTAATCACGTGACCCATGAACCTCCAAAGGTCCTTTTACCTACCATAGAGACTAAACCACAGTCACATGACCCGCAGGCCCTGCGAGGCCATGCAAGGTAAATATACACTTTCTATACAGTATTTACATTTAATTTAGCGATATATTAACTATTGGAGGGGTGACTAGGGGATGACTAAAGAAGCGGAACCCCACAGTTACTAGGAACTCTGACTTTGGGGACCCCTAACCAAGGTACGGTATGCAATACGCTACCGGGACACCACAGATGTGTTACCTGCTGTAAGTGAACCTAGGTAAAACGCAAGCACTACATTATTCAGCTATTTACAGTATGAGTATTATCTGTGATAGGCCGCTATTACATACCATTTGTACGTAGCTTGTATGTACGTGACAGCCACTGCATGTGACATCCTAAACGGAAATACATTTAAATTCCACCATCCTGATAATACAGTTATGCTCTAATAGACATATCTAACAGTAAGCATCAGCGAGCAGCAGGTGGCTAATAACACAATTAAATTTCTGAGCTGTCTAAAAATAGAAAATCCATAAAATGTATGTAGCAGTGAGAAGCTGTTAGGAAAGCTGCTGTATGTGAAGCAAGTGTAACATCAACTGAAGAAGCTTCGAAAGATCAAGAAATGATTCCCTGGATCTGCCTAGTTCACTGATGAATGGACGGGCTCTGCTGGGGTTTTCTCATATGGATTGAAGCCATAGGGGAACAATTAAAGACTTCTCTTACCACATGTGACAGAGCTTATATACCATCCAAAAGGTACAGTGTAGCAAACAATCTCAAGAAATATGAATTTGAGAATAAATATCTGCCCTTGGCTTTAGTTGCACATTAGATCCATCAGATTCAATATATATGGACACATACTGATACTGCAGAGCACTTTAATGCTGGTTTTCACCATGTGTATCCAAAAGAATACAAATGTCTAACTACCCTTTGTTTTAATAGGAGAAACCAACATATCACCCATCTTGTATTATCCAAAGCAGGGAGCTGCTGCAGACAAGGATCTCTCATTAAGGTGATTGCAATGTTGATCAGGTATTACTTGGCCATCCATTCACTTTAATAGTCAACATATAATGCTACATTACCGACCACAGATAGAATTTTAGCAACCAAACCTTAGCAATCAGCTGACTGTTTAGAAAGTATGTAGCATGTGCAACTGCAAAAGGACCCTTGAGGGGTGGCAGCTAGACAGCAGAAACTGGAGAGCTAGGTGGCTGAGGTCAAATAAAAGGGATCCTGTCAGGTCCCCCTAACCCATATAACCCCTCCTAGTACCTTGTAGGTGTAAGGCACAGCATGTGAACACTGTGCCCATAGGTTTCCTCTGGTCCCAAACAAAAAAAAATGTACTCATTGCTCGGTAAGTAGGAATTGGAGGCAGCCGCCAAGCATATAGTCACTCTGTCCCAGACCTCCTTTAAGCTACTCATGCTTGATTGACACAATGAAAGCCGGACTTTCCATGAAGTGCCCAGAACTCAGTATGTCAGCAGAGCATGAGTGGCTGGGAGGTGGGCAGGGCAGCGTCACTATATGCTCTGTGGCCCTGATCACCCGCCTACTTACTTGGTGGCAGGGGGCCAACATGTTCTCTTTAATGTAGTGTAAATCGTGATGGGACAGGGGGAACAAAAGGGGGAAGGGCGGTTAGTGAATATGCAGGCCGGGCTTAGTGCTAAAAGGGAATCTCAGGTATGGATATATATGGCCTGCCTGAAGCCAAAAACAGCAAACAGCAGCACTTCTTTTCCTAAAGTGTACTGGACAACAGATTCAAGCATTCTACAACCTGGAGGAGAATTTGAAGAGGAGAAGACTGATTGGCTGATGGAAGATATAGGGAAGGGAGCCATGCAGAAAAGATAAGTAAAAGCCTTATGGCCTGGTCATACAGAAGCTGCTGCTATATATCTTTTACTAGGTCTAGGGCATCAAACATGCGGCCTGTGGGCCAAATTCAGCTAGCTGAACATGGAGGTGCAGGCCAGTGAGCACCCAAAGGGCGATACATGTTCCATACAGACGGATGGGCTTGTATTTTACCTATGTGTGCATCTATAAGACACACACACAGTTAAACGTATGTGGCATCGGTAACAGGATAGAGCTGGAGGCCCCATTCTGTAACTTTAGCTGAGGCTTCTGGTGGAGGCAGTGTCTTTGTAACGTTGCCTGCACTGGATGCTCAGAGAGAATGAACCATGGGGAGCAGAGTGGCTGTAGTTGCAGGAAAATTATGAGAGATGAGTGATTTTTTTTTCCACATGGCAGAATGGGGGCCTAATACAATATGTGGGGTCCTACTACTATATAGAGACAAAATGGAGGACTTACTACAGTGTGGGGGCTATACAATCAAAAGTAGTATTGTCAGGGTCCGGGCTAGCGGCTGGAGGTGGATCCTCTGTACCTGAGAGGTGATGACGCGGGTCATACTGGGGAATAGGTTCTAAGCAGTTACTGGTGTTCACCAGAGCCCGCCGCAAAGCGGGATGGACTTGCTGTGGCGGTAACTACCAGGTCATGTTCCTCAGTAGCGACTCGACCTCTCAGGCAGCTGAGACTGGCGCGGTACACAAGGACTAGACAGAGGCGAGGTCAGACGTAGCAGAAGGTCAGGGCAGGCAGCGAGGTTCGTAGTCAGGGGCAACAGCAGAAGGTCTGGGTACACAGGCTTGGGAACACACTATAACGCTTTCTCAGGGCACAAGGCAACAAGATCCGGCAAGGAAAGGAAGGGTAAGTGAGTATTTAAGAGTAGGAAGGTGATTAGAACTAATTGGCCCAGGCACCAATTAACGGTGCGCTGGCCCTTTAAATCTCAGAACATCGGCGAGGCCGCGCGCCGGGACAAGACAGTCACAGGAGGAGGGTGAGTAGAACGGGGCGAGATCCGTGAACGGGTCTGACCCGCCCCATGGATTGCGTCCCCGCCGGCACGAACACAGCAGCGCTCGCGGTCAGAGACAGAGAGCGGAGCGCTGCTGTTACTACAACTACTCCGGGGAAGCCGCAGGACCCGGAGCGCTCGGCGTTACAACCAAATTGACACAGCATGTTGTTCTAACTACTAAATTGGTTCAGCATTTAAGCCTACCTACTATATAGTGACAGTATGGAGGCCTAACTACTATATGGGGGCAGTATGGGGACCTAATACAATATGGGAACAGTATTGGAGGCCTAACTTCTAAATGGGGGTTTTCTGAGAACCTACCACTAATGGGCGCAGTATGTTGTCCTAACTACTATAAGGGAGTTTTATGTGGGCTGACAACTAATGAGCACAGTTATTTGTCCTAACTACTATATGGGGAAGTATGGAAGCCTAACTATCTAAATGGTTACAGCTTGGGGGTCTTACTACTTTATGGGGGCAGCAAAGAGTAGTACTATATTGGGCAATTAAGGGGCCTAATACAACATGGGATAACTATGGGGAGCCTACTACTATATGGTGGAAGTATGGAGGCAAGTATATGGGGGCAGTAAGGTGGCCAAATACTATATGGGGTAAAAATGGAGGCCTGTCTACTATATGGTGGCAATGTTGCGGCCTACTACTATATGGGGCCTAACTACTATATGGGGCAGTATGGGGACCCTATACAATATGGGGACAGTCTCAGAGGCCTAACTACTATATAGGGGCAGTATGGAGGGCCTACTAATATATAGGGGAAGTATTGGGACAGTTTAGAAGCATAATACAATATGAGAGCCTACCACTATATAAGGTCAGTGTGGAGGCCTACTCCTATATGAGGGCAGTTTAGAGGCCCACTAATAAAAGGGGCACAGAGAAGCTTTAACTACAACATGAGGACACAGAGGGTCCTAGCTACTATATGGGGACACTAACAACTATATTTATTTTCCACTCCTAATAAATATTTAAAACAAATATTTTTTTATAAAAATTCACTTAGGAAAAAAAACAAGATCATTTAGTTTAGCAATAAGGCATAAACAGTCGACAAACAGTTTTAAGATTTTAAGAATGTTGTCGACTGTTTTTGCCTTATTGCCAAATTTACACTGTGTTAACGTGCATTATACAACTAAAAGATCTTATTTTTTCTCAGTGAAAATTTGTTTTCTATAAATATTTCTTACGAATATTTATTGGGAGTGGAAAGTAAATATAGTAGTTAGTGTCCCTATATTGTAGATGGACCCCCTATGTGTCCCCATATGGTAGTTAGGGCCTCTCTGTGCCTTTCTTTTATTCAGTAAAAATTTGTGCAGCAGAAAAAACATGGGAACCCTTGTACTAGGCTCATTACAGATTAACCTCCTAGAAAAGAATCTACCAAGTTATTCTTGTGTCTTTGAATTGAAAAGCTAGGCTTATTGTCATACAAATAACAGCAAATATGTTAATGTTTTCTACACTATTGAGCAGACTAGATGGGCCAAATTGCTATCTGCCAGCACATTCTATGATTCTTTGAAAGAAAAGGGATGTAACATGAGAGTGTAATAATGGCAGCTTTCATATCACAGTAACGTAGTGAGAGTGTGATTCACATACAAGAAGGGAACGTGCTTCTCATGCATCCTCCCTTTTTTAGGTAATAGCACTCTTCTTGTGGGTAATAGGATGCAGAGATATTAATTAAAGGGGTGTTCTGGGATTTTTTTTATTGGACTGTGCTACAGGGGCTGTAACGGTAATGTAGTTCATAATATAGTGTCTGTACCTGTGTTTCATGGTGGTCTCGCAACTCTTATGTGATCTTTGCCCTGATGTTTATTTTTAGCAGCATACAAAATAAGTGTTGTCTCAGCTTTTCCCACGTTGCAGTGCGGCCCAAGACATTACATCACCAGTCACTGGGAGCCTGTCTGAGCTTGAATGGGTGAAGCAACTGCTGGGTGGGAGGGAGATCATTCTCAACAGGACAACATTCTTCAACAGGAAATAACTATTTCACAAAAAGAAATCAGCAGCATTATGGTGTACACACAGCCATTTAGCCCCAAGACAAGCACAGATCCTTCCTTCCTTATGTTGGATTACCCATTAAATGTGCAAAAAAGGTTTGTCTTTTTAGCTTCAGGTGTTCTTTGTTGCAGAACCACAGTATCTGTCTGAATTTAAAGGGGTATTCTGGTTTTATACATCTTATCCCCTAACCAAAGCATAGGGGATAAGATGTATGATTGCAAGGGTACCGCCCTGTGGACCCTCACGATCTCGGTGCAGCCCTGGCATTTTGTGCCAGATGCTGCCTCCGAGACAGGAATGTGACATCACGGCCTCGCCCCCTAGTAACGCAACGCCCCTTCAATTCATGTGTATGGGAGGGGGACTGAAGGCCGTCACACCCCTCCCATAGACATGAATAGAGGGGTGTGGTGTGACATCACTAGGGGGCATGGCCTTGACGTCACGTCACCGTCTTGGAGGCAGCGCCTGGCACAGAATGCAGGGGGTTGCAACAAGATTGCGGGGGTCCCCAGTGGTGGGACCCCTGCGATCATACATTTTATCCCCTGTCCTTTGTATAGGGGATAAGATGTATAAACCTGGGATACCCCTTTAAGTCTGCAAGCACACTAACTACAAACAATTGAGCAGAATAGGATTGGTGGAATATGATGAGATATCAGGGAAAGAAGATGTAGGTGAACAGATTTGTGCTATTCCTGTGGAGATGATAGATCAGAATTATGAATTGTTGGAGAGAAAGTAGCTCTTTCTTGTAGTTCAGCCTGGAACATTTTGGCTCACATGAAGTGCGGGGAGGATGGAAACAAAGGAGGGGTGAAGGGTTTTAACCTAACTCTAAATCCTCACGGTAGACTTTGTTTTCCTAAAATGCCAATTCTTTTGGTCGATCTGGTCAAGCTTAACAATCCATAAAGAGTGGGAGGCAGCCAAGAGCAGTTAGGACGGATCTTAGGAGAGCTTTTGTTGGGGGTTATGATCACTTTGAATGAGAAGCTGCAAGCATATTTCAAGGAGATGATTTAAATATGTTTCATTATTTTGCTAATAGTAATAACTTAGTTTACTCTTGCTTCTCATGAGTGTGTATTGAGCTAAGGCAGGGGTTTCCCATGTTGACAAAAGGGAAACCCCTTCTGCATTCGTACAAAGCATGATTCTGATGGAGCCAAACGTGCTGCCATGCTCATTCAGCCTTATTTAGACACTATTTTTGTATATTCACACACAGCAGAGTTGTTAAAGGAATTTATTTGACTGCCCATTCACCTGAATGGGTCTTTTCAAATTCCCATTTAGAAATGTGTTTAATTAATGTGTGAGAAGTGTGAATAACAACACTACCAATACCCATAATATAGTTTTCAGTGGATATTTACACACACACAGATATATATACACACTGTTCCAAATGATTGCGCAAATTCTATTTAAGTGTCACAAAGATTAAATATTTTGTTTTTCAGTTTAACTCATGTATGGCATTGTGTCTCAGGGCTCTTTTTATCATTGAAAACCATCTCAGACTTCTGTGATAATTAGATTGCCAGGTGAGCCCAATTTAGGGAAAAACTAATAAAGGTGGGTGTCCCACATTAATAAGGGGGTACTCCACTGGGAAAAAAAAAATTTTAACGACTGGTACCAGAAAGTTAAATAAATTCGTAAATTATAAAGTGTATAATCACTGGCGCAGGAATGGTTCCCTTTTAGGCAGCCAAGATACAACAAAATGGGTCCTGGCTGGGGTCCAAAAATAGGTAGACTGCAAAACAAATAATACTAGTGTATCGGCGCACATAAAAGGAACAAATATATGGAAATACACTTACTTGAAAAAGTTGATTTTATTGGTTTCTACATGAGGTAGACAAATTTTGGTGTGATACTGATACTGGTAACGTTCACTGGGCAAGGAAGTAAATGTGTATAGGAAACAAAAATAGAGAAATGTAAAAATACTTTTATGTAGGTAATCCTCTGACTGTATACAGACTTGTATTGCATGTACAGAGAGACTTGCTTAGGTGTCTCTGTTAGGAGTTTGTCTAAGTTGATGGTAGGTGCCGACTCCCCACCGCACTGGACAGCGCTTACAATACAGTCCTGGCTCCTTCACTGTGTGTATATATAGAATAGACCACTAGTTACATGTATCCATATACGTCGTATATGGATACATGTAACTAGTGGTCTATTCTATATATACACACAGTGACGGAGCCAGGACTGTATTGTAAGCGCCGTCCAGTGCGGTGGGGAGTCGGCACCTACCATCAACTTAGACAAACTCCTAACAGAGACACCTAAGCAAGTCTCTCTGTACATGCAATACAAGTCTGTATGCAGTCACAGGATTACCTACATAAAAGTATTTTTACATTTCTCTATTTTTGTTTCCTATACACATTTACTTCCTTGCCCAGTGAACGGAACCAGGATCAGTATCACACCAAAATTTGTCTACCTCATGTAGAAACCAATAAAATCAACTTTTTAAAGTAAGTGTATTCCCACATATTTGTTCCTTTTATGTGCGCCGATACACTAAAAATCTTAATCCTTCCAGTACTAATAAGCTGCTATTATGATCCACAGGATCTTTTATTTTTGAATTTCCTTTCTGCCTGACCACAGAGCTCTCTGCTGACACCTCTGTTCATTTTAGGAACTGTCCAGAGCAGGATTGGTTTTCTTTGGGGATTTGTTCATACTCCGGACAGTCCCATAGACTTGCATTGAGGGGACGGGACGTGACGTCACATGACGGGGCGAGACGTCCCGAGGGGGCGGGCGTGAACACGGAAGCCCACACACAGCATTCAGAACTCAATGTTCTGGATGCTGGGCAGCAGAGTACCCCTTTAATGTATACCCCTGCTGACATCGCAATTATGCGAAGCTAGTGAATTTCTCCTCCCTGTTTAGAGTATATATTGATTTTATCATGTTGTACAAAGCAGGATGTTTTCATGTGTTTACAATAAGACTAATTGTTTGTAATTTATCTAAGATATACTTTTTTCAAGCGATATTTTTTCATTTTTATACACTATTTCGCACTTAAGCACCTTATCACTTGAATTGGGCCTTAGCACTTTATTTGCTAAGGAGTATGAGAATATGATTTATGATTTTTTATATACATTTTGATAATTGATGCAATGTGGAGTGGATTAGCACTTAATGAGTTGTATGGTTATGAAAATCCTCTTACCTGTGTTTATCACTATACTTGAAAATGGCTCCAGGAGCTGAAACGTTGTAATGCCTACACGAGAAAATAAATCACTCTCATTTGGAGTGCTGCTCTCTTGTTTGGTCTCTCTCTCTCCCTCTCCCCCTCTCCCTCTCCCTCCCTCTCTCCCTCTCTCTCCCTCTCTCTCTCTCTCTCTCTCTCTCTCTCTCTCACGACATGACTATGAAAATTGTACATTCACATTGAAGGCATTAAAAGTATGAATTAACACATGTGGAATTATATACATAACAAAAAAGTGTGAAACAACTGAAAATATGTCATATTCTAGGTTCTTCAAAGTAGCCACCTTTTGCTTTGATTACTGCTTTGCACACTCTTGGCATTCTCTTGTTTAGCTTCCGCACGAGTTCGGCACATCGCGGATCGGGTTGACAGATTGCTGGGCGGGGCTGGAGAGGACCCAGCAGTCATGGTACATATTGGCACCAATGACAAAGTAAGAGGTAGGTAGAGTGTCCTTAAAAATGATTTCAGGGACTTAGGCCGCAAGCTTAAGGCAAGGACCTCCAAGGTAGTATTTTCTGAAATACTACCAGTACCACGAGCCGCACCAGAGAGGCAGCGGGAGATCAGGGAGGTAAACAAGTGGCTCAGAAGCTGGTGTAGGAAGGAAGGGTTTGGGTTCATGGAGAACTGGGCTGACTTCGCTGTCGGTTACCGGCTCTACCGTAGGGACGGGCTGCTCCTCAATGGGGAGGGTGCAGCTTTGCTTGGGTAGAAGATGGCTAGAAGGGTGGAGGAGTGTTTAAACTAGGGACTTGGGGGGAGGGAACCTACAGCAAAGAGGGGGAAGATAGTGTAGATAGAGAGGTGGGAATTATAAATATACCTGGGGGTGGAGCGGAGGGAGGGGTTAGAATAGTTAATAGGAATAGGCTTCATAGGAAAATAAAACTTACACCCTTGAATCCCATTAACCCCAATAACATAAAGGATGGAAATGTAAAGTGTATGTTCACAAATGCCAGAAGCCTAGCAAATAAAATTGGGGAGCTTGAGGCCTTGATACTGGAGGAACATATATATATAGTTGGGGTCACTGAGACATGGCTGGACTCCTCGCATGACTGGGCTGTCAATCTGCAGGGGTTTACATTGTTTCGCAAGGATAGAATGAACAGAAAAGGTGGTGGAGTCTGTCTGTATGTAAGAAGTGGTATGAAAGTCAGTGTGAACGATGCCATAGTGTGTGATGATTCTGAGGAGGTGGAATCACTGTGGGTAGAATTACAAAAGAAGGGAAATACTGAAAAAATAATACTTGGTGTAATCTACAGACCCCCTAATATCACTGAAGAGATAGAAGGTCGGCTTCATAAACAAATAGAGAGGGCTGCCCGGGCAGGTACAGTGGTAATAATGGGAGATTTTAACTATCCAGATATAGATTGGGGTCTGGGGTTGGCTAAAACTACAAAGGGGCGACAATTCCTAAATTTATTGCAGGATAATTTTATGGGCCAGTTTGTGGAGGACCCAACAAGAAGTGATGCCTTGTTGGATATGATCATTTCCAACAACGCAGAGCTGGTTGGTAATGTAACTGTGCGGGAAAACCTTGGTAATAGCGACCACAATATAGTTACTTTTGACTTAAAATGTAGAAAACAAAGACAGGCGGGGAAGGCAAAAACATATAACTTTAAAAAGGCAAACTTCCCTGGGCTGAGGGTTGCACTACAGGACATAGACTGGGGGGAGGTGTTCTCAAATACTGATACAGAAGGTAAATGGGACATCTTTAAATCAACTCTAAATAACTATACAGCTAAATATATACCAAAGGGGAACAAATATAAACGGTTAAAACTAAATCCTACATGGCTGACAAATGATGTTAAAAGAGCAATAAACAACAAAAAAGAAGCCTTCAAAAAATTCAAATCTGATGGGTCAGCTATAACATTTAAACAGTACAAAGAGCTTAATAAAATCTGTAAAAATGTAATAAAAACAGCAAAAATTCAAAACGAGAGACAGGTGGCCAAAGAAAGCAAAACTAATCCTAAATATTTTTTTAGATATATAAATGCAAAAAAACCAAGGACAGAGCATGTAGGACCCCTTAATAATGATAATGGGGAGGTTGTCACGGGCGATCAAGAGAAGGTGGAGCTACTGAATGGGTTCTTTAGTTCTGTATACACTATGGAAAAAGGAGCTGACATTGGCCAGGTCAGTGCTGGTAACACATCATGTAATGTACTGAACTGGCTTAATATAGAGATGGTACAAGGTAAGTTAAGAAATATAAATGTAAGCAAATCTCCAGGGCCAGATGGATTGCACCCAAGAGTTCTTAGAGAGGTAAGTTCAGTAATATCTGTACCCCTGTTCATGATATTTAGAGATTCTCTAGTGTCTGGTATTGTGCCAAGGGACTGGCGCAAGGCGAATGTGGTGCCAATCTTCAAAAAGGGCTCTAGGTCTTCTCCAGGAAACTATAGACCGGTAAGTTTAACGTGCATTGTGGGTAAATAGTTTGAAGGACTTATAAGGGATTACATACAGGAATACATAGGGGATAATTGTATTATAAGTGATAGCCAGCATGGGTTTACTAAGGATAGAAGTTGTCAAACCAATCTAATTTGCTTTTATGAAGAGGTGAGTAGAAGCCTTGACAGAGGAATGGCTGTGGATATAGTGTTTCTGGATTTTGATAAAGCATTTGATACTGTCCCTCATAGACGTCTGACAGGTAAGTTAAGGTCTTTGGGTTTGGAAATTTTAGTTTGTAACTGGATTGAACACTGGCTCATGGATCGTACCCAGAGAGTGGTGGTCAATGATTCGTACTCTGATTGGTCCCCGGTAATTAGTGGTGTACCCCAAGGTTCAGTACTGGGCCCGCTGTTGTTTAATTTATTTATCAATGATATAGAGGATGGTATTAACAGCTCTGTTTCTATCTTTGCAGATGACACCAAGCTTTGTAGCACGGTACAGTCTATAGAGGATGTGCATAAGTTACAAGATGACTTGGATAGACTAAGTGTCTGGGCATCCACTTGGCAAATGAGGTTCAATGTGGATAAATGTAAAGTTATGCATCTGGGTACTAATAACCTGCATGCGTTGTATGTCTTAGGGGGGATTAAACTGACAGAGTCACTGGTAGAGAAGGATCTGGGTGTACTTTAGATCACAGACTACAGAATAGCATGCAATGTCAGGCTGCTGCTTCCAAAGCCTGCAGGATATTGTCATGTATCAAAAGAGGCATGGACTCAAGGGACAGGGACATAATACTCCCCCTTTATAAAGCATTGGTACGGCCTCACCTGGAATATGCTGTTCCGTTTTGGTCGCCTGTACATAAATGGGACACTGCAGAGCTGGAAAGGGTGCAGAGACGCGCGACTAAACTCATATGGGGCAAGGAACATCTTAGCTATGAGGAGCGATTAAAGGAGTTACAATTGTTTAGTCTTGAGAAGAGACGTTTAAGGGGGGATATGATAAACGTATATAAGTATATAAATGGCCCATACAAAAAATATGGAGAAAAACTGTTCCAGGTTAAACCCCCCCAAAGGACGAGAGGGCACTGTAGAAGAAAAAGATTAGTCTCAAGGGGCGACACGCCTTCTTTACCATGAGAACTGTGAACTTATGGAACAGTCTACCTCAGGAACTGGTCACAGCAGGAAAAATTAACAGCTTTAAAACAGAATTAGATACATTCCTGGAACAAAATAACATTAACGCTTATGAAGAAATATAAAATCCCATCCCTTCCCCAATATCGCGCCACACCCCTACCCCTTAATTCCCTGGTTGAACTTAATGGACATATGTCTTTTTTCGACCGTACTAACTATGTAACTATGTAACTATGGAAGAGGTAGTCACCTGAAATGGTTTTCACTTCACAGGTGTGCTGGTGTGGAGGAGGAGGTGTGATAGCACTGTGCTTGTGACACTGTTGGGGATTTATTCAAAATCGAAGGCATACATATGCGTTTAATTGGACCATCATTTATTTTTCAACAGGACAATGACCCCAAACACACCTCCAGGCTGTGTAAGGGCTATTTGACCAAGAAGGAGAGTGATGGAGTGCTGTGCCAGATGACCTGGCCTCCACAGTCACCGGACCTGAACCCAATCGAGAGGGTTTGGGGTGAGCTGGACCGCAGAGTGAAGGTAAAAAGGGCCAACAAGTGCTACAACAAGACTGTTGGAAGACCATTTCAGGTGACTACCTCTTGAAGCTCATCAAGAGAATGCAAAGAGTGTGCAAAGCAGTAATCAAAGCAAAAGGTGGCTAGAACCTACAATATGACATATTTTCACACTTTTTTGTGAATCTACAATTTTCATAGTCATGAAAATAAAGAAAACTCTGAATGAGAAGGTGTGTCCAAACTTTTGGTCTGCACTGTATATCTATATCTATATATATATATATATATATATATATATATATATATATATATAGTAAATTTGAGTAGCCGTATTAGTCCAGTGATGCAGATGCAAATCATAAAATGTTGCAGTGTCTTGTAATACCTTTTTTATTGGACTAACAGCATTTTGTAGAGACAAGCTTTCGGGATTCCTCCCTTTATCAAGTCCAAAGCAATTCCTTGATAAAGGGAGGAATCCCGAAAGCTTGTCTCTACAAAATGCTGTTAGTCCAATAAAAAAGATATTACAAGATACTGCAACATTTTATGATTTGCATCTATATATATATATATATATATATATATATATAGATATTTATATATATGATTATTACATAAGTAGCATACGTCAAACACATAAAAAAAATAATTTTGACTATGGAATCACAATGTATGCAAATTTGTTAAGCACTGTAAATTAGTCTACCATTGAAAGGAAAGTGTTTACAGATCTTTCCAAACTGTAAGACTTGGCTTTTTAAAAGAAAACTTGTAATTTACAAATCTTTTTAAATTTCTCGTGCCAGTTTGTTTTGTTTTTCCTCTGGAGTACCCCTTTAATGAGCTTTGATAAATTAAAAGTTGAGGTGTGATTGGTTGTTATGGGCAATACTAGACCATTTTAGTTTCAGGCAGATTGGTAAATCTTGGCAATGTGTGGGAAAAGATGTGGATTTTTCCCAATAATCTTTGCGTAAGTCTGGTGCAACTTGATGACATTTAGACCTTAGAAATTTTATTTATATAGTAACTAGGGGCCATATATTACTTCTATGTATAATTAAAGAATGGGCCCCAAAAATGATTTCTTTTCGTGGCTCCAAGGTACTCCAAACCAACACTCAATTACAGTCTCTTGTGTGTAATAAATACATAGAAGTAAATGAGAATTAGTCAAAACTTGTTATAAATGAAGCATGTGGGTGGTTATCTGTTCTTTTAGACAATTTTAGAACACAGCAATCTGTTTTTACAGTAACATATTGTTTGGGATACAGTACATCAACATAGTTCCAGTGTTTCTTGACAGTTCTGACTAGTGGGAAACATAAGCCTGTCAAGTCAGACTGACTTCTTGAATCCCCGTTGCTTTGGATTCAATGTTTTGCAGCCCCAGCAGTTTAACAAAATGTATTATCAGAATTATTTCCTATAGAAATAGCATATGAACCAGTTTACCAGAGTTACAGATAACAAAATCAAAATATAAATATTACCCATACTTGAAATCTTCTTTTCATTATGTTATGTAATACACTTCCTTATTGTTCCGGTATTTAACAGTAAATATGGCTTTATTGTCGCTGTTATTCTATGAAATGGGAACAGAATATTAAAATGAAGACATAAAATGAAGAAAGGGATTCTTCAATTTTACAATTCTACCATGAATGAATTAATAAAATATTTTGCTTTTCCCGCTGTTTGCCACTTGTGGTCTGCAGTGGGTGAATACTGTTAAGAAATTATTTACTTAAAGGGGTTATCCAGGAAAAAACTTTTTTTAATATATAAACTGGCTCCAGAAAGTTAAACAGATTTGTAAATGACTTCTATTAAAAAATCTTAATCCTTTCAGTACTTATGAGCTTCTGAAGTTAGGTTGTTCTTTTCTGTCTAAGTCCTCTCTGATGACACGTGTCTCGGGAACCACCCAGTTTAGAAGCAAATCCCCATAGCAAACATCTTCTAAACTGGGCGGTTCCTGAGACACGTGTCATCAGAGAGCACTTAGACAGAAAAGAACAACCTTAACTTCAGGAGCTCATAAGTACTGAAAGGATTAATGTTTTTTAATAGAAGTAATTTATAAATCTGTTTAACTTTCTTTAGCCAGTTGATATATATATATATAAATATATATATATATATATATATATATATATATATATACAAAATTCCTGGATAACCCCTTTAACCTCCTTTCCATAGTAATGGCCTAACATTCCCTTCTCCATTCCCTATACACTTATAAAATGATATGCTATTTTGACATGCATGATGGCTTGCCAGTCAACACTTGGGACAAGAGAAAACAGCTGCATATGAGCTTTGTAGTAGAGCTCCCTGTACAAGTTTCTTAGGAAGTTAAAGGGGTACTCTGGTAAAAAAAACTTTTTTTTAAATCAACTGGTGCCAGAAAGTTAAACTGATTTGTAAATTGGCTGGATCACAGCATCAGCGCAGGTGTAGTGGCGCTCTATGGCAACGCCGGCAGTTTCTCACTTGAATGCGTGCTTCTTCCGGCCTCAAGGCCGGAAGAAGCACGCATTCACATGTGAAACTGTCGGTGTAGCATCCGAGTGCCACTACACCTGCGCTAATGTTGTGATCCAGCTACCCGTTACCGGACTCCTACACCAAGATGTCTCCGCTGAGCGGTGAGTGCACGTCCGTGCTCTTTTCTTTGTACGCATTTGATACTTCATACTTTCATATGTGCACCCCGCAGGAGATGCGACTATAGGTCGCCGACACTGTGCTGCATCCAAACCAAGGTGAAGTTGCTTCTTGTGTGCCCTCTCCTCTCCCGTCTCATTACTACTTTAGATTTGTAAATTACTTCTGTTAAAAAATCTTAATCCTTCCAGTACTTATTAGCTGCTGAATACTACAGAGGAAATTATTTTCATTTTGGAACACAGTGCTCTCTGCTGACATCACGAGCACAGTGCTCTCTGCTGACATCTCTGTCTATTTTAGGAACTGTCCAGAGCAGCATATGTTTGCTATGGGGATTTTTTCCAACTCTGGACAGTTCTTAAAATGGACAGAGATGTCAGCAGAGAGCACTGTGGTCATGATGTCAGAAGAACTCTGTGTTCCAAAAAGAAAATAATTTCCTCTGTAGTATTTAGCAGCTAATAAGTACTGGAAGGATTAAGATTTTTTAATATAAGTAATTTACAAATCTGTTTAACTTTCTGGCACCAGTTGGTTTAAAAAACAAAAAGTTTTACACTGGAGTACCCCTTTAAGGCAATGAGTTATTGTCTTCGGTTGCTATGAGTATTCCAGAATCAGTATGCCATTATCGAAGCAATCTCCTGACACTAATATTTGTTTTGCTGATAAGAACCAAGTAGAATTTGGGGATTTTGTAATTTATATCATGTTCATCTATAAACATCTAAACTGTAGACAAAATCCACATATTTGTTCCTTGCCAAAGCAAAATTATCTTTAACTTTACTAATTTCCTTTTAATGAAAAACAGACATAGAGTAATTCACACCAGGCATATGGACCTTGTAATTCTGTGACAATGTATCAGAAAACTGTATAAATATAAATATTGGGGTGAAAATCACATAAAAATTGTGATAAAATTGTCACACACAGGTACAGACACTACATTATGAACGACATTAACTTTAAAGCCTATTTAAAGCCCCTGTAGCACAGTCAAATAAAAAAAAATCCTGGATACCCCTAATATGCCTTGTAGTAAATCTGAGCCAATTTTAGATTGCTATATTTTGTTGCTTTTTGGTACACAAAATTATGTAGCTGGTGTTGGCGTTAAAAGGGTCATCTAACCTAAGGTGACTTTGGTAATTAAGTGTCAAGTAATATAGAAATGCATATAGAAATGCTTACCAAGAATCTGTGCTTGTGTTGATAGTAAATGTTTTTTTCCGGTGACCCCCATCATGCTGCTGGCTTGTTTTTTGGGAACTGCCTGTTTCTGTGGCCTACCTCAGACTACAGTCCCCAGGATCCTTTGTTTCAAGGCAGGTTGTGACTTATTTCCTACACATGGTATATGGGGGGGGCTCATGGTGGTGGCATACTATGGGCGGGGAGTGAGGGGGGCAGCGGGTGATAGATCCGGGCAGGTGGGCGGGCGGTGGAGAACGAGCCAGCTGTCCGGGAACCTTAAATATATAATACTACGGCATTGTCATTTCATATTCCTCGCCTGAAGCTGTGATTGGCTGAGGGGTCTCGGCCAATCACAATTGGCAGGGGGGGTCTCGGCCAATCACAGCTTCAGTAGGGAAATTTGAAATGACAATGTCATAGTATTATATTCATTGTAGCCAGCCGGAGAGCGGAGTACTTGTCACCTGCACCGCATGACTACAAATCCCAGCATGACTAAAACTTCACTTCAAGACTAAAACTGCCAGCATGTCCTCACTGTAAGGGCATGCTGGGAGTTGTAGTCTTACAATAGCGGGTGGCGAGTGGTATATGCGGGCAGCCAGTGATAGATGTCGGCGGCCAGCCGGTGTTAGATGCGGGGGGGGGGGGGGGGACTTTACGCCACTTTTTGTAAGACAACTTTTTTTGGTGTAGATTAGTGACTTTTTGTGCCGTTTGCGGCCTTTTTTGCAACTTTTTATCAAAACTCGCAGGTAGTAAATCCCTGCCTACAGCTAAGTAAGAAACAGATCTTGTGTAAAACAGCTGGATTGTAAGAATTTGTGCAGGACGGCGTACCACTAAAAGTCGCACGTGCTACTTTTTTGCGACTTTTGTACACCAAAAATCCGGTGTAAATCCCTTGATAAATTCCCCCCATTGTGTCTGGTCATAATCTAAGATTGGGAAACCCGGTCACAGATTATGGCACAAACATTGTGGCTGCCCTACGTCTAAGTGGTATGACACTCTCTGTATGTCATCCAATGTTTCTTGAAAAATTGTTGCTGTCTCAGAGATGTGCTGGCTATGTGCAGGACAGTTTGTGTTCAGCTTAGCTGTTGTTATGCTTTTAACCATGGACCCTGGTACTTAAGGACCAAGGGCGTACCTGTATACCCTGGTCCCGTTAATAATCGCGGTGTCCCAATCAGCTTACTGGACGATGAGAGAGTCCTCACCTGCCTCTTCGGCATCCGTTCAGAAAGCTGCCTGTGAGTTCTGAAAAAAAAAAGTGTAAAAAGAAAAAAGTTAATAAAAGTGAATTAACCACTTCCCTGATTAAAGTTCAAATCCTCTCCCTTTTCCCATAAAAAAAAATTAAAATAATCATATGTGGTACCGCCGAGTGTGTAAGTTTCCGAACTATTAAAATATAAGGTTAGCTAAACCGCGCGGTCGATGGCGTACACGTAAAAAAGAATATTAAAGTCCACAATTACGCATTTTTGATGACTTCCTGAACCATTAAAATATTAATAAAAAGCGATCAAAAAGTCCCATTAAAACAAAAATGGAACGGATGAAAACTACAGACCACGGCGCATAAAAATAATAAAGTTATAGGGGTCAAAAGATCACAATTTTAAAGTACTAAATTAGGTATCCTTGTGACCACATGGACCAACAGATTAAAGATCAGGTGTCATTTTTACCGGCAATTGCACTGTGTAGAAACGGAAACCCCCCAAATTTTTAATTTGGCTTTTTTTTTTTCTATTTCACCCCACAAATATATTTTTTGGGGAGTTTGTGGTAGATTTGGTTAGTAAATGATTGATTTTATTATAAAGTACAATTGGTGGCGCAAAAAAACAAGCCCTTACATGGGTCTTTAGGTGCTAAATTTTAAGCATTATGATTTTTTGAAAGTGAGGTGGAAAAAATGTGATTGTAAAAACAAAGGGCCGGCCCCATTTTGACCTTAACCCCTTAAGAACCGGGCTCATTTTGGCCTTAAGGACCAGACCAATTTTATTTATAATTTTCGCCTTCTAAAAATCATAACTGTTTTATATTTCCATCCTCAGACCCATATGAGGGCTTGTTTTTTGCGCCACCAATTGTACTTTGTACATCACTTATTTTACCATAAAATGTACGGCGCAACCAAACAAATATTATTTATGTGGGGAAAAATAGGTTTAGTTTTCACACTGTACACTTTCCGGTAAAAATGATGTGCTCTTTATTCTGTGGGTCAATACGATTAAAATGATACCCATAATATATGCTTTTCTATAATTGTACCGCTTCAAAAAAATCTCAAACCATTTTAACAAAATTAGTATGTTTGAAATTGCCCTATTTTGACCACCTCTAACTTTCTCATTTTTTCCGTATATGGGGCGGTATGAGGCCTCATTTTTTGCGCCATGATCTTTAGTTTTTATCAGTACCAGTTTTGCTTAGATTTAACTTTTTGTAAATTTTTTATAGTTTTTTTCTTTAATAAAATATGACAAAAAAGCTGCAATTTTGGACTTTTTAATTTTTTTTTACATTTACCCCGTTCACCATACGGGATAATTAACAATATATTTTAATAGTTCCGAATATTACGTACACGGTGATACCAAATATGTGTATTAATTTTTTTATACGCTTTATTGGGGGAGGGGATTTTTCAAATTTTGTAACTTTTTTATTTTCCTTTTTTTTTTACACTCTAATAGAGCATAGAGCACAGCACTGATCAGTATTATCGGTGATCTTCTGGTCTGCTCGATCTCGGACCAGAGCAGAAGACCCCAGGAGCCAGCCGGATCCAGGTGAGGGAACCTCCAGCTGCCATGCTGGATGATCGGATCCCCGCGGCAGCGCTGCGGATGATCGGATCATCCATTCAAAGTACCGCACTGCTGCAGATGCCGTGATCTGTATTGAACACTGCATCTGAGGGGTTAATGACGGACATCCGCGTGATCGCGTATGTCCGCCATTACCGGCAGGTCCCTGGCTGCTGATAACAGCCGGGATCTGCCGTGCATGACGCGAGCACCGCTTCAGTACTCGCGGTCATGGCGGTGCGTAAATGTACGTCATGGTGCATTAAGTACCACGGCACCATGATGTACATTTACGTCCATTGTTGTTAAGGGGTTAAGGACCAGGCCAATTTTATTTTTGCATTTTCGGTTTTTTTTCCTCCTTACCTTTTAAAGATCATAACTCTTATATTTTCATACACCGACCCATATGAGGGCTTTTTTTGCATCATAAATTTTACTTTGTTATATCACTTATTTTACCATAAAATTTACAGTGCACCAACAAAAAAATTATTTATGTGGGGAAATTGAAAAGAAAACCGCAATTTATTACATTTTGGAAGGTTTGTTTTCATGCTGTATACTTTATGGTAAAAATGACATGTTTTCTTTATTCTGTCAGTCAATGTGATTAAAATGTTACCCATTATATATGCTTTTTTTAATAATTTTACCGCTTTAAAAAAATCTCAAACTATTTAAACAAAATTAGTATGCTTAAAATTGCCCTATTTTGACCACCTGCTGTGCATAGGCATAGCACTGATCGGTGTTAGAGATGAGCAAATTTTTAGAAAATTCGATTCGGCCAATTCGCCGAATTTTCCCCCCAAAATTGGTTTGATCCAAATTTATTTGTGGCAAATTTCTATTTAAAACTGCTATTTCTGGGCTACAGAGATCCTCAATAGGGGTGTAGAACACTTTGCCTTGCTGTAACACGCATTGGGTGTTTGCTGGGTTAGTGAAATAGTACTGTTATTCAGTATGACATGCAGATTACAGGCGTCTCTATTAGAATCACTGCCGCAGAGCGGCACAATGACAGAGTCTGAATGTGACAGCAGGGTCAGGAGACCATATGGCGTCACAATTGAAGAGATTAAAGAGTTTTTTTAAGTGTCAATTGAAGATTTTGAAGAGATTAACAAGTTTAATGTGCCAGCAGCATGAGGAGATCACATGGCAGCACAATGACAGCCTGATAATTGGAAAGAGCAAACTTTAACCCCTTAAAGGGTAGCTCCCACCATCCTATTTTTTTTTCTGTCCCTACCTATTGCCAATCTTTCCCTATCCCCTCCCTGCTTTTAATTTTTCTTTTTACTATATTAAAAATGACTTTTTGTCTGCCTGGTAGTGTGCTCACTACCAGGCAGACTTCCGCAGCAGGCACCACGTCACTGATGCCTGCTGGGGACAACACTTCCGCCCTTAGTTTATCTACACAGGGTGCCTCCAGCTGTTTCACCACTACAACTCCCAGCTTGCTCTGACATCTATAGGCTGTCAGGGCATGCTGGGAGTGGTAGTAGTGAAACAGCTGGAGGCACCCTGTGTAGATGAACTATAAGTTAGTGCCATGTGGTGCTACGGCGCTAGCCTTTTCCCTCTGTCAAAGCCCCCCATACCCCGTTCCCTCCATCACAACCCCCCCTCCGCCTGCCCGCATACCCCGTTCCCTCCATCACAAACCCCCCGCCCGCATACCCCGTTCCCTCTTACTTACAGATACTGCAGAGTCCGGCAGCGGGCGTGCAGGGGCAGCGGCGACAACGACATGTGCGGGAGGAGTGGTCTCCCAGCCAGTGGCCGGGGAGCCAATGCGCTGCGAGAGCAGCCTTAATGAAAAAGGACTGATTGCCAGGCCAAAATCAGTCCTTTTTAAGGCGTGACGTCACGCCAGGCTGCAGCCGGCCACTAGGAGGGAGACCCCTAGTGGCCGGTTTTCAAATGTAAATTACACCATGTTAATAAAAAAGTACTACAACATATAAAAAAAAAAAAATTGGTGACAGTGCCCATTTAAGGACTCAGCCCATTTGGGCCTTAAGGACTCCTCGCCTTCTAAAAATCATAACTGTTTTATATTTTCATCGACAGACTAGTAGGAGGACTTTTTTTTTTTGCACAACCAGTTGTCCTTTGCAATGACACCATTCATTTTACAATGAAATGTATGGCGCAACCAAAAAAATACTATTTGTGTGGAAAAAGTGATAAGAAAACCGCAATTTTGCTAATTTTGGAAGGTTTCGTTTTCATGTTGAACACTTTACGGTAAAATAGACATGTTTTCTTTTCTCTGTGGGTCATAACAATTAAAATGATACTCATGATTACATACTTTTCTATTATCATACCGCTTAAAAAAAATCACAAACTTTTTAACCAAATTAGTGCGTTTAAAACTCCTCTATTTTGCTGACCTGTAACTTTTTCATTTTTCCGTATAAGCGGCGATATAAGGGCTCATATTTTGCGCCGTGATCTGTAATATTTTTTGATACCACATTTGCATATATGAAACTTTTAATACATTTTTTCTCAATTTTTTGAAAAAATTTTTTTTTATAAAAAAGCAGCAATTTTGGACTTTTTTTTTTTTTTACGTTCACGCCGTTCACCATATGGGATAATTAACATTATATTTTAATAGTTCGGATATTTACGCACACGTCGATACTAAATATGTTTATAAAAATTTATTTTTTACACTTTTTGGGAGTAAAATGGGGAAAAACAGACAATTTACATTTTTATTGGGGAGGGGATTTTTCAATTTTTTTACTTTTATTGTTTACTTTTTTACTTTTATTGTTACACTTTAATAGTCCCCATAGGGGACTATTCATAGCAATCATTTGATTGCTTAAACTGTTCAGTGCTGTGCATAGGACATAGCACTGATCAGTGTTATCAGTCATCTTCTGCTCTGGTCTGCATGATCACAGACCAGAGCAGAAGAAGCCGGGAGACGGACAGAGGCAGGTGGGGGACCTCTATCCGCTATTAAGTGCCGCACTTCTGCAGATACCGTGATCTGTATTTATCACGAAATCTGAGGCGTTAATGGCGGACATCCGTATGATCATGGATGTCCACCATTACCGGTGGGTCCCTGGCTGCTATCAGCAACTGGGACCTGCCACGCATGACCCGAGCATTGCTCCGATGCTCACGGTTATGTATAGGACGTAAATGTACGTCCTGGTGCGCTAAGTACCACCTCACCAGGACGTACATTTTGACCTGCATTATTAAGGGGTTAAATCATTTTTTGAGTACCCATTGGAGGGCAAGTCTTGTGCCAGCAGCTGCAGTAATTTCAGCTCCAAGTACTGGAAGTGTTAAGAAGTAGAAGGAAATTACAAATCTGAAAAAAATTGTTGTTTTGAAAGCAACTGCTGGCAAAACATTGTAATCTCAAAGTTCCCCTTGTTAAACAACCTCATTTAGGTTTAACCCCTTAAGGACTCAGGGTTTTTCCGTTTTTGCACTTTCGTTTTTTCCTCCTTACCTTTTAAAAATCATAACCATTTCAATTTTCCACCTAAAAATCCATATTATGGCTTATTTTTTGCGTCGCCAATTCTACTTTGCAGTGACATTAGTCATTTTACCCAAAAATGCACGGCGAAACGGAAAAAAAATCATTGTGTGACAAAATCGAAAAAAAAACGTCATTTTGTAACTTTTTGGGGTTTCCGTTTCTACGCAGTGCATATTTCGGTAAAAATTACACCTTATCATTATTCTGTAGGTCCATACGGTTAAAATGATACCCTACTTATATAGGTTTGATTTTGTCGCACTTCTGGAAAAAATCAAAACTACATGCAGGAAAATGTATACGTTTAAAAATGTCATCTTCTGACCCCTATAACTTTTTTATTTTCCCATGTACAGGGCGGTATGAGGACTATTTTTTTGCGCCGTGATCTGAAGTTTTTATCGGTATGATTTTTGTTTTGATCGGACTTTTGATCACTTTTTATGAATTTTTTTAATGGTATAAAAAGTGACCAAAATACGCTTTTTTGGGCTTTGGAATTTTTTTGCGCGTACGCCATTGACCGTGCGGTTTAATTAATGATATATTTTTATAGTTCGGACATTTACGCACGCGGCGATACCACATATGTTTATTTATTTTATTTTTTTTACACTGTTTTATTTTTTTTATGGGAAAAGGGGGATGATTCAAACTTTTATTAGGGAAGGGGTTAAATGACCTTAACACTTTATTTTTTATTTTTTTTGCAGTGTTATAGGTCCCATAGGGACCTATAACACTGCACACACTTATCTCCTATGCTGATCACTGGCGTGTATTAACACGCCTGTGATCAGCATTATCGGCGCTTGACTACTCCTGCCTGGATCTCAGGCAAGGAGCAGTCATTCGTCGATCGGACACCGAGGAGGAAGGTAAGGGCCCTCCCGGTGTCCGGTCAGCTGTTCGGGACGCCGCGATTTCACCGCGGCGGTCCCGAACAGCCCGACTGAGCAGCCGGGTCACTTTCAGTTTCACTTTAGAAGCGGCGGTCAGCTTTGACCGCCGCTTCTAAAGGGTTAATACCGCACATCACCGCGATCGGCGATGTGTGGTATTAGCCGCGGGTCCCGGCCGTTGATGAGCGCCGGGACCGACGCGATATGATGCAGGATCACGGCGCGATCCCGCTTCATATCGCAGGAGCCGGCGCAGGACGTAAATATACGTCCTACGTCGTTAAGGGGTTAAGACATTTCTACAACTTAAACTGCCCCCCTTTTAAATCCGCTCTTGATGACCTTGTCACATATAATGCTACCTCTTTTTTATAGCACTTATATCACAGATATTAGTGTTTTTTGAAGTTTATATTTTTTGCACTTGCATGTTCTGTAATGGACATCATGTAACAATGTTTAGCACTTCTCTGATCGCTGTTATAAGAGCCTTGTAGTTTGCAGACTTTGTTTGAAGACGTTTTATAATTTATGAAAAGTGACTTGTAAATTTCATAATTGACATTCTAATTGGCTATAAATAAACATTTATTTACATAAATAAAAAGCTACACAGCTGTCAGGATTGGAGTGTGAATGTGGAAGGTTTGTAGGATAGCTTGGATGTGAAGAGTTTTGTAGAAGTGACACTAATTTGAAGAAATTCTTACAAAAACAAGATAGTTGTCCATAGCCATTAAATCATTTCATTAAAGTGCTGATTTGACTCTAAGTGAGGTTTGTGTTTATAATATGAAAGTGTCCAAAATGTTATTGTGTTTCATTCAGGCTTCAGTTTTCGAGATATTTTGTTAGAGCCTTTTGTACATGAAGAGGTGACATTCACAATGTGAACAAAATTGATCCACATCTTTCATAGCATTCTTACAGAAGGGAATTAACCCCTTAAGGACCAAGCGGTTTTCTGTTTTTGCACTTAAATTTTTTCCTCCTTACCTTTCCTCCTTAAATCATAACCCTTTAAATGTTGCACCTAAAAATCCATATGAGGGATACATTTTTGGGCCACCAATTCTATTTTGCAGTGACATTAGTCATTTTACCCAAAAATCTATGGCAAAACAGGGAAAAAAAATCATTGTGTGACAAAATTGAAGAAAAAATGCCATTTTGTAAATTTTGGGGGCTTCTGTTTCTACGCAGTAATTTTTTTGGTAAAAATGATGCTAATCTTTATTCTGTAGGTCCATACTAATAAAATTATACCCTATTTATATAGGTTTGATTTTGTCATACTTTTGTAAAAATCATAACTACATGTAGGAAAATTAATGCATTTAAAATTGTCTAATTCTGACCCCTATAACTTTTTTTTTCGCGTTCAGGGTGGTATGAGGGATCATTTTTTGTGCCGTGATCTGAAGTTTTAATCGGTACCATTTTTGTTTTGATCTGACTTTTCGATCACTTTTTAATCCTTTTTTTTATAGTATAAAAAGTGACCAAAAATACGCTATTTTGTTATAATGTTTATTATTATTATGCTTGTATATTTTTTTATATGGAATTTGGGAAAAGGGGGGGTGATGTAAACTTTTATTAAGGAAGGGGTTAAAGTGTGTGTTTTAAATTTTTTTTTTTTACACTTTTAGTCCCCTTAGGGGACTTTTAGGAGGAATCATTTGATTCCTCATACAGATCAATGTGGTTAGAACCACATTGATCTGTGTGCTCTGTGCTCGATTGATAAAGCCTGGTCCTGCCAGCAGCAGGAGAGGTAAGCCCTCAGGCTACCTCAGCAGTGGATCGACCCACACAACCCCCCCCCCCCTCGCGATCGCGCTGTGGGGGGGGGGGCAATCCACCCCACTGGACCACCAGGGAAGGGATAAAGGCACCTTTAGATGCCGCTGTCAAAGCTGACAAGGGGCTGATCTAAAGGGCTAATAGCTGGCCACGGCGATCGCTTCATGTCGGCTATTAACGCCGGCCCCCAGCTACAAGAATCAGCTGGGGGCCGGCCAGTATGACGTGGGCTCAAGTCGGGAGCCTGCGTCATACCCCATTAACCACACATGGACTAGCATAGACATCCATGGTCGTTAACAGGTTAAGCAGCATCCAGCCACTAGCCCCAAAAACAGTGGCGTAGACAAGTATGGAGTAATTGCTGGAGACTGGTAGGCTGGAGGCTCATCATCCACATTAGATGTGCTTGGGATCTTCCGGTCAAACATTTTTTAACATTATCGACTTTACATGTGCATTCAGTTCCTCAAATGGAACCCTTCTAACTTGCAAGGCTTTTAGGAGGGAACAGCATAGGACAGAGGCAGTTGGAGGACAGGGACTGCTCCCAGACATTGCCAACTGAGGGTTGAGTCTGAGGAACCCATCTTCTGTTGACTGGGGGTGTCAGAAGTCACTTGGGATAAAGTGGATGACTGAGTTAACCAATCAATGACGGCAGATGGGTTACTGGTCGAGACATGACTGCTAGCTGACACCGGGAGCTCAGACCTATCACTGCGAGTCCTGCTACCATGCGACCTCTCCCTGCACCTGATGAATTTAGGGCTCTGCCACTCCTTTGTGCTCCTGACATACTTGTAGAACTGCTAAGTGCGTATATATTTTACTTATTTGCGGATAATAAGCCCCAAAAAGGTTGCACCAGAAATAAGCACAACTATCTAGTGTGTAAGTGTTTTAGTGCTATTACAATAACTGCCCCCTATGAGCTTAAACAAGAATAAACGTGTAACTGCTGAATGTGTATATATTTCACTTATTTGTGGATAATATTCCCCAAAAAAGTTGTACCAGAAATAAGCGTAACTATCTAGTGCGTACGTGTTTTCGTGCTTTTACACTAACTGCAAACTATGACCTTTAACCAGAATAAACGTGGAACTGTCTAGTGCGTATATATTTAACTTACTTGCAGATAATACGCCTCAAAAAGGTTGCACCAGAAATAAACATAACTATATAGTGTGTAAGCGTTTTAGTGCTTTTACACTAACTGCAAACTATGACCTTTAACCAGAATAAACGTGGAACTGCTGAGTGAGGGTGGGTTCACATCACGTTTTTGCAATACAGTTCCCGCATCAGGTTTTTGGATTCCTCAAAACCATACTAAACTGTGTCAAAATGTGTGTACAAATTTTAACCCGTATGCGAAAATGATGTCCGTATACGTTTTTAACTTTTCTCTCTACTATGAATAAAGTTTCACTTGTTTGATTGAAATTCCAAGAAAAAAACTGTGCAAAGTAAAAAACCATATGGTGCAAACCGAATGGAACCATACCCACATGCCGTTCTGTACGGTTCCCATTGACTCCAATGTTAAAACAAACATATACAGTTTCCATATGGTTTTTCACCCGAACCAAAAGCCATGGTAGGCTACAGTTTTGGGTATGGGAAAAAAACTGACAAAACCATACAAGATGCAAAACAGACATAAAACGGATGCATCGGTTTTCAATGGAGAGTCAATGCATTTGGTTTTCAATACGGTTCCATATGGTTTTCAAATTAAAACATGAACGGGAACTTTATTGCAAAAACATGGTGTGAACCCACCCTTGTTTGCAGATAATATGCCCCAAAAAGGTTGCACCAGAAATAAGCATAACTATCTAGTGCAGAAGTCTTTTAGTACTTTCACACTAACTGTCCGCTATAAGCTTTAACCAGAAAAAAATTAGAACTGATGAGTGTGTATATGTTTCATTTATTATGCTCACACTCTGCACTGTCCCTGCATGTCTGAAATGATGCAGGCTTGAGGTGAATGGATTCACTGCTGTGAAGAATAAGATCTGTATTGTGATTGTCAGCAACACACAGTCACCTCTCTGAAGTAAAAGTCCCAGAAATGCCTGTGTTCAGCAATGGCTGCCGATTATATAGGGCTGTGAAATCACAGGGCTGTCTGGCTGCTGATTGACTGCATGTCACCATGGGATTCAGGGTGATCCCTCCTACCCACCTTCCCTGAATTCCTTGCCCCATGTTCTCCCACGTGTAGCCGCCATTTTAGGTCCCCTGGCCCGCACAAAATGGAGTTAATGAAGCGATTTGTTTTATCTAATCATGGCGATATTTGAATTTGTTACAAATCAAATTTTCTATGAAATTTGTGGAAAATTCGGATTTGCCCGACTCAATTAGCTCATCTCTAATCAGTGTTATCGGTGATCTTATGCTCTGGTCTGCTCAATCTCAGACCAGAACAGAAGACCGCTGGGGACTGCCAGAGGCAGGTGACGGGACTTCCGGCCAGCATGCTGGATGATTGGATGAAGTGCCGCACTGCCGCAGATGTCATGATCTGTATTGATCACGGCATCTGAGAGGTTAATGGTGGACATCAGCGCGATCGCTGATGTCCGCCATTACCGGCGAGTCCCTGGCTGCTGACAGCAGTAGGGACTGCCGTGCATGATGCGAGCACCGGTCCAGTGCTCGCGGTCATGTACATGACATAATTGTATGTCATGGTGCGCTAAGTACCACCACACCATGAAATACATTTACGTCAATTGTCGTTCAGGGGTTAAAACTACTTGAATACATTAATAGGTGACCACAGCAGTGTTTTAAAGGGCTTTAGAGTTATTAGGGAATGTTATACACATGCTTTGAGGCTTATTATATTGCCTGTTCTCTGTGAGCAAAACTTTCGAAAAATTTGACAAGCCTATCGAGCAGAACTTTTGAATAGTTTGCTTAACTCCCATAGAAATTAATGGAGGGGGCGTGGCATTACATCACCTCTCCAGTCCTAGAAACTCAGAGGTTTCCTAGACTAGAGCAGCAACCCGGCACAGAATGCCGGGTGCTTGACGGAGATCACGGGGGGGCGTCCAAATGGCAGGTGCCTATGACCTCAAATACTCCAACATTTACTGTATGTAGAGGCATGCACTTCTACATAAATCCAGGCTGCCCGTGCACTGGCAGGGGATTCATTTAGATGTTCCTATGAGATGCCAGCCTTGATAAATGCCCACATAATAATAATTAAATTATAAGTCATAAGTCCGAAATCTTAAATTTATAGCCACTAACTTTAAAGATAAAATATTGGGCAAAGATTAACACCATCTTGATCACGGAGTTATATGTGCAATAAAATAATGTAAATAAAAAGTATACCCAAGTTTAGAGATAAGCGAAGTTACAGTAATTCGATTCGTCATGAACTTCTCTGCTCGGCAGTTGCTGACTTTAGCCTGCATAAATTAGTTCAGCTTTCAGGTGCTCAGGTGGGCTGGAGACTCTTTCCTAGGACTGTATCCACCTTTTCCAGCCCATCGGCATCTAAAATGAAAGTAAAATTATCCCGACAGCTTAGCTGAGCTGATCAGGACAATCGCGAAAAAATTGGCAGGAGGGCTCTTACCTGCCTCATCGCCATCAGATCGGGGATCTTTTGCTATCTCCAGCCTGGAGAAGCAGAGCACTGATACACTGCTCAATGCTGAGCCAAAGCTCATCCCTACGGGGGGCTAAAAAAAAAACATAAACATACCGCTGGTACCGCTGTGTGCGGAAATATCTATTAAAATATTAGGTTAGTTAAACTTTTGGGGAAGCCACCAAAAGTTACTACTATATTGTACACCATTGGTCTTCAACAAACTTCACCTCGAAAGATAAAATCAGAGAATCTCATATCTATATATAAAAATATTGTTCAAAGCTATGTTATATAAAAATTCATCTTTCTCTGTCAATATAACATTCTTCTTGCAACTTACTGTTGTATTGCATGTTATTGCAAAATTGTGAAAATAGGAAAAAAGAAATGGCAGGGAAGAAGATAACAGTTTGCTTATATTAGTTACATGTGCTGCTGCGCTTATAAAGGTTCCTAGCATATTACTATATATATTTTTTCATATAACAGGATTTACTATAAAATACACAGCAATGTATATTGTATATACCCTGGTAATGTCCCTTGATACATTTCACTGTATATTTGCTTCTGTTATTATATTATTGCTAGATTTTCTGAGAATTGCTAAAAATATTTTTTCATTTACACGTAGAGTGAAGGTTATATTTGGACAAGGGTTGCGCGATTGTCAGATAATTTTTTTTCCATCTGATACGTTAATAAAGTTAGAAAGTAAGATGTGGTTTTAAAGTCTTATTTACCATTAACAAGATATATGGTCCATCACCTGCTGTTCTCATATTCTACCCACATTGGTGGCCATTAAAATGAGTGAGGTTTAGGGAGGATTTGCTCCAATTGGACTGTCAAATTAGTTTAAAATTTAATGCTGATTTAGATTTGGCCCTACAATCACTGGACCAGGTGATGCACAACATTATTTCTTACCTACATGGGTCATACAGTAAGTAGTGATGCATAGCATATCCCTGTTTACTGTAGAGGAGTAAAGTCAAAATGACAGGAGTCACGGCTCTCTATGTAATTTTTATGGCACTCTATGGGGAACCTTTATCATTGTTGCTTTGGTAAGCAAGTTCTGAAGTTTTGCTTTAGTTTTGCTTATGTGTGACATACCGTATCACACTAACACAATGGGGGAGATTCTCAAAGAATTTTGGGACCAACAAAAATCAATTGGTGCAAAATGTATCAACCACATTTTCAAAGAGCTTTGTGCCGCGGTTTACATTGTTCTTGTCAGTTTTGTAAAAGTGGGCGTGTCCACGTATAATGTCTGCTTTACATGATATTTTCAAAGAAGTTAGAGTCCAGTTTACATAAAAAATTTCACTCCAGATTTTTTCATTGAAATGGTTGTAGTTTTATTGGGTTTTTTTTCTTTGTTTTTGGGGATAAAATGTTTATTATTATTTTTATTATTATTGAAAAATGTTATAAAATATGCATTTATTTTTTCTTGGTCACTGCACCTGCACTCACATTTAAACTAAAAAAAAATTATTTATTCAGTTATTGCTTGTCTGGTCACTAGTAACCATGGAATATTTCATGAGATGTTTCCACCAGAATTTTCTGGGATGTAAAATGTGGCACAAAAATCGAAAATTTTGGTGCCAAAATTGCAGACTTCGGCGCCAAACGGCAATTTTGCCGGAAAAAAATCCAATATGGCTGAAACGAGAAAAATGTGTTGCGAAAATGAATTTTCACATATTTTCATATATTCAAAGCAGCGCAAAAGACCTTTGAAAATGTGAGGAGAAAAAAAAGGTGTGAATAATATCGATGAAACAGAAATTACAGTAGCTTTTTAGAATCTCCCCCATTGGGTTGATACATTTGGCTCACATAAGCAAAAACCAATAAATCACTTAAAAACACCACATTTTTAGCACACATAAGCAAAAACCAATAAATGACTTCAGAACAACACCTTGTAACACCACCTCCTCTGCTCTGTGACTTTTCTGCTGTAAAGTCACAGCTATGTTATAAATGTGCGATACATGTTGTTTTTTGTTAAATATTATTAAAATGCTGAGGGCTTGTGTTTTTTTCATAAATGTTTTTAAAACGTGTTTATTTTTTATTTACTTTACAGGCTTAGTAGTGGAAGTTGTTTTATAGACAGAGTCCATAACTAAGCCGGGGCTTAGCATTAGCCCCAATTAAAGCTAGAGCTATCCCCTAATTATTATCCCGGTACCCACTGCCACAGGGGTATCGGAAAGAGCCGGTGTCAGCAAGTTTTGTAAGCCAGGTCTGACCTGGCTTTGACTTGCAACTTTTTGAAGTGGGTTTGCTTTTTGCTTACTTGCGACATTCGCACTTCATAAATTCCCGACCATGCAAAGTGAAAACTGAAAGTTGCTTAGGTAGGGCTATTTGTAACTTTATGCGTACCCACAAAAGTCACACAAAAAATTGCTTATGGGATTTGCAGGCAAAAAGGAAAACTCAAACAGGAAATACCAGTTCACAAAAAGCTAGCCACAGTGTTATGGTAATCTCACAACATAGCCATTTAGCCCCAAGACAAGCACAGATCCTACCTAAGCATGTCCATTACTGCCTGCCAGGTATGTACTAAAATCACCTTATGGTGGATAACCACTTTAAAGTGTTTTGGCTTTTAGAAGGCGAGGAGGAAAATTAACCTCTTCAGGACACATGTCCTACCAGTACGTCATGGGACCCTGGTACTTAAGGACCCATTACGTACATGTACGGGTGTGGGAATTTCGGTCCCTGCCGTGCAGCGGGCAGGGATCAAACTGGGGTGACTGCTGATATCAATCAGCAGGCACCCCGCGCAAATGCCCAGGGGGGTCACCAGACCCCCCCATGTCGGCGATCGCGGCAAATCGCAAGTGAATTCACACTTGTGATTTGCGCAATTCCGGGTCATTACGGGTCTATGGTGACCCAGTGACCCGGAATATAAGGGGGATCGCGGTTGTCCAAGACACCGATGATCCCCCTGAAGGGATAGGTGTGAGGTGGCAGGGGTGCCACCCCTCCTATCCCTGCTATTGGTCGTATAGACGCGACGACCAATAGCAGATCCGGGGTGGGGGGTTACTTTCAGTTTCCCCATTCTGCCCACCTATAAAAGATCACTTATCGATCTGCGGAGACTGCGGGTGACAGTGATTGGCGGGCAGCGATGTTGTGCTGCTGGCTCCCTGGATCCTATGGAAGCCAGTGAGTTGCCTAGCAACATCTGGAGGGCTACAGTCTGGGACCACTATACAGTGGTCTATATAGCCCTCCAGATGTTGCAAAACTACAACTCCCAGCATGCCCAGACAGCTTTTTGGGCATGCTGGGAGTTGTAGTTTTGCAACAGTTGGAGGTCTACAATTTGGAGACCACTGCACAGTGATCTGCAAACTGTAGCCCTCTAGATCTTGCAAAACTACAACTCCTAGCATGCCCACACAGCAGTTTGCTGTCTGTGCATGCTGCGATTTGTAATTTTGCAACATCTGGAGGGCCACAGTTTGGAGATCACTGTGCACTGGTCTCTACATTGTAGACCTTAAGATGTTGCAAAACTACAACTCCCAGCATGCCCAAACAGCAAATAGCTGTCTCTGCATGCTGGGAGTTGTAGTTGCGTGCCTCCAGCTGGAGCATAACTACATCTCCCAGCATGCCCTTCGGCGATCAGTACATGCTGGGAGTTGTAGTTTCATAACAGCTGGAGACACACTGATTGGAAAATACTGAGTTAGGTAACAGAACCTAACTGAAGGTTTTCGAACAAGTGGGCATCCAGCTGTTGCAAAAGTACAACTCCCAGCATGCATGTTCTGTCAGTATATGCTGGGAGTTGTAGTTTTGAAACAGCTGGAGGTTTGCCCCCCCCCCCCCCCCATGTGAATGTACAGGGTACATTCACACGGGCAGGTTTACAGTAAGTTTCCTGCTTGAAGTTTGAGCCGCAGCGCAAGCTCCTAGTGGGAAACTCACCATAACCCGCCAGTGCGAATGTACCCTAAAGACACTACAATACACTACACTAACACATAATAAAGGGTAAAACACTACATATACACCCCCTTACACTGTCCCCACAATAAAAATGAAAAATGTATTGTACGGCAGTGTTTCCAAAATGGCACCACCAGCTGTTGCAAAACAACAACTCCCAGCATTTCCGGACAGCCTCTGACTGTCCAGGCATGCTGGGAGTTTAGCAACAGCTGGAGGCATCCTGTTTGGGAATCACTGGCATAGAATACCCCTATGTCCACCCCTATGCAATCCCTATGTAGTCCTCAAATGCGCATGGCGCTCTCTAACTTCAGAGCCATGTCGTATTTCAAGGAAACAGTTTAGGGCCACATATGGGGTATCTCCGTACTCTGGAGAAATTGCAGTACAACTTTTGGGGGGCTTTTTCTCCTTTTACCCCTTATGAAAAGGAAAAGTTGGGGGCTACACCAGCCTGTTAGTGTAAAAAAATTTTTTGCATTTTTTACACTAACATGCTGGTGTTGCCCCATACTTTTTGTTTTCACAAGCGGTAAAAGCAAAAAAAGACCCCCAAAATTTGTAACACAATTTCTCCTGAATACGGAAATACCCCATATGTGGACATAAAATGCTCTGCGGGCGCACAAGGCTCAGGAGTGGGAGTGCACTATGTACATTTGAGGCCTAAATTGGTGATTTGCACAGGGATGGCTGATTTTACAGTGGTTCTGACATAAACGAAAAAAATAAATACCCACCCGTGACCCCATTTTGGAAACTACACCCCTCATGGAACGTAACAAGGGGTATAGTGAAAATGAAAAAAAAAATGTTCACTAAAATGCTGGTGTTACCCTAAATTTTTCATTTTCACAAGGGAAAATAGAAAAAAAATGTGTAACCCCATTTCTTCTGAGTAAGAACATACCCCATATGTGGATGTAAAGTGCTCTGCGGGCGAACTACTATGCTCAGAAGAGAAGGAGCGCCATTGGGATTTTGAAGAGAAAATGTGTCCAGATGTAAAGGCCACATGTGTTTACAAAGCCCCCATAGTGCCAGAACAATGGACGGGGGGGTTGTTTGGAATGGACATCGGGAGCCATGTGCGTTTAGAAAGCCCCCGTGGTGCCAGAACAGTGGACCCCCCCACATGTGACCCCATTTTGGAAACTACACCCCTCATGTAATGTAATAAGGGGATCAATGAGCATTTACGCCTCACAGGTGTCTGACAGATTTTTGGAACAGTGATCCGTGAAAATGAAAACTTTAATTTTTAATTTGCACAGCCCACTATTCCAAAGATCTGTCAAACGCCAGTGGGGTGTAAATACTCACTGTACCCCTTATTAAATTCTGTGAAATGTGTAGTTTCCAAAATGGGGTCACATATGGGGGGGTCCACTGTTCTGGCACCATGGGGACTTTGTAAATGCACATGGCCCCCGATTTCCATTCCAAACAAATTCTTTTTCAAAAAGCTCAATGGCGCTCCTTCTTTTCTGAGCATTGTAGTTCGCGAGCAGAGCACTTGACATCCACACATGGGGTATTTCCATACTCAGAAGAGATGGGGTTACAAATTTTGGGGGACATTTTGTCCTATTTTCCCTTGTAAAAATTTTACATTTGAGGGAAAACTAGCATTTTATTGAAAAAAAAAATAAAAAAAAATTACACATCCAAAATTACACATCCAAAAAGTCGTCAAACACCTGTGGGGTGTTAAGGCTCACTTGACCCCTTGTTACGTCCCTTAAGGGGTGTAGTTTCCACAATAGTATGCCTTCAATGATGTTGGTTTATATCTGACATAATAAGATATATTATGTATTCTACATTGTATCCACTGTTCTATTTACTGGAAGGACTAGTCATAAAATCATAAGAAAGTGATAAAAGAATGCAAACAGAATTGCTCTCTAGTGTAACTATTTAAATGAAGTCTTAATAACAGTTCATCGCACTCACATACTGTGTTTGTTTTTCTAAGCATGAAGGGATTCAGGGACCCCTTTACATTTGGCTTCAAGATAAAACTCCTAAGTTAAGTGTTCTGACCTCTAAAATCAGCATCGGTTCATGACTTCTTTTATTTGTAACACAATTTCTGAGACCTTCTCTAAACAAACAAAATGCCATTGCTTAATACGGACAACATATGGAGTTCTCTAAAGAATTCAAAACAACACAGGCATGGGGCAAGAGAATATCAGCTAAAATACAGGATCTAAGTGGTGCGTTCCAGGATATTCCCTCAAGATAGAGCAGATGAAGGTTTAGTGTAATCCTAATGTTATTTCTGACTTTGTTTTTCATTTTGGAGTTGTTTCAAATTAACTTAACTCATTTCTTTTTGTGTGGTTTTAAACTACTGTCAAGAATATTTTTGAACATGAATACTGAGTTTCGTCATTTTTAGCAGTTCCTAATTTACCCTTTTTATCAGGGTTAACAAAGTGTCTTTTTTCTGTATGTTTTTCAAAAAATAAAATTAATATTTGTACAACAGCATTTATTTGTTTTTAGACTTTTTGTACTCAAACATATTTATATCCTTTTGTTAAATAGGAGTAAAATAATACAATGTCATATTATTATTATTATTATTTTTTAATCTTTTATTCTGTATTTGAGGCATATCCTTAACCATACATTTTTGATAAACTGCAGTGTTATGGTTTAGACCTCTTTTGCTTTAAAAGGGGCCTGTCAGCAACTACGGTAAATAGGGGTGAAAATAAAACTATGGCTAGATAGGTTTGAAATCCTGATTAGAAACCCTATATTTTTCTTTATCTCCACAGACATTTCTTGTGCTAAGATGTTATTAAGTGCTGAGATATAAGTCTCTGTGTTAATATGTAAATGTACCTAGAGGGTGTTTCCCAGCATTGGTCCCAGGTAAGCCCATTGGCTAATAATAATCAAAGCTGGGTGGGTGCATGCAAGCTGGCACATATGTGGTGAATTAGAAGAGATGGGCTCTCTAACCCCGCTGTTCTTGGGAACACCTCCTGGGCACTTGACATGCATTTACATAATAATATCAAGCCATATATCAGCACTCATTTACATTTTTACACAAAGGCTTACATATTGGCACGGGAAACCGCTATGTAGATAAATCCTGGCCCAAAACTGTTTAAATGAGTATACTAAATGTGTCTTTTGACAGGATTTATCCAAAACCAATCCCCAAAAAAACTGTATTCATGCAAATACAAATTTTGAGGGGAAATGTTTAGAACGATTGAACTCCATTTTTTTTTATGTGCAGAGAATGAAAATATATGGTGATCACATAACACTGAGATGGGCCGCTTATTATAGTTACAGTTAGAGATGAGCGAAGTACAGTAATTTGATTCATCATGAATTTCTCGGCTCAGCGTTTGCTGACTTTAGCCTGCATAAATGAGTTCAGCTTCCAGGTGCTCCGGGGGGCTGGAGACACTCTCCTAGGACTTTATGCACCTTTTCCAGCCCACCGGAGCACCTGAAAGCTGAACTCATTTATGCAGGCTAAAGTCAGCAAACGCTGAGCCGAGAAGTCCGTGCAGAATCAAAGTACTGTAACTTCGCTAACCTCTAGTTATAGTACATTTATAATATTTCTATCTTTAACTGAGCCATGCCAGGACAGATTATCATACTCCTAATGTAAACAATAGAGGTAACAGCTGAAGGACTATAGATGAAGATCTTGAAAACTAGTAAGGAATTAATAATAAAAACGTGCATTATAAAAATTGTATTTTTGATAATAGTATTATCCAAGTTTCTCTCATATAGGGTTTGGGTCCAATGAACATCCATCATATACAGTATATTTTCAGCCTAGGGCCTAGAGTTTTTGTGTCTTAGTATAACGGAAATGCACATGCACATTATGAACATTTCATGGAACATAAACTATGTTGTAGACCAGTACATTCATTGCCAGATCTCTCAATGCAATGTTTCCACCAAGATGTATTTAATTGTTAAGACCATTTTGCAAACAACATTTTTTTCCATCATGATAAGTGCTGTAAATTGCAGTATTATTCCAAGAACATTTATCATACCTTGTCAAGATAGTTTTCACCCTTAGGAACCAGGGCTATTTACTCACTTCAGCATGAACTCACATCTTGATCACAGGCTCACATAATAACAACCTCTGGATGGTAAAAACACTGCTTGATCCTTTTCTAACACGGATTTCAGACTAAAAATTCATGTTGATTTGATAGAAAGCACTGGAAGCTATTGCTGCAGTGTCGGAAGGTTAATGTGAGTTATGACAATATATCCAAGTTGGAGCAAGGTATAGCAGATGTTGCAAAAGATGAGCAGCTAGATGTGATTGATGATTCTTACCGCCTGATCTGCCCTTTATGGTATTGCTTAGTAAGATGTCAGTCTGCAAAATTTACTATTTTCATAAAAATAGAGAATTAAGGAGCCACATTTTTATGAAAATAGATTAGCAAAATAAATAGTAATATATTTATTGGAAAAGCTTTATAAATACTGTATACTAGTGAATTAAAGTAGCCACTGTGGTGTTATAATAGTGTGGTTTAGTTTGGAGAAATGTAACATTGCGGTCATTTTATTTGTCATTTTTGCTTCAGCACTCTGTTCTTGGGTATAGTACTTCGAGGGAGGCTCTTGGGAATAAATAGTGTGGCCTTCCAACAGATCATCTCATCATTGCTTCCTTTACACTTCATAGCACTTTACACATTACTACAAACTGCAGGCAAAGGTGGAGAAGATGATATTGTGACAGAGGAGGACTCAAGGACCAGTTGATTCATTGGACCATGAAGGTCTTAACCCTAGGCACTAGATTACTCCAAGTGTGATAGCACTTCTGCAGAAAAGTAGTAAAAAGGTGTATTTTATCCCTGTGCATAACTGAAGTGCCCAAGAAAATAACCCAGGAGTCTACATGCTTTTTGGTTTTTACTTTATAAGTAGCAAGCAGACTTTGGTTACAACAGACTTGACAGTCTTGCTACTGGCCAATTATATTTTAGTAAATGGGAAGTAATATAGTGTATATCAGGATGGACTGCGAGATGGGTGGAGGTCAAAAAGAAATCTAGTCTTAAAGGGGTATTCTGCTGAACACATCTTATCCCCTATCCAAAGGATAGGAGATAAGATGTCTAATGGCGGGGCTCTCGCCACTGGGGACCCCACCGATCTCTAGGCTGGCAGCGGCAGTGTCTGGAACACGGAAGCTTGGAGCTTCCACGTTTGTGATGTCACGCCACGCCCCCTCCATTCTTGTCCATGGGATGGGGTGTACCGGCTAGTACATAGCCATAACTGCCTCCTCCCATAAACATGAATAGAGGGGTGTGGCAGCTTTGTTCGCCAGTCATCGGGCACGGAACGGAGTTTGCTCCATGCACCGAATGACAGGGGTGTCGCAGCGGAGATTGCGGGGGTCTCCAGCAGAGTGACCCCCACCATTAGACATCTTATCCTTTGAATAGGGGATAAGATGTTTTCAGCGGAGTACCCCTTTAAACCTCTTATGTAGACTACAGGTATTCATGGACTCTGTGGCAAGAAAGGATCCATTTATGCACTTTGTTTAGACTTACACTATTTTCTCTGTGCCTAAAATTTTCTAAGAAGCTTCCGTTTTGGAAAAGAACTAAAGTTATTCATTCTGAATTCTTTTCAGTGTTAGTAAAGGTGAACTCATCTGTATTCATCTAACAATGTAACTTCAGATACATATTTTGCAGCATGAGTGCTACAGAGTATTAAAAAGGCAGGACATTGTATATTTAAAATATAACTGAAAGTAAATAAAACATAAAAAAAGCTGCCTTATTTACTTATTTATTTTTGTTTGTTTGTTATTGGTTTTAACTGCCACTGAAGTGGATTCAGCAGGAGAGGAAAGTCCTTCCTTTAATTTCCATTCTTTTGAATAAACTCCTTGTTTTGGCTCAAAAACTGCAGTGGTAGCCTTAGTGATGGAGTAAAAAAAAAAAAATGAAAGGTGACAACCGTTTTTTAAGGATCTAGATTATAATATAAATGTATTATTCACATTATACCAGGTTCTTTGGCCTGAACAAGTCACTTCTGTTCCTGCCAGTTCTGGTCCTGCAAAGGAAATAGGGTGGGAGGGGGCAGGGTAATGGCCAGGGCCATGTTCATTCTTTGCACGGATTCTGCGAGCACTGCATAGCCATCAACGGTGACGGCTCAGTGCGCTGCAGCACTAGCGCCGAAGTATTTTTTGGCGATGGCCACCAGACGGAATCTCCGCTCGCTGAATTCAGCGAGCGGAGATTCCGCAGTGTGAACGCACCCTAAGAAGTCTCGCTCTAATGCCGCCTTAAAGGGGTACTCAGGTAGAAAACAACTCATTTAATTAACTGGTAGCAGAAAGTTAAACAGATTTGTAAATGACTTCTATTTAAAAAAAAAAAAAAAAAAGTCCTTCCAGTACTTATCAGCTGCTATATGCTACAGAGGAAGTTGCATAGTTATTTTCGGTCTGACCACAGTGCTCTCTGCTGACACCTCTGTCCATGTCAGGAACTGTCCAGAGCAGGAGAGGTTTGCTATGGGGATTTGCTCCTACTCTGGACAGTTTCTGACATGGACAGAGGTGTCAGCAGAGAGCACTGTGGTCAGACAGAAAAGAACCTCTGTAGCATACAGCAGCTGATATGTACTGATAGGATTAAGATTTTTAAATAGAAGTAATTTACAAATCTGTTTACATTTTTGTTGATTTAAAAAAAAAAGATATATATATATATATATATATATATATATATACACACACGAAGTTGCAGAAGCGGTCCCAATCACAGACCATGAAGATAAATCCACAACAGAATTGATCCTCGCAGCACACCCATATAGTGCAAGAAAATGTGAGTTTATTCACCCATTAGGACATACAATGTTTCAGCAGCATTGTGCCGCCATTCTCAAGGATATATATTGTTCACTGTATATTGTATCCCTTTGTGTTTCTTCCTCTGCACTCCGGGACATGGATTACATCATCATACCTAAAGAGGATTACTAAAGGGGGGCTGCTATAACTACCTAAAGGAGTTCATAAAAGAGGCTTTTATTACTACCTAAAGGAGGTTACTTAAAGGGGTTCTCCGGTGCTTAGACATCTTAACCCTTATCCAAAGGATAGGGGATAAGATGCCTGATCGCGGGAGTCCTCCGCTGGGGACCCCCCGGATCTTGCACGCGGCACCCCGTTTGTAATCAGTCCCCGGAGCGTGTTCACTCTGGGTCTGATTACTGTCATGGGGCTGGTGGCGTGTGACGTCACGCCTCCGCCCCCCATGTGACCTCACGCTCCGCCCCTCAATGCAAGTCTATGGGAGGGGGCGTGACAGCTATCACACCCCTTCCCGTAGGCTTGCGTTGAGGGGCGGAGCGTGACGTCACACGGGGCGGAGGCGTGACGTCACACGCCGTCGGCCCTGTGGTCGCCGAAAATCAGACCTGGAGCAAACATGCTCCGGGGACTGATTACAAACGGGATGCCGCGTGCAAGATCACGGGGGTCCCCAGCAGCGGGACTCCTGCAATCAGGCATCTTATCCCCTATCCTTTGGATAGGGGATAAGATGTCTAAGCACCAGAGAACCCCTTTAAGGTGGCTGCTATAACAACATATAGGGGGGTTACTAAAGGAGGGGACTGCTATTATTACCTAAAGGGGATTACTACTACTAATACCTAAAGGGAGCTGCAATTACTACCTAAAGGGGGTTACTACTATTAATACCTAAAGGGGATGCTATTATTACCTAAAGGGACGTTACTACTACTGATACCTAAACGGGGCTGCTATTAATACCTGAAGGGGTTACTACTACTAATTTCTAAAGGGGACTGCTATTACTACCTAAAGAGGGATACTACTACTAATACCTAAAGGTATCTGCTATTACTATCTAAAGGGGGTTACTACGCTATTAATACCTAAAGGGGTTACTACTACTAATTTCTAAAGGGGGCTGCTATTACTACCTAAAGAGGGATACTACTACTAATACCTAAATGTATCTGCTATTACTACCTATAGGGGGTTACTATTATTGATACCTAAAGAGGATGCTATTATTACCTAAAGGGGTGTTACTACTACTAATACCTAAAGGGGGCTGCTATTACTACTATATAAAGGGGGCTACTGCAACTAATTAAATGGGGTTGCTGCTATTACTACCTAAAGGGGGGCTGCTGTTTTTACTACCTAAAGGGGGGCTGCTGCTGTTGCTACTACTACTGCCTCCTATAGGGGCCTGCAACTATTACTACCTAAATGGGGCTGCTAATACTGCTACCTAAAGGGGAATGCTACTACTACCTAAAAGGGGCTGCTACTACTATATACAAGGAAGAGAGCTGCAATCACATACAGGTAACTGCAACTATATACAGAGGGCTACTGTCTACAGGAGGACATACCTACAACGAGTAACCCCTACTTACAGGGGGCTGCTACTACCTACAGGGAGTAGCTATCTACAGGGGACAGCTATCTACAAGTGGCACCTACATACTCAGGGCATCTGTGTCATGGAGGAAACCTCATGGCTTGTCTGCCTACTGGAGTCACCTAACTATGTAATGGAGGGGACCTACCTACTTTTCCCAACCCACTTATCAACCCACTCTACTATGTAAAACGCCAAGGGGGTTATTATTACTGTTTGGAGCACCATAGGTTCTGGAAAAGTGCTGAGCCTAAAATGTTTGGCAGATTGTGTGAATACAAGTCGTGGCTGGAAGAAATCATCATTATGGTCTGGGCTGGATGGAGAAAAAAATCTAAGTGAATGACTGTAGAGCCTGTGCACAGCTAAGATCCACCACTATATGGTCACTGTATGGTGCTAATATTTCCTCGTATACTAGTATTATTGCTAATATTACTCTCAGTATACAGAACTTGGTCATTAACGGTATGATGGTAACATATACAGTATATGATGATAATATTCCTCCTTGTATACTGGTATTATTGGCAAGATAGGTCTCAGTAAACAGGATTTGGACATATACTAATTTTCCTCATATACTGCTGTTATCTGGTAATTTATATGATCTATTGAGTGGTACATGTGTTTATCATGGAAAATTGTCTGTATATCTATATATAATTTTTTTTTATATCCTATTATACATAACTAAGATTGAAATTTGGCCCCTCCCCTTTGTAGCTCCGCTTTCACGGTCTGCTTAGTCCAAAATGCCCGGGTCTATTTTCCAGCTCTGAAGGTGAGGCTTCCAGCCTGATACCTGCCACCCACATCAGCCCACTGACTTGGCACTTATGGACCTTCTCTACACTGCACCCAACTAGCTATCATATAAAGTAACAATTTTTATGTATAAGGTGTGTAATGTGCAAAGGTATGTGTGATGTGTTATATATGCAATATTATGTGTAAAATTTAATTTTTTAGTACTATATGGTGAGGTACTATAGCAGTAATGCAGCTTCGCTCTCTTTTGCCAATTAGACACATTTTTAAGGTAATAACTTTGCACGGCTTGTGAATGATGTTGTAAATATCCAAATATCCCTTGGCAGAAAAAAGGTTCCTCACCCCTGCTGTAAAGTGTAAAATGTGCGTCGATAAACAAAACAAACCTATGCAGCATCTCGCAAAATCAGATAATGACTTTACTATATAGCACGATTGTTTCCATTGTCATTGTTTGTCTATAGTTGAAAAAAGGCTGTTTTCCCTGCATGATATTGAGGTGGGAGTATTTTTAAGCTCTCTATAGGAAAGACATTCTTCCCAAATGTAAAATTTACCTGGGGGTTTAAAACAGAACTTGGTGCACAATAGCATAAAGAAAAAAAAAATTGTATTGCTCCTCATGTATTTTTTCCTGGCTATATATACTAGATATTTAATTTATAACGTATGCTGCTGGGGACAGACCATTTCTTTAACCCATGACTTTAATCCCAAAATCATTATTTTACAGTTTTTTAAAAGCACAAAGCTCAGAACACGTTTTGCTAATTATTTTTCTTATTTATAACAGCAGGTTTCCCATGCTTCCATATTCCTAATGCCAAGCAAGCTCCTGAATATTTATGAAGAATAATTCTATTATGAAAATATTCATGATTTTAGTAAAACTATCACCAGTGCATGGTGCATGACAAGCTATCATATTGGATAAAGCAAGCAAGTAACATTATATATAAAGTAGTTTAGATCAGTGGTTCTCACCATTTTTCGTGACTGTACTCCCAAAGGGTGAAAGTATGTCTGTGGGTACCCCTCACGAGTAAGTTTGCGCGGAACTTACACGCGAGGGGTACCCGGGGACAAAATAAGTCATAAAAGTACTTAATTTCATAATAGCGTGTGCTTACCATTCTAATGTTATACTAATGTGATACTTAATCCCCTTGTGCCATTTTCCCCCTTTCATATTAATCCTCTTGTGCCATTATTCCCCCATTACTATCACACATATAGTGAGCTGCCGCAACGACTCCGGCATCCAGTCCCCACTCTGTGCTGACAAATACTGGCCAATGCATGGCCGGTATTTGTCAGCGAATTGCCGTACCCCTACATAACCCTTGGCGTACCCCTAGGGGTACGCATACCACTGGCTGAGAACCCCTGGTTTAGAGGTGGCATGGTCCACAATTTCTTAATGTCTCCAGATTGTACAAAAGGTATATAAACACCTTCTGTGCAGGACACCACAATATACAATGTTCATATAGCACACATGCAATACACAAATGACACCTACAATAAATATATGACCACATGTAACTCACAGCCCACAGGTAACACTCGAACATTATGGAAACATATAACACACTGTAAAGCGTTATGCACACACTTTTCTTGTGACCAGTAATACATAAATATACATTTATTTATAACCAGGGCCAAGGGATGGGTTCATACTGGCCACTGTATGGAATTGTGCTGCATACAAATGTGTAGGTAAGGGGGTAGGCATATATATGCTAATCTGTGGCTGCATTATTTTTGAGTACTGGAAGTAAGCAAATCAAATAACACTTTCAGACAATGTAGCTGTTCATGTAAAGTAAACAACGCCCACATGTGGGGACCAATGGCAGAAAAAGTTTTCTGTTAATAGCACAATTGTACTGCCAAACTCATGGGGCCATTGGCTACTGCATGTGAGTGTGGTTTTGTCCACATTTGGCACATACCAAAACTATACAGATACTGGTATTGGTAAAAGAAAATACCTAATCTTCCTAAACTCTTTATTAACTTTAAGAATATATTATAAAATGTAAAGGATTAAGGTCACGGACACAACTTTCTAAATAGTCATCATTAAAAATTTCCTACCATTTAGACACAGCTCCGAGAAAGATCAGACTGGTATTCTGTTTTCTAAGCATTAACCGCTTAAGGACCCAGCCCATTTATACCTTAAGGACCTGGCCATTTTTTGAACATCTAACCACTGTCACTTTAAGCATTAATAACTCTGGCATGATTTTACTTTTCATTCTGATTCCGAGAATGTTTTTTCGTTACATATTCTACTTTATTTAAGTGGTAAATTTTTGTCAATACATGCATCATTTCTTGGTGAAATATTCAAAAATGTTATGAAAAAATTTTACTTTTTTCATTTTTTTTTTACTTTGAAGCTCTCTGCTTATAAGGAAAATTGATATTCCAAATAAATTGTATATTGATTCACATACGCAATAGGTCTTCTTTATGTTTGTATCATAAAGTTGACAAGTTTTTACTTTTGGAAGACATCAGAGGGCTTCAAAGTTCAGCAGCAATTTTCCAATTTTTCACAAAATTTTCAAAATCTGAATTTTTCAGGGACAGGTTCAGTTTTGAAGTGGATATGAAGGGCCTTCATATTAGAAATACCCCACAAATGACCCCATTATAAAACTGCACCCCTCAAAGTATCAAAATGACATTCAGTAAGTGTGTTAACCCTTTAGGTGTTTCACAGGAATAGCAGCAAAGTGAAGGAGAAAATTCAAAATCTTCATTTTTTACACTCGCATATTCTTGTAGACCCAGTTTTTGAATTTTTACAAGTGGTAATAGGAGAAAAAGCCACCCGAAATTTATAATCTAATTTATCTCAAGTAAGGAAATACCTCATATGTGTATGTCAAGTGTACGGAGGGTGCAGTAGAGGGCTCAGAAGGGAAGAAGCAACAATGGGATTTTGGAGAGTGAATTTTGCTGAAATGGTTTTTTGGGGGCATGTCACATTTAGGAAACCCCTATGGTTCCAGAACAGCAGAAAACCCCACATGGCATACCATTTTGGAAACTACACCCCTCAAGGCACGTAACAAGGGGTCCAGTGAGCCTTAACACCCCACAGGTGTTTGACAACTTTTTGTTAAAGTCGGATGTGTAAATGAAAAAAACATTTTTTCACTATAGTGCAGTTTTTCCCAAATTTACCATTTTTACAAAGGGTACTGGGATAAAATGCCCCCCAACATTTGTAACCCCATCTCTTCTGAGTATGGAAATACCCCATGTTAGGACGTAAAATGCTCTGCGGGCGAACTACAATGCTCAGAAGAGAAGGAGTCACATTTGGATTTTAGAAAGCAAATTTTGCTGAAATGGTTTTTGGGGGGCATATCGCATTTAGGAAGCCCCTGTGGTGCCAGAACAGCAAAAAACCACATGGCATACAATTTTGGAAACTACACCCCTTAAAGAACGTAACAAGGGGTACAGTGAGCTTTAACACCTCACAGGTGTTTGACGACTTTTTGTTAAAGGGGTACGCCCGTGGAAAACTTTTTATTTAAATCAACTGGTGCCAGAAAGTTAAACAGATTTGTAAATTACTTCTATAAAAAAAATCTTAATCCTCTTAGTACTTTTTAGGGACTATATACTACAGAAGACATGCTTTTCTTTTTGGATTTCTCTGATGTCACGACCACAGTGCTGTCTGCTGACCTCTGCTGTCCATTTTTGGAACTATCCACAGGATGAGAAAATCCCCATAGCAAACATACGCTGCTCTGGACAGTTCCTAAAATGGAAGTGGTCAGCAGAGAGCACTGTGGTCGTGACATCAGAGAAATCCAAAAAGAAAAGTATTTCCTCTGTAGTATACAGACTATAAAATGTATTGTAAGGATTAAGATTTTTTAATAGAAGTAATTTACAAATCTGTTTAACTTTCTGGCACCAGTTGATTTAAAAAAAAAAAAGTTTTCCACGGGAGTACCACTTTAAAGTTGGATGTGTAAATGAAAAAACATTTTTTTTTTACTGAAATGATGTTTTTTCCCCAAATTTAACATTTTTACAAGGGGTAATAGGAGAAAATGACCCCCATAATTTGTAACCCAATTTCTTCTGAGTGTGGGAATACCCCATGTGTGGACGTCAAGTGCACTGCTGGCGCTCTACAATGCTCAGAAGAGGAGGAGCGCCATTGAGCTTTTGGAGAGTGAATTTGTTTGGAATGGAATTCGGGGACCATGTGCGTTTTCAAAGCCCTCCGTGGTGCCAGAACAGTGGATCCCCCCACTTTTGGAAACTACACCCCTCACAGAATTTAATAAGGGGTGCAATGAGTATTTATACCCTACTGGCGTTTGACAGATCTTTGGAACAGTGGGCTGTGCAAATGAAATATAAAATTTTTCATTTTCACGGACCACTGTTCCAAAAATCTGTCAGACACCTGTAGGGCGTAAATGCTTACTGTACCCCTTATTACATTACGTGAAGGGTGTAGTTTCCAAAATGGGGTCACATGGGAGAGGGTGCATTGTTCAGGCACTATGGGGGCTTTGTAAACACACGTGGCCTTCAATACCAGACAAATTTTCTCTTCAAAATCCCAATGGCGCTCCTTCTCTTCTGATCATCGTAGTGCACCCGCAGAGCACTTTACATCCACATATGGGGTATTTTCTTACTCAGAAGAAATGGGGTTACAAATTTTGGGGGGCTTTTTTTTCCTATTTTCCCTTGTGAAAATGAAAAATTTTGGGTAACACCAGCATTTTAGTGAACAAAAAAAGTTTTTTACATTTTCCCATCCAAATTTTATGAAAATTCGTCAAACACCTGTGGGGTGTTAAGGCTCACTATACCCTTTGTTACGTTCCATAAGGGGTGTAGTTTCCAAAATGGGGTCATATGTGGTATTTATTTTTTTTGCATTTATGTCAGAACCGCTGTAAAATCAGCCACCCCTGTGCAAATCACCAATTTAGGCCTCAGATGTACACTCCTGAGCCTTGTTGTGCATCCGCAGAGCATTTTACGCCCACATATGGGGTATTTCCGTACTCAGGAGAAATTGCGTTACAAATTTTGGTGGTCTTTTAATGCTTTTACCGCTTGTGAAAATAAAAAGTATGGGGCAACATCAGCATGTTAGTATAAAAATGTAATTTTTTTTACACTAACAGGCTGGTGTAGCCAACACCTTTTTCTTTTCATAAGGGGTAAAAAGAGAAAAAGACCCCCAAAATTTGTAGTGCAATTTCTCCTGAGTATGGAAATACCCCATATGTGGTCCTAAACTGTTTCCTTGAAATACGACAGGGCTCCGAGAGTGCGCCATGCGCATTTGAAGACTACATCAGGGATTGCATAGGGGTGGACATAGGGGTATTCTACGCCAGTGATTCCCAAACAGGGTGTTTCCAGCTGTTGCTAAACTCAGTCAGTGGCTGTCCGGAAATGCTGGATGTTGTTGTTTTGCAACAGTTGGAGGCTCCGTTTTGGAAACAATGCCGTAAAATCAGCTGACTGGGCATGCTGGGAGTTGTAGTTTTGCAACATCTGGAGGGCTACAGTGTAGAGACCACTGTATAGTGATCTCAGACTGTAGCCCTCCAGGTGTTTCTAGGCAGCTCGTCGGCTTCCGTAGGATCAAGGGAGCCGCATCGCCGTCCTCTTCTTCCGCAGATATCCGCCGCCGATCGCCACCCGCAGCCTCCGCCAATGGGTAAGTGGCGCCGGTCCTCTGTCGGTTTGCCCATTCTGTCCGGCCTATTGTGGGTGGGCAAAACGGGGAATCCGAAAGTTAACCCCCCCGCCCCCGATCAGCTATTGATCATCACTCTAGACGACCAATAGCAGGGATAGGAGGGGTGGCACCCCTACCACCTCCCTCCTATTCCTTCAGGGGGATCGTGGGTGTCTTGGACAACCCCGATCCCCCTTATATTCCACCATAGACCAGTATGACCCGGAATCAGCGAAAATCGCCGGTGTGAATTCAACGGCGATCTGCGCCAATCGCTGACATGGGGGGATCTGATGACCCCCCTGGGCATTTGCGTGGGGTGCCTGCTGATCGATATCAACAGTCACCCTGGTCCGGTCCCTGTCCGGCGCGCGGCAGGGACTGAAATTCCCACGGGCGTATGGATATGTTCTGGGTCCTTAAGTACCAGGGAGCCAGGGCGTATCTATACGCCCTAGTTCCTTAAGCGGTTAAAGATAGCAGCTGGGAGGGGATTACACACCAACTCAAATAGTGAATGGGGTAGAGAATCTTGGAGGGCAGCTGACACAGATAGAAAAGAAGACACTAGGCGAGAGATCACACAGGAAACAATTTTTAATAAAGACCTATGGGGAAAATGTTTTATACCATATAAAGTAAAAACCTTGAGGCCTTACAATAGCCCATATGACTTCTGGCATATTTGTATATCCCTTCCTCTACCAGAAGAAAGGACTAAAATCTTTGCCACCCACTTGGTGTCTCAATGCCCTGCAAACTTGTCTTCATTGCCTGTTATTAGGGAAATTCCATCTCTAGCAGCAAAGAGACCAGAACAGGACACAGGAAATGGGAGCAGGGCTTAACTTGTGCTGTTCACAGAAAGAAAGCTTGGGCTATGTATCTGTGAGTGTGTCTTCCCTATGCCAGAGGGTCCATATTTCCCTTTCATCTCTGATAACGCAAAGTTTTATGTAGAAATCTCCTACATAAATGCTAGTGTTCTTAATATGTACACAGTGATGTATTTTGAATATTATCTTCCTTATGTGTGAGTGTTGCTGTCAAGCAACCCAGCTCTAGTCTTCTCGCTGGTATGCACTTTCTGATAATTGGTCCATATTTCTGTCAGGCAGAGAAAGAGTTACTGGTACACAAACACACCCATACCACAATTAGCTTCTACAAGTAAGACAACACTGTCCTCTACTGACACTTTTAGCATTGTTTATATTAAACAAATTGTATTGGAAGTTTTTTTAAGCCTCACATTAAAGACCTGTTGCATCTCCTTCTTCTCTCCCTTTGGCTGGTTAATCTACACCTACAGCATCAAGGATGCCCCAAATTCCTTCTATATGGCACAGTATCATGATGTGCCCTTGGGGACTTTGTTATCATCACCCCATCAGTGCAGTCTCCTCATCACTGGCACCAGCCTAGAGAGTGTAAGAGAGAGGTGGAGAGACCCTCAAGCCTGTCACAACACCTTGACATAGCTGTCTTGCATTACAAGAACCATCCACCCCATGAGTCTCTATTCTAGCCATACAGCCTGCTAATACTCCACCCGTGACTGGTCACTACATGGCCCTCTTTTGTAGAGCTATTGATTAACTTTTACTGGTTTCAGTAAGAATAGTTGTTTTTTCCGTAGTCTCATTGCGATGTATTACAGATTAGCTTCTTTTATTTTAAGGGGTAGAGGAATGGGGGAAAAAGCTATTCAACTGTTATATTTTTCATATGTTTATGTCATTTTTCCTTAGTTCAAGTAAGATATTTATAATATGTTGTATTCCAAGTGTGACATTATGATATACACCTGATGTTTTAAAACTTTTGCAAAATAAAACTACAATTCATGGAAACTCTTTTTACTTAGTGAACTATAGAAAACAGGGTATACTTAGGCAGTGCCGAAGGCATTTTTGATACACCACTGTCTACCCCAACAATCTATAAAGGATCCATGCATTTGCACAGCACAGTGGGGTCACAGTGGGAGCCAGATCTCATTATCTAACCACCTAGATGCCACAGTCGCTGTACGTCTAATCCTGGTATTTGCAACGGATGCCCATCACAGCAGGTATAACAGCTCCTGTGCCTACACAATCACAATGGCATACAACACATTTGAAGGACCTTTAGGCTGGAACTCCACTGAGTTTTTTTTTTCAAAAACGACATTAAAAACGCCAATTTTCCTGCACAGCGTTTTTTCAGTGAAAAGATGCCGCGTCCAGATGTTAGTTGCAAGTCAATAGTATACTGCAAAATGCCAGATTCACTTGGCATTTTTCAGTTTGGCGTTTTTTTTTTAATCCTTTTGGCGTTTTTCAGCAATTTCGGGCTCAGAGGCTGGATTTTCAAAATGCCCGACAAAACCTAGTTTGGCGTTTTTTGCCCTGAAATCGTGGCGTTTTCCTCCCATAGAAGTCTATGTGAGACCAAAAACGCCATGTTGGTTTAAAATTTTGCGTTTTTGCAGGTGGTTTTTATTCTTTTTTGGATCCCAAAAAATTATGGAGATACCTTTTTTATTAAAATTTCGTAGGCTATCATAAAAAAAATTTATAAAAAAGATACAGTGGTGATGTAAAAAATTGTATCTAACAAAATGTATATTTTTTATTATGAAATGTTTATTCATTTTTAAACAGGGATCAATTTATGTGAGTGGGTAAAGCGCTAAAAATGTAGCCGACAATAATAAAAATGTAGTGTGTGTGTGTGTGTGTTTTTCACTTTTAATTTTTTTTACATTTTTTAGGTAGTACTACTACTCCCAGTATGGAACACACTGTTCCATGATGGGAGTAGTAGTACCTGTACTAATTGACAGATCGCCCGTTGTGATCTTCCTGTATAATGTATAGATGCGGCAGCCGCTCTTCTACAGTCCATGGCACTGACGTATATATGCACATATTCATTTTTCCCGCAGAGAGCTGTGATTGGCCAGATGGTTCCAGCCAATCACAGCTCTCTGTGAGAAATTGGAATGTGTATATATATGGCGTGCATAGGAGAGCGCCGGCCGCTGCATCTATACATTATACCGGAGGATCACAGCGGGTGTCAGGAGTGATACCCGCAGTGATCTTTCCTTAACTACAAGTACTACTACTCCCAACAAGGAGCACACTCTGCATCATGCTGGGAGCTGTAGTACTTGCATTAATAGACAGATCGCAGAGGGTGTCAGAAGTTACACTCGCTGCGATCTGTCTATTGATGCAGATACTACAGCTCCCAGCATGGAGCAGAGTGTGCTCCATGTTGGGAGTAGGAGTACCTGCATTAATAGACAGATCACAGTGGATGTCACTACTGACACCCGCTGTGACCGTCCTGTCTATAGCAGAGATGCAGAGTGGCTGTATACATCGCTCACATCCCTGCTCTGCACTATACTCCAGCTGGCCACTCATTCATTAATCTTTTCCTTAGAGCTGTGATTGGCTGCAGCCATCCGGCCAATCACAGCTTTGGGCGGAAAATATGAATAGAACATCACTCAGAGCACAGAGCAGAGATGTGAGCGCTGTATAGAGCCGCTCCGCTTCTCTGCTATATAATGGACGATCGCATCGGGTGTCAGACTGACACCCGGAGTGATATGTCTGTAGTACAGGTACTACTACTCCCAGCATGGAACAGTGTGTTCCATCCTGGGAGTAGTAGTACTACATAAAAAATTTGAAAAAAAAGAGAAAAAAAAGTTAAACACACTACATACACATACACTTTTCAAAAAAAATGTATAAAAATTTTGTCAGTAAAAATAAACATTTAGTTAAATACATTTTTACATCCCTACTGCATCCTTTTTTTTTTTTTTTTTTTTGGTACCCAACTATTTTGTGAAAAAAACGCAAAAGGGGCCAAAAACGTCCAGTTCCACACAAAGGTAAAAATGCCAGAAAAAACGCCAAAACGCAGGGAAAAACTGTGGCAGTTTTTCTGCCGTTTTTTCTAGCGATTTTATGCCACAAAAATCCCAGGGCAAAAATCTCAGTGGAGTCCTAGCCTCACCCTGCAGGTGACAGACATGTATGCCATTTTTGTGTTAAAGGGTTAATGTTGTTATTATATGTTCTAATACTCTTGCAGTGTATTAAACTTTCTGAGACATCCTTCCTATACAACATTAAAGTAGTTCTAGCTTTTCTTGTTTTTTATTTATTTTATTTTTTTACTTCATTTTTAGACATTGTGAAAAAAAAAAACTACCTCTATGATAAGGAGCTGGTATAAGTCATATTTCTAATAGCCAATACTTTCCATTCTAGAGATTTTGTCTAAGAATTCACATCAATGTCAAAACTGAAGCTGTATTATATCTGTCAAAAAGAGGCAATGGACATGTTTCGAGCCTGACTTCTAAAATTTCCATTTTCTCACTGAAATAGCTTTTTTAGAAATACATGTGAAACAAAGTGGAAAAGAAAAGGGAAATAATCCATATTTATTTCAAGGAGTTGAAACATCATAAAGTTGTATTTCAAATGATATACTAACAGGCAATGTTTTTTTGTGATATACTAAATTCAATCCCCTATAGCTATCATAAAAATAATCTAAAGTAAGCATAGAGAGTTCCAAGAGTAAGATAATATACAGAGAGATACATACTCTAAACTTCTAAACCTTCCAGAATATTCTAAGTTCATCGAAATAACTAAAATGACATCAGGGGGTCAGTCAAATACGGAAGAACATGTATAAACTATATGCTTTTCTGACTTGTGTGTGTGTGTATGTGTGTGTGTTGTGTGTGTGTGTGTTTGTTTGTATGTGTGTGTATGTGTGTGGCATGTGTGTGGCATGTGTTAAACTACTCAAACAGATTATAATGTGGTTGTAAAGACCCTTTTCTTTGCTGCCTATTGAAAAAAAGACTTAATGCAGACCATTCTTTAGTTCTATCTAATTTTCTGTTTACTCCTCCCATTAGTTGACTTAAGGGGGACTTGTCAAGTTTATAATAGAATACTATCTGCAGGTATCATGTTATAGAGCAGGAGAAGCTGAGCAGATACATATATAGATTTGAGGAGAAAGTCCCAGTATAACTTGTCATTTATTTGTGTAAATCTCTGATTATTTGGGCTTAGTAGTCATGTGAGCGGTCCTTATCAGTGACTAACAACTATCAGTTTATAAGTGTGCATATAGAAAGCGCTGTAACTAAGTAGGACTGCTTACTTGACTGCTTTGCCCAGATTACAACTTGTCTTAATTCACCTCAATGGAACTGAGCTGCAATACCCCACACGACTTGTAGACAGAGGTAGCGTTATTTTTGGAAGAAATTAGCTATGTTTCTATTCCTGGATATCCCTTTAAAATTGAAGAATTTTGGAGCAATTTTTGTACACAGTGTTGCATCCCAAGTCCCCTTTTTACCAAATCCAATTTATATTTTATTGACCCAGCAAAAAACATGTCTAAAACACACAATAAATGTGGTGTACACTACGTAAGAAAGAGTTTTTGGAGCAAATTGTGTCAGGGGGAGATTTAGCAAAATCTGTGAAGAGGAAAAGTTGACCAGTTGCCAATTGCAAACAATTAGCTTCTTTTTCAGAGGCTGTGTTAAAAATGAAAGAATCTTCTTTAATTTTTAAGAAGGCCTCTGGAAAATAAGCAATTGGTTGCTATGAGCAACTGGTAATCTTTTGCTCTTCACAAGTTTTCATAAATCTCCCCCCATAATGTTTATAAAAGCTACTAAATGTGTAAGTGACACATGTATGCCATGTGTTCTATCAGGATCTTAACTGATCGTGCACCTGTGCTGCATCCTTTCCAGTTCAGGATTCTGGTTTCTTTGCCAGCACAAAGCTCCTTTGGTTACCAGGTGAATTAGGGCCACTGTTGGCCCCTGTGAGTGACAGCAGGAGGGGGCCAATTATGAGGTTGTTACACTGGGCCATCAGTGCCGACTTCAGCATCCCATGCCTCAGTTTGTGTGTATTTGCTGCCAACAGGCAAACAAGCTTTCACTAACGTTTTTTTTTTATTACAACTCAGCTTTCCCTGGATCTTGACCGTTTTCCTGTGTTCTGTGATTTTGCTTGTTGATTTGGACTTGACCTATTCTCCCAGTTTGACCCCTGAATGTTTATTGTTTTGTCTAGAGATGAGCGAATCGAATCTGACGAATCTGAGTTTGTTACAAATTTCATGAAAAAATTGATTTGCAACAAATGCGAATATCACCGCGATTCTATCGGGCAAATGGCTTCATTAAACTCCATTTAGTGCGGTCCAGGCTCCTGAGCATCTAAAATGGTGGATCCAAATGTGAGGACATGGGGAAAGGAACTCCGGGAAGGCGGGAAGGCAAGACAGGAAGGCGGGTAGGCGGGATGACACTGAATCACATGCAGGATGCAGTCAATATGTCAAGGGCCTAGATACTGTGAAAGGACAGGCAAAAGTACTTACCAGCTGAAGTTGTAATCAAATACTTTTTTGAGCGTACCATAGCAAATTTTTCTGCCCTCAAAAGTGCATACCACATACCTACATCTAAATAGTGTACTATTTTGTACCTGTTAATCTGTCAAGGGCCTAGATACTTTAAAAGGCCAGGCAAAAGTAAACATTGGCTGGTGTTTTACTCCACTACTTCTTTAAGCATACTGTAGCACATTTTTGTGCCTACATAAGTGCATACCCCATACCTACATCTAAGTAGTGTACTATTTTTTACCTGTTAATCAGTCAAGGGCCTAGATACTGTGAAAGGCCAGGCAAAAGTACTCACCGGCTGGTGTTGTACTCAAATACTTTTTTAAGCATACTGTAGCACTTTTTTCTGCCCTCATAAGTGCATACAACATACCTACATCTAAATAGTGTACTATTTTGTACCTTTTAATCTGTCAAGGGCCTAGATACTGTGAAAGTCCAGGCAAAAGTAATCATCGGCTGGTGTTTTATTCCATTACTTATTTAACCCCTTAACAATGCAGGACATAAATGTACGTCCTGTGCGGTGGTACTTAATGCACCAGGATGTACATTAACGTCCTATACATGGCCGCGAGCATTGGAGCGATGCTCGGGTCATGCGTGGCAGGTTCCGGCTGCTGATAACAGCCAGGGACCCGCCGGTAATGGCCGACATACGCGATCGCGCGGATGTCAGCCATTAAACCCTCAGATGCCGCATAGATCCAATCATCCAGAAAGGCAGATGGAGGTCCCTGTGTGTCCCGCGTGAATCTGAGCTCTGAAATTTAAAGGGCCAGTGCACCCATAATTAGTTGTTGCACCTGACACAACATTATAAAGTCCCTGCACCACCCACACTTCCCTGCCAGATCTTCAGTGCCCCTAGCCTGAGATTAAGCGTTCCATATTGCCTGTTTGCCTTACCCGTGTATCGAGACCTTCCCGCTAGTGTGCTATACCGCACTGAATGTATAGGTTGGAGCCTTGCATAAGGAGAACTTGACTTTTTATGTACTCCCTCATTGTACTTCTCCTCTCCTGCTTGGCCTACCGTGGTTGCAACTTCATGCCCCGCAGTTGGATTGGAAAACTGGAGGAGTTCTTCGTTGGGGTCTGCATTGCATCAACCACTGTATTCAAATACGTTTGGCTAAGTTGGAATCATCTTCTTGTCCTCTTCCCGGTTTGCCTTCATTCCTTCAGGACTTTGCTGATGTCTTCAGTGAAAAACAAGCTGAAGTCCTACCACCACATAGTCCCTATGACTGTCCTATTAATTTACTGCCTCCCTGGGGCAGAATCTACCCTTTGTCGGTCCCTGAAACTCAGGCTATGTCTAATTACATCCAGGAGAACCTTCAGAAGGGGTTTATCAGGAAGTTATCTTCCCCTGCTGGAGCTGAGTTTTTCTTCGTGGACCATGCATCGACTACCGAGGCTTGAATAAAATTACAATAAAGAACCGCTACCCACTTCCTTTAATCTCTGAATTATTTGATCCTTTGCAGGGTGCCAGGATAATTTGATTTGTATACAGGAAGGGGACGAGTGGAAGACTGCGTTTAATACTTGTGACGGACATTTCGAGTATCTGGTGATGCCATTCGGACTCTGTAATGCTCCAGCAGTCTTCCAGGAGTTTGTCAATGACATTTTCCGTGACCTCCTATACTCCTGTGTTTTTGTCTATTTGGATGACATTCTCATCTACTCGCCCAATCTCCACACTCATCGTTCTCACCTCCGCCAAGTCTTACAGCGCCTCCGAGACAATAATTTCTATGCAAAACTTGAAAAGCATACTTTTGAAAAGACCAGCCTTCTGTTTCTGAGGTATATTGTTACCAGACAAATGGATCCTAACAAGTTGTCCACTGTACTGGATTGTCCTCGACCTTCTGGCATTGCCAATTATTATTGGCAATTTATTCCACACTATTCCACCTTGGTTGCCCCCATCTTCTCTCTCACCAAGAAAATTGCTAATCCAAAGGTCTTAACTCCTGAGGCCGAACAAGTGTTCAAACTGTTAAAATCTGCCTTCGCTCATACTCCTGTGTTGTCAAGACCAGATCCGGCAAGCCATTTATTTTGGAAGTGGATGCTTCTTCAGTTGGTGCAGGTGCAGTTTTGACACAAAAATCATCCAAAGGAAGAACTGTATCCTGCAGTTTCTTTTCTAAGACTTTCTCTTCTGTGGAGATAAATTATACAATTGGAGATCACAAGCTCTTGGCTATTAAGTTGGCCTTCATCTCTTGAAGGGCTTTGTATATCTGCTTACTATTTATACTGACCACAAGAACTTGGTATGTCTACAGACTGCCCATCGTCTTAACCCTCGACAGGCTCGCTGGTCTCTGATCTTCTCCAGATTTGACTTTTTTATTCACTTCCGTCCAGCAGAGAAGAATCTTCGGGCTGACACACTATCTAGATCTTCTGAATTACAAGACCAAGAATCTCACCCTCAACATATTGTTCCTCCTAATCGTCTCAATTCTGCAGCACCAGCAAGTCTTCAGCACCTGCCTCCTGGGAAGACCTACATTACTCCCCGCCTAAGACTCTGAGTTTTGAAATGGGTTCATTCCTCTCTGTTGGCCGGTCATACCGGTATTCGTAAGTCCTTGCAACTCATCTCCCGACAGTATTGGGGGGCCAACTCTAAAACAAGATGTCATTGACTTTGTTCGTTCCTGATCAGTCTGGGCCCAGGACAAAACCTTTCGTACCAAGCCTGCTGGTCTACTTCATCCTTTGCCAGTTCCTGAGCTGCCCTGGACCGACATAGCAATGGACTTTATTACTGACCTTCCTTCTTCTGGCAGCAATACGATCATCTGGGTTGTTGTGGACCGATTTTCTAAAATTGCTAATTTTGTGCCCTTGCCAGGTTTACCATCTGCACTGCAGCTTGCCAAGCTATTCCTTGGTCATATATTCTGTCTCCATGGATTGCCTATTCATATTGTCTCTGACCGGGGAGTCCATTTCGTCTCCAAGTTCTGGGGGGCCCTCTGCTCTCGTCTCCAAGTTAAGTTGGACTTCTCAGCTTACCACCCTCAATCCAATAGTCAGGTCAAAAGGGTGAACCAGGTCCTGTGGCACTATCTTTGCCATTTTGTCTCTGCTCGCCAAGACTACTGGGACGATTTACTACCCTCGGCCAAATTTTCTTACAACCATGGGGATTCTGAATCCACTGTGATTTTACCCTTCTTTTTGGTCTATGGGCTTCATCGTTGTCCTATGGCTGACAAACTAGTGCAGAATTTTGCCTCCATCTGGCAGAAGACTCGTTACTCCCTTCTTCATGCCACGACCCATATGAAGTTTCAAGCGGACAGGAAAACGCCCTCCTCCCAAGTTCTCTTCTGGAGACAAAGTGTGGTTATCCTCAAAATATATCTGCTTTAAGGTACCCTCATATAAACTGGGTCCACGCTTTTTGGGTCCCTATGAAGACAAAAAAAGACCTAATCCCTTGGCTTATACCCTCCATCTGCCCTCCTCTCTCCGGATCCCGAATTCCTTCCATGTCTCCCTCTTGAAACCTGTCATCCTCAATTGTTTTTCTCAAAAGGGCACCTCGCCTTCCTCCATCTCTGGTACCTCTGATGTTTTTGCTGTTAAGGAAATCTTAGACTCCAAGCTGGTCAGAGGAAAATATTTCTTTCTTGTGGATTAGGAAGGATTCGGTCCGAAGGAGAAGTCTTGGGAACCACAGAACAATATCTTGGACCAGGACCTTCTCAAAAAATTTCTGAACCACAAGAGGAGGGGGAGACCAAAGGGGGGTACTATTACACTCTGCGCTCCGGCCACAAGTTCTGTCTGTGGGCGCAGTGTCCCTGTGGCCCCGTCTGCCAGCTGGGCTGGGATTCGCATTGCGCGACACGCCCACATGCGAATCCCAGCCCGTCACTCACCACACTCCACTGCCGCCTCCTGCTCTGTGTCTCAGCTCCAGCGCGCACGTCCCCATCACCTAGGGCCTTGCCCAGCTACCTGTGTGGTCGAGCCATGTCGGGAGTAGCGGCCTGGGTGTCGCCTGCCGCAGCAAGCCCATCCAGCCTCGCGGCTGGCTCTGGTGAACATCAGCGGCACAATAGACTCCACTCCCCGATACGGTCGAAATCATCAGCCACGCAGGTTAGAGGATCCACATCCAGCTTCATAACAGGACAACTGGTTGCGCAAAAAACAAGCCCTCATACTAGTCTGTGGATTAAAATATAAAAGAGTTCAGATTTTTTGAAGGCGAGAAGGAAAAAACGAAAACGTAAGAATAAAATTGTCCTTAAGGCCAAAATGGGCTTAGTCCTTAAGGGGTTAAGCATACTGTAGCACATTTTTGTGCCCACATAAGTGCATACCACATAACAACATCTATGTAGTGTTATATTTTGTACCTGCTAATCTGTCAAGGGCCTAGATACTGTGAAAGGACCGGCAAAAGTACTCACCGGCTGGTTTTGCACTCAAATACTTTTTTAAGCGTACTGTAGAGCATTTCTCTGCCCTCATAAGTGCATACAACATACATACATCTAAATAGTGTACTATTTTGTAACTGTTAATCTGTCAAGGGCCTAGATACTGTCAGAGTCCAGGCAAATGTAATCACCGGTACAGATACTGTGAAAGGTTAGTCAAATGTACACACCTGCTGCTGTTCTATACAAATACTCTTTTAAGCGTATTGTACTCCCCTCATATACGCACTAAGTATGTCAGGCAGAGAAGTGCCAGGACGTGAACATAGGAGTGGCAGAGGCCTAAATTCATCAGGAAGAGATCACAGCAGACTAGGGGCGAGTGGCAGCAGGAGTCTCAGCGAAAGGCCTGAGCTCCCCTTATCAGCTAGCGGTCGTGTCTCGACCAGCAATCCATCTGCCATCATCGATTGGTTAACACGGTCATCCACTTCATCACAAGTGACATCTGATACCCCCAGTCAACAGTCGATGGGGTCCTCAGACACAACCCTCAGTTGGCATGGCCCGGGAGCAGTCCCTGTCCTCCCATTGCCTCTGTCCTATGCTTTTCCCTCCCCTAAAGAAGTGTCTTATGCTGTGGGTTCAGCTCCACTATTCAGTGAGGACTATCTAAGAGAGGACAGTCAGCAGCTGCTGCCCAGCCAAGAAGTGGAGGAGACATCCGCCTCTTCCTCCGCTAGGCGGGCAAGTAGTGATGAGGAGAGTGACATGGGAGGAGGAGTTGCCAGCGTTCAGGATCCTGTAGCAGACACTGTTGAGGAACCTGGGGAGGACATCAGTGACGTGCAGACACTTCTTGATCATGATAAAGCCGATCGTCATCATCATCACCAGGAGAAGAGGGTTGCAGGTTGCCAGTAAGGCAGCAGCTGACCCAGCAAGGTGGTAGCATGGTTGGCAGTCAGCAGGGTGGCAGAAGTAGAAATTTTGGAGACAAAAATGTGCCCAGGATAGACCACCCGCTCTGCGGCAGCCTACCTTCCCGGGAGATAGTAGAAAATGGGTTCCTGGAGATGGCAGCAGTAGCAGTCAATTAGTGTGGACTGTTGGTGGGAAAATCAGCTACTCAGCAGTGTGGCAGTTTTTCATCAAGCATCTGAAGGAGGTTAACATAGCCAAATGCAAGATGTTTCAGCAGAAGGTAAAGCACAGCCAGAGTCCAAATGTTGGCACCATGGCCCTGCGTCAACATTAGCTGTGCCACCATAAAGCGGCCAGGGAGAACTGTGGCTCCGATGTAGTGGTCCAGGGTGCATCATCACCCAGTGGCACGCCGCTCCCTCTTTCAGCCAGCAAAGGCTCCACCACCTCAGCCGAAGGGAGCTGCGTGTCATGCACTTCTTCTGTCACTCCAGATGCTCCTGCTCCTCCTACTTTTAGTCAATCATTCCACCAACAATCCATCGGCAAAGCCATGTCCAAGAGACAATAGTGTGCGCCCACTCATCCAACGGTTCAGGAACTGAATGGGCTCCTGTCCAAGTTGCTGGTGCTGCAGTCTCTCCCTTTGCAAGTGGTGGACTCTGCACCAGAGAACTGCTGGCTTGTGCCGAGCCAAGGTGGAGAGTGCCAAGCCGTCATTTCTTTGCGAAGAAGGCAGTACCAGCTCTGCACAATTTTGTGGAAGAGAAGGTGAGCCAGTCCTTGAGCCTGTCGATGCTTACCAAAGTGCATGGCAGCGCCGACATCTGGGGTTGTAACTATGGTCAGGGACAATACATTTCCTTTACGGCTCACTGGGTGAATGTATTTCCTGCACAGTCACAACACCAACTTAAACAGTTCACGCCTCTTCCTCCTCCACTCCTTCAGGCCGTTGGTCCTGTGACAGTGTGCGACTCCCCCTCCTCATCCTCCACCGTGTCCTCAACCTCCACTGCCCAGACAAGTCTCAGTGCCCCTATAGCATACCATTTGTGCAGGGCACGGCAGTCTCACGCTGTTCTTCACATGGTTTGCCTTTGCAAACTGAGTCAAATAAGGGAGGAACTGCTAAAAGTCATTCATAAAGAAATCGGAGCATTGCTTACTCCACGAAAACTGGAAATGGGAACTATGGTGACTGACAACGGGAAGAACATCTTGTCTGCGCTGCGACAGGGAAGGCTGAGCCATGTTCCCTGCATGGCACACATGTTCAATCTCATTGTCAAGCGGTTCCTGAAGTGCTCCCCCTATTTGCAAGACATCCTTACAATGGGAAGGAAACTTTTCATGCACTTAAGCCACTCGTACACCGCAAAGCACACCCTCCTTGAGCTGCAACATCAGAACGGTATCCCCCAACATAGTCTGATTTGCGACATTGCCACACGTTGGAATTCCACCCTCCGTATGTTGGACTGACTATATGAACAGAGAAAAGCCATCACTGATTTCTTGATGATCCAAGGAGATAGGGGTACTCCCCTGTGTAACTTCAATGTGAAACAGTGGCAGCTCATACGTGACACCTGCCGTTTGTTTGCCATTTGGCCCTTTGAGGAAGCCACATTATTATTAAGTCGTCAGGATTAGGGGATGAACAACATCATTCCACTGCTTAATTTCCTACAACAAGTGTTGGAAACAATGTCTGGTAAGGGCAATGGAGATGTGGCGCCTACATCTCACGGTCATGGGAGCTGAACTGGAGGAGATGGAGAAGGTTTCTCCAAATGGGCCGTTTTTCTAGTCGTCTGACAGATGATGAGGAGCAGGGGCAGCCAGAGGAGCTAGAGGGTTATGAGGAAGGCGAGACAGAGGACCCAGAGATGGAGACACGGAGTCCCTCCGAGTCACTTGCACAAATGGCATCATGCATGGTCACTTGTTTGCATAGTTATCGCCGAATTGTCACCATTCGAAAGGGATGACTTCTGGCTCTCCACCTTATTGGACCCTCGCTACCGCCACAAAATGGGGGCCCTTTTTACACTCATTGAGAGGGATTAGAAACTGACCTACTACAGAGACAACTTACGTAGTCAGTTGGCTGATGCATATCGGCGTCATTGTCCATCCTCTTGCAGGTCTGACTCGGGGGGCCCTCTATGCTCACCTTCTACTGCCATGGCTGCTGGGGAGGAGTGGGATGGCAGGAGCAGTACCAGCTCCTTCAGCAGCAGCCTGAGTCTACAGTCCCTAATGAGTACCTTTCTTCACCCTCATAGTGAAGCATGTTATCAGCAGCAGGTAGACCTGGAGCAGAACCTGAACCAGCAGGTGGTGGCATACCTTGACATGCCCATACCAAGACACCTTGAAGATCCGCTGGACTTCTGGACAGCCAAACTTGATTTGTGGCTGCAACTAGCAGAGTTTGCCCTGGAAAAGCTGTCCTGCCCAGCCAGTAGTGTGCCATCAGAACAGGTGTTTAGTGCGGCGGGGCCATAGTCACCCCAAGGAGAACTTATCTGTCCACGAAAAATGTGGAGAGACTGATCATTATGAAGATGAATCAGGCATGGATCAGCTAGGACTTCCACCCACCAATGCCTGATGCATCAGAGTAGATTGACCATGGTGCCACACCAACACTTCACAAATATGGATAGTGCCATACAGAATTAAGGCACCGCTCCCCAGTTACAAAAATTCCTCTGCATCAAACCTTTTTTTACCCACCTTTGGCACCCACTGCACCACTCTGTCACTGGGTCACTTTCAGGGCTCCTGATGCTGCTGCTGCCACCTCCAGGCTGTCTCACTCAGTCACTATATTGTCTCCTCATGCTTCTGTCAACTCCAGGCTGTGCCATTCAGCCACTATATGGTCTCCTCATGCTTCAGTAACCTCAAGGCTGTGCCATTCAGCCACTATATGGTCTCCTCATGCTTCAGCCACCTCCCGACTGTGCCATTCAGCCACTATATGGTCTCTTCATGCTTCTGCCAACTCCAGGCTGTGCCATTCAGCCACTATATAGTCTCATCATGCTGCCGCCAACTCCAGGCTGTGCCATTCAGCCACTATATGGTTTAATGATACTGCTGGGCCTGGGACATTACCTACAAATTTTCATGGTAGCACTAGCTACCATAAATCTTCAATTTACATTTTAAAATTCATCTTTAAATCTTAGGAATTGTGAGGCTCTATGGTCTCCTCATGCTGCTGCGAGCTGCAGGCTGTGTCATTCAGCCACTATATGGTTTACTAATGCTGCTGGGCCTGGGACATTACCTACAAATTTTCATGATAGAACTAGCTACCATAAATCTTCAATTTAAATTTTAAAATTCATATTTAAATCCTAGGGATTGTGAGGCCCTATGGTCTCCTCATGCTGCCGCGAGCTGCAGGCTGTGTCATTCAGCCACTATATGGTTTACTGATGCTGCTGTGCCTGGGACATTACCTGGAAATTTTCATGGTAGAACTAGCTACCATAAATCTTCAATTAAAATTTTAAAATTCATCTTTAAATCTTAGGGATTGTTAGGCACTATGGATTTCTCATGCAGCCGCGAGCTGCAGGCTGTGTCATTCAGCCACTATATGGTTTACTGATGCTGCTGGGCCTGGGACATTACCTACAAATTTTCATGGTAGAACTAGCTACCATAAATCTTCAATTAAAATTTTAAAATTCATCTTTAAATCTTAGGGATTGTGAGGCCCTATGGTTTCCTCATGCTGCTGCGAGCTGCCGGCTGTGTCATTCAGCCACTATATGGTTTACTGATGCTGCTGGGCCTGGGACATTACCTACAAATTTTCATGGTAGAACTAGCTACCATAAATCTTCAATTTAAATTTTAAAATTAATCTTTAAATCTTAGGGATTGTGAGGCCCTACGGTCTCCTCATGCTGCCTCGAGCTCAGCCACTATATGGACTCCTCTTGCGTCCACCAATTCCAGGTTGTGTCATTCTGCCAGATAATGGTCTCCTCATGCTGCTGCCACCTCTAGGCTCTGTCATTGTGCTGCCATGTGACTCCTTGTTAGTTTGGGTTTTGTGGTCATACAGTATTAGTTCAAAAGTAAACACTGGGACATTAAACTTGGCAATCTAATATAAATGTTAAATTTTTAAAAATTGATGTAATCTTTTCAAGACAGAGGCCCTTTGGTTGTCACCGTAATATCACCTGTGGAATTATCATAAGAATCCAATGACACAGCTTGAAGCGATAACAATGAACCATAACTGATTTAATGAAACATTTGCATTTTCACAGCCAGGGGGGCGATGAAAGGCAGGGGCTGGAACAGGTGGTATCTCATCTGGCGGAGGACCGCCAGCTCGATTTTAAGATACAAGTACAAGCTTTTTCACTGCAACCACTTCTAGCTTTATGCGCCCACTTATCCAATGGCACAGAAGCTGAATGTGCTCCTGTCCAAGTTGCTGGTACTGCAGTCCCTCTGAGAGGCAGGGGCTGGAACATTAGGTAGCTCACCTCCCAGCGGAATGCCAGCTCGATGCTCACCAGAATGGGTAATCAAAATTTTAAATAAATTCAAATAAAATTAAATAAAAATTACATAAAAAAATCTGCCACATCAAGACGATCTGTGGCAATGATTCTAATAGCGATGCCGGTAATCTGCATGTCATACTAAATAACAGTATTATTTCACTAACACAGCACACTCACTACGCGTGTTAGAACAAAGCAAAGTGTTCTACACCCCTATTGAGGCTCTCTGTAGGCAAGAAATAGCCATTTTTAATACAGATTTGCCTCAAATAAATTCGGACTGAACCGAATTTTTTCGGGAAATTCGGCGAATTGGCCGAATCAAATTTTTGAAAAGTTCGCTCATCTCTAGTTTTGTCTCTAGTTCTCACTTTGTACTGCACTGCCCTTCTGGTATTGATCCATTGGCTTTTCCTTGGTTTTCCTGTTAGGTCTTTGATTGTGTCTTTTACATTACCATTTGTTTGACTTGGGGACCTGGCTTGTCTGACTTATCTTATATCCCTTGGCACTAAGCCCAGTGAAGGGACCTTTGCCCAGTTGGGGGCAGCCATTTAGTACAGATCGTCCAACCATGTAGGGACAAAAGTAAGGTTTAGCATAGGGGTTCACTGTTCCCTACCTGATGTTTAGTGTCAATGTATGGCATAAGTCTTTCTGCTTATTTTTTTTAGAAAAGTGTATACCATAACTCCATAGAGAATCCATAAAAACTCCCTATAAGGATATTGTCATATACTTATGGTATATAAAATTAAATCATATTCATTCTGTATCATATACATCTGATTATAAATCACAAATTGGTACACACTTTTTAATATTTATTACATTTATTGATGGCAGTAAACATCAAAATGATAAAACTGATTAATCCCTAACCCAACATCCCTATTCCACCAACTCCCACCCCCTCAAAAAAACATAATACTTTTTTAATTTTTTACCATACTTGTTTCTTCCTCTGACATATTTAATTAAATCAGTCTTGTATCTGATATTCTTTTTTTTTAAATAACTGTTTATTTATTCAGAAAAAATGTTTTAAGACATTTTATACACAGCAAATAACATAGTAGAAAGTAAAACAAGGATATACGGACATGTGTCCAGTGTAAAATCAAATGGAGCAGATAAAGTTTTATAGGTGTCATTTTATCGTATTACATTTTTTGAGCACATGCAGTTCTTGTTTAACCTCTTCACAGCCAGGAGTGTTTTGTGCTTTTATGATGAGAGCACCTTTTCATCTGGAATCCTGTTTTCTAAAGGTGCTGTTTTTGTCTGTGTGTTGGTGTATACCAATTTTTTTTTTTTTTTTGTGGGACACATTGCAGTATTTCCAGATAATTGTTTGTTTTAAAGGAGTACTCCGGCGCACTTTTTTCCTTTTATCCCGTCCGGGCTGCAAAATAAAAGAAAACACACTTTCTCTTACCTGCCAACGAGCCCCCGGAGCTCCGGTACACTCCGGTACAGGTGTTCGGTCCCCGGGCTGTATTCTTCTTACTTCCTGTTAGCCCGATATGTCACACAGGGCTTCAGCCTATCACCGGCCGCAGCGATGTCCCGCCTCGGCCGGTGATAGGCTGAAGCTCCATGTGATGTGCCGAGCTAACAGGAAGTAAGAAGAAGACAGCCCAGGGACCGAACACCTGTACCGGAGTGTACCAGAGCTCCGGGGGCTCGTTGGCAGGTAAGAGAAAGTGTGTTTTCTTTTATTTTGCAGCCAGGACGGGATAAAAGGGAAAAACTGCGTGCCGGAGTACTCCTTTAAGGCTACTTACTCAAAAAATAATAATTTAAACACTTCTATGTATAGCAATGATAAAGATGTATGAATTAAAATGATGTATGATATCACTAATAAAGGCCAATAATAAAGGCCCTTTTATAGTCTAAATTAATTGCCCTCCTTTAGCTTCAGACACAGCCTCTGTGCATGGTGAATAATCATAGATAAATAATTAGTAGATTAGAAAAAGAATATTTCAGAAAGTGCAAAAGGACATATGAGTAGAACAAACTAAAATTGGCAATCAGGGGTGATTATTTCATTATAGGCATAATGTACATTCTATGTGGCACGAACTTGTTAATGTCTGATCAACTATATCCATGCAAACTAATTTGTGTTATGCAGGATGCAAGAAATAGTTAGAACTTTCTTTCATTTATTTTTTATCTTTTTTATTAATTGCCATTTTTATGTGTTCCCTGCTATACAAATCTCAGTCAACAGTGCGGACATATTTGATATTCTCTGCATGTCTCCAGGTACCCTCTGCTGAGGGAAGTCCTGTGATATCATTACTGACATTATGGAAACCACATAAATGAAGAAGCAGTTCAGCACTTCATGTGATCTCTGTGCTCAATAACAGGGAACAGAACATTACTGAATATACAGGATCATGCAGTCATTGTAACAGCCTGATTCTGTTGACGGGTTCATGTGCTGAAGCATGTTAATTGATGTGCTACAGGCACAAGGAACAGCCCCAATAATTCATGTGAGGTAGGTGATTATTATGGGGTTAACAATGGTATGTAGTAAAGAAAAGCATTTTTATCAATGCTATAGCCTTCAGTTGTTATTACATGATCATATCAGTAACTTCTAGGATCCTGATCCTTTTCTTATAGCACATACAGATAAAGTTGGGCCCAGAAATATCTGGTCAGTGACACAATATTCATAGTTTAGCCTCTGTACACAGCCACAATGGATATGAAAAGCAAGGGCCCCCTGCGATGCTCTGCAGCTGGTCACACTTCTTCCCCCCAATCCATCCACCAGCCCTACACACAAAATAAACAAAATTTTATGTATAAGAAACACTTTAACCCCTTAAGGACTGAGCCCTTTTTCACCTTAAAGGGGTACTCCAGTGGTTAATTTTTTTTGACTATATGGCATCTTCTTTGTAAGTTTAGTTTTTTTGCAATATACATGTGTTATATGTTTTGGCAGCATGTGTGTGTTTTTCTTACCTGTTCAGCAAACACATCATGTTTCACCAGTGTTTCCCAACCAGTGTGCCTCCAGCTGTTGCAAAACTACAACTCCTAGCATGCCCAAAGGCTGTCAGGGCATGCTGGGAGTTTTAGTTTTGCAACACCTCGAGGCACCCTGGTTGGGAAACACTGGTTTATGACCTACAGAGGTGTGGTGAACTACAACCCCCAGGAGACTACAAAGGCAGCAGGCTGATGTTATACCACAGATTGAAGACTCCTGAATGACACATGCTGGGAGTTGTAGTCCCTTTTGTGTGTGTATGCCAGTGTATCCCAACCAAGGCTGATTATATTAGTGTGCTGTGTATAAGGGGGCCGACCCGGGAAAATAGTAGGGTGGGTAAAGGGCCGAACAAACAAACAAAAAGGAGCTGCCCCAAACCAGCAAGGCATGTGGCATGCTGGGATTTGTAGTTTTCAGCACAGCAAGAAACAGGAAATAGAAGCAAAGATGGGAAAACAAAGTGGGGGATAAAAAGACAACAAAGAACGGAAATAGAGTAGGCTAAACAACAATAATAGAAATGAAACAAAACAAATAGGGTAAGTCAAAAGCGGAAAAACACGTTGACCACTGGAGTACCCCTTTAAGGACTGAGCCCTTTTTTGCAATTCTGACCACTGTCACTTTATGCATTAATAACTCTGGGATTCTTTTACCATTAATTCTGATTCTGAGATTCTTTTTTCATGACATAGTCTACTTTAACACAGTGGTAAATTATCGTCGTTACTTGCATCCTTTCTTGGTGAAAAATCCCCAAATTTCATGAAAATTTAGAAAATTTAGCATTTTTTTTTACTTTGAAACTCTCTGCTTGTAAGGAAAATGAATATTCTAAATAAATAATATATTGATTCATATATACAATATGTCTACTTTATGTTTGCATCATAAAGTTGACATATTTTTACTTTTAGAAGACAGCAGAGGGCTTCAAAGTTCAGATTTTTCACAAAATGTTAAAATCAGAATTTTTCAGGGACCAGTTCAGTTTCAAAGTGGATTTGAGGGGTCCTCATATTAGAAATACCCCATAAATGACCCCATTATAAAAACTGCACCCCCCAAGTATTCAAAATGACATTCAGAAAGTGTGTTAACTCTTTCAGTGTTTTACAGGAATAGCAGCAAGGTAAAGGAGAAAATTCAAAATCTTCATTTTTTACACTCGCATGTTCTTGTAGACCCAGTTTTTTAAATTTTACAAGGGGTAAAAGGAGAAAAAGCCCCCCAAAATGAGTAACCCAATTTACTCGAGTAAGGGAATACCTCATATGTGTATGTCAAGTGTTCTGTGGGCGCATTTGAGGGCTCAGAAGGGAAGGTGCAACAATGGGATTTTGGAGAGTGAATTTTGCTGAAATGGTTTTTGGGGGGTATGTCACATTTAGAAAGCTCCTTTGATGCCAGAACAGCAGAAAATGGCATACCATTTTGGAAACTACACCCATCAAGGGTCCAGTGAGCCTTAACACCCCACAGGTGTTTGACGACTTTCCGTTAAAGTTGGATGTGTAAATGATTTTTTTTTTTTCACTAAAATGCTGGTTTTCCCCCAACTTTTAAATTTTTACAAGGGGTTATAGGAGAAAATGCCCCATCTCTTCTGAATATGGAAATACCCCATGTGTGGACATCAAGTGCACTGCGGGTGCACTACAATGCTCAGAAGAGAAGTCACATTTGGCTTTTGGAAAGCAAATTTAGCTGAAATGGTTTTTGGGCGACATTTCACATTTAGGAAGCTCCTATGGTGCCAGAACAGCAAAAAAAAAAAAAACACATGGCATACTATTTTGGAAACTACACTCCTCAAGTAACGTAACAAGGGGTGCAGTGATACAACAAAGTTCTCCGCTCGATCCTCCTTACCGCTGCTCTAGTGCTCCGACCAGGGAGGTGGCGTTCCTCTCCACGTGCAGCATACAAACACTAGATGAGGTCCGTCACTATAGCCGCAGATAAAATCCAGTGCTTTATTCAATATGCAAAACATCAAATAGTACATGAGACAATCACCTACGCGTTTCGGGCTGTTGAGCCCTTAGTCATGGCATAAAAATATAGTGTGACAATAGACTTATATACACAAATATCTAGTCACATGATCATTGACACAGAAAAGAATCAGGATAAAGATAAAAAGCGGCATGGAACCAGACACAAAATCCACCTAATACCTAGTACAATTTATATGATAGTACAAAAATACAAAATTGTATATAGAAAAACATCTAACCAATTCCCAATAGTCTGAATACAATCTTCCATATATACTAAAAGGATCTGTGATTTGTTACAGAACAATGTTAGAATGGTGTCAAAGAGAGGACCTTCTTTGGGGACTATTCTTTCTCCCAGCAGGTATAATAGCTCGCGTAAGAACAAGGGGAATGGTGAAGGTACATGGCTCCGACATCTTGGCAATTGGAAAGGTGGTCAAAGCATTTGTGTCACATGCAAGCATATGCATGTAGACAAACAGTTTCATTCATATTCTAACAATAAAACTTATCAAATGAAAGACTATATTAATTGCAACTCTAAGAATATTATCTATTTAGCTTCTTGCAAAATATGCCATTGCCAATATGTCGGGCACACTGGTAATACATTAAAAACCAGGATACGCAGGCATATGTCAGATGCCAAACATGCACTTTCATTCAATATTTAGTCCTTATCTAGACACTTTAAAAATATCCATAATGGAAATGTGGACTCCCTGCAGGTCATGGGAATTGAAAAAGTTAAAAGACCTGTAAGAGGAGGTAATATGAAGAGGTTATTATTGAATCGTGAATCCTATTGGATGTTTATGTTGGGGACTAGGGAGCCCAATGGGCTTAATTTACGTCAAGACCTCATACTCACATATTAATGTTTGTTATTGTTATACTACCTCTACAGTCCTTTCCATTCCCTTAGGCACCACACCTTCCATTATATATAATTTATCTAATTTAAAAAGTAATAATAAATATGTGGTAGCCCTTGGGGGGGGGGGTGTTGGTAGTGGGGTATTGTTTCGGTAAATGAGGGGTTAATGTTAACCCTATAGTTTGTGACGCCAGGCTGAGGGCTAGTATGCTGAGGTAATTCTCCGGCCTATCGCCGCCCTTCCCAGTAACGATAGGTGCATGTAATAAAATGACTGAAGATCCACAAAGTAGTTGAACTTTAACTTGAAGAACTTTACTTAGATGCTTGCGGTACATCCAATGAACAATAATAGTCTCAGGCAAACAGTCTCTATATATCTCAATGACTGACAATTGTTGCTGACCTTGAATTAAATTAAAGTCTCTGAATTTAGGGTAATTATTGCAGAACTGTCCGGATTTAGGGGATAGATAAGGTCCGGTGATCCTGCAGAGTGCTCAGGGATTGATACACTCGCGATCCTAAATATTTCAGCCGTTGCCGCAAGGCTCAGGCCTAACTCACTGCGATAGACAGCTGTGCAGATCCTGCTCGTTTGACAGCCCGGGAACAAGAGCGAGAACAATGGCCGCCGATCCCTTATATGGGCAGGGGCGGGGTGAATCTGATTGGTCCGAACATCCGTCATTCACTGTTACACAGTGTGATGGGTAGCATACGTCACAGGGACCTCCAAAGGTCCTTAAGCAGAAATACCATAGAGTTCACCTGACCACGTGACCTGCAGGCCCTGCTACGCTATAGACAGGTAATTAACTATTTATAGACATTGATATCATATTTACATGTTTCCTAAATAAACTATTAGCATAATAACTATCTGGATGAGAAGTGACCAGGGGTGAACTAGACAATGGGGACCCCGACGTCCTAGGGACTCTGGCTAAGGGGACCCACACACGCAGGTACCGGATAGAATAGGATACCGACCGAGACACCACAAATATATATCTTTTTAGTATATATGGAAGATTGTATTCAGACTATTGGGAATTGGTTAGATGTTTTTCTATATACAATTTTGTTTTTTTATATTTTTGTACTATCATATAACTTGTACTATGTATTAGTTGGATTTTGTGTCTGGTTCCATACGGCTTTTTATCTTTATCCTGATTCTTTTCTGTGTCAATGATCATGTGACTAGATATTTGTGTATATAAGTCCATTGTCACACTCTGTTTTTTTTGCAATGAAGGGCTCAATAGCCCGAAACGCGTAGGAGATTGTCTCCTGTACTATTTGTTATTTTGCATATTGAATAAAGCACCGGATTTTACCTGCTTCTATTGTGCCGGACCTCATCTACTGTTTGTAGGGAGTGCAGTGAGCCTTAACACCCCACAGGTGCTTGACAAATTTCCGCTAAAGTTGGACGTGAAAATGAAAAATTTGATTTTTGTTTGGAATGGAAGTCATGTGCGTTTACAAAGCCCCCCATGGTGCCAAACAGTGAGTGGACCCCCCCCCCACATGTGACCCTATTTTGGAAACTACACCCCTCAAAGAATTTAATAAGGGGTGCAGTGAGTATTTACACCCCACTGGCGTTTGACAGATCTTTGGAAAAGTTGGCTGTGCAATTGAAAATTTTATTTTTCATTTTCACAGACCACTCTCCCAAAAATCTGTCAGATACCTGTGAGGTGTAAATGCTCATTGTACCCCTTATTACAATATGTGAGGGGTGTAGTTTCCAAAATGGGGTCACATGTGGGGGGGTCCACTGTTCTGGCACTATGGGGGCTTTGTAAACACACATGGCCATCAATTTCGGACACATTCTCTCTCCAGAAGCCCAATGGCACTCCTTCTCTTCGGAGAATTGTAGTTCGCCTGCAGAGCACTTTACATCCACATATGGGGTATGTTCTTACTCAGAAGAAATGGGGCTACACATTTTGGCGGGCTTTTTTTCCTATTCTCCCTTGTGAAAATGAAAAATGTAGAGTAACACCAGCATTTTAGTGAAAAAAAATATTTTTTTTCATTTTCACATACAAATTTTACAGAAATTTTTCAAATACCTGTGGGGTGTTAAGGCTCACTTTACCCCTTGTTACATTCTGTGAGGGGTGTAGTTTCCAAAATGGGGTCACAACTGGGTATTTATTGTTTTGCGTTTATGTCAGAACCGCTGTAAAATCAGCCACCCCTGAGCAAATCACCAATTTAGACCTCAAATGTACATGGTGCGCTCTCACTTCTGAGCCATGTTGTGCGCCCGCAGAGCACTTAACGCCCACATATGAGGTAGTTCTGTACTCAGTAGAAATTGCGCTACAAATTTTGGGGGTCTTTTTTCCTTTTACCGCTTGTGAAAATTAAAATTGTGGGGCAACACCAGCATGTTAGTGTAGACCCCAACTTTTCCTTTTCATAAGGGGTAAAAGGAGAAAAAGCCCCCCAAAATTTGTAACGCAATTTCTCCAGAGTACGGTATACCCCATATGTGGCCCTAAACTGTTTCCTTCCGAAGTGAGAGAGCACCATGCACATTTGAGGACTAAACTGGGGAATTGAATCCGCCACAAAAATACTGTACGGCAGTGTTTCCTAAAAAGGGTGTCTCCAGCTGTTGCAATTGATGGACATATGTCTTTTTTTGACCGTACTAACTATGTAACTATGTAACTATGTAAAACTCCCGGCCTTGACAGTCAATCGCTGTCCAGCAATACTGGGAGTTGTTGTTTTTCAACAGCTGGAGGCTCCGTTTTGGAAACACTTTTTTTTTTATTGGAGGGAGGGGGGTGGAACTGTGTAGGGGTATGTGTATATGTAGTGTTTTACCCTCTATTATGTGTTAGTGTAGGTGTAGTGTAGTGTTTTTAGGGTACATTCACACAGGCGGAGATTTACAATGAGTTTCTCGCTGGGAGTTTGAGCTCCGGCGGAAATTTTGCCGCATCTCAAACTTGCAGCAGAACTCGCTGTAAACCCGCCCGTGTGAATGTACCCTGTACATTCACATGGGAAGCAAACCTCCAGCTGTTGCAAAATTACAACTCCCAGCATGCACTGACAGACCATACATGCTGGGAGTTGTCGTTATGCAACAGCTGGAGGCACATTGGTTGCAAAACACAGATTTTGTTACTTAACTCAGTGTTTCTGAACCAGTGTGCCTCCAGCTGTTGCAAAACTACAACTCCCAGCATGTACAGTCTCTTAGTGCATGCAGGGAGTTGTACTTTTGCAACAGCTGGAGGCACACTTGTTGCAAAACACTGAGTTAGGTAACAAACTCGATTTCACAACCAATGTGTCTCTAGCTGTTGCAAAACTGTAACAATCAGAATGCAATGACAGTCGAAGGGCATGCTGGGAGTTGTAGTTTTGCAACAGCTGGAGGCACACTGCTACAACTCCCAGCATGCCCTTTTGTAGTCTGTGCATGCTGACAGTTGTAGTTATGCAACAGCTGGCTCACATTTTTTCATAGAAAAAATGTGCCTCCAGCTGTTGCAAAACTACAGCCCCCAGCATGCACAGACTGCCAAAGGGCATTTGTATTTGGAACTCCAGCTGTTGCAAAACTACAATACCCAGTATGCCTTTTGGCTGTGCATGCTGCGAGTTGTTGCTAAGCAACAGCAGGAAGTGAACAGGCCTCACCTCCTGCTGCATCCTGCCGCTGAGACCGCTACCGCTGCTGCCGCCAATCCTGCTGCTCCTGTCGCCGCCACCGATCTCGAGGGGTCCCCCGCCGGACCAGGGCAAGGTAGGAGACTCCCGCTGGCGACGATCTCCGCCATCTTCGCCGTCCCGATCGCCACCCAGCTGGGTCGTTCCGACCGATCAATCACGTGATTGTGAGGCGGCACCCGTGCTACCTCACTCCTGCTGGGTAAGGGTGAACGGGGCTGTCTCCGACAGCTCCATTAACCCTTTTTTTCTGGGTCACCGGGTCACCAGAGACCCGATTGACCCAGAAAAGCTGCAAATCGTTGGTCTGAATTGACCGACGATTTGCAGCGATCGCTGACATGGGGGGGTCTCGGGACCCCCCCAGGGATTTGCACGGGGTGCCTGCTGATAGATATCAGCAGTCATCCCGGTCCAGTTCCGGCCCGACGAGTGGCAGGGACCGGAATTCCCATGGGCGTATCCATACGCCCTCAGTCCTTAAGGACTTTAAAACGGGGGCGTATGGATACGCCTGCCGTCCTAAAGGGGTTAAGGTAGGTAAAATACTTTTCCATGACCAATAATACCAGTATACAAGGGGTGAGTAAGTATATACCACCACACAATAACTGGATAATACTGCACTAAATAAAACCACTATACTCAGACAGTATACTAAACAAGATCTGTGTACTATATACGTGATTATATACAGGACCATATGGTGGTAGATATCAGCTGTACACAGGATTTGTATACCCTATAAGTGATTAAAGTTACATCTATGGACTCATAATTAATTTTTTTTCTGCAATGTCCTCTTTCCTTTTCTTGACCGGATCACACCGCCATGTCAATCTCTTCAGCATTTGCAGGACAAACATGTTAGACTCTGCATTTTTCCAGTGCCCTCCCCTCCTCTACACAATCTCCACATCTATAGGCCCACAAACTGTAATAATACCCTCCTTGGTGTCTTGCACAGTAAAAGGGGAGGTAGGTAGGTAGCCAGGTAGGTAGATCAGCAATCCAGATACGCAGGTAGGTAGGTAGGTTGCTAGCTAGATGGTTAGGCAGCCATGTATGAAGGCTACGTGTGTACATAGTTAGGTAGCCAGGTATGTAGGTAGATGGCAAGATATTTAGGTAGGTAGTTAGGCAGCAAGGTATGTAGGTAGTTAGATAGCCATGTATGTAGGTAAGTGGGTAGGCATCCAGGTATAAAGTTAGGTAGCCAGGGAGTTAGTCAAGAAGGTAGCCAGAACCCCCTCCACCCAGTGGCGGACCCAGAGTCAAGTCTGTCTGCTAACACAAAAGGTGTTGCTTACGGAAGTTACAGGTAGGTATTGTCCCCAGGAGGTAGTGGCCCTTAGTAGAACATGCCCCCAGATAATTAATGTACCCCAGGTAAGTAGTCATGCCCCCTGTAGTTAAATCCCCCAGATAACTGCCCCCTGTATGAAAACCCACTATGTAGGTAGCCCTCCTATTAGTTTGGTAGTTTGTCAACATATTAGCTAGGCAGGAACATAGTAGATAGTCCCTCACATAAAGTGTAGGCAGCAGAGCTCCCCCATAGTAGATGTAGGAAGCAGAATTCCCCCATAGTTGGTGTAGGCAGCAGAGTTTCCCCACAGTTCAAGCAGAGCCCCCCCCCCCAGTAGGTGTAGGCAGCAGAGTTAGAGTCCCCCCCCAGTAGGTTTAGGCAGCAAAGTTGGAGCCCCCCAAGTAAGTGTAGGCAGCAGAGTTTTTTCCCCCTCCCCTCAGTAGGTGTGGGCAGCAGAGTTTCTCCCCTTCCCCCCCAGTAGGTGTATGCAGCAGAGTTAGAGTCCCCCCAGTAGGTGTAGGCAGTAGAGTTAGAGTCCCCCCAGCCCCCCCCCCCCAAGTAGGCACAGAGTTTTTCCCCTCCCCCCTTCCCAGATTGAAAAAATAATAATGATGCTAACCTGAAGTCCCACACAATGATGTTCTCCTCCGGAGCACAGCAGGGCCCGCATCTTCTTTCATCCACAGTGCAGGCGCCAATGAGTGATGTCATCGGTGCCTGCACTGCGTGCTGCATGGAGGCGGAGGTCACGTCTCCTCTGTGTAGGCTGCAAATGTGGCTCACACATAGGGGAAGCCTTCTCCTGTATGTGCATGTACCACACATAAAGGAGAAGACAGCGCTGTCTGTCTGGGGATCCGGGACGAGTGTCCTGGATTCTCAGCAGCGGCCCCTTTACTCGACCAGGCCCTTGGACCACGTCCGATTGGACCGGCCGGTCAGTCCACCCCTACTCACCGGTCATATTCATACTTCTCTATTCAAAATAAATCAGCTAGTAGATGGGTCAATCATGCAGGCGCTCCTGCATGATTGACCCATGTACCTGCTGATTTATTTTGAATTAAAAAGTATGAAAGGATAGGGGGATAAGATGCCTGATCGCGGGAGTCCCACCGCTGGGGACCCCCGGGATCATGCACGCGGCACCCCGTTTGTAATCAGTCCCCGAAGCGTGTTCGCTCCGGGACTGATTACCGGTGACTACAGGGCGGGCGGCGTGTGACGTCACGCCCCCGCCCCCGTGTCATGTTTCTTATATTGAATAAGAAGAAGTTTCATGGTCTGGTGTGGGATGTTATATCCCTATTTCATTTCAAAATTAGAAAACATAGCTGTGGAGTTGATTTCAAGCTTGAGCGTAAGTTATAACCCCAAAATTTTGGAGGCAGGCATAAAGTACCCAAAACAGATGTAAATCATCAGTACCCTCAATCAGGGACATAACAAGTAAAACTCTGGGGTCCCATAGAAAAACTTGTAAATTGCCCTACTCTATCAAGACCACTTTGAGCTACTAGTTCTTAGCATTAAAAAAAAACATATTATTATTATTATTATTATTAGGACAGTCCTTGTAGGCTTCTACCTGCCTCACTGGCCTGATTGGTAGGTCTCTCTCTATACCCAAAAAGACTCGTGATTCAGGCAGCAATGACAGGCTCCCATTAAATAATCATATGAGGGCCAATAGGGAGGTACTCCAATAGGGAATGTTCATGTAGTGATAGACAACAATACAGAAAGAGTTCATGAATGGTTCAAATGTCAAAAAGACTCAGGAATAGGAAGGTATTAAGCCTGAAGTTGCTCAGCAGCCTGTAGGATGCTATCAAAAGTGAAATTAGATCTTTGTTGGCAGTAAAGCAGCATAGAAGTTTTTATATGACAGGTTGGAAAGTTGGGAAATTGCATGAAACATTTTCTGGTCTGTTTTCTTTGCTTTCTATATATAAATATATATATATATATTTATATACATATATATATATATATACATATATATATATATATATATATAGAGAGAGAGAGAGAGAGAGAGAGAGAGAGAGAGAAAATAAATAATTAAAACTCATTATAATTTGGACACTACCTATTACATCATTGCTTTATGTTCACATTAAAGGGGTATTCCGGGCAAAAACATCTTATCCCCTATCGAAATGATAGGGGATAAGATGCCTGATCGCGGGGGGCCCGCCGCTGGGACCCCCGCGATCGCCCTGCAGCAGCCCGCATTCTATGCTTAGCTGCGTCTGAAGTTTTGGAAACCTCTGGGATTCCGAGACAGGTACGTGACGTCACGCCACGCCCCCTCCATTCATGTCTATGGGAGGAGGCGTTGTGGCCGTTACGCCCCCTCCCATACAAATGAATGGAGGGGGCGTGGTGTCACGTCACATCCCCGTCTCAGAAGCCTGGAGGTTTCCGAAACTTCAGACGCAGCTACGCATAGAATGCGGGCTGCTGCAGGGAGATCGCGGGGGGTTCCAGCGGCGGGCCCCCCGCTATCAGACATCTTATCCCCTATCCTTTTCGATAGGGGATAAGATGTTTTTGCCCAGAATGCCCCTTTTAATATAGCGAATTACCACGGCAAATTATAAAATACTTAGGTAGGAGAACACATAAAGTCAATCTACTCTCGAGCCTCAACTGGACTTTAAAAAAAAAAAGAATGTGGACCCTTTTCAAACAAGTTAGCTTGACTATAAAAAGTACAAAGTACTGCACTTGATGTTCACTGAAACATTTCTTGACTTCCAGAAATTGAACACATTCCTTCTGGATCTTATGGGCACAGCCATGAAAAATATGATATTAAAAGATAATGTTACTCCCCTTATATTCCCTTTCCACTATCCTCTAGCACAACGTAAGATCACATCTCCGTCCATGAGGAGTAACATTGTTATCAGAATAAGACTTGGTTTATTGCCAGGGCCTTTCTAAGAAAGCTGTGTGCTCTTTCAATGAAACTTGGCCCTGTGTGTCATTTCAATAAAACCCTGCATGAATCAAGTCCGAGATCGTAGTTTTAGCCATGTCAAGTCTTTCCTTGTAGTTGCCATCACTGATGCAAAAAAGGTTCAGTTTCTTCCTAGCAGAGCCAACTTAAGTTAACAACAGTAGCAACACTACATTGTTTAACAGTTTAAATATATGAGTGAGTTTTGTTCATTCATGATTCTACTATCTACTGAAATCTCTTCAGCTACAGTTGTTCACCTGGTTACACTCTTGTTCTCAATGTTGGCACAACCTTACTCTGATTTCTGTCAATAGTTGCAGTACTATGAGAAATGCAAAGATCAACTGTTGCATGACAGTAGGACTACTGGGCTACTAACCAAAAATAGAGAAACCTGTGATCCTGGTAGTTTACCCCCTTAGATTTTAGGTCACATGATTCTGATATCTTAGTGGTTTCTGGGCATGAATCATGGCATCGACACCTGGATAATACAACCACTTCTTAATGGTGGTTGGGAGCCAGAAGAAGGCCCAAACTATGTCATCAGTGTATGACTACCTTGTTGTGCCTCTGCCAGGGCTGAATATGTTGCCTGTCACCTTAATGCTAACATGCCTAATACACTGTGCTACAGTAGAAGTACAATGTATCATATGAACAATTGGGAGATCATATGTCCACTTGTGGGACTAATAAAAAGCAAAATATAAAGTTTCAAGAAAAAAAACAAAACACTCAAAAAACACTCAAACATAACACTTCTGTTAATTTGCTTCCCAAAACAGAAAAGGAAGAGATCAACAGTCTACTGTAACCCCAAAGAGTACCAATAGAAAGTATAAGTAGTAAGACTTACAAAAAGAAAAGCAAACTATATAAATTTGGTATTGCTGTACTGAATAATTGTTACGCCGAGCGCTCCAGGTCCCTGCTCCTCCCCGGAGCGCTCACGGCGTCTCTCTCCCTGCAGCGCCCCGGTCAGACCCGCTGACCGGGAGCGCTGCACTGACATTGCCGGCGGGGATGCGATTCGCATAGCGGGGCGCGCCCGCTCGCGAATCGCATCCCAAGTCACTTACCCATTCCGGTCCCCGGCTGTCATGTGCTGGCGCACGCGGCTCCGCTCTCTAGGGCGTGCGCGCGCCAGCTCTCTGAGACTTAAAGGGCCAGTGCACCAATGATTGGTGCCTGGCCCAATTAGCCTGATTAGCTTCCACCTGCTCCCTGGCTATATCACCTCACTTCCCCTGCACTTCCTTGCCGGATCTTGTTGCCTTGTGCCAGTGAAAGCGTTTAGTGTTGTCCAAGCCTGTGTTACCTGATCTCCTGCTATCCATATTGACTACGAACCTTGCCGCCTGCCCCGACCTTCTGCTACGTCTGACCTTGCCTCTGCCTAGTCCTTCTGTCCCACGCCTTCTCAGCAGTCAGCGAGGTTGAGCCGTTGCTAGTGGATACGACCTGGTTGCTACCGCCGCAGCAAGACCATCCCGCTTTGCGGCGGGCTCTGCTGAACACCAGTAGCCACTTAGAACCGGTCCACCGGCACGGTCCACGCCAATCCCTCGCTGACACAGTGGATCCACAACCTGTAAGCCGAATCGTGACAGTAAATCCGGCCATGGATCCCGCTGAGGTGCCGCTGCCAAGTCTTGCTGACCTTACCACGGTGGTCGCTCAGCAATCGCAGCAAATTGCCCAACAAGGACAGCAGCTGTCGCAGTTGACCGCCACGTTACAGCAACTTCTGCTACAGCAGCAACCATCTCCTCCGCCAGCTCCTGCACCTCCTACGCAGCGAGTGGCCGCTCCTAGCCTCCGCTTGTCCCTGCCGGACAAATTTGATGGGGACTCTAGACTCTGCCGTGGATTTTTGTCTCAATGTTCCCTGCATATGGAGATGTTGTCGGACCTATTTCCTACAGAACGGTCTAAGGTGGCGTTCGTAGTGAGCCTTCTTTCTGGAAAGGCCTTGTCTTGGGCCACACCGCTCTGGGACCGCAATAATCCTGCCACAGCCACAGTCCAGTCCTTCTTCGCTGAAGTCCATAGTGTCTTCGAGGAACCAGCCCGAGCTTCTTCTGCCGAGACTGCCCTGCTGAACCTGGTCCAGGGTAATTCTTCAGTAGGCGAGTACGCCATCCAATTTCGTACTCTCGCTTTCGAATTATCTTGGAATAACGAGGCTCTCTGCGCGACCTTTAAAAAAGGCCTATCCAGTAACATCAAGGATGTGCTGGCCGCACGAGAGATTCCTGCCAACCTGCAAGAACTTATCCATTTGGCCACCCGCATTGACATGCGTTTTTCTGAGAGACACCAGGAGCTCCGCCAGGGAAAAGACCTAGATCTCTGGGCACCTCTCCCACAGTATCCTTTGCAATCTACGCCTGGGCCTCCCGCCGAGGAGGCCATGCAAGTGGATCGGTCTCGCTTGACCCAGGAAGAGAGGAATCGCCGTAGGGAAGAAAATCGTTGTCTGTACTGTGCCAGTACCGAACATTTCTTGGTGGATTGCCCTATTCGTCCTCCACGTCTAGGAAACGCACACACGCACCAAGCTCACGTGGGTGTGGCGTCTCTTGGTTCGAAGTCTGCTTCTCCACGTCTCACGGTGCCCGTGCGGATTTCTCCTTCTGCCAACTCCTCCCTCTCAGCCGTGGCCTGCTTGGACTCTGGTGCCTCTGGGAATTTTATTCTGGATTCTTTGGTGAATAAGTTCTGCATCCCGGTGACCCGTCTCGTCAAGCCGCTCTACATTTCTGCGGTCAACGGAGTTAGATTGGATTGCACCGTGCGTTACCGCACAAAACCCCTCTTAATGTGCATTGGACCCCATCACGAAATGATTGAATTTTTCGTCCTTCCCAACTGCACCTCTGAGGTCCTCCTCGGTCTGCCATGGCTCCAGCTTCATTCTCCCACCCTTGACTGGACCACCGGGGAGATCAAGAACTGGGACTCTGCTTGCCACAAGAAATGCCTCTCCCCCCCCCTCCCAGTCCCGTCAGGCAAGCCTCAGTGCCTCCTCCTACACCTGGTCCCCCCAAGGCTTATCAGGACTGTGCCTTGCCTCCTCATGGCCCCCGTCCTGGTGACACCCTGCCCCGTGCCAAGCTTCACCCTCTGCCCTCCCTCCCCATTCCCACTCCTGCTGTACTGCCTGCCTTTGAGGAAACCCTACAATCACTCCCGGTGTCCTCGTCCCATGGGAAGCAGTTGACGGACGAAGAAAGGGGGAGACCTAAGGGGGGGGGTACTGTTACGCCGAGCGCTCCGGGTCCCTGCTCCTCCCCGGAGCGCTCACGGCGTCTCTCTCCCTGCAGCGCCCTGGTCAGACCCGCTGACCGGGAGCGCTGCACTGACATTGCCGGCGGGGATGCGATTCGCATAGCGGGGCGCGCCCGCTCGCGAATCGCATCCCAAGTCACTTACCCGTCCCGGTCCCCGGCTGTCATGTGCTGGCGCGCGCGGCTCCGCTCTCTAAGGCGCGCGCGCGCCAGCTCTCTGAGACTTAAAGGGCCAGTGCACCAATGATTGGTGCCTGGCCCAATTAGCCTGATTAGCTTCCACCTGCTCCCTGGCTATATCACCTCACTTCCCCTGCACTTCCTTGCCGGATCTTGTTGCCTTGTGCCAGTGAAAGCGTTTAGTGTTGTCCAAGCCTGTGTTACCTGATCTCCTGCTATCCATATTGACTACAAACCTTGCCACCTGCCTCGACCTTCTGCTACGTCTGACCTTGCCTCTGCCTAGTCCTTCTGTCCCACGCCTTCTCAGCAGTCAGCGAGGTTGAGCCGTTGCTAGTGGATACGACCTGGTTGCTACAGCCGCAGCAAGACCATCCCGCTTTGCGGTGGGCTCTGGTGAACACCAGTAGCCACTTAGAACCGGTCCACCGACACAGTTCACGTCAATCCCTCACTGACACAGTGGATCCACAACCTGTAAGCCGAATCGTGACAATAATGTTATAATAAATGTATTTGCTGCTGAGGCCATAAGAAAGACAGAAAGAAAATGCAAAAAGAAAAGAACTTCCTCTGGAGCATACAGCAGCTGATAAGTGCTGGAAAGGTTACTTAGGATAAGTGACAAAATTTGTGTAAAAATAGGTGGCTTTTCACTAAACTGCGATGGGCGCCGATAAAAATCGCCCGATAAATCTGTATAGTCTAGAAGAGAAACAGGAAATAGGGAACATGATTGAAAACTTTAATTATGTTCAATACATTTCAGAAGGGAAGTGTTTTTAATGGGAAACTGAACAAAAGAACAGGGCAGCATTATCTGAGGAGCAATGTGCGAAAATATTATATTCCTAAATAGTAGGGAATAAACTTACAGCAGATGTGTTAGTCAAATAAACATGACTTAATTTTAACATTTACAAACATACCGTATTTATCGGGGTATACCACACACCGGTCTATAACACGCACCCTCATTTCACCAAGGATATTTGAGTAAAAATAGTTTTTTACCCAAATTTCCTTGGTAAAATGAGGGTGCGTGTGTGTGCATGTGTATACCCCGATACCCTGTTTCTGACCGCGCAGAAGCCCCCAGGAAAGGCAGGGGAGAGAGGCCATTGCTGCCCACTTCTCTCCCCCTGCCTTTCCTGGGGTCTAGAGCCCTGCTGGCGCTTCTCTCCCCCAGGCTATCGGCGCCGCTGCCCCATTGCCTCCCCCATCTCCGGTTTTATAATAACCTGTTGCTGGGGTTGGGTCCACGCTGCTTCTGGCTCCGGTGTGGCGTCTCCTGCTTCGTTCCTATGCGCTGTGCAATGACGAGTGACGTCGCGTTGAAGACGTCACTCGTCATTGCGCCTTGCAGCGCATAGCAACTACGCAGGAGACGCAACAGGTAATTATAAAACCAGGGAATGAGGAGGCAATGGGGCAGCGGCAGCAGGGCTCTAGACCCCAGGAAAGGCTGGGGGAGAGAAGCGGGAAGTGACGGCCTCTCTCCCCCTGCCTTTCCTAGGGGCTTCTGCAGGGTCAGAAAAACCGGGGATGGGGGAGGCAATAGGGCAGCGGTGCTGGCAGTCTCTGGACCCCAGGATAGGCAGGGGCAGAGAATCGGGCAGCAACAGTAGGTCTCTGGACCTGCAAAAGCCGCTGCAGTTCATTGATTTAAAGCGCCCGCTTTAAATCATTGAACTGCAGCGGCTTATCGGCGTATAACACGCAGATAGACTTTAAGTGAAAAATTTTAGCCTATAAAATGCGTGTTATACGCCGATAAATACTGTATATCTATCCTATGATTAAAAAATCAAGGAAATAATTACATGGACCAATGTAGCTTTTTTTTTTTTTTTTTTTTTTTACATTGTCATGGCCCCAGCAACAGATATATATTTTCAACTATTATTTTATATGATTGTTGTCTAGCTGCTGTGGGAACAGATATGGTGGGGGAGGGGTGATCTAGCCACCTATGGCAGCAAAGTAATGCTATGGAAATCTAAAGCTTTAAAGGGGTACTCCGGTGGAATTTTTTTTTTTTTTTTTTATCAACTGGTGCCAGAAAATTAAAAGATTTGTAAATTACTTCTATATTTAAAAATCTTAATCCTTCCAGTATTTATCAGCTGCTGTATGCTCCACAGGAAGTTCTGTTCTTTTTGGATTTCTTTTCTGTCTGACCACAGTGCTCTCTGTTGACCCCTCTGTCAGGAACTGTCCAGAGCAGGAGCAAATCCCCATAGCAAATGTCTTCTGCTCTGGACAGTTCTTGAGATGCACAGAGGTGTCAGCAGAGAGCACTGTGGTCAGACAGAAAGGAAATTCAAAAAGAAATACAACGTCTTCTGTAGAATACAGCAGCTGATAAGTACTGGAAGGATTAAGATTTTTATCAGAAGTAATTTACAAATCTGTTTAACTTTCTGGCACCGTTGATTAAAAAAAATTGTTTTCCACCGGTGTACCCCTTTAAGATATTAAGCAGCTGTAAGCTTTTAGGAAGTTTAAATCTTTCTTTTTATCACTAGAAAATCTCTTTCATTTGTTAAGTTATCTAGATTGTGCTAATAACATACAGTAGATGCCAGTAATGCAATATCACTGTTATGAAAATGTCATCGTTAATACAAGAGATAATGCTGGATTAAATGCACATACGCTCGTGTATGGCTGCACAGGTAAAGCAAGGACAATAAAGGAATATCATTATTTTGGGTGAATTCACCTTTCTCTCACCCAGTAAATTCTATTTGTGCGAATAAAACAAAGTGATTGCTTAAATCTCCATCTGGTGTCAGAAAAAAAAAAATGCAGGTCCAGAATGAAAACTTTCAGCTGAGATAACCTGAATTTATTCTGCTTTGTAGACTATTTTGTTATAAAGGTGAAATGGTCCATTTTCCCATAAATTTTCTTATGTACAATAGGTGCCGTGAACTGAGTCAAACGAACATAAAAAGTAAACTTACTCATGCTTATTTTATGATATCGACTTTAACGTTAAAAAAAAGAAAAATATTTAGTATTGTCTAGAGATGCTGCTAAAGAACGAATAAGCACTGAAAATAAGTTAAGAGAGCAATAATGAGAGATGGAGGGAGAAAATGCCTGTGTACTTTTAGAGGTCATCTTACTTACCAGCACTAAATCACTTACCTGTACAGCGCAGCGTTGGATAGTGTTACTTATTCAGGCTAAGATTAAATTAAAGTCCATTTACAGAATAATTGTTCATTAAGCTACTGTAAACTGCTCTTATGCTTTAATCCAGCCAAATAATACCGCAAGTTTTAGTGTAAAAAAAATGACACTAATGTGATCTCATCACAGCTGTTTATTCAATGCCCAAAGGGTTGTGCATGAAAACATGCAACCCCCCTATGTCCTTCAGCCTGCTGCAAAATAAACATACATGTTACAGTTCAGGGGAACAAAGTTTAGATCATTAGATCATCTTCACGGCAGAAAGACTGAAGATCTGAGTGTTTTGTGTGGTAATATGAAAGCTAATCTGTATTCATATCACACCATTAGGAAAGCAATCCAAACCTCTTACTGAACAAGGTTACTGACTTTCCATTTTAAAAGAAGCACATAGACAAAGTAAAGCTTAAATGAGTTCAAACAAAGAATTCAGATTAAGCATGGAAGAAAAGATGGTTATCAACCCAGTGCTCCCAGATGTATCCAGGCGAAGAAGATGAGTCGTCTTACGGACAACATGGCAGAGTAATGGATTCATTAGGCAAGTATACAATGGACTGCACATTTTGAGGGTATGCTAACCTCCTTCTTCAGATCAGATTTGATGGACCTGATGAAGAGGGTTGCATAACCCTAGAAACCTGTAGTCTGTTGTATACTTGCCTCATAAATCTTTTACTATAATGTTGTGTTGACACCTTGCTCAATGACATATCATCTGACTTTTCCTTTTCCTGGGATTACCGAGAATGAGCCAAGCAGTCCACAATGGCCTTGTCATCCTCTGAAACAACACAACCCCTGGAATAGACAGACATATTTTGCTTGCTGATGCTACTACTATCCCAAGGCATAACCCTAGAAACCTGTAGTCTGTTGTATACTTACCTCATAAATCTTTTACCATAATGTTGTGTTCATAAGACGGCTCATCTTCTTTGATCTAGGTTCTCCCATGGCATATTTTCTTCCATGATGAATTCGGATTCACGGCACCATCCTGACTTTGGTTCATGGTTCATGCTGGCTGCCCCCATACATCTGAACTTCTGATCTCTGATCATTGGCTTCTTGCTCCTCTCAGCATATTCACCATGATGACTTACAAGATCACCACCACACCTACCACCACCAGTCCAACTAGCACCATGCTGGGCCACTGTTTCCACCTCCATCACCTCTGTAACACATTCCAAAGGCTGACTGTCCTCACAGAACTCTCCTTGTAGCTATCCTTCTGCTTAGCAGTAGGAGGGAAGCAAACATGATGCTGAATCACACTGACATTTTTATTGTGCATGTAACTGTACATGATGAGGAATCCACTGACACCTTGCTCAATGACATGTCATCTGACTTTTCCTTAGATTACCGAGAATGAGCCAAGCAGTCCACAATGGCCTTGTCATCCTCTGAAACAACACAACCCCTGGAATTGACAGACATATTTTGCTTGCTGATGTTACTACTATCCCAAGGTACCTGGCTGCTGCTGTTACCTGTACTGAGCCTGGACAAATGGGTGGTGCCCACAGTGTTAGTACTACCACCAACATGCTTGCTGGCAGTGCACATGGCAGAGGTACTCTTTCTTCTATCCCATCATCTTCCAACAATTCCTTTGCCAGACTTCTTTGTTTATTATTGAAAAAGATCTCACATCTATAAAAATGCAGTTTTTTTTTTTATTTCATTTTCTTCATCAAACCAAGCTAGAAATGTTCTCTTTTTTTATTAAAGCCCCAAAAATACTGTTAATGTGGCCTAAAATGCCAAGTCGAATTTCACTCTCACGGCTAGAAGTACTGCTTTTTGGTGAATCCAGATAGAAATGCCCTATTTTTGCTTAAACCCAGAAAATACAGATAACATTGCATAATATGCCCAGTGAACATTCAATTTGTTGCTAGAATTGTGATTTTATGTAAAACCCAGCTAGAAATGCTCTATATTTGGCTAAAACCCAAAAAAAATACAAGGATGAGTAGTTTCACAGTTTTTCTGTGCACTGTTCACTGTTCTCTCCAAGATGGAGGCCGCAAAGCAGTTCAAAAGGTATCAATCTCTTACACCCACCCCTATGCTGTCTCCTGATTCGCCTGGGAGCTGTATGCAACATAATGCAAGCAATGATTGGCTAACCTGCAGTCATGTGAACTTTCCGCTATCTGCAAAGTATTTTGGGTTACCCTGATGTCATCTCAGTGTCGATACTTCCTCATGTTATGCTGAAAAGGTGCCTAAACACTATGGGGTAGATGTATCAAAACCAGTGCAAATTAAAAGTTGTCCAATTGCCCCTAGCAACCAATCAGATTGCTTCCTATATTTTGCAAAGGCCTTGTTAAAAATGAAAGAAGCAATCTGACTGGTTGCTATGGGCAACTTTTTCTCTACAGAGGTTTTGATACATCTCCCCCTATGTGTTCCTCCCCCCCTTTCCGCAAAGGGAGCCCTGGTAAAGTTGAATTCTACGGGTTGAGCTCGCTCATCTCTGGCGAGGATATATCTAAGGCTGGGTTCACACTACATTTTTGCCATAAACCGGAGACAAAATTGTGGTCAACCACGGTTTTGACTCCGGTTTAAAAACCGTACTGCAACCGCATACGTTTTTTTTTAACATGGACGTCAATGGGAAACGCACATGTATACGGTTCCATAGGGGAAAAACGTAAACGTTTTTGCTTTGCACATGCGCATTTGAATCCTAAAGTCCCCACCCAAGACCCCTCCCATTAAAAATGGACAAAATTTTCAAAAACGTATGGGTTTTTTTTCTATAAAAACTGACGGAACTGTATGCACTTTTAAAAACAGTATACTGTTTAAAAACGCATACGGTTTACTTTTTTCCATACTGTTTCATCCGTTTTTTTGCCATACGATTTTCTTTAGAAAAACGGATTGAAAACAATATGGCAAAAACGTAGTGTGAACCCAGCCTTACTCTGCTTAAGGACCTCACTACAGTCGTAGGTAAAAGAAAATAAAGAGTTTATTTTCTACTATTAATAATATTGAACATGCAGGATCCCGTAGACAATGTGAAACCCAGTTAAAGACAAATACATCTTTAAGTAATTTTTGGAAAGCTTTTTACAATGTTTCTAAATTACCCCATCTGTTGCATTTCAATGTGACTTTAAAGTTATTAGAATATATTGAGCATCAAGCCTTCTCTGCTGTTATTTATTTGGAGAGATACAAGATATGAACATATATGCCTATACTAAAGATTTAAACATTTCACTGGGTAACATGTCAAGCTCTGTAAGCCACTTAATAAAGCGTCTGTTCTCCGATGCTGCCATGCTCTCATGACATCCATTTTCTTGACATTGACTTTGTCTTCAATGGGCTTGTTTGGTTACCGCTGCTTGGCTGGTTTGAGTAAGCATCTTTTCTAGATAAATAATTTAGGTTACTTGGATGGCTGTCAAACTTCATTTCATATGTGTGTTGTATTTTTTATTCATAGTCTATATGGGCTAGTGATAGCTAAAATCAAAGCAAACATCCAATTTAAAACCTTACGGCTCTTCATTAATTCTGTGCAATGTTGCTGGATACTGTACTGTGGATTTATTACTTACCAATGATATTTTGTGAAACTGATAAAATGTTTATCATGTGTCAATTTGCTAAAATACAGAAAGATTTGGCTTTTTTATCTAAAAATAGCCAGTCCTGAAATTTTAATGGCAATATTTAAATGATTGAAAGCATAACCAATCTTATATTCCAGGTTGGCATTTAACAGAGCCATTGGGAGAGGAAATGCAAGACTGAGCGAGATAAAGTATTTATTTGCCTTGCTTGTGTATATTAATAGTTTGGGGGTAAGAAAAGTATCTACCCATCCCTTGGAATACTGTACAATCATCTAAATTAAATCTCCTCTTTAAAACTGTAATGTGTCTGTAGCCGATATATTAGAATACAGAGATGATATAGATATATAGATAAATAGTGTAAGACAGAGAAAGGAATGGCGGTGAGGGTTTGCTATATTTCTGAAACATCTTATTCTTATGTCAATGAGACTCTAGGAAGTTCACATCTCATCCAAGAAAAGCTGAGTGAGATGTGTGAAATCATTACTGGGCTTATGAAAGATGTAACTCAGTCTACACTGAGAGACTGTGAGGGAATTGGAAAACTGCTGGGAGTTTGAATTCTGAATTTGCAGCCTTTTATAGTGGTACTCTGCTGCTCAGCGTTTGGAACAAACTGTTCCGAATGCTACAGCCAGCACCGGGAGCTTGTGACATTATAGCCCCGCCACATCATGAAGTCACACCCTGCCCCCTCAATGCAAGTCTATGGGAGGCTGTCACGCCCCCTCCCATAGACTTTTATTGAGGGGGGTGGGACATGATTTAATGAGGGGGCAGGGCTATGACATCACACGCTCTCGGCGATGGCTCAAGCGTTCGGAACAGTTTGTTCCAAATGCTGAGCAGCGGAGTACCCCACATGTCTTGTGTGAGTAACATTGGATGCCTATTGTTTTTGGTTGGGTGGCTGGCAGTAAGTCATTGGTATAGTAAGGGAATACTGTGTTAATGAACGCTTTGACAAGCAGGATTTATTTACTATTTTTATCCCTAAATTTAAAGGCTCTATTGGATTTAGTGCTTAAAAATAAAGACAGAAAAAGCCCTGTTTAAACTATAGTTCTGTGTCACAGTCTATGACTGTTTTACTGTTATTTTCCTGGCTCTATCTTACTAATCTCCCATGGTAAAAAGAAACAGACAGTAACAGAGAGAACAAGACAAAACACATGAAATTGGGCGATGCTTAGCTATTGCTCTATGCAGGAGAAGGGGAGAGAGTAAGAGCGTGACAGAGGACTGTAAGTGTACAATCTGAGGCTTTCTCCCTCTTACAGAGGATCTGCCCTCTCCTTCAAAGGTAGATCAAGGCTTCCCTTTTATCCTTCAGCAGCAGTTCAGTGCTTAGTGTAGCCTCTTCCTTGCTGTGCTGCTGCTTGGTTGTCAATGAAAGGTAAAGCAAGGATTATTTTTCATCACAACAGCAGCAAGCAAATGCTTATTATAATCTCTTATTGAGCTGCTGCTGATTCCTGCTCACATAGCACCTTGCAAAGCCAATACATCAAACCCACATGCCATATATAGTAGTGTACTCTTAATCCTTCCCAAGCACAGTGCAACCTGTTCAGTCCTGTGAACTTTCACCAGCACTATTTCATGGCACAAGAAGGAAGAATATGAGATGTGCTGTGATTGCCATTCAAACAAGGGGAGGAAGTGTGTGTGCTACTGGTAAACAGCTTAGCTCTTGAAGAGAAATAGCTGTGCATCATAAGAGGGAATTTTCTGGGGCTCAAAGCAGTAAGAACACAAGAATCGCAATGCTACCATTTCAAAGGGTTATTGCAACAAAACCAGGCCGGTTTTAATAGTTATAAAAATGTTTATCTCCTCCCTACATCTAAGCCTTTAAAGGGGTACTCCGGTGGAAAACTTTTTTTGAAAATCAACTGGTGCCAGAAAGTGAAACAGATTTGTAAATTACTTCTATTAAAAAATATTAATCCTTCCATTACTTATTAGCTGCTGAATACTTCAGAGGAAACTTTTCTTTTTGGATTTATTTTCTGTCTGTCCACAGTGCTCTCTGCTGACACCTCTGTTCATGTCAGGAACTGTATAGCAGGAAAAAATCCCCATAGCAAATATATGCTGCTCTGGACAGTTCCTAAAATGAATAGAGGTGTCAGCAGAGAGCACTGTGGACAGACAGAAAATAAATTTAAAAAGAAAAGAATTTCCTCTGCAGTATTCAGCAGCTAATAAGTAATGGAAGGATTAAGATTTTTAATAGAAGTAATTCACAAATCAGTTTCACTTTCTGGCACCAGTTGATTTAAAAGAAAATGTATGCCACCAGAGTACCCCTTTAAGTTTCAAAGGTGCCAGTAACTACTGTCAGGATTGAAACTACCTTACATTCCAGCCATTGCCATGAAATATCAGTTGTTAGCTGCACCCTCTGTGCCTTAAATTTACTGTGTAATGCAGGAAAGGGTTAACAGGTTAACCCCATATTTTAGTTTCACTGCTTAGCATTCAGAACAGTCTGTAAGTAAGCTTTTGTCCTACATGATATAATGTTGAACTTGGCGATAAACCATGCAGCATTGTTAATTAGTTACATTTTTGCTTCATGAATGTAGTTATTAGAAAGCTACAATTTAACTCTTAATCTACTGGGAGCAAATTAGAAGCTTGCCCAGGGCTTCGGAGTAACTAGCTTTGTGAGTATCGTCTTCAAATGAATCAATGGCTTCAACCTCACATTATTGTTGAGGTGTTTCTATTTTTGCAGATAAACATTTAGAAAACTATTTAACATTGCCAGAATTAGCCATCTGTGCTTCTATGCAGCCTGCCAGGATTCTGATTCTTCATTTTTGTTGCTGACTGATGCGGGTCTAATTCTTTCCCAATTTGAGGTAGAGTGCTGGGATAGAGACAGTTTTATTTTATGCAGTGCCCCAGTTGGCTCAACCCTATTGCTATGGAGACACCTAATTTAAGTGAATTCATAGAACTGCTCGGAATTTGCTGGCATTGCTGTGCTAGGTTAATAAGGTTGTTACATTTAGGGAAGAATGACTTCTGCTAACTCTAAAATATCAGTTTATGAAGTCGCTGATAATTCCCAAACGGCATATTTTTCTCAGTATTTATATCTTTTAAAACTAATAAGCTTACTGTATTCTGATATTTCAGAAACGTCTCATATTAAGCAGCAAGCAGGGGGCTGTAAAGCACATTTCTTTCATGTAATTGATATCAATTTCAGCAAAGTTCAATAATATAACATGTTATTTAAATATCTTTAACCCTTTAAGGACCCAGCCATTTTACACCTAAGGACTCGGCCTTTTTTTGCACATCTGACCACTGTCACTTTAAATATTAATAACTCTGTAATGCTTTTAGTTATCATTCTGATTCTGAGACAGTTTTTTCGTGACATATTCTACTTTGACATAGTGGTAAAATTTTAAGGTATCTTGCATCCTTTCTTGGTGAAAAATCCCAAAATTTGATGAAAAATTTGAAAATTTTGCATTTTTCTAACTTTGAAGCTCTCTGCTTGTAAGGAAAATGGATATTCCAAATTTTTTTTTTATTCAGATATACAATATGTCCACTTTATGTTTGCATGATAAAATTTACATGTTTTTACTTTTGGAAGACACCAGAGGGCTTCAAAGTTCAGCAGCAATTTTCCAATTTTTCACAAAATTTCCAAACTCACAATTTTTCAGGGACCAGTTCAGGTTTGAAGTGGATTTGAAGGGTCTTCATATTAGAAATACCCCACAAATGACCCTATTATAAAAACTGCACCCCCCAAAGTATTCAAAATGACATTCAGTCAGCGTTTTAACCCTTTAGGTGTTTCACAGGAATAGCAGCAAAGTGAAGGAGAAAATTCACAATCTTCATTTTTTACACTCGCATGTTCTTGTAGACCCAATTTTTGAATTTTTACAAGGGGTAAAAGGAGAAAATTTATACTTATATTTGTAGCCCAATTTCTCTCGAGTAAGGACATACCTCATATGTCTATGTCAATTGTTCGGCGGGCGCAGTAGAGGGCTCAGAAGCTAAGGAGCGACAAGGAGATTTTGGAGAGTACGTTTTTTTGAAATGGTTTTTGGGGGGCATGTTGCATTTAGGAAGCCCCTATGGTGCCAGAACAGCAAAAAAAAAAAAAACACATGGCATACCATTTTGGAAACTAGACCCCTTGAGGTACGTAACAAGTAATAAAGTGAGCCTTAATACCCCATAGGTGTTTCACGACTTTTGCATATGTAAAAAAATAAAAATAAAATGTCACTAAAATGTGTGTTTCCCCCCAAATTTCACATTTTTGCAAGGGTTAATAGCAGAAAATACCCCCAAAAATTGTAACCCCATCTCTTCTGAGTATGAAGGTACCACATAAGTTGACCTAAAGTGTACTATGGGTGAACTACAATGCTCAGAAGAGAAGGAGTCATATTTGGCTTTTCGAGAGCAAATTTTGCTCGGGGACATGTCGCATTTAGGAAGCCCCTATGGTGCCAGGACAGCAAAAAAAAAAAAAAACACATGGCATTCCATTTTGGAAACTAGACCCCTTGAGGAACGTAACAAGAAATAAAGTGAGCCTTAATACCCCACAGGGGTTTCACGACTTTTGCATACGTAAAAAAAAAATCACTAAAAGGTGTGTTTCCCCCCGTAATTTCACATTTTGCAAGGGTTAATAGCAGAAAATACCCCCCAAAATTTGTAACCCCATCTCTTCTGAGTATGGAGGTACCCCATAAGTTGACCTGAAGTGCACTATGGGCGAACTACAATGCTCAGAAGAGAAGGAGTCATATTTGGCTTTTTGAGAGCAAATTTTGCTTGGGGGGCATGTCGCATTTAGGAAGCCCCTATGGTGCCAGGACAGCAAAATAACCCCCACATGGCACACCATTTTGGAAACTAAACCCCTTGAGGAACGTTACAAGGAGTAAAGTGAGCATTTACCCCCCACTGGTGTCTGTCAGATCTTTGGAACAGTGGGCTGTACAACATTTTTAATTTGCACAGCCCACTGTTCCAAAGATCTGTCAGACACCAGTGGGGTGTAAATTCTCACTGCACCCCTCATTACATTCCGTGAGGGGTGTAGTTTCCGAAATGGGGTCACATGTGGGGTTTTGGTTTTTTTGCGTTTGTCAAAACCGCTGTAACAATCAGCCACCCCTGTGCAAATCACCTCAAATGTACATAGTGCACTCTCCATTCTGGGCCTTGTTGTGCGCCCCCAGAGCACTTTGCGCCCACATATGGGGTATCTCCGTAGTCGGGAGAAATTGCATTACAAATTTTGGGGGGCTTTTTCCCCCTTTACCTCTTGTCAAAATTAAAAGTAGAGGGCAACACCAGCATGTTAGTGTAAAAAATTTATTTTTTTACACTAACATGCTGGTGTAGACCCCAACTTCCCCTTTTCATAAGGGGTGAAAGGAGAAAAAGACCCCCAAAATTTGTTAGGCAATTTCTCCCGAGTACGGCGATACCCCATATGTGACCCTAAACTGTTGCCTTGAAATACGACAGGGCTCCAAAGTGAGAGCACCATGCGCATTTGAGGCCTGAATTAGGGATTTGCATAGGAGTGGACATAGGGGTATTCTACGCCAGTGATTTCCAAACAGGGTGCCTCCAGCTGTTGCAAAACTCCCAGCATGCTTGGACAGTCAACGGCTGTTCGGCAATACTGGGAGTTGTTTTTTTTGCAACAGCTGGAGGCTCCATTTTGGAAAGAGTGGCGTACCAGACGTTTTTCATTTTTATTGGGGAGGGGAGGGGGGCTGTGTAGGGGTATGTGTATATGTAGTGTTTTTTACTTTTTATTTTGTGTCAGTGTAGTGTAGTGTTTTTAGGGTACAGTCACAGGGGCGGGGGATTACAGCGAGTTTCCCGCTGCGAGTTTGAGCTGCCGCGCAAAATTTGCTGCATTGCAAACTTGCAGCCTGATACTCACTGTAAGCCCCCTGCCCATGTGAATGTACATTCACAGGGGGGGACCTCCAGCTGTTGCAAAACTACAACTCCCAGCATGCACAGTCTATCAGTGCATACTGGTAGTTATAGTTTTGCAACAGCTGGAGGCACACGGGTTGGGAAACACTGAGTTAGGAAACAGACAATGTTTTCCAACCAGTGTGCCTCCAGCTGTTGCAAAACCACAACTCCCAAACATTCTCAGGCATGCTGGGAGTAGTAGTTCGGCAACATCTTTAGAGCCAGATGTTGCCGAACTACAACTCCCAGCATGCTTGGAGTTGTAGTTTTGCAAAATCTGGAGGACTACAGTTTGCAGACCACTAATACAGTGGTTCCCAATCTGTGCCCTTCCAGATGTTGCAAAACTACAACTCCCAGTATGCCAAAACTGTCCAGGCATGCTGGGAGTTGTAGTTCTGCAACATCTGAAGGACCAGATGTTACAGAACTACAACTCCCAACATGCCTGGACAGTAAGGGCATGCTGAGGATGTGTCGTTTTGCAACATCTGGAAGGGCACAGTGGTCTCCAAACTGTGGACCTCCAGAAGTTGCAAAACTGCAACTCCCAGTATGCCCAGACGCCAAAGGCTGGCTGGGCATGCTGGGAGTTGTAGTATACAGGGTCCCAATACAGCAATGCATGTCGCTTTACGGCGACGTGCATTGCTGTAAAGGGCCTGACCGCGGCTGAAGATCAACTCACCTGTTGCCGCCGCCGCTGTCTTCATCGCCGGGATCCGGGTCTTCAGGGACAAGGTAAGTACCGGGGCCGGTCCCCAGCACTCCCCCGTCCCCCGCCGCGTCCTCCGGTTTTCCTCCTGTCCTCTTCGGACTTCCAGGGGCCGGGCAGGGCGGAAGGAAGTAACCGCCCCCCTCCCCCCCCTGCGATTGGTCGGTTAACTAACCGACGGATCGCAGGGTATAGGAGGAGGTGGCAGGTTTGCCACCTCGCTCCTATACTTTAGCATGGTCCTGGCTGTCTGTGACAGCCGGGATCATGCAAAATTACCGGGCGGTCGGGTCCCAGAGACCCGATCAGCCCGGTATCGCCGCAGATCGCAAGGGCGATTTCCCTTTCGATTTGCGGCGATCGCCGACATGGGGGGCCTACATGGCCCCCCTCGGCATTTGCCCTGGATGCCTGCTGAAGCATTTCAGCAGGCATCCGGTTCCGATCTCTGCCCGGCGCGCGGCAGGGACTGGAAAACGCCAGGACGTACAGGGACGTCCTGGGTCCTTAAAGCCCAGGGTGCGGGGACGGCACCGTACGTCCTGGGTCCTTAAGAGGTTAAAGATGACAGGGGGTCACAGGAAATGTGCTAGTAAAGTCAAGAATAATTTACACATATTCACAGAGTAAATTATTAATACATATTTGTCGAATGCCAAATGAGTACTCAGACCCCAATGATCAAGTAAACAAGGACCCCATCATCCCCTTCCTTTTTCCAAGTCAGCTGTATATCATTGTATAGAGGGATGGCTGAATATACGCACCGCCACACTACATCCATAGAACTCTTCCATAGAAAACCTAAAAGGATTATCCTATCTTTAAAAACTAATGACCTATCCTCAGGATACGCCATCAATATTACAATTGCTGTTCTCTTGGTAGCTCTGCCAGTCATGGGTTGTGGTGCAAGATACTGTAGCCTTATCCCATTCACAAGAATAGGACAACACTGTAGTCCCGTGCACCACCACTATATATAGTACTGAAAAAAATATGTCCATCAAGTTTAAGCAAGGAGGCGAACGGAAGGGGTATAGGTGAATGATGGGGAGATGTGATTCTATATTTCAGCATATACATTAATGTTATTTTCTTCTAGGAATTTAAGCGCTCAACTGTTCCTGCTGCGACCAGTTCCTGAGGAAGACTGTTCCATAAATTCACAGCTCTTATGTAAAAGGCAGCTTGTTGCCCCTGGAGACTAAACCTTTTTTTTCTCCAGACAGATGGAGTGCCCCCTTGTCTTTTAGGGGGTTTTACCTGGAACAGTTTTTTTCCTATATTTTTTGTATGGGCCATTTACTGTATATACTTAAATAAGTTCATCGTAGTATGGCATTTACAAGCATGAACAGACTTAAGGCCAAGGTGAACATTAAGGAGGCTGCAGTGCTGATTGGTAGCAGTACCAGTATTTAGGCAACCCACAGATTTAATATTGATGGTCTATCCTTAAGCTAGATAACCCATTTAAAAAGTTAAGTGACAAAATAACATTCACCTTACTTAAAGAGAATGCATTTTTATTCTTCTTCACATCATTATGTATATTACCTGTATTATATTTTCCTGTATCCACTGAGCCTCACAAAGTTACACTCCCTGTCCTGTCTAGATCCACCATTTCATTATCATCCAAGGCAGGATTACACACACATATATATTTTATATATATATATATATATATATATATATATATATATATATAACAGGATCAAGCCAACAAGCCAAGCAAGAGATGCTCGCAGCTCCCCTCTGCACAGTTTACGCAGTTTGCCTACAAAATTCTCCCATCTCCTGAATCCCACATCTTTGAATGTTTTCTGCCGCTCATCAAGATGATTGACCCCATAATCTACTACAGTACATTTCCAATATATTCCATTTAAAAGAGTCTACCTGCACTTTAAATAGATTGCTTATGCTGAGAATTGTGCATCAATATTTGAGGTGGGGATCCAACTCCCATCAATACCACCAATCAACTAAATGAATGAGCAATGGACAGCCCCCTCCTCTTAAAGGGAACCTGTCAGGTCCCTAATACCCCAGATACAGCCCCTCTCCACTACTTAATAAATGTTGTGACCAAAAGCAAGCAAATAAATATGCCAGAAAAATACAGTGAAAAGCAAGAATTTATTAAAACAAAAAACCTAATGACAATGGATTTCGAGGTTCAACTTCTTCAGATCATTAGGAAGAAGAGGGGAGTCTCGAAACACATTGTCAGTGTTTTTTTTTACTCTTTAAATATTTGCTTGCTTGCTTTTGAATACTTTTTCAGCACCTGGTGAGGGTCACTGAAGCCGATTTAAGGGGAGTATCTTCTGCTCCATATCTGTGATGTTTCCATTTTTTTTGGAAGAGCAATTACATTTATATCTTACATTGCTTCACTAGTCATACGGTATTTCCCTATGCTGGCACCATTTCCTTTCAGTTCTTGATATAAGCTGTGAACATCTTTGTGGCATAGTTTAGATATGCTCTAGATTATGCGTCATTCAGCAGTACTTTGACCTCCACACCCCACTCCCTTCCAGTCAGACTTGATTGACATCCTGAGTCCAAGGCTTGACCAGTGCTTCCATTTTGTACACGTAGTCCCCAAATAGTTAACACAGTTTTACCTTATTATTTTATTTAATAATCTATTTATTTAACAACCGAGAATTTCCACCATAGCAGAAAACATGTCTCATGCATAGAATTACCTTACAGAGTATAAGTCATTGCACCGTTCGGTGCCAGTAAACGTATAAATAAAAGGTACACAGTGTATATGAATGACATTCAGCATGACATGTATGTTGCATAAATACATTTCACTGTTTGATTTATAGACAGCATTGCCGGTTAATGCTATTCCATGATAAAAGCTTAAAATACATCATTCAGCCACTTAAATGCTTTTTACAAGGGAAAAGCTTTAGGGAAATGAAACAAAATGAAAGACCTGTAAGGAATTGCTTAAATTGAAACATGCTGGCTGCTAGGCACGCTTTTACTTTCTTTCAGACAACACATATTTATAGGTTGTTCGATCATTTTTTATAATCCTTTTTCCTCTTTTTGTGCATCCCTATGTGACCTGACTTTAGTACCTGCTTATTATTATACCCATGGTGCAGTGCTTGAAGCCTTTATGATGTTTAATTTTAGTGAGTTAGGCCACTAGCATCAGTAAATGCTGACAAGAACAACTATGAAATGTCTTCTCATTTGATTGAAATGGAAGAATTGTGTAATAACTCTGTCTGGAAAAGTATTAGTATGGGATTTAGGCATAATAATCCTGTTTATCTTCCTTTTTGTGAGCAGTAGATCTTTTTGCTGATAATTGGGAAGACATTTGAGGATATATTTTCACTGTGAATGTCGGACTTTCTCTAAAATCTATTCCAAAAAACCTAATACATTTTTTGCTTTTAATGTCAGATTGGCTTGGGGACGGAATGAATAAAGTTGTTTGTTAATAGTCGCAAGATAGTGCTGTGGGGGTTGACCTATTGTGCAAGGCAGAGAGTTCAAATCTAATTATACTTTACATTAGGCTGGGATCTGAACTGAGAAAGAGAACTCACTTCTTTCTGTCTTGTCACCGTGATATCTTTATATGTAATTATGACCAATTTTCTTGGAACAAAATGTAGTTGTACTAATTATGTTGCATATGTACAGAAAGGCTGGCCTCTCCCATTCTTGACATCTCCATGTCATCGGATTCACTTTCATCTGCTTTATCATTCTGTTTCACAGTTCTGCACAAAGAAATGTAGTATGAAATTAGACACAAAAAAATCGGCATACCTGCTGTACATATGACACTGCTATGAGGGCTAAGTATAAGAGCTATCTGACACACTGAACCATAAAAACCTTAACCAATTATTCAATTTCTCATTGAACATTGGTTGCTAAGAGCACAGTACTGTTGTACTTAGATATGATAAGATATCAAAAGGTGAGATGTGATTGGTTGTTTTGGCCAAAACCAGGTTGTTTTGGTTTTAGGCAGATTGATATACTATACTGAGAATTGTAGGAGAAACCACTGGGATATTTGGATACCTTTGTTAACACCTTCCTGCCAGAGCGATGGCGATGGGTCATTAGAGATCAGTAATTCAGAAGACTTAAAGGTAGGAAGACAATGTAATAGAGCAGCAGGAAATGCTAGCAGAATGCTTGGATGTATAGGGAGAGGTATAAGCAGTAGAAAGAGGGAAGTGCTCATGCCGCTGTACAGAACACTGGTGAGGCCTCACTTGGAGTATTGTGGGCAGTACTGGAGACCATATCTCCAAAAGGATATATATACTCTAGAGAGTTCAGAGAAGAGCTACTAAACTAGTACATGGATTGCAGGATAAAACTTACCAGGAAAGGTTAAAGGACCTTAACATGTATAGCTTGGAAGAAAGACGAGACAGAGGGAATATGTTAGAAACTTTTAAATTCTTATGGGCGCAGGGTGTACCTGAACGCTCTGCGCCCGCTCCCCTGCAATGACGTGGGGTCACGAGCTGACCCTGCGTCATAGTGGGTGGATCACTGCGGCTATCAACGACCAGGACCCGTGGCTAATACCAGACATCACCAAGTCCTTAAGGGGTTAAATACATAAAGGGAATCAACAAGATAAAGGAGGAGAGAATGTTTAAAAGAAGAAAAACTACCACAAAAGAACATAGCTTTAAATAAGAGGGGCAAAAGTTTATGCAGTAATATCAGGAAGTATTACTTTACTGAAAGAGTAGTGGATGGATGGAATAGCCTTCCAGTAGAAGTGGTAGCTGCAAATACAGTGAAGGAGTTTAAGCATGAATCGGATAGGCATAAGGCTATCCTTCATATAAGAAAGGACCAGGGACTAATTATAGGATTCAGATTATGTTTTTATAGGTGTTTTAGTTTTTTTTTCATCAACTTCAGAAACCAAAACTTTTGGGTTGTTTTTTCACTTGGCAGAGCTGTATGTTTTTTTTTTTTTTTTTTTTTACAAGACAACGTTTTAATGGCACCCTTCATTTTACCATAAACCAAAAAGTATATAAATATAGGGTAGGGTATTTTACTCTGTGGATCCACCAGTGACCAAACCCTATAGTGTGCCTCCAACATGTTTACACCCCCCCTCCCCTGTGTCCAGCTCGCAGCAGCAATCCGCCACTACGAGCACTCGCACAAGGACGAGCGAGGCATGTGCAGTCACGTCCGCTCCACTGAGTAAACTGTAGGGTCAGGTCACCAGTGGATCTGCAGCGTAAAATACACTACGGATCCGTACATGTTACCCTACCCAAAAGGGAAAAAAAATCTGATACTTTGTGATGGTTTTGCAGGTCAGTATAATTATAGCAGTACAGCTTATGTTATGTGAAACCACTTTTAAAAGATGGAAAATATATATTGACTAGAGATGTGTGAATCGAATCTGACGAATCCAAATTCGTTACGAATTTCAGGAAAAGTTTGACTTGCAACGATTGCGAACATCGCCGTGATTTAATCGTGTAAATCCCTTCATTAAACTCCATTTAGTGCGGTCCAGTCTCCTGTGCTTCTAAAATGGCAGATCCACATGTGACGACATGCGGCAAGGAATCCTTAAGAATGTCCCTTAATAACATGCAGCATGCAGCCTATCAGCAGCCAGCCACCCCTGTGATGTCACAGCCCTATATAATCAGCAGCCATCTTGCGGCCAGTCACTTCAGCCTTTTATTGCAGAGAGAGAGAGAGAGGGGGGCAGACAGCAGTGTTTGTTGCACAGAAAAGCATTTTTACACCAGCAATTCACTTCCCAATCACATCAAAGTTCTATTGCAGAGAGGGACAGAGAGCAGTGTGTTGCACAGAAAAGCTTTTTTACAGCAGCGATTCACCTCAAGCCCAAATCCAGCCTAGAAGCACTGATAGGGAAGGGAGTGAGATTGAGAGAGAAAGTGCAATTTTGGGTGTAGTACACCGCAACTGTGTGCTGCAGCAATGATGTGTACAACAACTAAAAAGCTAATAGTAGCCAGCCAGTTAGAGTGAGCAGAGCACTAAAAGCATATTGTCCTCTATTAAGTGTAACCTGTGCGTACATCTAAGTGAGGTACCAGTTTGTTCCTGTTAAAGTCTTAGGGGCCTAGATACTGTGAAAGGCCAGGCAAAAGTACACAACTGCTGGTGTTGTAGACAAATACTGTTTTAAGTGTACTGGAGCGCATTCTCCTCCCCTCATAAGTGCATACCACATATGTACATCTAAGTGGTGTACATTTTTGTTCCTGTTAAATTCATAAGGGCCTAGATTCTGTGAAAGGCCAGCCAAAAGTAGACACCTGCTGGTGTAAATAATTTTTTTAAAGATTCACTTGTCATTATGTAGCAAAGACAAAGAGCCACTTTGTGAGCAGTAAGCCTAGAGTAGGATGCTAACCTTGCGGTGACTGTCGTGTATGTCAAAACATAGTACGTACAGATTCATTCAGATCTGCAGATGGAAAAAAGGCACTTTAAAATCTGACAATATATTTCATGCAATAGTTTAAACGTTATTTATTATGCTACTTGTGAATGTCCAATGATTTATATTGGTATAACCTCTAGAAAGTTGACAGTTCGAACCAGAGAACATGTCAGGGACATAATCGCTGCCAAGGAAATATCTGACATTGACTCATTAAAAACAATACCAAGACACTTTAAATTAATGCACAAATCTGATCCTAAGTCATTCCAGGTGAGAGGGATTGAGGTAGTTCATTGTGGCATCAGTAGAGGAGATGTAAAGAAGATTCTGGCTTGTAAAGAAGCCCGATGGATTGTTACACTAGGTACAATGGCCCCAGCTGGCCTTAATGAGCAACTAAGTTTTGCTTCATCTTTGTAAAAAAGTTAACATTTCTATTGACTGCCTTAATTTTAATTTGTTTTGTAATTTTTATTTATTAAGCTAAGTTTCTACTTGTTTGTTTTTTTTGGGGAAAAACGCCAAGAAAAACGTCAATTCTGCCGCATGGTGTTTTTTCGGCCAAAAAAACGCTGCAGCCAGATGTTAGCTGTAAATCAATGAGAAATTGCAAAATTCTTATTCCACTTGGTGTTTTTCATTTTGGTGTTTTTTTTATCCTTTTGCAATTTTTTCACTCTTTTTTGGCATTTTTCAGCTCCTTGGCAGTTTTCGAAAATAGCAGCATGCTGAGCCACTGGCAATTTTTTTGTCGAAATCGAGGTGTTTTTCTCCCATGGAAGTCTATGGTAGTGAAAAATGCCAAGAAAAACTATATGTGGGTTTCAACTTTATCGTTTTTGCAGGCGATTTTTATTCTTTTTTGGACTTTAACGATTCAAAAAAGTGATGGAAATACCTTTTTTAATGAAATTTCATAGGGTGCCATTAAAAAATAAAAATAAAAAAGATACAGTAGTGAAGGAAAAAATTGTATATAACGAAACGTATCTTTTTTATAACAAAATTTTTATTAAGTTTTAAAAAAGGGATCAATTTATGTGGGCGTGCGGGCGGGCGGGGACCTAAAAATGTAGCCGACAATAATAAAAATGTAGTGTGTGTATGTTTTTTTTAAGTAGTACTACTACTCCCAGCATGAAACACACTGTTCCATGATGGGAGTAGTAGTACCTGTAATAATTGACAGATCGCTCGCTGTGATCCTCCTGTATAATGTATAGATGCGGCCCGCCGCTCTTCTATGGCCCCCTGCACTGCCGTATATACACCTATTCATATTTCCCGCAGAGAGCTGTGATTGGCCAGATGGTTCCAGCCAATCCCAACTCTCTGTGGAAAATAGGAATATGTGTATATACGTCAGTGCAGGGGACCATAGAATAGCGGCCGGCCGTATCTATACATTATACAGGAGGATCACAGCGGGTGTCAGGAGTGACATCCGCTGTGATCTTTCCTTAATTGCAGGTACTACTACTCACACATGGAGCACACTCTGCTCCATGCTGGGAGCTGTAGACCTGCATTAATAGACAGATCACAACAGGTGTCAGAAAATACACTCACTACGATCTGTCTATTAATGCAAGTACTACAGCTCCCAGCATGGAGCAGAGTGAGCTCCATGTTGGGAGTAGTAGAACCTGCAGGTAAGAACAGATCACAGTGGGTATCACTACTGACACCCGCTGCAATCATCCTGTCAATTGCAGAGATATGGAGCGGCTTTCTCCTGCACTCCGCATCTCTGCTCTGTACTCCGGCCGGCCACCCACTCATTCATATTTCCCTCAGAGCTGTGATTGGCTGCAACCATCCGACCAATTCCCACTCTGGGCGGAAAATATGAATGATGTTCTATTCACATCACTGGCCGGAGTATAGTGCAGAGATGCGAGCGCTGTATAGAGTCGCTCCGCATCTATGCTATATTATGGACGATCGCATCGGGTGTCACGACTGACACTCGGGGCAATATGTCTATTAGTACAGGTACTACTACTCCCATCATGGCACAGTCTGTTCCATGCTGGGAGTAGTAGTACTACCTAAAAATTATAAAAATAGAGAAAAAACACACATACTTTATAAAAAGAATTATTAAAATTTTGTTAGAAAATATATAAGTTTAGTTAAATAAAAAATTTTCCATCACTACTGCATCCTTTTTTATTTTTTATTTTTGGTACCCAACAAATTTTGGGAACAAAACTGTCAAGATGCAATTTCCGCACAAATGAAAAAATAACAGAAAAAACGCCAGGAAAAACGCCAGACGCAGGAAATTGCACTGGCGTTTTTTCAGGCGTCTTTTCTTGCATTTTTTCAAACCAAAAAAAACGCAGGACAAAAAAACAAGTAGAAACTTAGCCTTATAGTAGGAATATTTGGGACTCCACAATATACAAAGCCTGCACATCTTTATGGAACAGATAGAGAGAGAAAAAAGACAGGCCCACTAGAAGCTGACCAGCTATAGGGGAGTGATATGATGAGTGAATAGAAAGAAGTAGGGAAAACAGATGTTAGGCTAGGTTTCCGCTTGCTTTTTTTTAAACGCCAGCAAAAATGGCAGAAAAACTGCCACAGCTTTTTCCTGCGTTTTGGCAGTTTTTCTGGTGTTTTTTCTGACGTTTTTCCTGGTGTGTGAAAACAGCCAATTTTGCACCCTGTGGCAGTTTTCTCATTGTCTTCAGGTACCACTCAGTGGGTCAGATGCTGACCGCCCGGTCAACAGAGTATAAGGAGATGAGGAGTGATGTCTAGCATCAGTACTCACCTCCCCCCGGCCGTATAGTATACAGGCGTGCATTGTGTACCCGTGTATGCTATACAGGAGCCAGGAATCCTGTAACCAGACTGACAGGACTCCCTGCTCCTATAGCCCCTTTGGGCAGTATACAGACTATACAGCTATCTATAGATAGCTGTATATAGTATATACAGAAGCCGACATCCACTTACCTCCCGGGTCCATGTAGCTCCACCCCCTAGTAATGACATAATTAGGGGCGGGGCTACAGACGGGAGCCAGGCTAGTAAGGGTGTGAGACTCTGTTCACATTGTCCATTTTGTATAATGTGAACAGACCCTCAAGAGACAGGGAGACTCCAGCTGTTGCTAAACTACAACTCCCAGCATGCCCAGACAACCAAAGGCTGCGTGGGCATGCTGGGAGTTTTAGTTTTGCAACAATTGGAGGCTCTCTGTTTGGGTAGACATTGCATTATGGGCGCTCTCCCCAGTGGACAGCACCAAAAATGTTCTAACTAATTTTTTGTGTTTCTTTTTTCTTCTCGTTTCAGATCCATGTATGCAGAAGATTACGGCAGATTTGATGGATTGCGGCGGATTAACTGGATTTTTTTTATTTCAATAAAATGGTTAACGAGGGCTGTGGGGGATTGTTTTTTAAAATAAACTAATTTTTCCAATGTGTCGTCTTTTTTTTAATTGAATTTTCAGGCTTAGTAGTGGAAGCTGGTCTTATTGACGGAATCCATTACTAATTATGGGATAATTAGTGGGGGTTAGCGCTAGCTGTTTTGGGGGCTAACGCTAAGCCCTGGTTTAGTAATGGACTACGTCAATAAGACCGGCTTCCACTACTAAGCCTGGAAATTCAATAAAAAGATGACACATTGGAAAAATTATTTTATTTAAAAAAAAAAAAAAAGGCGGGACTGGAGGGAAGTAAACTTCGTCTTCTGTATACACTAGATACAGCTATCTATAGATAGCTGTATATATACTGTATGCCACCCAAAGGGTTAATCTACACTGTCCAGAAGTGTAAGTTAACTCTTTCCTTGCTGGACTGGTGCATAGCGCTCAGCTCAGCAAGGGGTTAAGTGAGCCAGCAATGAGTATACTGAATACACATGCAGGCTCACTGTAAGTTCTTGCTGGGCAGTAGATATACGATGTATATCTACTGCTCAGCATCAGCTGTTCTCCTGGATCTGTAGCTGTGGGTACAGCTGATCCAGACATTCACTTCAGGAGGATCACAGTGGGTGTCAGGAGAAGTGACATCTGCTGTTATCTGTCCCTTACTGCAGGTACTACTGCTCCCAACATGGAGCACATTCTGCTCCATGCTGGGAGCTGTAGTATCTGCATTAATAGACAGATCCTGCGAGTGTCACTGCTGACACCCGCTGTGATCCTCCTGTATAATGTATAGATGCGGCTTCACAAGCCTCCAGAAGCCCCTTCTGCACCCGGCTCCCAATTGCGATCGGCTTCATCATCATCAACAGGTGTGTCCACGTCACTGATGTCCTCCTCAGGTTCCCCAACAGTGTCTGCTTCAGGAACCTGAACACTTGCAACACCGCCTACCACGTCACTCTCCGTATCACTACTTGGCCGCCTAGTGGAGCAAGCGGCGCATGTCTCCTCCCCTTCTTGGCTTTCCAGTAGCTGCTGACTGTCCTCTATTAGATCGTCCTCAGTAAATAGTGGAGCTGAACCCACAGCATAAGATACTTCTTTAGGAGAGGGAACAGCATAGGACAAAGGCAATGGGAGGACAGGGACTGCTCTCGGGCCATGCCAGCTGAGGGTTGTGTCTGAGGAACCCACCGACTGTTGACTGGGGGTGTCAGATGTCTCTTGTGATGATGTGGATGAGCGTGTTAACCAATCCACGACGGCAGATGGGTTGCTGGTGGAGACACGACCGCTGGCTGATAACGGGAGCACAGGCCTCTCACTGCGACTCCTGCTGCCACTCGCCCTAAGTCTGCTGCCAACTCTGCCTGAAGTATTTATGCCTCTGCCTCTCCTCTGTGCATGTCCTGGCACTTCTCTGCCTGACATACTTAGTGCGTTTATGAGGGTATTACAATACGTTACACTACTCTTTAAACAGTATTTGTCTAGAACAGCAGCAGGTGATTACTTACGGCTGTCCTTTCACAGTATGTAGGCCCTTGACAGATTAACAGGTACTAAATGGTACAATACTTGGATGTACCTATGCGGTATGCACTGATGAGGGAAGTAATATGCCTAACTATACGCAGAAAAAAATCTGTATTTTTGTAAAACACCAGCCGGTGGATACTATTGTTTGGACTTTGATGGTTTGGAGCACCTTGACAGATTAACAGGTACTAAATGATACAATACTTGGATGTACATATGCGGTATGCACTGATGAGGGCAGTAATATGCTTAACTATTAGAAAAAAAATTGTATTTTTGTAAAACACCAGCCGGTGGATATTATTGTTTGGACTTTGATGGTATGGAGCACCTTGACAGCTTAGCAGGTACTAAATGGTACAATACTTGGATGTACGTATGCGGTATTCACTGATGAGGGCAGTAATATGCTTAACTATAGGCAGAAAAAACTCTTAACAGGTACTAAATGGTACAAATGCACTACAGTCCACTGAACAATCACGTATTTCTGAACAGCAGCAGGACCCAACAGTGCAGCACCACAAAAAAAAATCCAGGGATTAAACCCTAAATTGCACTCTGTCACACAATTCTGAGCAGCAGAAGTTTTGTGGAGCAAATAAAAATAAACTCAATTGGGCCGAACAATGAGGAGATAAGATGCTTCAGAAAGTTCAGGCAGCTTGGAGATCTGTATGAGGCAGCTGACAGCTATCTGCCCCTCTCTGCTGCAATGCTCAATAACGTGAATAGGAGGTTTAGCTATCAATGATCCTTCTCAGTGTGAAAGGCAAAGCACTCTGCACTCCTGCCTTTCCCTAATACTGATGTGACTAGCAGTTGCAGTGTAACACTGTGGTATGAGCTATTCACACACACGCAGTCCCGTCCTCTCTATCTGAGTGCATAGATGAAATGAAGAGAGGCAAGATGGCCGCCGATTATATAGGGGCTGTGACATCACAGGGGTCAGTGAACACTGATAGGCTGCATCTCACATGTGATTCAGGGTCAGCCCGCCTACCTTCATTCCCGCTGCTGTTTCCCGCCCTCCCATAATCTCCTGCCCCATGTACTCACATGTGGATCTGCCATCTAAGGTCTCCAATAGCCTGGAATGCTGTAAAATGGAGTTTAATGAAGCAATTTGTGCGATCGAATAGTGGCGACATTCGCAGTCTTTGCGAATTGAATTTTTCATGAAATTCGTAACGAATTCGGGTTGGTCAACTTCGATTCGCTCATCTCTAATCACGGCATCTGAGGGGTTAATGGTGGCCATCTGCGGGATCGCGGATGTCCGCCATTACCGGTGGGTCCCTGGCTTTTGATAGCAGCCGGGACCTGCCGCGTCATGGCGGAGCATAAATGTACGCCATGGTGTGTTAAGTACTACGGCACCATGATGTACATTTACGTCAATTGTCATTAAGGGGTTAATGGAAACGCTACTGAGTATAATAAGGAATATCATATTATAGTTGTGGAAAAGGACATGCATTATCAGGTGCCACAGTAAACAAAAAATTTTAATAAGATATGCACTGTGATATTTTATCTATTTTTGCACAGGTCATTTTATTAATTTTGGGAGATATTAATATATTATATTCTACACATTCATTCATTTAGGGTAGTGATCAGTTGGCCACATCAAAGTACCAAAGATATTTGGAAACACGGCACATCCCCAATTCATGCTGCGGCAGATCAACATAGTGCGCACATCGGTGAAGTATAGCGGGGGCTCTCATGTCCACGGTGTCTTTTAGTATACTGCGCATGTCTGACAATGTCTTTGACTGGGCATGCGCAGGCATACGGTGACGCAAGCGGACTTGGGTGAGATTCTCCTGCATCTCACGAGATGTGCGCCGGGTCATGTGATCGCCGAGAGGTGGGCGGAAATGCAAGTGGCGTTCTGGAAGTAGAGCACAGGCAGATTAGTATATAAGGGAGCAGAGGACAAACAAGTTGTATGCCCCCGGAGAAAGCAGCCGAAACAGCTGTAGGGGGTAACGGTGGCGAGCGGACACTGTTTTATAAGTGGATAAGATACTTAATACTTTGTATAATTGGATATCACAGTACTCATGCATTAGGTTATTACTCCAGCATACCTGATCTCCATGACTATGGACTCACTCTCTGAGACCTATATTAGCTCATGAAGAGCATGTGATTTCTTTAGGAGCAAGTGACAGATTAGTGGCAGTAGGACAGGAATGTACTATTGATATGCACTTCACTATTGTTATGCACTGTATGAGCTGTATCCATTTTACACTGTAACTATAGTGAATATAATTATTTAAGTGTCTTCTGGCCTTGCATTATATGGGAATGCCTGTAACATTTTAAACAATGTGTTTTAAATATTTTTATTGGAATAAAATTGATATTTGTATAGAATCACAAACTCTAGTGTTTTTTTTATCAGTGTGCAACCTTCTGGTGTTGTAAACAAACAGTGATTCTAATAGGGATGTCTGTAATCTGCATGTCATACTGAATAACAGTATTATTTCACTAACCCAGCACAAACCCTATGAGTGTTATGACAAGGCAAAGTGTTCTACACCCCTATTGAGGCTCTCTGTAGGCTAGAAATAGCCATTTTTAATAGCGATTTGCTGCGGATTAATTCGGACCAAAACTATATATATTTTTTTTTAATTCGTTGAATCAGCCGAATCTAATTTTTCAAAAATTCACTCATCTCTAAAATTGACATTTCTTTTTCTGGCCTGACTCTGATTACTTTAATGTATTTATTTCTTTATCCATTATGTTTTGGCAGGTAAAGTGACAACAAACTGCAATTGTAGCATTGGTTTCTAAATTAATTTTCTCTTTTTTTCTGTGCTGATATCAATTATTACTTTTTTATTTTTACTTATACCATTTATATAGTGGTTTCTAATATGTTTTTTGGAAAATCACCTGTATGTTGAAAATAGACACATGTCCATCAAGTTCTGCCAAGGAGGCATGAAGGGGAAGAGGTATGGGGGGAGGCCATACAATACTATATTTCTGTATTTCTTTATTGCTCCTTATGGATGGCAGGGATTTGTAGGATTTTAGTAGCAAAATGAAAACTGATGTAAAAAATTTGTGAATATTTAAAATCTTGTGTGTGTTACTAGACAATACATGAAATACATTAAATCATTACAATACATTAAATAGTTCTTAAATACTTAACATGATCTGATGGTTTTGAGAAAATGTCAGCATCTTTGCTCTAAACAACCTCTGACCTTGTGATATCATAACATGTACATAGATTAATCTACCCAAGTAAAGGTAAGAAACCACATACACCCATCAAGGTTTCTCGTAAAGGTTATATGCATTCTAGGATGATTAATCTCAATGAAATGTCAAAGAAGGACTGGCCAGAAAACTTTATGCATGCCAAAATCCAAAATGTTGAGCAATAATAAGAAATTATTATTTTTTAAATGGACAAAACTTTTATGTGAACAAGAGAGCATGGCCGGGAATGACAGCGTGTCAACTTTGGCATTTCCAAGAAGCATGGTTTGTCTAGAAAGCTTATCCTATACATAGTTCATTCGTAGGTAGTTACTATTGCCTGTTCAGACCCTATAGTTGTACCAAATCAGCTGGGGCTCTGGAGGAATCTTCATGACATCTTGATGTTGTGCAAACATTTTAAACCTATATTTAAATTGGAATCTGAATTTAATGATTTTATATTATTATTTATAATTATACTTTACAGTATTGCTACATACACTTAACTGTGGTCCCACCAAGTACATTGCTGTGGTGTTGCACTTGGTTGCATATATGGCCTAGTAGTTCAGAGCAACAAATAAACAGGATATGTGTCAAAATAAAGATGTCTCTGATTTGGAACAATCCAGCAGACACAATGCAAATGGATACTTACATTTTAGGGTTATTCATTTAAAGGTAGCTGACACCTTGTGTCAATAAACAAGGTTATAGTGCGGGTGAACCTGACTAAAAATAGGTATAACTCACCCTGATCGGTGGTCCATTCTGGAAATGCAGGCTGTATACATTCACCATTGCTAATATCCCGTTCTCAATGGAGAAGGGAGCCATGATACAGAGCTTTCTGCCTCCATCCTCTTATGCTTTCATATGCCCACCCACTTCGCACTTGTATGAGTGAAGGGTCCATGAATATATATATGAGGTGGGCAGGCATGAAAGCGGGAGGGAGCACAGCACAGTATACATTCCACTATGACTGACACAGTGCTGGTGAAAGTGTACTAGACTGAAGAGGTTGGGCCTCTGCTAGGGAATAATTTACACAGTATACTAATATATATTTCCTGTTAAGGGAGAAGGGGTTATTAATGCAGTGGCTGTACAAGGTGCAATGTGAGCAGAAATGCAAGAAAGAGCAACAGCACAGCAATGAAATGGTTACATTAAGAACTGAGCTGCTGCTGAAGACAAACCTATAAATTAGGGTTTCTTAAACTTTTTGTACTCGGACCTCACCAGCCAATCCATATTTATGCTGGGGCTTCACCGACACATACTACTGGCCGCAACACATATTTCAGCAAGGTGCACGTATTAACCTACTAACCCTAAGTAATGCTATCAGCACCAAACCAGAACCTTAGTGCAGCAATAAATACTTCCCTACCAGCGCCAAACCATCACCACACTACAGCAATAAATACTTCTCCATTAGTGACAAACCAGCACCCCACTGCAGCAATAATTACATTACTATTAGCGACAAACAAGCACCACACTGCAGTAATATATATTACTGACATTATTAGTGACAAACCATCACCACAGTGTGCAATACATACTTCTCTACCAGGAACAAACCTGCACCACAATCCAGCAGTCCTGTCCCCTCTACCCACCTGACATTTTTATCCCTTTCTATCCCTGATTTCTCCACTAATATAAACACTGATCCTTAACCTCCTCTTCTCATAGCAGCTACCCTCTCTCCTTCTCACCTGTTCTTACCCCATTTCTCCCCAACATAACTTTTCCCATTCACAGCCACACTAATCCTAATATGTGTAGGTAAGAGGGCAGGATATGCTTACTATCCTGGGAATGAAAAGATAGCCCAGGAGATGCTGGAGGAGGAGGGTCAGGAGCTCAAACCTCTGCCCAAGAGATACTGGAGGAGGAGGGTCAGGAGCTCAAACCTCTGCCCAGGAGATGCTGGAGGAGGAGGGTCAGTAGCTCAAACTTCTGCCCAGGAGATGCTGGAGGAGGAGGGCCAGAAGATAGCCTCTCACCTTTGTCCAGGAGATGCAAAAAGAGGAGGATCAGAAGGACAGAGGAGGAGGGTTAGTAATCTTTACTTCTGCCCAGGAGATGCTGAAAGAGGACTATGCGGAGCCCTCACCCGTGCTTTATGACATGCTGGAGGAAGAGGTTCAGGAGCTCTCACCTCGGCCTAGGAGATGCTGGAGGAGGAGGGAGAGTCCCTCTGGTCATCTCTTCTGATCCTCCAAAGCAGCTCCCTTTCACTCTCCGCACCCAGTTGTACTGACCCCTAGGTAAAGGTCATGTGTACTCATGGTCATGTGACCATGACATCATCGCAAGTCCTTTACCAGTTCTAACCCTCACCAAACTTTGAGCCATGCCTCACCACTAAGGCACCATCACAGTTTGAGAAGTGCTGCTGTTGACTAAAGGGAGAGAGAGAAGAGGAGAGTACAAAACAGAACTGTGAATATACAGCCGTATCTACCCTGAGATTTACTGTATGGGTGGTGAGGGATGAGAGGGAAACCTTTGAGAAATGGTGTGGACCATCTTTTAGCCTGCAGGTAGACTGGACAAACTCTCACAGGCTTTCGATCCCCTTCTCCAGCACAAAGCAAATGCTAAGCCCAGCTTCTACTGCCTCTGTCTGTTACCAGAGACAGATTTCTCCTAACAACATAACAGCATGCAGTGAAAAGCTGATTGCTGGGAAGGAAAAGCTTTTTTTTTTTTTTGGGGGGGGGGGGGGGTGGGGGGGGGTTTAAGTTTTAATTGTTTGATCAATCCAGTGAAATAAATTATGAGTCACATAGGTTTTCACATGTAGTCAGTTTGTTTCACACAACAGTTCCTATTTAAAGGAAGAGCAGGTGGGGAGGAAAAAAAGTGAAAGCTTGGGGCACTGTCAGAAAAAGGATTGTCAAAATGATAGGTGGGGGAAATGAATGGTGGAACTGGAAGAATAAAATGTGCTACTAGAAAAGGAACAATGCAATGAGACGCTGCATGGGGAATATTATCTGCAGTCATGAAGGCAGATGGGGAAATGGGAAATAGGTGCTATCAGAGGATTAAGGTGGTCATAGTTTAGGGCCTGACCAGCATGTAAATTCAATTGCCTCGCACTATATGAATTTTACTTACTTTACTTTAAAAGGAAAGGAGCATTTTTGCAAAGTGCTGTGCCCTTTGTGTTGGACACTGGCTCAGTGGGGCAGTAGGGGGATCTACTAAAATAGGCATTTAATCCAAGCCAGGAGTTTGCGAGGGTGAAAGATGCCAGACTAGGCAGACTGGCACTACCTCTAGATAAAAATGGTGCAGGTGAGAGGGGTGAAGGCAAATGTGATGCCAGAGCGGGAGGTTGTGCTGGTATGAAGCTGTAGATGACTTTGGCTTTCTAAGAACAGAACCCTGAGATTCTAAGTGGATGCATCTTGGTTATTAGGGGAACATTTCTGCAACACACTTTTTGTAACCATGGGAATATACACTACTGGACAGTGCCAGACACGGAGTAAGCAGAGATAAAGAATCTCTTCATAAAGCTTGGGTAAAAAAAATCCCTCTCCCACTTCTCAGTGGGAGAGGGATTTTTTTTTACCCGATCTCTATGATCAAGATCCAGATATATCCCAGCACCAATTTCACAGTGCATCCTCCATGCAGCCAAATGCACAAAAGCTGCTATTTAATGTTTCATTAGTAAACAATCTTTTACTCTGAATGGATATATATCCATGTATGAGTCTCCTGTCACAGTACTGATTTCTTAATATTTTCTCAACATTTTAAGATGTGGGTCTGAGGGTATACTCAACTGTGATTTTTTTTTCATGTCAAATTTTTGCTGATTATCTTTTTTCTGCAGCAAAAACAACTCATGCTTGTGTATCTTTAGCATTTTAAAGTAGACCATTCACCATCCACCCACTTGTCGGTCCTTCAGAATTTTCTGTGGAACGTTTAAAATCTTCACATAACAACTTAATTGTGTTCTTAGAAAAATGTATCTTTATACCATCATAATAAAAGCTACAACTGTAGCATATGTATTCCAGTAAATAGCATCTATGGGATTCTGCTCAGTCTAAGGGATGGTAAAGACAAAAAGCCATGGTGTCAAGGCACAGAAACATTGTCAGTGATTACATGCTACAATATACACAAGGGCAGGCTGCTCCCTATACTGAATAGCCTGCCAAAGTACACAACGTCTAATTTGATGTGATATATCTGTGCCATGCTTTTCTTACAGTGAGATGGTAAAAGCATGCATATTACATTGGTCTAAGACCTTCATTTATTTTCTACTTATTAGTGTCAATAAATTCAGCCACATCCCGGTTAATGTAATCTCCTCTGACTAGTTATCTAGATCACATGGAAGCCATATGACTGATATCTTTTTTTTTTTTTTTGCCTCTGGCAATACTACAGCTAATGTTATGTTGGCTTGCATTGATACGTTTGAAATGGGCTTCACAGCTGAATATTGGAACCTTCTCCTTCACTCTTACTTATGCCCATCACTGCCTCAGAAGTAGACAGATTCAGTACATGATGCGGCGCAAGGACATCAGCTTGACTGTTTAAGGAAGACACTGTATAAAGCACTCAGTCTGCATTTTGCATTTCAGACACTTTTCGTAACAGAAAATGGTTTACAATGCGGTAACAGATGCACAAAACCCATTAGCTAGATGATGAGATCTTTTATCAAAAGCAGAACAACAGTGTTCACAGATGGAAACATACCCTGCTTGGTGTCACTATCATATGCATGAAGCATAAATCTAATAATGTACATGATTATTACGTTCAAAGTCTATCGTACAAAAGATCCTGCTGTAAAATCCATTATCAGCGCACAAAAAAGTTGTTATTTTAACACAGCACCATTATTGTAACTTTAGTTAAATTATTGAGGAGAGAGGAGAAGGGAATAGCTTTTAAAGGTAGACTATGTAATACAAACAATTACATTCAAATTTGTTCTAAAACCCATCTTTGCATATACATTAATTGGTAGTTTAAAGAAAACCTATACATTATTTATGCATGTGCAAATCAAAAAGATAACTTCACATGAGAGGGTCACTATGGCCAACTTGATAAGGAATGAGAGGTAAAGGTTAGGGGGTTAAATATATGCTGGGGGGGTTATAGTAGTGAATGGGAGTCTAGTGAGCTTGGTTAGTGAAAAGGAAGGTTTTTAATTTGGGAAATTGTGCTGGGAGAAAGGGGGGAAATGCAAATAGGTGGATACGTTTTTGGGCAGCAATTTACCTTTTCATCAGAAAAAGAGGAAATTCAATTGGGCCATGTGTATAAAGTCGATGGGGTGACTGGTGTCATTAAATAGCCAGATGGAGGGGGCAACTGGAAAGGTTGTTTTTAGCAGGTGCATGGTTCACAGAGCAGTTAATTTTAAGCATAGGTAGCCCCATTACAAGTGGTGTTAGTGGTCTGCAATGGGCCATCAACAAACAGAGGGGATCATAAACCTGCACATTGATATGAATTCAGGTAGGCGAGTGCTCTGTGGCAGGGCATCAGGTAGGGAACAGACTAGCAGATTAATTTAATTTCCTGGACAAATATTGGTTTCCCCAATTTAAAGAGTTCATGGCAGTTCATGGCAGGTGTCAGTTGTAATATACAGCTGGCATTTACTACATATGGAGCAGGCTTTGCTCTTGAGGGGATGGGGTTAATCACAATGAGAACTACTTCCAACACTGCAGACAACTTGCTTTTGTCTGTGACTGTGGCTGTGCAGAAGCAGAAAATTGGTTTTACAGCTGTATCTGGCCATTTTCCTCATCTTTCCACTATTGTGACTCAATAAGGATGGGTTCACATATGTCCGGCATCCGGCATAGGTGAACTCAGCCTAAATCTCGACGCAACTGATGCCACAACTGATGACAACTTGTCATAATGACATGATGGCACGACGGGGCGTGGCGGACCCCCACAGTGCGCGCACAGCATTTGGAATTAAATGTTCTGAACGAAGTCGGGACACTGGCCAGTGAAGTACCCCTTTAAGTTTATCAAGACTATCAATAGAGAAAAAAAGACAATCAACTGAATAGCTGAATTAGCATAGTCTAACAAGGCAAGGCACACACTGCAGTGGTCCCTCATGTAATAACAAGCAAATGAAATGCCCCTTCATCTGATTACAGAGAATATGCTTATTTCTGTCTAGCAATTTGCGAGTAATTGGGGGCCACGACATTCATTAAATCTCATTTTAAGGTGGCAGAGGGTTACCCTTACCTATTGGGCTTCTTTGTAGCTGCTCAGATTGTACAGATAGTACATCTATCTCAACAGTGTACAGTTAGCCATAAATGAATCCCATCCACACAGTAAGTAATAGTTCTGTTTATAGTTGCACTCTTACCACATTTGATAACTTAGCGCTTTGTACTTTATCTATTTGTCAGAGCTGAAAACTGAACTTGTTCTTATTGTTTTGTCTGTAGTTCTTTTGCCAAACATTGCCGTCGTCTGACCTGCCAGGTCACACAGCTAACAGTCTAGACCTTTATTGAAGGGCACATGTTAAGCAAAACATAGTATAAATAACTCAAAAATCTGTAATGTGACCCACTGGACTTGTGTTCTAAACAGATTTGGTAAATAAAGATGACCTTCTCTCACTAAAAACACTGCTGTAAGGCAGCTCAGAGGAAGAGGAAATAAAGCTTCCAAAAAGTCCCTTTAAAAAGGAAATGTAATTTGTTGGATACACATTGGTAAAATATAGATGCACTATGGTATAATATAAAAACATTGCTGAAATAGCATTGAGATGTGTTACAAAATACCCTATGTGGTCATCAATGAGTAAGGACTTCTGATTTAGTAATACATTGAAATTTGGAGATTTCCATAATATTGAATTCTGCAGATCTCTGACACAAAGGGCTCATTAGGAAAATAATAAAAAAGCAGGGGTGGTGCTAGCTACCTTGGTGCAGGGCAGGGTTAGGGCAGGTGTTTCAGAATGTACCCCTTCCTGATCCTACCTAATCCTGATCATGTACATGTAATTTATGTCTCTATAACCGATATTTCACTTAAAATATAACATATTACAGCTACTCAATGTCTTTCTCATCTTTCCAGAGGGAGGGGCATGTCTTTATCTTGCCTGCACTGTAATGACTCCTCCCCCTCACTCACTCTGCTGACTTACTGCTCTGGGGGAGCAGCCTGGCAGCCCTGCTCTGTAACCTGTTCCTCTCTGGTTTTCTGTTGTACACACACACACACACACACACACACTCTCTCTATGATTATTGGAGATTGCCTGTACTTTACCACCAAAGACAATATAGTGAGTATATAACTTATAACTTCTTAAATTAGTGCAAAGGTTTAGTGCTAAAAGTTGTGTTTTTTATGCATACATTTTCTGTACATTCCTATATCATTTATGTGTATCATCCTTTGCCAGTCCTGTAATGCTGGAACTTGATGTTTTGGAATAGTTAGAGGTACAGTGTTTGGATAACTCTTTTTTGCAGCAGTGTTGCCTTCAGCTGTGTGCCTACAGCTTTTGCAAAACTACAACTCCCAGCATGCCCAGACATCCTTTGACTGTCCAGGCATGCTTGGAGTTGTAGTTTTGCAACAGCTGATTGGAAAAAAAATCTCTGTTACAGCAATGTTGATGCAGGTTGTGTTCCTCCTACATCCTTGTCAATCAGCCATCTCATGTCCATGACCCTTGGACACACTTTTGCTGCTTTTTTTGCTGCCTTTTAAAAGGCAGTTTTCTTTAATAAAATATGAAGTATATTAGTATATTAGAAAAACTATTGTTTTGCCATGATGTACAACATATAAAAGGTTTTCATATCTGACAGTGCCCATTTAACTTCTGAATGGTATCAGATCTTTTTTAATTACTCTAAAACACTTGTCAGACTTAAGAATCTACAGCATTACAGAAGAGCTCCAAGAAAAAATATACAATTCTGTGTAATAATTTTATTTACTGCTACCTTTATAAGCCAGCTACGGATTAAGTTCAGGTACTGCCCAGGACCATCAGATCGACAAAAAGACTTGTCAGATCTTACAGCTGGTTAAGTATGAAAGAGAAGTTGCTATCTAGGCTCTCCAATAAGAAGCAAAGCAATAGTCGCACACAAATAATCTATGCAGGTTTCAGTCATGTGTTCCAGAGCAGGAGGAGTACAGATCTGAAAAAACAGCTTATGATCACTCAAAAAAATAAAAAATAAACAAGTCTTTTGTTTAGGAATAGTGATCATATGAAGCCATTTATTATCCTATAGTTGTTTGGCTTCTTTTTAAATGTTCATGATACCAGATATCACGAAAAAAAAAGCCCTTACCAAAAGTTTAAATACCCTTGAATGTTGAATGGCCTTGTTACACACACTCACAAGAAAGGCCATGGGGAGCCAAAAATAACTGTCAAAAGACCTCTGTAACAAGGTAATGGAGCTTTATAAAGATGGAAAAGGGTGTAAAAAGACATGCAAAGCCTTGAAAATGCCTGTAAGTATTGGGCAATCATTTATTAAGTAGTAAAAATTCGGGGATCACTATATATCAAGACAAAGTCAGGTGGACCAAGAAAGTTTGCAGCCACAACTGCCAGAGGAATTGTTAAGGCTTCAAAGAAAAACCCACAGTTAACCTCACGGGAAATATAGCCTGCTCTGTATAAAGACAATGGGGTTGTTTCAAGGAGCACAATATGACAATACTTGAACAAAAATGATCTGCATGGTCAAGTTGTCTTCTGGCACACATAAGTGTAACAAGACCAAAAAAGTACTTTATGGTCACAACTAGAGTTGAGCAAAATTTTCATAAGTTTAGCTGGAAGGGCTTGCCAAACTTTCCGAAAAAGTTTGGATTTCAACAAATAGGTTCTCTGCGAATAGGCAATAAGAAAAGTCTCAGAACCCATATATAATACTGCCTAAAAGCTCTAAAGTGTTGTATTACACTGCATAGGAGCTCTTAACTGGTTAACGACCAAGGACGTGTATACATGTCCTTGTGCCGTTAACGGGGTATTGCGCGAGCTCCCGACTTGAGCCCACGTCAAACCGGCCGGCCCTCAGTTAATTCTTGAAGCTGAGTGCCGGTGTTAATAGCCAACATGCTGCGATTGCCGCGGCCAGCTATTAACCCTTTAGCTCGCTGCTGTCAAAGCTGATAGCGGCTTCTAAAGGTACTTTTAACTGCTCCCTGGTGGATCAGTGGGTTGGATCACCCCCCCGCAGCCGATTTCGGGGGGCCATCCACTTCTGAGTTAGCCAGAGGGCTTACTTCTCCTCCTGTGTCAGCTGCTGCACTGTGAATGATAAAGCCTGGCAGGGCCAGGCGTTATCTATCGAGCGCAGAGCACACAGATTAATGTGGTTCTTTGGAACCACATTGATCTGTATGAGGAATCGAATGATTCCTCCTAAAAGTCCCCTAAGGGATATTTTTTTGACTTATATATTTTGAGTTATAATTTTTTTAAAGTAGTAAAATAAAGGAAACCTATATAAATTTGTTATCATTGTAACCGTATGGACCTACAAAAGTATGTATGGTGTAATTTCTATGACAAGTGCACTGCGTAGAATCGTAAGCACCCAAAAGTTACAAAATGGCGTTTTTTTTTTAAAATTTGGCCCCAAAAATATTTTTTTTCTGGGTTTGTCGTAAATTTTGTGGTGATATGATTGATATAATTACAAAGTAAAATTGGTGCCACAAAAAATAAGTCTCATATGAGTCTATAGATGCAAAATTGAAAGTGTTTTTAGGAGGTGATGAGGAAAAAAATCAAAGTGCAAAACCGGAAAAACCACTGGTCCTTAAGGGGTTAAGATCTGTATAACACTGCTAGGGTCACCTAGGAATATATTCAAGTATTTTCAAAGTGATTATAAGGCTAAAGTTAATGTCAAAGTTACAGAGACATGAGGTAACCATGGTAATTAACACACTGTAGTAGCAGATTTTGTATGGTTTTATATACTAAAATAAAGATGCATAAAGTATCCCTGGTTGTTGGCAGATGCCTACAGTGTTAAAATGCACACAAAGGTATCGAAAGACATAATTGCTTTTACTAAGCATTTCAAAAATTCTCCCTTTTTGGGAGTTGCAACAGGATTGCTGACAGTGTCTCAAAAACTTGTAGATAGCTTCTGTAGACATTAAAAAATTTTGTTTAAAAAATTCACCCATTTGGAAGTTTCAACAGGATCGATGTCCCAAAATGGTAAGGCAGAAATAAGTTTTGTATGAAAAGTCAAAAAAACATATTCCTTTTCGGGGGGGGGGGGGGGTTGCACGAAAATGTATCCTTTATGGGAGTTACAACCGGATTAGTGTCCCAAATTGGTGAAAAAGAAACAGGCCTTGTGATGCCTCTTCATGTGCTTACATAGAGCTGTAATTCCTAAATTCGGACTGTGGCCTAACACAACACTGCCTAATTATCTGGATCTGATAAGATAGAAAAGAATTTCCACACACCCGACCTTGCCTCTCTTCTGATGAAATACTTTTTTCTCAAGCCTGCAGATAAAGCAAACAAGCCTGCTGACATTATCATTATCAAACTAACAATCCTTAGCATCCCCACCCCTCCTTTTAGTATGACCATGTTATCTGATCATGGGCTCTTTGCTCCCCCTCAACATATTCACCATGATGCCCTACAATCTCACCACCATGCCTACCACCAACAGTCCCACTAGTGCTATGTTCAGCCACTGCTTTCACCTCCACCACCTGTGCAACACACTCCAAAGCTAACTATGACCCAACTCCTTCTTGTAGCTAATGCTATCCTTCTGCTTAGCAGTGGGGGGGAAGCAAAGACAGAAATTAGGGAACACATCATCTAGGACACATTTCCACCACACCATGTAATTGTTAATGATGAGGAGTCCACTGATAGCTGTCTATAGATGCAAAATTGAAAGTGTTATGATTTTTAGGAGGTGATGAGGAAAAAATCAAAGTGCAAAATCGGAAAAACCGCTGGTCCTTAAGGGGTTAAGATCTGTATAACACTGCTAGGGTCACCTAGGAATATATTCAAGTATTTTCAAAGTGATTATAAGGTTAAAGTTAATGTCAAAGTTACAGAGACATGGGGTAACCATGGTAACTAACACACTGTAGTAGCAGATTTTGTATGGTTTTATATACTAAAATAAAGATGCATAAAGTATCCCTGGTTGTTGGCAGATGCCTACAGTGTTAAAATGCACACAAAGGTATCGAAAGACATAATTGCTTTTACTAAGTATTTCAAAAATTCTCCCTTTTTGGGAGTTGCAACAGGATTGGTGACAGTGTCTCAAAGTAGTCAAAAACTTGTAGATAGCTTCTGTAGACATTAAAAAATTGAAAAAAATTATCAAAAATTTCCTTTTTTAGAGTCGTTTAAAAAATTCACCCATTTGGAAGTTTCAACAGGATCGGTGTCCCAAAATGGTAAGGCAGAAATAAGTTTTGTATGAAAAGTCGAAAAAACATATTCCTTTTTGGGGGGGGGGGGGGGGGGTTGCACGAAAATTTATCCTTTATGGGAGTTACAACCGGATTAGTGTCCCAAATTGGTGAAAAGGAAACAGGCCTTGTGATGCCTCTTCATGTGCTTACATAGAGCTGTAATTCCTAAATTCAGACTGTGGCCTAACACAACACTGCCTAGTTATCTGGATCTGATAAGATAGAAAAGAATTTCCACACACCCGACCTTGCCTCTCTTCTGATGAAATACTTTTTTCTCAAGCCTGCAGATAAAGCAAACAAGCCTGCTGACATTATCATTATCAAACTAACAATCCTTAGCATCCCCACCCCTCATTTTAGTATGACCATGTCATCTGATCATGGGCTCTTTGCTTCCCCTCAACATATTCACCATGATGCCCTACAATCTCACCACCATGCCTACCACCAACAGTCCCACTAGTGCTATGTTCAGCCACTGCTTTCACCTACACCACCTGTGCAACACACTCCAAAGCTAACTATGACCCAACTCCTTCTTGTAGTTAATGCTATCCTTCTGCTTAGCACTAGGGGGGAAGCAAAGACAGAAATTATGGAACACTTCATCTAGGACACATTTCCACCACACCATGTAATTGTTAATGATGAGGAGTCCACTGATAGCTGGCTCAATATCATATTGTCAGACTCTTCTTCCCTTTCCTAAGATGACCTCAAATGAGTCAACCAGTCCACAAGGGTCATACTATCCTCTGAAACCACATAACCCCTTGAAGCCAACTTTTGCTTGCTGATGATGTTGCTGCACTACTACCAACTGTGTGTGATAAAACCTCATAAAGGTACATCTACAACAACCTAATGCTATTATTAAAGTGTACCTGTCAGACTCCCCCCTCCCAAAAAAAAAACAGTTTTATGTTATATGTCAGTACCTCATCCTGATCATGTACATCTAATTTTTATGTGTCTATGACCTATATGTCTCTCAGAATTACCTATATTTACTTGCCATCATTGCTTTGTGAGGTTTGTGAAGAATCCAAGCAATGGCATTACAAGATCCAGGAATGTAAGTTAAAGCACCTAACTTCAAACACGGATACTTTGAGACAGCATGGAACACCAATGCCACATTTAATTTGCCTGGAATGCTTGCTGTTGGCTAATAGCCATAGGGTCAGGGTAAAGACAGGCAGAGTTGAGAATTAAGGCAATGGCAATACAAACTTCAGGAATGCGAGTGACAGCACAAATTCCAAACACAGGGCTATGAGAGAACCTGAATGGCCTAACATCTACGCTGTCTGATTGCTCTACAGCAAAAGAGCAACACCTTTGCAGTTCAGGGAATACCAGGGATGGCACTGTAGCACGATATGGTTCCTGCCAAATACCCTTATGCATTGGATTACTTAAATTGCATATACCCTATTTTTCGCCGTATAAGACGCACTTTTTCTTCCCCAAAACTGGGGGGGAAAAGTTGGTGCATCTTATACGGCATATACACATTAAAACCCTGTCCTATCATGGCGGTCCCTGTGGCCATCAACCACCGGGACCCGCGGCTAATACAGGACATCACGATCGCGGTGATGCCCTGTATTAACCCTTCAGACGCGGCGATCAAAGCTGACCACCGCGTCTGAAGCGAAAGTGACACTAACCCGACTGCTCAGTCGGGCTGTTCGGGACCGCCGCGGTGAAATCGCGGCGTCCCGAACAGCTTACAGGACACCGGGAGGGACCTTACCTGCCTCTTCGGTGTCCGATCGGTGAATGACTGCTCCGTGCCGGGATCCCCTGCATGGCAGGCGCTCTCCTTCATTGTCATCACACCATCGCGCATGCCATCCCGTCATCCAGTAGGAGCGGCGTGCACAGTGACGTGCGTAGCCACGTGCGTAGCCACGTGATGGCGTCGACGGAGAGCGAGGATACCGGGCAGCAGAGATGTTCCCGAGCGACTGGGACACCCTGGGGATGAGGCGACAGCGATGGAGGGTGACATCCAGGGCAGCGGTGACGAGGGGTGACGGGTCCGGAACGGCGGGGACACGTGAGTTTTACCTCCTATACCAGTGGTCTTCAACCTGCAGACCTCCAGATGTTGCAAAACTACAGCTCCTGGCATGCCATGCTGGGAGTTGTAATTTTTGCAACATCTGGAGGTCCGCAGGTTGAAGATCACTGTCCTATACTTTACATTGTATTTGGTTTAGAATCTTTTTTTTCTACATTTTCCTCCTTTAACCCCTTAAGGACCAAGTCCTGCTCCCGTGATATAACGCAGGGTTACACGGTAACCCCGCATCATATCACGGCGGGCCCGGCGTCATAGTGAAGCCGGGACCCGCCGCTAATAGTGCGCAGCGCCGATCGCGGCTAAAAGTGAAAGTAAAAGCTGTTGGTTAACTCAGTGGGCTGTTCGGGATAGCCGCGGCAAAATCGCGGCATCCCAAACAGCTTACAGGACAGCGGGAGGGCCCCTACCTGCCTCCTCGCTGTCCGATCGCCAAATGACTGCTCAGTGCCTGAGATCCAGGCATGAGCAGTCAAGCGGCAGAATCATCGATCACTGGTTTCCTATGAGAAATCAATGATAAAGATCAGTGTGTGCAGTGTTATAGGTCCCTATGGGAGCTATAACACTGCAAAAAAAAAGTGAAAAAAAAAAAGTGAATGAATATCATTTAACCCCTCCCCTATTAAAAGTTTGAATCACCCCCCTTTTCCCATAAAAAAAAAACACAGTGTAAATAAAAATAAAAATAAACATATATGGTATCGCCGCGTGTGGAAATGACCGAATTATAAAAAATATATCGTTAATTAAGCCGCTCGGTCAATGGCGTACGCGGAAAAAAATTCCAAAGTCCAAAATAGTGCATTTTTGGTCACTTTTATATCATTTGAAAATGAATAAAAAGCGATCAATAAGTCCTATCAATGCAAAAATGGTACCGTTAAAAACTTAAGATCACGGCGCAAAAATGAGACCTCATACCGCCTCATACACGGAAAAATAAAAAAGTTATAGGGGTCAGAAGATGACAATTTTAAACGTATTAATTTTCCTGCATGTAGTTATGATTTTTTCCAGAAGTACAACAAAATCAAACCTATATAAGTAGGATATCATTTTAATCGTATGGACCTACAGAATAAAGATAATGTGTCATTTTTACCGAAAAATGTACTACGGAGAAACGGAAGCCCCCGAAAGTTGCAAAACAGCGATTTTTTTTTTTCAATTTTGTCGCACAATGATTTTTTTTTCTGTTTCACCTTAGTTTTTTGGACAAAATGACTGATCTCATTACAAAGTAAAATTGGTGGCGCAAAAAATAAGCAATCATATGGATTTTTAGGTGCAAAATTGAAAGAGTTATGATTTTTTAAAGGCAAGGAGCAAAAAACGAAAATGCAAAAACGGAAAAAACCCCGATCCTTAAGGGGTTAAAATTGGGTGCGTCTTATATGCTGGAGCATTTTATATGGCGAAAAATGCGGTATATAAGGTGATAGTGCCATAGTTTTACTGATGCACACAATTTATGATAATTCATGTAGAAGTACAAATTCAATTTCAATATGTCCAAAGAGATAAAGATATCTAAATAGATAAAGATGTGACAGCTGATTGTATATTTGAGAATGAGAGAACTTTAATTTCTTCACATTATTGCCATATGTGCAACCAGCTTGAATGTTCACAATAAAAACTGGCCTGTTTAACGATTTATTTTAATACTATTTAAAGGACATCTGTCAACAGTATCATCTCCACTAACCTGTCATACAGGCTTGTAGTGCGTGTGATACTGATCAAAATTATACTTACGGCGCCCCGAACCATCCCGTCTTAATTCCTCATTTTTGGTATATGCAAATGAGGTCCTTGGGGCATGGGTGGAGCTACGACCTGAGCTCCGGGAATTTTGATGTCATCTTCATCGGACGGACGATATTCATAATCCCCCTCCCTGCTTGCGCGTCCGTGTTCCTGTACGGCGCATGTGCCCCTTCCTGGATACACCCGGAAGCAGCGTTCGGCTGAGATCGGCTCCTGGCAAAGATGACGTCAGAGTACCTGGAGCTCAGGTTGTAGCTCCGCGCATGCCCAAGGACCTCATTTGCACATACCAAAAATGAGGAATTACGGCAGAAAGGCGTGACGGTTCAGGATGCCGTAAGTATCATTTTGATCAGTATCACCCAAGCCTGTTAGTGTGGTAGATACTGATGACAGATTTCCTTTAATGCTACTTTCAACAATTTACCTAGATGTCTATGAGTTGCTAGAGCTGAGTTGTAGTGGCATATTAGTTTTTTGATGTCTTTACTGTTTGCTAATATCTCAACAAAGCAGGTAATATATGTTCAATATTATATGTTATGTTAGTAAATGACAATGTATTGCTTTTTAGACAACAAAGAAGTGTTGTTGTTGCCATCTATTATCTTCATAGTTCTGCCTTCTCCTAGTTATCTCCTCTTGTTTGAATAAATTCAAAGCACCACCATGTTCCAATCTTTACCTTTATATGCTAATTTATGTCTACGATCCATGGAACATCTACACATTGGGAGAGATTTATCAAAACCTGTATAGCGGAAGAGTGGTGCAGTTGCCCTGAGCAATCAATCAGATTGCTTATTTTATTTCCAGAGGCGTTTCTAAAAATAACATGAGAAATCTGATTGGTTGCAATGGATCCGGCAGCCGTATTGCATAATTGTGGTGTGAATGCAAAAACATCTGCAGCTGAAATTCTGCTGCGTGCACAGTGCAGCAGAATCCCTTTGTCAATAGGACTCTGCTGCAGTGGAATTTCCGAGCGGAATATTCCTCCGGAAACCCACTCAGAAATTCTGCCATGTGAAAATAGCCTTAGTGGCTATACTGAGTATGGTAGGTTGTTATTTTTTTTCTTGTTTTTTACTCTTTTTCAAAACAATTTTGAGATTTTCTCTTAAATGGGCCTCTATAGGTTTGAAAAAAATGCCATGTGTACGTGCATGTTGGCCTTTTTTTTCTGGCATTTTTTCTTTAATAAAAAATCCTTGAGAATCATGTAAGGCTGGGTTCACATTTGTCCGGCATAGGTGAACTCAGCCTAGATTTCGACACAACTGATGCCATAACTGATGACAACGTACATCAGTTGTCATCAGCTATATGGCATCCGGTGTTCATTGTTTCTGGAATTCCCCTGTCCGGTGCCCTCCAGCATTTCCAACCATCCGGCGTCAATATTGAGACGCTGGATGATTGGGAACTGTCCTATTCAAATGAAGGGGATCAGTTCTAGCATCAGTTTTCCTCCAGTGCATGTCGAAGGGAAACTATGCAGGACATCTGACATATGTGAACCCAGCCTTACTTGTAAGAAGAAAAATGCAAAGGATAATATGCCAAATAAATAAGATTTCTATTAATATACCCTATTTTGGGGAAAAAATGCCACAAAAACTGCAATATGAAAGGGGCAGTTGTGTGTGGCTTTTTCATGGGTGTTGTGTCTGTTAGTAGCCTATATATTTACACACAAAAAATTTATTGTACAAATTTCTGTGACCAATAAATATATTCCATATCTCTGAATAGGGTTATTTGTGAAGCATGTGAATGGATTTCTGCAAGATAGGAGAGTTTGCAGTGTAAATGGAACCTTAAGGGTACATTCACACGCACTGATTTTTTAACGTGTTTTCGGCTGCGTATTTGAAAGTGGGCGGGCTCTTCTCGGCTGTCCACAGCAGATTTTCCATGGCGGAATGTACACTGCGGAAAATCCACCGCAAGCCCCATTGAAGTCAGTAGGGACTGTGGCGGATTTTCCGCAGCGTAAAGTCTGCCGCAGAAAATCTGCTGCGGACAGCCGAGAAGAGCACGCCCACTTTCAAATACGCAGCGGACAACCCGCTAAAAAATCCACGCATGTGAACGTAGCCTTAGGGTACGTTCACACATACGCAAATTTGATGCACAGGATTTTCTGCTGCAGATTCCAATGTAAACTAAATGACTGAGCACAACTTCTAATCTGCAGTTACAAATCCCGCGCATCAAATCTGTGCAGGATCCTGTACGTGTGAACATAACCTAAAAGTGATGGTAAGGTTAGGTTTCAACTATTTTTTACCAGCATAAACGCCAGAATAAAATGCCACAGCTTTTTCCTGCGTTATGGCAGTTTTTCTGGTGTTTTTGTTGGTGAGTGAAAACAGCCAATTTTGTACGCACTGCCTTCAGGCTACCAACCTGTGGATGAGTTGGAGATCACCTGGGCCACGTAGTGTAAGGGTATGTTTACACTGAGGAACTGGAGAGGAATATACTCAAGTAATTCTGCTCGCTTATTCTGCTCCAAATCATCCAACAATTAAAGTTCTATTGATTTTAATAGACTTTTTGTGCTTGCAGAAGGCAAAATTCTGTTCCGTCTGAATATAGAACATGCTCATTCTTCATGCTTAACCCCTTAAGGACTCAGCCCATTTTGGCCTTAAATGGGCACTGTCATGAAAAATAATTTTTGATATGTTGTAGTACTTAAGTACTACAACATATCTCTTATATACTTTTATAAAAAAAAATGCTTTTAAAACATTTTAAAAGCAATTTGAAATTCGGCCACTAGGGGGCGCCCTTCTAGTGGCCAAATGCAGTGCGGAGTGACGTCACTGCAAAATTCCGACTGATTCCGGCAGGGCATCAGTCGAAATTTTGCGCAGGCGCAGTAACAGCCAGGGCTGCGCATCGGCTTCCCGCACTCGCCGACGGCCCTGCTGCAAGGTCCGGGCGGCGCGGGGGGTTGGCTGCTCCAGCAAGGTGCGGGGAGTGCTGCTCCAAGGTACGGAGGGGATGGGGGGAGCTGCTGCAAGGTGCGGGGGGGGGAGCTGCTGCAAGGTGCGAGGGGGATGGGGGGCGCTGCTGCAAGGTATGCGGGGGATGGGGGGCACTGCTGCAAGGTACGGGGGGGAGGGGGTTGTTTGGGTTTACTTACCGAGCGGCAGGAAGAGTCTCCCCCACACCCGTCCCTCCCGCATCGGCTCCTGGCTCACTCCTTCCCCCATGAAACTCCTGTCCTGGGTGCCTCCAGTTGTTTTACCACTACAACTCCCAGCATGCCCTGACAGCCAATAGATGTCAGGGCATGCTGGGAGTTGTAGTGGTGAAACAACTGGAGGCACCCTGTTAGGAGAACTAAGGGCGGAAGTGCCGGCCCCAGCAGGCATCAGTGACGTGGTGCTTGCTGGGGAAGTCTGCCTGGTAGTGAGCACACTACCAGGCAGACTAAATGCCATTTTAAAAATAGTAAAAAAAATAAATAAAGGCAGGGAGGGTGTTAGGGATAGAAGTGCAATAGGCAGGGACAGAAAAAAAAATCATGATGGTGGGAGCTACCCTTTAAGGACGTTTTCATTTTTTCCTCCTCGCCTTCCAAAAATCATAACTCTTATATTTTCATCCACAGACTAGTATGAGGGCTTGTTTTTTGTGCGACCAGTTTTCCTTTGTAATGACATAACTCATTATATCATAAAATGTATGGCGCAACCAAAAAACACTATTTTTGTGGGGAAACTAAAACGAAAAACGCAATTTTGCTAATTTTGGAAGGTTTCGTTTTCACGCCGTACAATTTATGGTAAAAATGATATGTGTTCTTTATTCTGAAGGTCAATACGATTAATATGATACCCATTATTAAATATTTTTCTATTATTGTTGCGCTTAAAAAATCACAAACTTTTTAACCAAATTAGTACGTTTATAATCCCTTTATTTTGATGACCTCTAACTTTTTTTTTTTCCGTATAAGCGGCGGTATGGGGGCTCATTTTTTGCGCCATGATCTGTACTTTTTTTTTTATACCACATATGCATATAAAAAACTTTTAATACATTTTTTATAAAATGTATTAAAAAAGTAGCAATTTTGGACTTTTTTTTTTTCGTTCACGCCATTCACTGTACGGGATCATTAACATTTTATTTTAATAGTTCGGACATTTACGCACGCGGCGATACCAAATATGTCTATAAAATAAATTTTTTACGCTTTTTGAGGGTAAAATAGGAAAAAACGGTCGTTTTATTTTTTTATTGGGGGAGGGGATTTTTCACTTTTTTTTTACTTTTACTTTTACATTTTTTTAAATTTTTTTTTACACTTGAATAGTCCCCATAGGGGACTATTCATAGCAATACCATGATTGCTAATACTGATCTGTTCTATGTATAGGACATAGAACAGATCAGTGTCATCGGCGATCTTCTGCTCTGGTCTGCTCGATCTCAGACCAGAGCAGGACACGCCGGGAGCCGGACAGAGGAAGGTGAGGGGACCTCCGTGCGGCGTTCTGAATGATCGGATCCCCGCAGCAGCGCTGCGGGCGATCCGATCATTCATTCAAATCGCGCACTGCCGCAGATGCCGGGATCTGTATTGATCCCGGCACCTGAGGGGTTAATGGCGGACGCCCGTGAGATCGCGGGCGTCGGCCATTGCCGGCGGGTCCCTGGCTGCGATCAGCAGGTGGGATCAGCCGCGCATGACACGGGCATTGCTCCGATGCCCGCGGTTATGCACAGGACGTAAATGTACGTCCTGGTGCGTTAAGTACCACCGCACCAGGACGTACATTTACGTCCTGCGTCCTTAAGGGGTGAATACACAAGTAAAATTCCATTGGGATGGGATATTTTTTTTCTACTGACAAAATAAGTTTTGCATGGAAATTGCACAGAATTTCCCTACAAATCCTGTGTGAATTCAACGCAAGGGAGAAAAATGGCAAAAAAATATATTTTCCTGACCAAAATTATTCCTCTTCAATTCCGCTCCAATTTCTTAGTGTGAACATAAGAATAAGGAGTTAAGAAGTGATGCATAGCATCACTACTTACCTCTGCCGGCTGTATAGTATACATAGGTACATAGGGGGAGATTTATCAAATCCTATGCAGAGGAAAAGTTGACCAGTTGCCCATAGCAACCAATCAGATCGATTTTTTTTCATTTTTAAAAAGACCTGTGAAAAATGAAATCTGATTGGTTGCCATGGGCAACTGGTCAACTTTTCTTTGCACAGGTTTTAATTAATCTTCCCCACAGTGCACACATGTATACTATACAGGAGTTGGGAATCCTTTCACTTTACTGATGGGACTCCCTGCTCCTATGGCCCCTATGGGGACTACACAGTATATTCAGCTATCTATAGATGGCTGTATATACTGTATATAGAAGCTTTTGTTCACATACATCATCCTGCTGCTCCAGCCTTGTCCATTTAACTCTGCCCCTAGTGATGGCATCATTGGGACAGAGCTACAGCCAGGAGCCAGGAGTGATGAGTGTGAGGATTCCCCGTCTTTTCATTCTCAGCAAGATACCAACCAAGCAGCAACAGCCTGACTTTACCAGGGTGGACGAGGACCATTGTTACTTGCCCTCCCCAGCCTAAATAATGCCGGCCTATTAATCCCAAGGCCCAGGAGTGCCATTTTTGACCCTCAAGGCCTGTTGGTACGGCCTCTTCCCGGTACCCCTGTGACGGTGTGAACTGGGGTAGTATTTGGGGGTTAGTGCTACCTGTTTTTGGGCCTAACGCTAAGCCCTGGCTTAGTAATTGATTCCGTATATACGACAGCTTCCATTACTAAGCCTGAAAATTAAATAAATAAAAAACACATATGAAAAATTATTTTATTACAAAAAACACTCCTCCACAAAGCCCTCGGTAGCCATTTTATTAAAAGAAGAAAGAAAAAAATGTTGCTCATCGACATAGTCCGCTGCATACACGCATCTGAAATGAGTAGAGAAAAACACGAAAAATGGGTTAGTACATTTTTAGCATAGCATAATGTCTTCTCAAACCGAACCTCCAATTGTTGCAAAAGTCCAACCTTCAGAATGCTAATAGTTGTAGTTTAGCAACAGTTGGAGTCTCCCTGTACAATGTGAACAGAGCCACACACTTACCACCCCTGGCTCCCCGCTGTAGCTCTGCCCCCAAATGACTTCATCATTAGGGGACAGAGCTACACAGAACTGGCCATAAAAACGCTGTATTCTCAGCATGCTGCGATTAGGCAAAACTGCCAGATCATAGCAAAACTCTGGGGTCAGGAAAAAAAAATGCCAAAAACGCACAGTGGGTTTTGCGTTTTGCATTTCCCTATTGACTCTCTTCTAACATCTGGCCGCAGCATTTTTCACACAAAAAAACGCAGTGGGGCAGATTGGGTGATTTTTTTTGGCCATTTTGTGTGGAAGCTTAAAGCCTAAAGGGGACCTTTCCAAATAGAAATTTGCATAGAGCAATGCACTGGTATGTTTTTGTATTAACACACTATACTGATGTTTTTAGTCAGTTAGAAATTCTGAAGCTCATAAAGCACTCCTAGATCAGCAAGGTGTCAAATTATAAATGTCTTAAAATGTTGAATTCTATAACAATCTTTATCCAGGATGTCTACAGATCCCTAGAAAATCCATTTCCAAATTTTCAACCATTGATACAATGTTTTTGCACCAATACATCATTGTTAAGACTGAAAATGACAGATCTGCTAATCTGGTACTGTGTGTATTTTTGGCTGCTGGGTTATTGTGACCTGGATTTATTAACCCCTTAACGACCATAGACGTAAATGTATGTCCTGATACGGAGGTACTTGGCCCACCAGGACGTACAGTTAAGTCCTGTACATGACCGCGAGCATTGGAGCGGTGCTGGCGTCATGTACTGCAGGTCCCAGCTGGTATCAGCAGCCGGAGGCCCGCTGGTAATGGCAGACATCAGCGATCACGCTGATGTCCGCCATTAACCCCTCAGATGGCGTAATCAATACAGATCACGGCATCTGCGGCAATGCGCAAGTTTAAATAAATGATCACCCGTGGCGCTGTCTGGGATCTGGTCATCTAAAATGGCGTCCGGAGGTCCCCTGACCTGCCTCCAGCCATCTCCTTGGGTCTTCTGCTCTGGTCTGAGATCGAGCAGACCAGAGCAGAAGATCGCCGATAATACTGATCAGTGCAAAGCCCTACCCATAGCACTGAACAGTATTAGCAATCAAGTGATTGCTATAGATAGTCCCCTATGGGGACATAAAAAATGTAAAACAAAAGTAAAAAAAATGTAAAATAAAAAGTTACAAAAATGTGAAAAATCTCCTCCCACAATAAAAATGGAAATTGTCCCTTTTTCCCATTGTACCCCCCAAAAAGCATGAACAAATGAATAAACATATTTGATGTCACCGAATGTGTAAGTGTCCGAACTATCAAAATAAAATGTTAATGGTCCAGTACAGTGAACGGCGTAAACGTAAACATTTTTTAAAATGTCCAAAGTTGCTGCTTTTTTGTCACATTTTATTCCCCCAAACAATTAATAAAAAGTGATATAAAAGTTTCATATATGCAAATGTGGTATCGATAAAAAGTACAGATCATGGCACAAAAAATGCCTCATAGCAGGTCTAGGCATAACACTATCCTCCTTTCACAGAGGGCTCTATATATAGAATTATATACCAACAAGAAAAAATAGAGCTACAGCAATCTTCAAAAAGGTCCATGAGGAAAGAGCAAAACAGTGACTGCAGGGGTCCGGTGACATACAGGCGTTCCACCACTATGGGTGAGTCCAATGCATGATCCAATGCAATCTTACCATGCTTAGAGCAGTGCGTGTACTATATACACACACATTGCAATTTGGTTTATGGGCAGCTTTTTGGTAAACGGACACCTTTCCTTTACATTATAAAATATAAGACAATAACCAGTTTAGTTTATTAACAATTTTTCATGTGCAATATTATGATAACAAGAGTTTGTATTTACTTATGCCTTGTATTTCACCGCAAGGTTTTTATTGGTGTGTCCTTGTAAGTTATCCCTCATATTTTTATCTTGTCTATGATGTGCAATAAAATTTGTCAATTTTTTGGAGGTTGCTGTAGCTCTATTTTTTCTTGTTGGTATATATATATATATATATATATATATATATATATATATATATATATAGTATAATTTTAATCGTATTGACCCATAGAATAAAGAAAACATGTCATTTTTACTGTAAAAATGTTCAGTGTGAAAACAAAACCTTCCAAAATGTGAAAAATTGTGGTTTTCATTTAAATTTCCTCCCTAAAAAAATATTTTTTGGGGATTTACTGTACATTTTATGGTAAAATGAGAGGTGTCATTACAAAGTACAATTGGTCACACAGAAAAACAAGCCCTTATATGGGTCGGTATATGGAAATGTAAAAGAGTTATGGATTTTAGAAAGCGAGGAGGAGAAAACGAAAACGCAAACATTTTATTGACCTGGTCCATAAGGTCAAAATGGGCTTGGTCCTTAAGGAGTTAAAGGGGTATTCCAGGAAAAAACTTTTTTAGATATATCAACTGGCTCCAGTAAGTTAAACAGATTTGTAAATTACTTCTATTAAAAAATCTTAATTCTTTCAGTACTTATGAGCTTCTGAAGTTAAGGTTATTCTTTTATGTCTAAATCCTCTCTGATGACACCTGTCTCGGGAAACGCCCAGTTTAGAAGAGGTTTGCTATGGGGATTTGCTTCTAAACTGGGCATTTCCCGAGACAGGTGTCATCAGAGAGGATTTAGACAGAAAAGAACAACCTTAACTTCAGAAGCTCATAAGTACTGAAATGATTAAGATTTTTTAATAGAAGTAATTTACAAATCTGTTTAACTTTCTGGAGCCAGTTGATATATATATAAAAGTTTTTTTCCTGGACAACCCCTTTAAAGTACAATACAGGAATATGGGTGCACTACTGTGGTAGATGTAAACAATGACATTGGCTATCCCTCAACACTGATGTTAAAATTAGACATTCGCCAGTGTATCCTTATATGAAGGACACACCAGAGCCCGCACACCAACGCCAAGGTTTCTCAAGATGGTGCGGGACCTACGCTAATCCTACCTGTGCTTGATACGCTAATCCTACCTTGCCCACTGGCCCCTGTTTTGCTTATCAAGCACAGGTAGTATTAGCGTAGGTCCCGCACCATCTTGAGAAACCTTGGCGTTGGTGTGTGGGCTCTGGTGTGTCCTTCATATAAGGATACACTGGCGAATGTCTCAATTTTAACATCAGTGTTGAGGGATAGCCAATGTCATTGTTTACATCTACCACAGTAGTGCACCTAAATTCCTGTATTGTATTCTAATTGTTACACATCCACACCGTTTATCTGGTGTAGGATTCTATTGTGGCACTTGTAGTCCGCTGCAGGCATCCTCCATTGTATGCATTTTTATGCTGGGGATCGCCCTTAGCAACGGACTACAAGGGCAGGATCTGCTCCCCCAGTATAAATGCACAACTGCATTTGGGGTTGAGCACCTCCAGCCATTTGAGACCACGTTTTTTGTTGTTTGCAACCCCTTTAAGGTATGCTGTATGAAAAACATTACTAATAATAAAATTTTGTTAAACTGTATGTCCTCCTTTGAACATAGTTTTAAAGCTCATATATATATATATATATATATATATAGATAAAATGTTATTTAAAAAAAAAAAAGTTAAATAACTCAAATACATGATTTCTCTTAAAAGTCTTTTTTTTTTTTTACATGGGGTAACCAACCAAAGCTTGTGCTTACTGGAATTGTGTAGTCCTAAAAATCTTTGATGTTATTGAACAGGAAGGGGTGGGGGTTGGGGGGAGTTCACTGTCAATAATTGAGATGTCTAAGAGTCCTTTCAACAAGCACTGATCGACTTGTACATAGTCAATCGATGCTAGTATCCAGAAGCTTTCTGTCTCTGTAAAGGGACCATTATACTGATCCTGTGTTACAATCTGTATTATAGACCAGAGCTGCATTTACAGAGCAATGAACGTGTTTCTAACATCATGTTCTTGGACATATTCTTAAGAAGAAGATTCCTAAATCCTAGATTTCCTGAAAAATGCCATAAAATGACATGCTGCAATTTTAGAAAACTGCCAAATAACGCCGAAGAAGAATGAAAAATACCAAAGCAGTAAACATCAGTGGGATTGGGATTTCATAACTTTTTATTGACTTCTAGCTAACACTAGTGTTGCTCGCGAATATTCGCAATTCAAATTTTATTTGCGAATATCGCATATTCGCGAATTCGCGAATATAGCACTATATATTCACAATTACGAATATTCGTTTTTTTTTTTTCACAATACACATCACAGTAATCATCCCTCTCTGCTTCCAGCTTGAGTGGTGTAAAGAAGGCTCTAATATTACTGTGTGAGACTGGCGTGCGAATTTTCGCATATTTTGAATTGTCGCATATGCTAATTTTTGTATATGCAAATTTCTGCATATGCAAATTTTCGCATATTCGAATTTCACATATGCTAAGTTTTGTATATGCGAATTTTCGCATATTAGAATTTTCGCATATGTGAAAATATACTGTGAATATTACGAATATGCGAATATTGCGAATATATGACGAATATTCGGCCATATATTCACGAAATATCGCAAATTCGAATATGGCATATGCCGCTCAACACTAAATAACACATGGACATGGTGTTTTTTGCATCGATTTTTTTGCTTTATTGGTTCATTTTTGCCTAAAAAGTGAAAACTTAGCCCCAAAAGGGGTTTTCCATGGACAAATTTTGTTTAGAAAAGGCCCCAGGTGCTGTCAAAATTTTAAATAACCCATACATATCTACTTCAATAAGCCACTGCTTCCATTTAGAATGTTAGTTGCAGGAGATCGAGGCAGGTAAGTATGGGATATTTTTTATTTTGGCAGCACCCAAATATAGAAAGAGCCCAGCATACCCTGTATGTTGCCTTATTGTTCCCTGTGCATAGCTCAATCATGCAATTACATATCGAAATACTGAGTTGCAGAATTTGGGAGCCACAATTGGATATGATTGGAGAAGAAGAAAATACAACTTAGAATCAGTACATATTATGTAAAAAAAAAAATCATAAAAAAAAACTATATAAAATTATTGCCTAAAAAAGTGCAAAAAGGCTGATCAAAAGCTGATTTTTCGGTAAAAGATTTAGTATGCGCATGTTTACAGCTGTTTTTACTAAGATGCATTTTACAGAGTGCATCTTTGGGTTTACTCACGTCCAAAACTTTAAAGCATTTAGTGCTAAAAAAAAAGTTTCAATCTAAAATAACCCCTGAAATAATATGTAGCAGGCCAGTAAATGCTTTGCTAATGCTTTGAGACCCATGCTTTGCTTCTTTCATAATATGGGTTATTGTTGGAAAAAGAAATGCCCTTTGGTAAATGATGTGTTTAAAGAGCAGGTCTGATTCTTTAGTAAGTCATTCACAGTGGGCAAGATTTTATAGGCTGAAAAGGCATATGTGAAAAATAGACATCTTTGATATTAGGCGAGAAGAAAAATATTCAAAGGTCATCATAACATTATTTAAAGTGATCAATTCACCCAGTTCAAGGAGAAATGGAAAATCATTCAGTTAAAAGGTAACATTGTTATACATTAGTAGCCCCATATTAATATGTGCAGCATTCTATACATATATATTGTTTTGAGTCTTTTTCTTTTTTCCAGAAATACAAAAACATGAAAAAGTCACTATAAAATGTCATGACCAATATGAACAATATTTATCTTGTCACTCAGGTTATCAAATATATGGTATGCCTGAAAGCACTCCGATGTGTTTAAGTCTGCAAATATTTACTTCAAGACAGATGCAGAAATATTGTTATCCCGTCTTTAGAAAGGTCAACATTTATTATATAAGATAAAAAAAAATATATATATATATACAGGTATATATATATATATATATATATATATATATATATATATATATAGTCTTAAGCTGCGTTATTTTGACATTTATATCGCAATAAACTACAATTATTTAGTAATATTTATGTTCAACCATTTTTAGTGGCCTTTCATGTTATAGCTATGAGCAGGGCATTGGGTTATTGTTTGCCCTTCGGATGGGGAATTTAGCATGTTCTTTTTCTAGAACTTGTGGATACCACTTGAGTATACAGTACTGAATAAACTAAGCATCTAACAGAATAAACATTAATAGTACATGGATATTGTAAGGCTAATTTCACACTTACGAAGCTCCGGTAAGTGCAGCTAGCGCCGAATCAGTCAGTGCTAGGACCGCAAAGACATTGCCTTCTCCATAGACGGCAATGTATGCGGAGCGGATTACACCTGAAGAATGAACAAGTTCATTCTTTTGGCGATGGAATTTCAGAAACTTAACATCCGCCACTGAAAATCTGTGCACTGTGAAATGAAATGCCAGCAATGAGATTATGCTGCACGGGAATTTCCAAACGAAATTTCTAATGGAAATTCTGGTCGACAATTCTGTAGTGTAAACCTAGCCTAACAGAACCACTGAATCCTTGCTGACCCTGCCACTAGATTATTTAATCCAGCATTAAATCAAATCTATAAATTATAGCATGTCTAAAAAATAGTCATGCACATATCAAATAATAGCGCCAAAATGCAAAATAATAATAAAAAGCCCTGTATACCATGATTACATATGTCTTCTACAAAGATCAATATGCCTGGTAATATCATCATACAGTGTTCTTATAGAGTCACATACTAAAATGACACTCTGCAAAGTATAGTCACACTGTTACCTTATATATACAGGGTGGGCCATTTATATGGATACACCTTAATAAAATGGGAATGGTTGGTGATATTAACTTCCTGTTTGTGGCACATTAGTATATGTGAGGGGGGAAACTTTTCAAGATGGGTGGTGACCATGGCGGCCATTCTGAAGTCGGTCATTTTGAATCTAACTTTTGTTTTTTCAGTAGGAAGAGGGTCATGTGACACATCAAACTTATTAGGAATTTCACAAGAAAAACAATGATGTCCTTGGTTTTAATGTAACTTTATTCTTTCATGAGTTATTTACAAGTTTCTGACCACTTATAAAATGTGTTCAATGTGCTGCCCATTGTGTTGGATTGTTAATGCAACCCTCTTCTCCCACTCTTCACACACTGATAGCAACACCGCAGGAGAAATGCTAGCACAGGCTTCCAGTATCCATAGTTTCAGGTGCTGCAGAATGGGCATAACAAAAATTGGAACAGGACCCTCAGTTTACGCAGAAGATTTTGTTCAGTGATGAGGCAAACTTTTATGTGAATGGTGAAGTTAACAAACAAAACCACCGCTATTGGTCTGACACTAACCCACATTGGATAGATCCCTCCAAGACTGTTGGAACACAAAAATTGATGGTATGGTGTGGTATATGGCGTACAAAGATAGTGGGGCCATTCTTCATCAATGGAAACCTCAAGTCCCCTGGATATGCGAAATTGCTACATGATGATGTGTTTCCCTCTTTATGCACTGAAGCTGGCACGTTCCCAGAGTTTTTCCAGCAAGATGGTGCACCACCACATTATGGGTGTCAGGTCCGAGCATTCCTAGATGAACAGTTTCCTGGAAAGTGGATTGGTCGTCGTGGGCCAGTTGAATGGCCCCCAAGGTCTCCCGATCTGACCCCTTAGACTTTTATCTTTGGGGTCATCTGAAGGCAATTGTCTAGGCTGTGAAGATACGAGATGTTCAGCACCTGAAACTACGGATACTGGAAGCCTGTGCTAGCATTTCTCCTGCGGTGTTGCTATCAGTGTGTGAAGAGTGGGAGAAGAGGGTTGCATTGACAATCCAACACAATGGGCAGCACATTGAACACATTTTATATGTGGTCAGAAACTTGTAAATAACTCATGAAAGAATAATGTTACGTTAAAACCAAGGACATCATTGTTTTTCTTGTGAAATTCCCAATACGTTTAATGTGTCACATGACCCTCTTCCTATTGAAAAAACAAAAGTTGGATTTAAAATGGCCGACTTCAAAATGGCCGCCATGGTCACCACCCATCTTGAAAATTTCCTCCCTCACATATACTAATGTGCCATAAACAAGACGATAATATCACCAACCATTCCCATTTTATTAAGGTGTATCCATATAAATGGCCCACCCTGTGCAACACTGAACAGTTATTTCCAGTGACTCACAGATAATGTCTTCTCTGGTAAAATGAATTTACGTTCCCAGATCTTTTCATTTGGCCCAGACATGACAACTTTTTTCACCTATGAGTCATTTCTGTAGTTTGTTGCCCAAGTTAGTGTACTACTAGTGTATATAATGCTATATATTCGTAATGACAAATACTCGTTGTTTTTTTTCACATGCTAATTTTTATGCAAATTTTCCATGCAAATTTTATCATGGAAAAAAAAGTGAATGAAAGTAGCGTATATGCGAATTTTGCGAACATAGGACGAATAATCATCAAAATATTTGCGAAATATTGCGAATTCGAATATGGCCCCTGCTGCTCATCACTATGTACTACATGATAAAAAAAAAAAAATACCAACACACATAGATACACACACAGACTTTTTCAGTATTGGTGCCAACTTAGTGCCCTCAACACAATAATTGTAGTACCCCCCCCCCACATTATGTATCATTCCCCCTATTAGTATTTCTCTTTCAATTATGAGTAGTAATGAATTAGTGCGCCCAACTCGTATACAATATTATCCTTGCTCCCACAATGTACAGACTTGCTTTGGCTCTTCAGGATCAAATCACTACATTGTGCTGACAGGCACAGGGATCCTTTCCTAGCATTTCATAAAGTATGGGAATAATACATTATTAAAGGGATAGAGCTTTCTAGACACCCCTGACCTCAGTCATTGCAAGTATGCTCTAGCCCTTCTGAGCTTGAGCAGTGAGGTCTGTTTGATTCTTTCTGAAGGTGTTTGTTTTGGCTTCTTCTGTTACCTACCCAGCTTGTAAATTGACCATATTTTCCCGCTTAGTGCCGATCCTGACCTTTTTTGGTGTCCCAGTACAGGATGTCATCCTGTGGGCTAAAGTTTGCCACAGGCATCCCTGCTGCCAATGGCGCTGGACCCACTTCTCCATTTTCTATTTTGTTACATTGCACTGTGTTATATTCTGATAAATTATGTACTGTCTTTTTAAGGGAATGCTGTAGAGTGACCAAGGTTACACTGATGCCCCAATGGGAGCCCCCAACATTGTCCATATGTAGTGTAGGGGAGGAGAAGCAGTTCAGTCTGGGTCTAGCCTCAGTCTGGACTTAGTCTCAGTCTAGTTCCAGTTAGTCCTAGCTGAGGTACAATCAGAGTACAATGTGGAAAAGTATGTGAAGAAGTCGGAGTTGGCCTAAGGAGAAGAAAACTCAAAAATCTGCAGGTGGAAGCCTGGCGGTAAGCACAAAGCTCTAGAGGAAAAATAGTCTTCAGTCAGTCAGTACAAAGTCTCTAAATTCAGCATGGGCTGTCATTTATCTCAAATCTGCATTTATCTCAAGTCCCTGCAATGTGACAGGTAGAGATGAGCTAACTTTAGAAAAATTCAATTCGTCCGATTCGCTGAATTTAAAAAAAAAAATGTGGTTCGATCCAAATTTATTTGCGGCAAATCTATTTGCTGTGTTCTAACACACATATGGAGTGTGCTGGGGTAGTGAAATAATATTGTTATTCAGTATGACATGCAGATTACAGGCATCGCTTTTAGAATCACGGCCGCAGAGCGGCACAATGACAGAGCCTGGAGGTGGCATCAGTATGAGAAGACCAAATAGTGGCTGAATGACACAGCGTGGAGGTGTTGGCAGCATGAGGAGACCATAAAGTGGCTGAATGACACAGCGCGGAGGTGTTGGCAGCATGAGGAGACCATCTAGGGTCTGAATGGCACAGCCTGGAGCTGGTGGCAGCATGAGTAGACAATAGGGCTTCACAATCCCTAAGATTAAAAGATGAATTTTGAAATTTTATTTGAAGATTTATGGTAGCTAGTGCTACCATAAATTTTTTCTAGGTCCAGGCCCAGGCCCAGTAACATCAGTAAACCATATATTGGCTGAATGACACAGCCTGGAGGTGGCTGAAGCATGAGGAGACCATACAGTGTCTTAAAGGGGTAGTCCAGTGGTGAAAAACTTATCCCCTATCCTAAGGATAGGGGATAAGTTTGAGATCGCGGGGGGTCCGACCGCTGGGGCCCCCTGCGATCTCTCTGTACAGGGCCCCGGCTCTCCGGCCAGATAACGGGTGTCGACCCCCGCACGAAGCGGCGGCCGACACACCCCCTCAATACATCTCAATGGCAGAGCCGGAGATTGCCAAAGGCAGCGCTTCGGCTCTGCCATAGAGTTGTATTGAGGGGGCGTGTCGGCCGCCACTTCGTGCGGAGGTCAACACGCCCCCTTCCTGCGGGCTCTTGGGGCTCCGTACAGGAGATCGCAGGGGGCCCCAGCGGTCGGACCCCCCGCGATCTGCAACTTATCCCCTATCCTTAAGATAGGGGATAAGTTGTTTACCACTGAGTCACCACTGGACTACTCCTTTAATGGCACAGCATGGTGTTGGCAGCAGCATGAGTAGACAACTGAAGATTTTTGGTAGCTAGTGCTACCATAAAAAATGTTTAGTCTAGACCCAAGCCCAGCAGCATCAGTAAACCACATATTGGCTGGAGTTGGCAGAAACAAGAGGAGACCATTGAAGTTTATGATTTTGAAATTTAAATTAAAGATTTTGAAATTTAAATTAAGGATTTTGAAACTGAACTTTTAACTCCCAAGTTTTAGTGTCCTAGGCCCCATCGTGTGGGTACAAAGGACCAAATCTAACAAGGAGTCACATGTCACATGGCAGCACAATGACAGAGCCTGGAGGTGACATCAGTAGGAGGAGACCATATAGTAGCTGAATGGCACAGCCTGGAGTTGGCTGAAGAATGAGAAGAGACCATATAATGGCTGAATGAGACAGCCTGAGACCATATAGTGGCTGAATGACTGCCTGGAGTTTGTGGCCGCATGGGGAGTCCATATAGTGTCTGAGACAATAGGGCCTCACAATCTCTAAGAATAAAAGATGAATTTTCCATTGCAGATGTATTGTACCAAGTACTACCATAAACATATATAGGTAATGTCCTAGGCCCAGCAGCATCACTAAACCAAGTAGTTGCCCAATGACACAGACTGGCTGAAGCATCTCATGAAGAGACCATATAGTGGCTGAATGACACACCCTGATGTTGGCTGAAGCATGAGAAGAGACCATATAGTGGCTGAATTAAACAGCCTGGAGGTGGCAGCAGCATCAGGAGTCCTGAAAATGACCTGGTGACAGAGTGGTGCAGTGGTTGGCAATACCAGTACCCGGTGACGAAGGTGAGTGAAAAAAGATATGATGCGTAGGAATGTTTGTAACTGGTGAGCAGCGTCTTAAATCTGTTTGGCACAATCCATATTTGTGAAGTGTCGGTGTTTCACCATGGTCAGTCTACTCTCATGCATCAGGCATTGGTGGTTGAAAATCCTGGCTGATCCATGCCTGATTCATCTTCACAAAGGTCAGTCTCTCCACATTTTTTGTGGACAAACAAGTTCTCCTTGGGGTGACTATGCCCCCCCTCCCCCCCCCCGCACTAAACACCCGCTCTGATGGCACATTACTGGCCAGGCAGGACAGCTTTTCCAGGGAAAACTCTGCTAGTTGAAGCCACAAATCAAGTTTGGCTGCCCAGAAGTCCTGCAGATCTTCAAGGTGTCTTGGCACGGGCATGTCAAGGTATGCCACCACCTGCTGGTTCCGGTCCTGCTCCAGGTCTACCTGCTGCTGATGAGTTGCTTCACTATGCGGGTTAAGAAAGCTACTCATCAGCGACTGTAGACTCAGGCCATGGCAGTGGAAGGTGAGCGCAGGGGGCCCCCCGATTGAGACCTGTGAGAGGATGGACGATGGTGCCGATAGGCATTGGCCAACTGACTACATAGGATGCCTCTGTAGTAGGTCATTTTGTCCTCCCTCTCAGAGGGTGCAAAAAAGGCCCCTATTTTGTGGCAGTAGCGAGGCTCCAATAAGGGGAAGATCCAGAAGTAATCCTGCTGCCGAATGGTGACAATTCGGCTGTCACTACACAAGCAAGTGAGCATGCATCGTGCCATTTGTGCAAGTGACTTGGAGGGACTCCCTGTCTTTATCTCGACTGCATACTGCCACGGTGTGTCTGGGTCCTCTGTCTCACCTTCCTCATAACCTTCTTGCTCCTCTGGCTGCCCCTGCTCCTCCTCTACTGTCAGATGACTAGAAACACCGCCCATTTGGTGAAACCTAAACTGTGCTCCACTGTGCACCTCCCCCTCCTCCTCCTCATGTGGCCGTGAGATGTAGGTGCCATGTCTCCAGTGCCCTGATCAGCCATCTTTTCATACACGTGTTGTAAGAAATGAAGCAGTGGAAGGACGTTGTTCATCCCGTAATCCTGGCAACTTACTAATAATGTGGCTTTCTCAAAGGGCCTGACAAACGGCAGGTGTCACGTATGAGATGCCACTGGTTCACATTGAAGTCACACAGGGGAGTACCCCTATCCGCTTGGATCATCAAGAAATCGGTGATAGCTTTTCTCTGTTCGTACAGTCGGTCCAACATATGGAGGGTGGAATTCCAACGTGTGGCAACGTCACAAATCAGACTATGTTGGGGGATACCGTTCTGACACTGCAGCTTAAGGAGGGTGTGTTTTGCGGTGTACGAGTGGCTGAGGTGCATGCAAAGTTTCCTTCCCATTGTTAGGATGTCTTGCAAATGGGGGGAACATTTCAGGAACTGCTTCACTACCAAATGTAACATGTGTGCCATGCAGACAGAAGGAGGGTATGATACACAGCTCCCTTCGGCTGAGGTGGTGGAGCTTTGGCTAGCTGAAAGAAGGAGTAGCGTGCCACTGGGTGATGCAGCAGGCTGGACCACCATATCAGAGCCACAGTTCTCCAAGGCCGCTTTATGATGGCAAAGCATATGTTGACACAGGACCCTTGTGCCAACATTGGGACCCTGGCCATACTTCACATTCTGCCAACATATCTTGCATGTGGCTATGTTAACCTCCTCCGAATGCTTGATGAAAAACTGTCACACTGCCGAGTAGCTGATTTTCCCACCAACATTCCGCACTAATTGACTGCTACTGCCACCGTCTCCAGGAACCCCTGTTCCACTACCTCAAGGGAAGGTAGGCTGTCGCGAAGCAGGTGGTCTCCCCAGGAACGTTTGGCTCCAGAATTTTCACTTCTGTCAACATGCTGACTGCTAACCATATTACCACCTTGCTGGCTCAGTTGCTGCCTCACAGGCAACCTGCAACTCTCTTCTGATGATAATGAAGCCTCTTCTGCACCCGGCTCCCAATTAATTATGATCGGCTTCATCCACATCAACAAATGTCTGCATGTCACTGATGTCCTGCTCAGGTTCCTCAACAGTGTCTGCTTCAGAACCCTGAACCGTGGCAACACCACCTCCCACGTCACTCTCCTCATCACTACTTGCCTACCTAGCAGAGGGAGCAGCGGATGTCTCCTCCACTTCTTGGCTGAGCAGTAGCTGCTGACTGTCCTCTATTTGATCGTCCTTAGTGTAAAGTGGAGCTGAAACCACAGCATAAGGTACTTCTGTAGGGGAGGAAATAGCATAGGATAGAGGCAATGGGAGAACAGGGACTGCTCCCGGGCCATGCCAACTGAGGGTTGTGTCTGAAGAACCCAACGTCTGTTGACTGGGGGTGTCAGATGTCACATGTGAGGAAGTAGATGACCGTGTTAACCAATCGATGACGGCAGATCTGTTGCTGATGGAGACACGACCGCTAACTGATAACGGGAGCTCAGGCCTCCCACTGCGACTCTTGCTGCCACTCATCCCTAGTCTGATACGACCTCTGCCTGAAGAATTTAGGCCTCTGCCACTCCTCTGTGCATGTCCTGGCACTTCTCTGCCTGTCAAGCTTAGTGCGTATATGAGGGGAGTACAACATGCTTCACTACTCTTAAAACAGTATTTGTCTAGAACAGCACCAGGTGTGCACTTTTGGCTGGCCTTTCACAGTATCTAGGCCCTTGACAGATTAACAAGTACAAAATAGTACACTACTTAGATGTAGGTATGTGGTATGCACTGATGAGGGCAGAAAATGCTATAAAGTACACTTTAAAAAGTATCTGAGTACAACACCAGCCGGTGAGTACTTTTGCCTGTCCTTTCACATTATATAGGCCCTTGACAGATTAACAGGTACAAATTTGTACACTACTTAAATTTACTTATGTGGTATGCACTTATGAGGGCGGAAAAATGATCTACAGTACACTTAAAAAAGTATCTGAGTACAACACCAGCCGGTGAGTACTTTTGCCTGGACTTTCACAGTATATAGGCCCTTGACAGATTAAATGTACAAAATAATACACTACATAGATGTAGGTATGTGGTATGCACTGATGAGGGCAGAAAAATACTCTACAGTACACTTAAAAAAGTATCTGAGTGTAACACCAGCCGTTGAGTACTTTTGCCTGTCCTTTCACAGTATGTAGGCCCTTGACAGATTAACAGCAGTGATGTTGTGAACATAAAATTTTTGGTTCGCGAACCGCAAACGCGAACTTCCGCAAAAGTTTGCGAACCGCCATTGACTTCAATGGGCAGGTGAATTTTAAAACCCACAGGGGCTCTTTCTGGCCACAATAGTGATTTAAAAGTTGTTTCAAGGGGACTAACACCTGGACTGTGGCGTGCCGGAGTGAGATCCATGGCAAAACTCCCATGGAAAATTACATAGTTGATGCAGAGTCTGGTTTTAATCCATAAAGGACATAAATCACCTAACATTCCTAAACGGTTTGGAATAACATGCTTTAGCCCCCTTTAGGCAGCACATAGAACCCCCCTTTAGGCATCACATAGTTAGATCCCCCCTTTAGACAGCACATAGATTCCCCCATATTAGGCAGCACATAGTTAGAGCCTCCCTTTAGGCAGCACATAGAGCCCCCCTTTAGGCAGCACATAGATTCCCCCATATTAGGCAGCACATAGTTAGATCCCCCCTTTAGGCATCACATAGTTAGATCCCCCCTTTAGGCAGCACATAGATTCCCCCATGTTAGGCAGCACATAGTTAGAGCCCCCCTTTAGGCAGCACATAGAGCCCCCCTTTAGGCAGCACATAGATTCCCCCATATTAGGCAGCACATAGTTAGAGCCTCCCTTTAGGCAGCACATATTTAGATCCCCCTTTAGGCAGCACATAGATTCCCCAATATTAGGCAGCACATAGATTCCCCCATATTAGGCAGCACATAGTTAGAGCCCCCCTTTAGGCAGCACATAGTTAGAGCCCCCCTTTAGGCAGCACATAGTGGGATTTGCAAGTCACCATGCTACCCTTACCATACATCTAATATGCACGGTTGCTAAAATGGACAGAGATGGCAGCAGAGAGTACGAGAAAATTTAGGCATGTACACATGGCTCAAATATTCGGTATTGTTGCAGCCGCAGCTGTAGCAGCGCCCAGAAAAATTGCGGCAGCATAAAAAGTGCAGCACCAGAGGCCAGAAAAATTTGTCATGTACACATGGCTGAAAAATAAGAACAAGCGCATATCCAAGAGTCCAGAAGACTCTATAATGCAGGACAAAGAAATTATTTTCTAAATAAAATTTTTCATCAAATAAAGAAACAGAGTTCATCCCTCTCTGTATTTTATTTTTGAAAATTAAAAAATCACACGCAACAAGCGTTCCTTGGTGTAATGGTTAGTACTCTGGAAAATTCAAGTTTAAATTATCAGAAAGTCCAGAAGACTCTATGATGCAGGATGGTGAAAATCACAGAGAAATCCTTTTGCAAATAAAATTTTTCATCAAATCAAGATGAAAGCAGCTGCAAGAAAAATTGCAGCAGCAGAAAAAGTGCAGCACCAGAGGCCAGAAAAATTTGGCATGTACACATGGCTGAAATATAAGAACAAGCGCATATCCAAAAGTCTAGAAGACTCTATGATGCAGGACAGTGAAAATCACAGAGAAATCCTTTTCAAAATAAAATTTTTCATCAAATCAAGATGAAAGCAGCGGCCAGAAAAATTGCAGCAGCAGAAAAAGTGCAGCACCAGAGGCCAGAAAAATTAGGCATGTACACATGGCTGAAATATAAGAACAAGGGCATATCCAAAAGTCCAGAAGACTCTTTGATTGAGGACGGTGAAAATCACAGAGAAATCCTTTTCCAAATAAATTTTTTCATCAAATCAAGATGAAAGCAGCGGCCTGAAAAATTGCAGCAGCAGAAAAAGTGCAGTACCAGAGGCCAGAAAAATTAGGCATGTACACAGGGCTGAAATATAAGAACAAGCGCATATCCAAGAGTCCAGAAGACTCTATAATGCAGGTCGGAGAAACAGACAAAGAAATTATTTTCTAAATAAAATTTTTCATCAAATAAAGAAACAGAGTTCTTCCCTCTCTTTATTTTACTTTTGAAAATTTAAGTTAAAAAATCACACGCAACAAGCGATCCTTTGTGTAATGGTTAGTACTCTTGAAAATTCAAGTTTAAATTATCATAAAGTCCAGATGACTCTATAATGCAGGATGGTGAAAAACACAAAGAAATCCTTTTCAAAAGTGCGCCATGGCCGTGTAGGAACACCTGAAATGGCCACACACCTTCCTGGACTGCTTCAGGACATCCTGTAAGCCTGGGTACTTGAGCACAAAGCGTTGTACAATCAGATTACACACATGTGCCATGCACGGCACGTGTCAACTTGGCCAACCTCAATGCCGCCAACAAATTTGTTCCGTTGTCACAAACCACCTTGCCGATCTCCAGTTGATGCGGAGTCAGCCACTGGTCCACCAGTGCGTTCAGGGCCGACAGGAGCGCTGGTGCGGTGTGACTCTCCGCTTTGAGGCAAGTCAACCCCAAGATGGCGTGACACTGCCGTATCCGGGATGTGGAATAGCACCTGTGGAGCTGGGGGGTGCCGGTGATGTGGAGCAAGACGCAGCAGTGGAAGAGGACTCGGTCGAGGAGGTTATGGAAGAGGATGGAGTAGAAGAGGATAGAGCCACGCATTCCATGCTTGGCAGCCGTCACCAGGTTCACTCAATGCGCAGTGTAGGTGATATACCTGCCCTGACCATGCTTTGCAGACCAGGTATCAGTGGTCAGATGGACCCTTGCCCCTACACTGTGTGCCAGACATGCCATAATTTCCTTTTGCACAATGGAGTAAAGGTTGGGGATTGCCTTTTGTGCAAAAAAATTTCGGCCGGGTACCTTCCACTGCGGTGTCCCAATGGCTACACATTTTTTAAAGGCCTCAGACTCCACCAGTTTGTATGGTAAAAGCTGGCGGGCTAGCAGTTCCGACAAGCCAGCTGTCAGACACCGGGCTAGGGGGTGACTTTAAGACATTGTCTTCTTGCGCTTAAACATCTCCTTGACAGACACCTGACTGTGGGCAGACGAGCAGGAACTGCAAGAAGAGCAGCAGTGGTTGACCTGGCTGAAGATGCTGGACCAGGAGGAGAATGGCGGCTTTGACTTTGTGTGCTGCTTGTACTGACGTGTTGATCCCATTGGCGTTTGTGATGTGACATCATGTGCCTTCGCAAAGCAGTTGTGCCTAGGTGGGTGTTGGACTTCCCACGACTCAGTTTCTTCTGGCACAGGTTGCAAATGGCCTCGCTGTTGTCAGAGGCAGACACACAAAAAAATGCCACACTGCTGAGCTCTGCGATGATGGCATTCTGGTGGTGCCAACAGCATGCGTTGATTGGCATCCCATCTGGCTGACCCCAGGTACCGATGCATGCTGTCTGACTGTGTCACTAGCTCCTTGTGATGACCTCCCCCTGCTTCCAACTCGTCTCCTCCTCCTCTCTGTCTCCCATCTGAACTTTCCCCCTCTTCTTCTCTTCTAGCGGGCACCCACGTGGCATCCACGGACACATCGTCATCATCAACAAATTCACCGCTGTCTGACACCTCAAGAAAGGAAGCAGCAGCGGGTACAACATCATCATCGCACCGTACGTCCATGTGTGTAATGCTACCTGACTAAGACATATCCCTGTTAACTACATCCTCTGGCAATAATGGTTGCCCATCACTCATGTCTTCAAACTGATGTGTAAATAACTCCTCTGACGGATCAAGTAAAGCTGCTGTGGTGCTAGTGTTGGTGGTGGCGCCAGGCGGGCAAGTGGTAGTATGAGAGGTCCCCGAAGCTAAGCTAGAGGAGGAGAAGGATGGTGCGTCAAGGTTCCGAGCGGAAGCTGTAGTAGATTGGGTGTCTTGTGATAGCCAGTCAACTAAGTCCTCAGAACTTTGGGGGTTCAGGGTACGTGGCCTCTGAACACTGGCCATTCTAGGGCCAAAGGGAATCCCAGCACCACGACGGCCCCTGCGGGGTAACTGTCCTCTGCCTGTCATTTTTTTGGTTAAATTTGCACAAGTGTCACACCAAATGTGATTTGCACTAGGGTGACACAATTTGCCCAGCAGGCAAAAAAACTGGTAACTTTGACGTGAACTGACAGTGACCACTGGTTTTATTTAACAGCCAAAAAAGGTATTTTTTTTTATAAATTTGCACAACTGTCACACCTAATGTGATTTGCACTAGGATGACACAATTTGCCCTGCAGGCAAAAAAAACTGGCAACTGTGACGTGAACTGAGAGTGACGACTGGTTTTATTTAACAGACAAAAAAGTTTTTCTTTTTTTTATTTGCACAACTGTCACACCTAATGTGATTTGCACTAGGGTGACACAATTTGCCCTGCAGGCAAAAAAACTGGCAACGGTGACGTGAACTGACAGTGATGACTGGTTTTATTTAACAGCTTAAAAGGTATTTTTTTGTTAATTTGCCCAACTATCACACCAAATGTGATTTGCACTAGTGTGACAATGAGCAAAAAAGCTTGCCAGCAAAGTTCCCCATTTAAACAGTGGCCCCCAACCAGGGTGCCTCCAGCTGTTGCAAAACACACGGACTGATATATTTCAGCCCTTTGAATACTGTAGTAGTTAGTTGCTTTAAAGAAAAAAAGTTTGCCAGCGGAGTTCCCTTTCTATGCAGTGGTGCCCAACCAGGGTGCCTCCAGTTGTTGAAAGACACACGGACTGATATATTTCAGCCCTTTGAATATTGTAGTAGTTAGTTGCTTTAAAGAAAAAAAGCTTGCCAGCGGAGTTCCCCTTTTAAGCAGTGGTCCCCAACCAGGGTGCCTCCAGCTGTTGCAAGACACACGGACTGATATCTTTCAGCCCTTTGAATACTGTAGTAGTTAGTTGCTTGAAGGAACTTAAGTTTGATTCTGGAGTACCCCTTTTAACCAGCGGTTCCCTCCCAACCAGGGTGCCTCCAGCTGTTGCAAGACACACGGACTGATATCTTTCAGCCCTAAAAAGGGCTTTTCTGGGTGCTGTCCTTAAAGCAGATGTTACACTAGTGCTTTAGAAGTAAACTGGACCCTGAATACACCACCTAGCAGCAACCTATCTATCGCTTTCCCTATACAGCAGGAGCAGATTCTCTGACCCTCCACTTCCTAAACCTGCAGCATGCTGAATGAGAGTAAAATGGCATCCGTGCAAGAGGTAGGAGGGTCTGAAATCGAGGGACTGCTGCTGATTGACTGTAATGTGTCTGCTGACTCTGACTCACAGGGTCAAAGTTTACTGCAATGTTAAAGTATAGGGGGCGGATCGAACTTCACATATATTCGCCCGGTGATGCGAACATGCTAAATTCGCCGAGAACTGTTCGCCGGCGAACAATTCGCGACATCTCTAATTAACAGGTAAAAAATTGTACACTACTTAAATGTACTTATGCGGTTTGCATTTAAAAGGGCAGAAAAATGCGCTATAGTACGCCTAAAAACTCAGTATTTTCTTAAAACACCAGCGGGTGATTACTTTTGTCTGTCCTTTCAAAGTATGTAGGCCCTTGACAGATTAACAGGTACAAATTAGTACACTACTTAGATGTATGTATGCGGTATGCACTTATGAGGGCAGAAAAATGCGCTACAGTACGCCTAGAAACTCTATTTTTGTAAAACACTAGCCGGTGATTACTTTTGTCTGTCCTTTCACAGTATATAGGCCCTTGACAGATAAACAGATACAAAATAGTACACTACTTAAATGTACGTAAGCAGTATGCACTTATGAGGGCAGTAAAATGCGCTACAGTACACTTAATAAACGTATTGGAGTAAAACACCAGCCGGTGATTACTTTTCTCTGTCCTTTCACAGTATGTAGGCCCATGACAGATTAACAGGTACAAAATAGTACAACACTTAAATGTACGTATGCGGCATGCACTTAGGGCAGAAAAATGTGCTACATTATCCTTAAAAAAAACATATTTTTGTAAAACACCAGCAGTACACAACAGTGCTGCAGCCATAAAAAAGCTGTATACTAAACACAAAATTGCCCTACCTTACAGACTATTAGGAATGGACTGCTGGGTATTATACCGTCTACAGACTAGTATAACCAGCAGATGATTTTTTTGTGGAACAAAGATACTGAATTGCGCTGAAAAAATATTCCTGCCTCCTCTGCTAAGGTCTATGAAGTTGAGGCAGCTTGTTGAAATGTATGAGGCAACACACAGCTATCTGCCCCTCTCTGTAATACTATGCCGAAAAAGTGACTGGGAGGTTAAAGGGGTACTCCGGTGGAAACTTTATTTTTATGTAAATCAACTGGTGCCAGAAAGTTAAACAGATTTGAAAATTAATTCTATTAAAAAAATCTTAATCCTTCCAGTACTTATTAGCTACTGAATACTACAGAGGAAATTATTTTCTTTTTGGATTACAGAGCTCTCTGCTGCCATCACGAGCATAGTGCTCTCTGCTGACATATCTGTCCATTTTAAGAACTGTCCAGAGTAGGAGAAAATCCCCATAGTAAACATATGCTGCTCTGGACAGTTCCTAAAATGGACAGAGATGTCAGCAGTGAGCTCTGTGTTCCAGATAGAAAAGAAGTTATCATCCAGAGTAACCCTTTAATGCTTGCAGCAACAATCCTTTTCAGTGAAAAAACAATTATCTCCGTCCACGAAAACGCTGATGTGACTTGGAGGATGTTAAACACTTCTGGACTGCGCTTTTCTCTGCTGTAACACACACACAGGCTCTGCGTCCTATGATCCTTCTGTAGAAATGAAATTAAGTGAGGAGCCGGAATTATGGCTGCCAATTATATAGGGCTGTGACATCACAGGGGTGACTGGCTGCTGATAGGCTGTATCCTTCATGTGATTCAGGGTCATCCTGCCAACTTCCCTTCCTGCCTTGCCTTCCCGCTTTCCCAGTGTTCCTTGCCCCATGTACTGACATGTAGATCCACAATTTTAGATGCCTTGGAGCCTGCACCGCAGTAAATGGAGTTTAATTAAGCAATTTGTGAAGCGATTCGCGAAGTGAATCGCGGCTATATTTGCTCAGCTTTGATTCGTTCATTTCTAGTGACAGGCTTCCCAGGTTCATTCTGCACTTTCCTCTGCACAAATCTGTACTGTGAGGATTTTAAGAGCACCTCCTACCTCAGTAAAGATAGTTATCCGTAACCTTGCATCGGTGTCATCATTGTCTCCGCACTTGGCTCAGGAGATGCTATCTTAACCTCAGACAGTGTATGTTAACGGTGAACTGGCATCACGAAGTGTACATTTCACCTGTGTCAACACACTTTGACTTCTGGAAATGGCTGAACTCTGCCTGCCCCAACCCATGCACTGACTGACTACAATTTCATCTGGTTGCCTTGGTAGTATGACCTGCTGTCTATTCACCATCAATTGTACATGCCAGTGGTTACAAATGGTGACTACTCCAGGGTAGCAATATGAAGATTAAATGAGGGACAATAAATAACTCCATGCAGAAGTTAAGCAGGAAGAATGCTCAATCCCTTAAGCTAAACTTCCTGGTTTAGGCCTCAGTCAAATTCATCAGTGTCCTATTGTGTCCACTATTTCAGTTGGTCTTGTGACAGCATCAAGTTCAGACACCTAACCTTAAATGGGTTATCCAGGAAAAAACTTTTTTTTTTAATATATCAACTGGCTCCAGAAAGTTAAACAGATTTGTAAATTCAGTTAGAAAACAGACATGGCGCACATCTACAATCTTGCACAATGATCTAATTGCTTCTCAGCATAATTTCAAAAACTAACAGGTTGTTAGTATACATTTTTGATCAAAAAGTACAAGCCCACTCGCCACGTCAAGGCCACCTATTCAGAGTGGGTCCCTAACGTCCCTAGCATAAAATGGCGTAGCGCTGGGCGGCGACCACCACCGCCGCGACACCAGTGTCCACGGGGGGGAACGACCCACTGGCAGAGCAGCCCCAATGCCACTCAAACCAGTCTATGGGCCGCACCCGCCCGCAGACACAGCGCCACGGCAGCGACGGACGCCGCCCAGCACCACACCAGTGTGAACAAGGTGTAATGGCTCACTTACCATGCTCTCCCAGTCAGACTGGGAGGCTACTAGGAATGAAATGGCCCTTATGTAGCTAATTACTACCTATATAGGGTTGGGCTGAGGGGGTGGGGAAGAGTGCAGCACATGTTCAAAAAAAAAAAAAAAGGGGAAGATAGAAATCACAGTGTGAATTTAGTTAGAAAACAGACATGGCGCACATTTACAATCTTGCACAATGATCTAATTGCTTCTCAGCATAATTTCAAAAACTAACAGGTTGTTAGTATACATTTTTGATCAAAAAGTACAAGCCCACTCGCCACGTCAAGGCCACCTATTCAGAGTGGGTCCCTAACGTCCCTAGCATAAAATGGCGTAGCGCTGGGCGGCGACCACCACTGCCGCGACACCAGCGTCCACGGGGGGGAACGACCCACTGGCAGAGCAGCCCCAATGCCACTCAAACCAGTCTATGGGCCGCACCCGCCCGCAGACACAGCGCCACGGCAGATTTGTAAATTACTTCTATTAAAAAATCTTAATCCTTTCAGTACTTATGAGCTGCTGAAGTTGAATTGTTCTTTTCTGTCTAAGTGCTCTCTGATGACACGTGTCTCGGGAGCTGTCTAGAGTAGAAGCGAATTTTCATAGGTATTGCACAGAGCAGAATAGGTTTGCTATGGGAATTTGCTTCTACTCTGGACAGCTCACGAGACACGTGTCATCAGAGAGCACTTAGACAGAAAAGAACAACTCAACTTCAGCAGCTGATAATTATTGTAAGGATTAAGGTTTTTTAATAGAAGTAATTTACAAATCTGTTTAACTTTCTGGAGCCAGTTGATCAAAAAAAAAAAAAAGTTTTTTCCTGGAAAACCCCTTTAACCCCTTAAGGACTCAGCCCATTTTGGCCTTAAGGACTCAGACAATTTAATTTTTACGTTTTCATTTTTTCCTCCTCGCCTTCTAAAAATCATAACTCTTTTATATTTTCATCCATAGACTAGTATGAGGGCTTGTTTTTTGCGCGACCAGTTGTCCTTTGTAATGACATCACTCATTATATCATAAAATGTATGGCGCAACCAAAAAACACTATTTTTGTGGGGAAATTAAAACGAAAAACGCAATTTTGCTAATTTTGGAAGGTTTTGTTTTCACGCCGTACAATTTATGGAAGAAATGACATGTGTTCTTTATTCTGAGGGTCAATACGATTAAAATGATACCCATTACTATATACTTTTATATTATTGTTGCGCTTAAAAAAAATCACAAACTTTTTAACCAAATTAGTACATTTATAATCCCTTTATTTTGATAACCTCTAACTTTTTTATTTTTCCGTATAAGTGGCGGTATGGGGGCTCATTTTTTGCGCCATGATCTGTACTTTTTTTGATACCACATTTGCATATAAAAAACTTTTAATACATTTTTTATAATTTTTTTTTAAATAAAATGTATTAAAAAAGTAGGAATTTTGGACTTTTTTTTTTTTTTCGTTCACGCCGTTCACCGTACGGGATCATTAACATTTTATTTTAATAGTTCGGACATTTACGCACGCGGCGATAAAAAATATGTCTATAAAAAATGTTTTTTACGCTTTTTGGGGGTAAAATAGGAAAAAACGGACGTTTTACTTTTTTATTGGGGGAGGGGATTTTTCACTTTTTTTTTACTTTTACTTTTACATATTTTTACATTTTTTTTTACACTTGAATAGTCCCCATAGGGGACTATTCATAGCAATACCATGATTGCTAATACTGATCTGTTCTATGTATAGGGCATAGAACAGATCAGTATTATCGGTCATCTCCTGCTCTGGTCTGCTCGATCACAGACCAGAGCAGGAGACGCCGGGAGCCGCACGGAGGAAGGAGAGGGGACCGATCCGGGCGATCCGATCGTTCATTTAAATCGCGAACTGCCGCAGATGCCGGGATCTGTATTGATCCTGGCACTTGAGGGGGTAAATTTGAAGCCCAATTTCTCCCGATTCAGAAAACACCCAATATGGGGATGAAAACTGCTCTGCTGGAGTCACATTTGGCTTTTTGGAAGCAAATTTTGCTCTGGGGGCATGCCGCATTTAGAAGCACCTATGGTGCCAGGACAGAAAAAAAAACCCACATGGCATACCATTTTGGAAACTAGACCCCTTGGGGAACGTAACAAGGGGTAAAGTGAACCTTAATACCCCACAGGTGTTTCACGACTTTTGCATATGTAAAAAAAAATATTTTTTTTACACTAAAATGCTTGTTTTCCCCCAAATTTTACATTTTTACAAGGGATAATAGCAGAAAATACCCCCCAAAATTTGTAACACCATCTCTTCTGAGTATGGAAATACCCAATAAGTGGACGTGAAGTGCACTGGGGGCGAACTACAATGCTCAGAAGAGAAGGAGCATCATTGAGCTTTTGGAGAGAGAATTTGGCCATGTGCATTTGCAAAGCCCCCCCGTGGTGCCAGAACAGTGGACCCCCCCACATGTGACCCCATTTTTAAAACTACACCCCTCACGGAAGGTAATAAGGGGTGCAGGGAGAATTTACACCCCACTGGCATTTGAAGAATCGTTGGAACAGTGGGCTGTGCAAATAAAAAATAGTATTTTTCATTTTCACAGACCCCTGTTTCAAAGATCTGTTAGACACCTGTGGGGTGTAAATGCTCACTGTACCCCTTGTTACATTCCGTGAGGGGTGTAGTTTCCAAAATGGGGTCACATGTGGGTATTTATTGTTTTGCACTTATGTCAGAACCGCTGTAAAATCAGCCACCCCTGTGCAAATCACCAATTTAGACCTCAAATTTACATGGTGCACTCTCCCTTCTGAGCCTTGTTGTGCTTCCCCAGAACACTTTGCGCCCACATATGGGGTATCTCCGTCCTCAGGAGAAATTGCGTTACAAATTTTGGAGGCTTTTTTTCTTTTACCGCTTGTGAAATTTTAAAGTATGGGGCAACACCAGTATGTTAGTGTACAAAAATGTTTTTTTTTACACTAACATGCTGGTGTAGACCCCAACTTTACCTTTTCATAAGGGGTAAAAGGAGAAAAAGCCCCCCAAAATTTGTTAGGCAATTTCTCCCGAGTACGGCGATACCCCATATGTGGCCCTAAACTGTTGCCTTGAAATACGACAGGGCTCCAAAGTGAGAGCGCCATGCGCATTTGAGGCCTAGATTAGGGATTTGCATAGGGGTGGACATAGGGGTATTCTACACCAGTGATTCTCAAACAGGGTGCCTCCAGCTGTTGCTAAACTCCCAGCATGCTTGGACAGTCAATGGCTGTCCGGAAATGCTGGGAGTTTTTGTTTTGCAACAGCTGGAGGCTCCGTTTTGGAAACACTGCTGTAGGATACGTTTTTCATTTTTATTGGAGGGGAAGGGGTGGTGGTGGGGGGGGGCAGTGTACGTGTGTATATGTAGTGTTTTAATCTTTATTTTATGTTATTGTAGTGTAGTGTTTTTAGGTTACATTCACACTGACGGCGGATTACACTGAGTCTCCCGCTAGGAGTTTGAGCTGCGGCTGCAGCTCAAACTTGAAGCAGGGAACTCACTGTAATCCGTCGCCAGTGTGAATGCAACCTGTACATTCACATGGGAGGGGGGGGGGGGAACTACAACTCCCAGCCTGCACTGACAGAACGTGCATGCTGGGAGTTGTAGTTTTGCAACAGCTGGAGGCACACTGGTTGGAAAATACTGAGTTAGGTAATAGAACCTATTACCTAACTCAGTATTTGCCAACCAGTGTGCCTCCAGCTGTTGCAGAACTACAACTCTCAGCATGTACTGATTGCCAAAGGGAATGCTGGGAGATGTAGTTATGCAACAGCTGGAGGCACGCAAGTACAACTCCCAGCATGCCGAGACAGCAATTTGCTGTTCCTGAATGCTGGGAGTTGTAGTTTTGCAAGATTTAGAGGGGTTCAGGCTGGAGATCACTGACAGTGGTCTCTAAACTGTGGCCCTCCAGATGTTGCAAAACTACAAATCTCAGCATGCTAAGACAGCAAACTGCTGTCTGGGCATGCTGGGAGTTGTAGTTTTGTAATATCTGGAGGGCTACAGTTTAGAGACCACTGTCAGTGATCTCCAGCCTGAACCCCTCTAAATCTTGCAAAACTACAACTCCCAGCATGCCAACACAGCAAACAGCTGTCAAGGCATGGTGGGAGTTGTAGTTTTGCAACATCTGGAGGGCGACAGTTTAGAGACCACTCTCTAAACTGTCGCCCTGCAGATGTTGCTAGGCAACAGACTCCTGGACACGCGGTGTCATACTCACCTCCACCGCCGCCGTGATCACAGCCGCCGCCGGGTAAGTGACCGCCGCTGCCGCCGCTACTACACCGATGGATGGGCATAGCGGGGGGAACCAAACTTTAACCCCCCCGCCCCCAGTCTGCTATTGGTCGGCCGCTCCGCCGATCAATAGCAGGGATAGGAGGGGTGGCAACCCTGCCACCTCACTCCTATCTCTTCATCTCTATTTTATCTCTATTTTATCGTGGCGCCGCCGTTGATGGGCAGGGGGAGAGCGCTCCCCCTGCAAACACCGTAGATGCTGTGATCAGAACTGATCACGGCATCTATGGGGTTAATGGCTGCCGGGACCGGCGCGATCGCGGCCCCGGCAGCTGCGGTGAGACTCCGGCTGTGATTGACAGCTGAGTCCCACCCGCGATCTCCTGCGCTGCCCGCGGCAGAGCAGGAGATCGCTTGGACGTATGTATACGTCCATTTGCGCGAACGTGTAATTCGCCTGGACGCATGCATACGTCCAATAGCGGGAAGGGGTTAATGTCAGTGGCCTCTCCCAGTCACTGTAAAAACTGTTCACCTGATAAGTGGATGATACCTGCCATTTAGATCCAGGTATTTCTAAAAAAAAAAAAATATTCTTATTCAAGCATATGGGTAAAGGTGTATGCTCAGTGGCAATATTAAAAATATTCAAAGAAGCACTTACGATTTAGTAGCTCATTTCTTCATCTTTATTTGATGTGTCTCATGAGTTCCTGACTTTTTTCATGCGGAATAAAATACATCAGTTGTTACCAACATTAATATGCGCTGGCAGAGATCGATCACACCAAAAGATCTCCAGAGGTCTGATGCTCCAGAGGTTTGCGTCAGGCCTCTGGAGATCATTTGGTGTGATCGATCTCTGCCAGCGCATATTAAAGAGATACTCCGGTGAAATTTTTTTTTTTTTAAATCAACTAGTGTCAGAAAGTTAAACAGATTTGTAAGTTACTTCTATTTAAAAATGTTAATCCTTCCAGTCCATATAAATAAATGTTTAAAACTTCTGAAATATCATGACATACTCTCTTCTATTCCATCAAGGGTCTGTCTACCATTTCAGGACAACATATTTACACAGTAATTTGGTGAAACTGTCCCAGCAGTACTCTCCACCTCCTCCACTTTTTTTGATCATTTTATAAACATGCTTTGTAAGTCTTTTTCCTGCAACTGTTTATTACAGGATCACTTCATGTACAACACAAGATGATACTGTGATTTTAGGAAAACATTTCAAGTGACTTTTCTTCTCTGATGATTTAATAAATCGGAAACGTTTTTAAATCTATTGTAAGGCGACATTATGCAAAGCATTATGGGATTTTACATTTGTGAGTGTAAATGGAGAGTGTCAGTATGTCATCTAGAACAATCTTCACTTCCGTGGGAACCACAGGAGCAAATATACAACAAATTACAGAATTATTACGTATCTCCATTATATTACCTCTTGACAAGGCTTATTTTCTGATCTTTGTTCCCAGTAATTTTCAAGTCATATCTGAAAACCTTGGGCGTTCTTTTCTTCTTCTCTTGGGTAATAATGCTAATTGAGCTGTCTATTTAAATGGCTTAATGCTACTCAAAACCCACAAATAAAAAGAAGCACAGTGCAAGCATCAACATGTATATATATATATATATATATATATATATATATATATATATATATATATATATAATCTTTAAAGTCCAAAATTATATCATTGTTGAGTTATTATGAATTTCTCATAGATTAACTTTTCACAACATTCCAGCATTAAAAAAGTATTCCTTATATTAGAAAAAAGTGAGATGCCACTGCAGAAAACTACTATTCAGAGCCTCTGATGGAATTTCTGTCACATTTTACCAGAAGAATGGAGCAGCATGCAGCATCATACTTTCTGTCAAAATGATAGACACCACAACAGAATCCAGCGCCATTTTCACCATCATGTGATGTATCCAGCTCTGCTGTCGTGGTTTCTGTTATAAAGTTTTTTTTACAACTAACACTGCACCTTTCTGCTACTACTAGGGATGAGGCAATCTAATCTGACGTGTCCGAATTCGTTAAGAATTTCAGGAAAAATTTGATTTACAATGAATGCGAAAATCGACGCAATTCGATCACTCAAATCACTTCATGAAACTCCATTTAGTGCTGTCTAGGCTCAAGGGCATCTAAAATGGCAGATCCATATGTCAATACATGGGGAAAGGAATCCTGGGAAGGCGGGAACAAGGGTCAGCAGGATGACCCTTAATCACATGCAGCATGCAGCCTATCAGCAGCCAACCACCCCTGTGATGTCACAGCCCTATATAATTGGAAGTCATCTTGCAGCCAGTCACATCAGCATTCTATTACAGGCAGAGAGGGACAGACAGCAGTGTGTGTTGCACAGAAAAGCCTTTTTACAGCAGCGATTCACCTCCCCGTCACATCCGCATTCTATTGCAGATAGGGATAGAGAGCAGTGTGTGTTGTACAGAAAAGCTTTTTTACAGCAGCGATTCACCTCAAGCCCAAATCCAGCCAGAAGCACTGATAGGGAAGGGAGTGAAAATGAGAGAGAAAGTGCAATTTTAAGTGTAGTACACAGCGACTGCAGCCCTGAAAAGCTAATAGTAGCCAGCCAGTTAGGATGAGCATATTGTCCTCTATCAAGTGTAACCTGTGTGTACATCTAAGTGGTGTAACATTTTCTTACTGTTAAAGTCTTATGGGCCTATATACTGTGAAAGGCCAGCCAAAAGTACACACCTGCTGGTGTTGTTAGACAAATACTGTTTTAAGCATAGTGGAGCGTATTGTACTCCCCTCATATACGCACTAAGCATGTCAGGAAGAGAAGTGCCAGGACGTGCACAGAGGAGTGGCAGAGGCATAAATTCATCAGGCAGAGGTCGCAGCAGACTAGGGGCAAGTGGCAGCAGTAGTCACAGTGAGGGGCCTGAGCTCCTGGGAGGGGCGTACCTAGAGCATTTGGCACCCGGGGCGGACCCTTTGTTTGGCACCCCACCACCCGCACCCCCCCCTTAATTACACCCCCCATCCCCCCTTTACCCCCTCCCCCCCTTAATTACACCCCCTCCCAGGAGCGGACTGACAACACTCGGGGCTCACGGACCAAAAAAAAGCAAGGGCCCCTGCTAGGCTCTGCAGCTCGTCAATCTTCTGCCACGCACCTATTCCACCTAAATCCCACACAATAAACTAAAATTTATATATGTAGGAAACACTTTAACATAGGTAAATTTCAATGACCAATAATACTGGTATACAAGGAGTAGATATATACCACCACACAATAACTGGATAATACCGCCATACTGTACTGAATAAAACCACTATACACAGACCATTATACTATAAAGGATCTGTATACTATATAAGTGATTATATACAGGACCATATGGCGGTAGATATCAGCTGTACACAGGATGTATATACCATATAAGTGATTGCAGTTACATTTTGGGACTCACAATTACGTATTTTCTGATCAGCGGCGTCTTCTTTCCTTTTCTTCTCCGTCCGGATAAGACCGCCATGTGGATCTCTTAACATCTGCAGGAAAAACATGTCAGACTCTGCATTTTTCCAGTGTCCTCCCCTCCTCTACACAACCTTTCCATCTATAGGCCCACAAACTGTAATAATGCCCTCCTTGGTGTCCTGCACAGCAAACAGGCAGGTACGTAGCCAGGTAAATAGGTAACTAGGTAGGTAGATCAGGAAGCCAGAGTTAACCCCCCTTTCTCCTTAGGTATAGGTAGCAGAGTCCCCCCACCCCCTTTCCCCGTAGATATAAGCAGAGTTTAAAAAAAAACTCCCCCCCTCTTCCCAATTGGTATAGGCAGAGTTACCCCCCTCTTCCCCATTGGTATAGGCAGAGTTACCCCCCTCTTTCCCCATTGGTATAGGCAGTTGCCCCACCCCCCTTTCCTCATAGGTATAGGCAGAGTTACCTCCCCCCTCTTTCCCATAGGTATATGCAGTTACAGCCCCCCCCCCTCATTCCCATAGGTATATGCAGTTACATCCCCCCTTTCCCATAGGTATATGCAGTTACCCCCCCCCCCCTTCCTATAGGTATATGCAGTTACCCCCCCCTTTCCGATAGGTATATGCAGTTACACCCCCCCTTTACCATAGGTATATGCAGTTACACCCCCCTTTCCCATAGGTATATGCAGTTACACCCCCCTTTCCCATAGGTATATGCAGTTACACCCCCCCATAGGCATATGCAGTTTCACCCCCCCCCCTCTTTCCCATAGGTATATGCAGTTACACCCCCTCTTTCCCATAGGTATATGCAGTTACACCCCCCCTCTTTCCCATAGGTATATGCAGTTACACCCCCCCCCCTCATTCCCATAGGTATATGCAGTTACATCCCCCTCTTTCTCATATGTATATGCAGCTCAACCCCCCCTCTTCCCCATAGATATATGTAGAGTAACCCCCCCTCCTCTTCCCCATAGGTATATGGTATATGTAGAGTAACCCCCCCTCTTCCCCATAGGTATATGTAGAGTAACCCCCCCTCCCCTTCCCCATAGGTGTATGTAGAGTAACCCCCCCTTCCCCATAGGTAAATGTAGAGTAACCCCCTCCCCTTCCCCATAGGTATATGTAGAGTAACCCCCTCCCCTTCCCCATAGGTAAATGTAGAGTAACCCCCCTCCTCCCCTATAGGTATATGTAGAGTAACCCCCCCTCCCCTTCCCCATAGGTAAATGTAGAGTAACCCCCTCCCCTTCCCCATAGGTATATGTAGAGTAACCCCCTCCCCTTCCCCATAGGTATATGTAGAGTAACCCCCTCCCCTTCCCCATAGGTAAATGTAGAGTAACCCCCCTCCCCCATAGGTATATATGTAGGGTAAACCCCCCCTCCCCCATAGGTATATGTAGAGTAACCCCCCTCCCCCATAGGTATATGTAGAGTAACCCCCCCTCCTCCCCTATAGGTATATATGTAGAGTTATCCCCCCTCCCCCATAGATATATGTAGAGTAACCCCCTCCTCCCCTATAGGTATATATATATAGAGTAACCCCCCCACTCCCCTATAGGTATATATGTAGAGTAACCCCCCCCCTCCTCCCTTATAGGTATATGTAGAGTAACCCCCCCTCCTCCCCCATAGGTATATGTAGAGTAACCCCCCCTCCGACCCTATAGGTATATGTAGAGTAACCCCCCCCCCTATAGGTATAGAAAGAGTTGAGAAAAAAAAATATAAAAAAGGATGTTCACCTGATATCCCACGCAGCGATCTCCTCAGCTGCAGGGCCCGCGTCTTCTCCCCTCCACAGTACAGGCGCCGGATGAGTGACGTCATCGGCGCCTGTACCGTGTGCTGCGTGATGCTGCTCACACAGAGGGGACGCCTTCTCCTGTATGTGCGTGTATCGCGCATACAGGAGAATGTTGCGCTGTCTGCTGGGGATCAGGGACGAGTCCCGGATCCTCAGTAGTGGCGGCGGCGGTGACGGCGGGTCAGTCCGCCCCTGGCACCCCCCCTTGTGAGCGGCATCTGGGGTGGGCCGTCCCCCCGCCCCTCCCCCCCCCCTTAGTACGCCACTGGCTCCCGGTATCAGCTAGCGGTCGTGTCTCGACCAGCAACAAATCTGCCATGATTGATTGGTTAACACGGTCATCCACTTCATCACAAGTGAAATCTGACACCCCCAGTCGGTGGGTACCTCAGACACAACCCTCAGTTAGGATGGCCCGGGAGCAGTCCCTGTCCTCCCATTGCCTCTGTCTTATGATGTTCCCTCCCCCACAGAAGTATTTTGTGCTGTGGGTTAAGCTCCACTATTTAGTGAGGATGTTCTAGTAGAAGACAGTCAGTAGCTACTGCCCAGCCAAGAAGTGTAGGAGACATCCGCCGCTTCCTCCGCTAGGCGGGCAAGTATTGATGAGGAGAGTGGCGTGTGAGGTGGTGTTGCGAGCGTTCAGGCTCCTGAAGCAGACACTGTAGAGGAACCAGAGGAGGACATCAGTGACGAGCATACACAACTCGATAATGATGATGAAGCCCATCACACTTGGGAGCGGGGTGCAGAAGGGGCTTAATCATCACCAGGAGAAGAGGGTTGCAGGTTGACAATGAGGCAGCATCTGAGCCAGCAAGGGGGTAGCATGGTTGGCAGTCAGCATGGTGGCAGAAGTGGAAAGTCTGGAGCCAAACGTGCCTGGGGTGACCACCTGCTTCACGGCAGCCTACCTTCCCAACTGGTTGTGGAACAGAGGTTCCTGGAGTTGGCGGCAGTGGCAATCAGTGCAGACAATTAACCTGGCCACACGCAAAATGTGTCAGCAGAAGGTGAAGTGTAGCTAGGGTCCCAATGTTGGCACCACGGCCCTGTGTCAACATATGCAGTGTCACCATAAAGCGGCCTGGGAGAACCTTGGCTCCAATGTAGTGGTCCAGGCTGCTGCATCACCCAGTGGCACGCCGCTCCCTGTTTCAGCCAGCCAAAGCTCCACCACCTAGGCCGAAGGGAGCTGTGTGTCATACCCATCTTCTGTCGCTTCAGATGCTCCTGCTCCTTTTACTTCGGGTCAGTCATTCCGTCTGCAATCCATCGGCGAAGCCATGTCTAAGAGAAAACAGTATGCGCCCACTCATCCAACGGCGCAGAAGCTGAATGTGCTCCTGTTCAAGTTGCTGGTGCTGTAGCCCATTCCTTTTTGAAGTGGTGGACTCTGCACTGATGGTTTGTGCCGAGCCGAAGTGAAGAGTCCCAAGCCGTCCTTTCTTTGTGAAGAAGGCAGTACCAGCCCTGCACATTTTGTGGAACAGAAGGTGGGCTAGTTCTTGAGCCTGTTGGTGTGTACAAAAGTGCACGGCAGCACCGTCATGTGGAGCTGTAACTATGGTCAGGGAATGTGGTTCCTGCACAGTCACAACAGCAACTTGGACAGGTCACGCCGCTTCCGCCTCCACACTCTCAAGCCGGTGGTCCAGTGAAAGTGTGCGACTCTGCCTCCTCATCCTCCACCGTGTCCTCAGTCTCCACTGCACAGACAAGTCTCAGTGCCCCTCCCGCATACAAAGTGTGCAGGGCTTGGCGGCATCACGTTGTTTTTCACATGGTTTGCCTTGGCAAACGGAGTTACACAAGGGAGGAACTGCTAAAAGTCATTCATCAAAAAATTGAATTATGGCTTACTCCACGAAAACTGGAAATGGGAACCATGGTGATTGACAATGGGAAGAACATCTTGTCTGGGCTGCTACAAGGAAGCCTGAGCCATTCAGCCTGCATTGCACATGTCTTCAATCTGGTTGTCAAGCAGTTCCTGAAGTGTTCCTCCCATCTGCAAGACATCCTAACAAAGGGAAGGAAACTTTGCATGCACTTCAGCCACTTGTACACCGCAAAGCACACCCTCCTTGAGCTACAGTGTCATAACGGCATCCCTCAACATAGTCTGATTTGGCACAATTGGAATTCCACCCTCCATATGTTGGACTGACCATTCGAACAAAGAAAAGCCATCATCGATTTCTTGATGATCCAAGCGGATAGGGGGACTCCCCTGTGTAACTTCAATGTCAACCAGTGGCAGCTCATACGTGACACCTGCCATTTGCTTAGGCCCTTTGAGGAAGCCACATTATTTGCCAGGATTAGGGGATGAACAACGTCATTTCACTGCTTTATCTTCTACAACATGTGTTGGAAACAATGGATGGTCAGGGAACTGGAGATGTGGCGCCTACATCTCGCGGCCACATGAGCCCTGTGGGGGCTGAACTGGAGGAGGAGGGGCACAGTGGAGCACAGTTTAGGTTTCCCGAGATGGGTGGTTTTTCTAGTCATCTGACAGTAGAGGAGGAGCAGGAGCAGCCATAGGAGCTAGAGAGTTATGAGGAGGCGAGGCAGAGAACCTAGACACACATTGTGGCAGTATGCAGTGGAGATGGAGGCACGGAGTCCCTCCGAGTCACTTGTACAAATGGCACGATGCATGCTCACTTGCTTGCGTAGTAACCTCTGAATTGTCACCAATCGGCAGCGGGATGACTTCTGGCTCTCCACCTTATTGGACCCTCGCTACCAGCACAAAATGGGAGCCTTTTTACACTACCTCAGAGGGAGGACAAACTGACCTACTACAGAGACATCCTACGTAGTCAGTTGGATGCCTATCTGTGCCATCTTCCATTCTCTCGCAGGTCTGACTCAGGGGGCCCTCTTCGCTAACCTTCCGCTGCCATGGCTGCTGGGGAGTGGGGAGGCAGGAGCAACACCAGCTCCATTAGCAGCAGCCTGAGTCTACAGTCGCTGATGAGTAGCTTTCTTCACCCGCATAGTGAAGCAACTCATCAGCAGCAGGTAGACCTGGTTGTGGCATACCTTGATATGACCATACCAACACACCTTGAAGATCCGCTGGACTTCTGGGCAGCCAAACTTGATTTGTGTCCGCAACTAGCAGAGTTTGCCCTGGAAAAGCTGTCCTGCCCAGCCAGTAGTGTGCCATCAGAGGGGGTGTTTAGTGCGGCAGGGGCCATAGTCATCCCAAGGAGAACTCTTCTGTCCACGAAAAGTGTGGAGAAACTGACCTTTCTCAAGATGAATCAGGCATGGATTAGCCAGGATTTCCACCCACCAATGCCTGATGCATCAGAGTAGATTGACCATGGTGCCACACCAACACTTCACAAATATGAATAGTGCTAAACATATTTAACTTCTTAAGGATGCAGGGCGTACCTGTACGCCCTGCGCCCGGTCCCGGTGTTTAAAACGGGGTCACTCCGTGACCCCGCATCACACCGGGTTGGTTCCGGGTGCTAATGATAGCCGGGACCCTGGGCTAATAGTGCACGGCACAGATTGTTGTGCCGCGCGCTATTAACCCTTGATCAACTTTGATCGCCACGCTTCGAAAACGAAAGAAAAAGCTTCCCGGCAGCTCAGTTGGGCTGATTGGGACTATCGCAATAAAATTGCAATGTCCTTGCACCGTCGCATTATGATCGGCGTTTGATTGCTCCAAGCCTGAGCTACAGGCTTGAGCAATCAACCCCCTATTACGCTGATCCATGCAAAGCTATGGGTTTGCAGGGATCAGGGTAAAAGATCAGTGTGTGCAGTGTTATAGCCCCCTATGGGAGCTATAACACTGCAAAAAAGTTTTAAAAAAAGTTAATGAAGGTCATTTAACCCCTTCGCTAATAAAAGTTTGAATCAGCCCCCTTTTTCCCATAAAAAAAACTGTGTAAATAAAAATAAACATATGTGGTATCGCCGCGTGCATAAATGTCCAAAATATAAAAATATATAATTAATGAAACCGCACGGTTAATGGCGTAGGCGCAAAAAAATTCAAAGTCCAAAATAGCATATTTTTGGTCACTTTTTATATAATAAAAAAAAAAGCGATCAAAAAGTCCGATCAATGCAAAAATGGTATAGATAAAAACTTTAGAACACGGCGCAAAAAATGAGCCCTCATACCGGCCCGTACACAGAAAAATAAAAAAGTTATAGGGGTCAGAAGATGACAATTTTAAACGTATACATTTTCCTGCATGTAGTTAGGATTTTTTCCAGAAGTACCACAAAATCAAACCTACATAAGTAGGGTATCATTTTAACTGTATGGACCTACAGATTAAAGATAAAGTGTCATTTTTACCACAAAATGCACTGCGTAGAAACGGAAGCCCCCAAAATTACAAAATTACATTTTTTCTTCAATTTTGTCGCACATTTAATTTATTTTCTGTTTCGCCGTGGATTTTTGGGTAAAATGACTAATGTCACTGCAAAGTAGAATTGGTGGTGCAAAAAATAAGCCATCATATGGAATTTTATGTGAAAAATTTTACGCGTTATGATTTTTAGAAGGTGATGAGGAAAAAATGAAAATGCAAAAACGGAAAAACACTGAATCCTTAAGGGGTTAAGGCACTGCTCCCTTAGTTACAGATATTCCTCCCAATCAGACCACAAGTAAGTATTGAGGATATGCATTACGTAAAAGTTAACTTTTAATGATATTCTTAGGATAAAATATATGGACCCAAATTTCCTTTGCGCATAGGATACCAGCTAATGGGAAAAAGATGCGCTTGCGCAGTACAAGTGAACACACAGTGAAGTGCAAAAATCATAAACAAAGTGACATGCTACATGCAGGTGATATGGTGACACACACTCAGTGATGGGAAAGAATAAATAATTAATATCAATCTTGTTACGAATACAACACATGAATCAGACATAGTGACAAATACAAAAAAATTGACAATAGGATATGTGAATATGGAAATGAATGGGAGATGCTGGAGTGAGTGTGATGTAAATGATGGACGTGAGGACATGATGAAATAATAAATGTGTGAAAGGATAGGAGTGAATGGAGAAGATGAATGGGGGGGAAAGGGGGAAGGAAAAAGGAAAAGAGGGGGGAGGGGGAAGAGAAGAAAATGGGGGGGAGGAAAATAAAAGGGGGGGGGGGTGAAGAAAGGAGGGGGGGAGGGGAAAGGGAAAACAGGAGTGAGAGGTGGACAGAAAAAGTTGATATATGTACAACAGTATGTCTGAATGGATAAAGAAGGATAAGAAGTGTACTAGAGTATATAGTGAATTAATTAAATATGTGCTTAAATTACACATGTGCACAAAAATGTATGGGAAGAAATGATAGTGAAAATGTGTGAAGGATTATATATATAAATATATATATATATATATATATATATATATATACATATATATGTATTCAAGTGATGTGCCGTGCATATAAACGGGGAAGACCCCTGTGAAATCATGATGCAGTGCAAGTGTAATATGTAAATATACAGTAAAGTGCAAATGCAAGACAGTACAATGAAAAAAGAGGCAAATATTAAAAATGCAGATATGAAAAATAAAAAATGGTCTGGCACCCGTGGGTGCGACATGGGACGGGATAGGCAATAAGAGCAAAGGAGTAGCTGAATGAATGCGACTTGATGGAGAAGTTAGATGGTCTTGATGATGCGATAAACGTGGGCGATAGAGAAGGCAGCGACTATGAGCCCTGCCAAAAAAAAACAAGAAATAAAAAAAGGAAAAAAATTAATAACAGACTGACAAACTGTTAAAAGAAGGGGGATGGTTTAAAATCGTATTAAAAAGTGAAAGCCCAGAGACAGTCACTAAGAAAGGATCAGGATACTCTTATTGATGTGAGTACCAATGTTGGTACCGGAGGGTAGCGTATAGGAAGTGGAGGATAACTGCGAGAAAGAGGAAAAGAGGAAAAAGGGGGAAAGGGGAAAGAGGAAGTATGAAAAAGAGGAAGGAATGGGACGGGGAAGAAGGATAGGAGGGGGGAAAGGGAAGGGAGAGGGGGGGAAAGGGAGGGAGGGGGAAAGGAGACAGAAAAAACAGGAAAGAAAGGGGGGGGAAGGGGGGGGATAAAGAGGAAAGGTAAGTGATGTAAGAGAGAACCGAACTCACAGGAACGGGGCAAAGCTAAGTGAGTCATTCAGGCCTGAGGGTTGGACCGTATTGAGCCTGAAGATCCACTGAGCTTCCCTCTGTGCTAGAATTTTTTTCCAGTTGCCCCCCCCTAAAGCCTGGGAAAACACAATCAATACCTCTAAATTGAAGGCCAGAGGGATCGCTGGAGTGATGAAGTTTGAAGTGACATGGTATGGTGGTCAACGAGGAGATATCATCTTGCTCTTTGGCGGCCATTATGCCTAGGACATGTTCGCGGATCCGTCGTTTGAATTCTCTTGTAGTAAGACCTACATAGATGAGACCACAAGGGCAAGTCGCATGATAAACAATGCCAATAGTATGACAAGTGATTGTATGTGTTATCTTAAATTGTTTTGACCGCTTGGAGTCCCTAAAATGTGTATCAGTCACTAAATTTCAGCATATCACACAGGATCCACATGCTTTGCATCCCCAGGCTGGTCCTTTTGACCCAAACAGTTTGCAAGGTGTTTGGCCGCTATAATGATGTCGCGGGTGTCGCGGAGATTGGTAGATCTTTTATAGGTGATGGATGGATACGGTTGCAAATACAATTTAATCATCGGATTGACCATAAGTATATCCCAATATATTTTCATCACGTCACATACAAGTTTGGACTGCGAGTGAAAGGTAGTGATAAACCTCACCTGGTTGTCGGTGTGTTTCTGTGGTTTCTGTTGGAGTAATGCATCTCTGTTGGTATATTTGGCTCTCTTGTATGCTCTTTTGATGCAATTGTCATCATAGCCTCGGTCGTGGAATCTCTGACGAAGTTCTCTTGCCTGTTCCTCGAAGGATTCAATAGAGGAACAAATCCTTCTGGCATCTAAGAACTGTCCAATAGGTATACTGCGAATGAGTTTGGATGGGTGGGCTAAACTGGCATGTAATAAAGCATTTGTAGAGGTTGGTTCCTAAAGAGGTCAGAATGAAGGAGACCATCGTCACCTACATGGAATTTAATATCAAGAAATTCCATATCACTTCTTCCACTTTTGAACGTCAATCTAATATTACGTTGGTTGTGATTGAGTTCTTGCATGAACTCATCAATTTTGTCTGCGATCCCTTCCATATCATGATGATGTCATCGATATATCTTGCCCACAGGTGGACATTGTCCACCCGTAGATCGGGATTGGTAAGGAAAATTTCCCTTTCCCAAGCCCCCAAAAAAAGGTTTGCATATGAGGGTGCACATGCAGCCCCCATAGAAGTCCCTGTATTTGTAAATGTAATGATTGACGGAAGTAGAAGTAGTTGTGAGTGAGGGCAAAGTATAGTAAGTCAACTCACCGACATCAGTATCAAATTCGGACATCAAGAAGAAGGTCTTCACGGCCTGGATCCCGTCTTCATGTCTGATGGAGGTGTAAAGGGACTCAACGTCACAAGTCAAGAAGGTCATATCGGGATCAAGATGAATCCCCTCCAATCGACGCAGGGCATCTGTTGTATCTTTAAGATAAGATGGCATGGTGTCAACCATTTTTCTCAATATGTGGTCAATCAGTTTGCATATTCTCTCACAGATGTTATTGCGGCCTGAGACAATTAGTCTCCCTGGTGGACATGTTTGCGTATTTTAGGCAAGAGATAGTGTTGCCACTGTTGGATTGGATACTTGTAGATAATCAACCTCTTGTGAAGTGATGATCCCTCTTGACTGTGCATTGTTCAAGATGGTTTTCAGTTCAGCCTGAAATTTGATAGTAGGATTGTACGTAAGTTTACGATAACAGGTAGGGTCACGTAATTGCTTAAGGGCTTCAAGTGATGTGCCGTGCATATAAACGGGGAAGACCCCTGTGAAATCATGATGCAGTGCAAGTGTAATATGTAAATATACAGTAAAGTGCAAATGCAAGACAGTACAATGAAAAAAGAGGCAAATATTAAAAATGCAGATATGAAAAATAAAAAATGGTCTGGCACCCGTGGGTGCGACATGGGACGGGATAGGCAATAAGAGCAAAGGAGTAGCTGAATGAATGCGACTTGATGGAGAAGTTAGATGGTCTTGATGATGCGATAAACGTGGGTGATAGAGAAGGCAGCGACTATGAGCCCTGCCAAAAAAAAACAAGAAATAAAAAAAGGAAAAAAATTAATAACAGACTGACAAACTGTTAAAAGAAGGGGGATGGTTTAAAATCGTATTAAAAAGTGAAAGCCCAGAGACAGTCACTAAGAAAGGATCAGGATACTCTTATTGATGTGAGTACCAATGTTGGTACCGGAGGGTAGCGTATAGGAAGTGGAGGATAACTGCGAGAAAGAGGAAAAGAGGAAAAAGGGGGAAAAGGGAAAGAGGAAGTATGAAAAAGAGGAAGGAATGGGACGGGGAAGAAGGATAGGAGGGGGGAAAGGGAAGGGAGAGGGGGGGAAAGGGAGGGAGGGGGAAAGGAGACAGAAAAAACAGGAAAGAAAGGGGGGGGGGAAGGGGAGGTATAAAGAGGAAAGGTAAGTGATGTAAGAGAGAACCGAACTCACAGGAACGGGGCAAAGCTCAGTGAGTCATTCAGGCCTGAGGGTTGGACCGTATTGAGCCTGAAGATCCACTGAGCTTCCCTCTGTGCTAGAATTTTTTTCCAGTTGCCCCCCCTAAAGCCTGGGAAAACACAATCAATACCTCTAAATTGAAGGCCAGAGGGATCGCTGGAGTGATGAAGTTTGAAGTGACATGGTATGGTGGTCAACGAGGAGATATCATCTTGCTCTTTGGCGGCCATTATGCCTAGGACATGTTCGCGGATCCGTCGTTTGAATTCTCTTGTAGTAAGACCTACATAGATGAGACCACAAGGGCAAGTCGCATGATAAACAATGCCAATAGTATGACAAGTGATTGTATGTGTTATCTTAAATTGTTTTGACCGCTTGGAGTCCCTAAAATGTGTATCAGTCACTAAATTTCAGCATATCACACAGGATCCACATGCTTTGCATCCCCAGGCTGGTCCTTTCGACCCAAACAGTTTGCAAGGTGTTTGGCCGCTATAATGATGTCGCGGGTGTCGCGGAGATTGGTAGATCTTTTATAGGTGATGGATGGATACGGTTACAAATACAATTTAATCATCGGATTGACCATAAGTATATCCCAATATATTTTCATCACGTCACATACAAGTTTGGACTGCGAGTGAAAGGTAGTGATAAACCTCACCTGGTTGTCGGTGTGTTTCGGTGGTTTCTGTTGGAGTAATGCATCTCTGTTGGTATATTTGGCTCTCTTGTATGCTCTTTTGATGCAATTGTCATCATAGCCTCGGTCGTGGAATCTCTGACGAAGTTCTCTTGCCTGTTCCTCGAAGGATTCAATAGAGGAACAAATCCTTCTGGCATCTAAGAACTGTCCAATAGGTATACTGCGAATGAGTTTGGATGGGTGGGCTAAACTGGCATGTAATAAAGCATTTGTAGAGGTTGGTTCCTAAAGAGGTCAGAATGAAGGAGACCATCGTCACCTACATGGAATTTAATATCAAGAAATTCCATATCACTTCTTCCACTTTTGAACGTCAATCTAATATTACGTTGGTTGTGATTGAGTTCTTGCATGAACTCATCAATTTTGTCTGCGATCCCTTCCATATCATGATGATGTCATCGATATATCTTGCCCACAGGTGGACATTGTCCACCCGTAGATCGGGATTGGTAAGGAAAATTTCCCTTTCCCAAGCCCCCAAAAAAAGGTTTGCATATGAGGGTGCACATGCAGCCCCCATAGAAGTCCCTGTATTTGTAAATATAATGATTGACGGAAGTAGAAGTAGTTGTGAGTGAGGGCAAAGTATAGTAAGTCAACTCACCGACATCAGTATCAAATTCGGACATCAAGAAGAAGGTCTTCACGGCCTGGATCCCGTCTTCATGTCTGATGGAGGTGTAAAGGGACTCAACATCACAAGTCAAGAAGGTCATATCGGGATCAAGATGAATCCCCTCCAATCGACGCAGGGCATCTGTTGTATCTTTAAGATAAGATGGCATGGTGTCAACCATTTTTCTCAATATGTGGTCAATCAGTTTGCATATTCTCTCACAGATGTTATTGCGGCCTGAGACAATTAGTCTCCCTGGTGGACATGTTTGTGTATTTTAGGCAAGAGATAGTGTTGCCACTGTTGGATTGGATACTTGTAGATAATCAACCTCTTGTGAAGTGATGATCCCTCTTGACTGTGCATTGTTCAAGATGGTTTTCAGTTCAGCCTGAAATTTGATAGTAGGATTGTACGTAAGTTTACGATAACAGGTAGGGTCACGTAATTGCTTAAGGGCTTCAAGTGATGTGCCGTGCATATAAACGGGGAAGACCCCTGTGAAATCATGATGCAGTGCAAGTGTAATATGTAAATATACAGTAAAGTGCAAATGCAAGACAGTACAATGAAAAAAGAGGCAAATATTAAAAATGCAGATATGAAAAATAAAAAATGGTCTGGCACCCGTGGGTGCGACATGGGACGGGATAGGCAATAAGAGCAAAGGAGTAGCTGAATGAATGCGACTTGATGGAGAAGTTAGATGGTCTTGATGATGCGATAAACGTGGGTGATAGAGAAGGCAGCGACTATGAGCCCTGCCAAAAAAAAACAAGAAATAAAAAAAGGAAAAAAATTAATAACAGACTGACAAACTGTTAAAAGAAGGGGGATGGTTTAAAATCGTATTAAAAAGTGAAAGCCCAGAGACAGTCACTAAGAAAGGATCAGGATACTCTTATTGATGTGAGTACCAATGTTGGTACCGGAGGGTAGCGTATAGGAAGTGGAGGATAACTGCGAGAAAGAGGAAAAGAGGAAAAAGGGGGAAAAGGGAAAGAGGAAGTATGAAAAAGAGGAAGGAATGGGACGGGGAAGAAGGATAGGAGGGGGGAAAGGGAAGGGAGAGGGGGGGAAAGGGAGGCAGGGGGAAAGGAGACAGAAAAAACAGGAAAGAAAGGAGGGGGAAGGGGAGGTATAAAGAGGAAAGGTAAGTGATGTAAGAGAGAACCGAACTCACAGGAACGGGGCAAAGCTCAGTGAGTCATTCAGGCCTGTGGGTTGGACCGTATTGAGCCTGAAGATCCACTGAGCTTCCCTCTGTGCTAGAATTTTTTTCCAGTTGCCCCCCCTAAAGCCTGGGAAAACACAATCAATACCTCTAAATTGAAGGCCAGAGGGATCGCTGGAGTGATGAAGTTTGAAGTGACATGGTATGGTGGTCAACGAGGAGATATTATCTTGCTCTTTGGCGGCCATTATGCCTAGGACATGTTCGCGGATCCGTCGTTTGAATTCTCTTGTAGTAAGACCTACATAGATGAGACCACAAGGGCAAGTCGCATGATAAACAATGCCAATAGTATGACAAGTGATTGTATGTGTTATCTTAAATTGTTTTGACCGCTTGGAGTCCCTAAAATGTGTATCAGTCACTAAATTTCAGCATACCACACAGGATCCACATGCTTTGCATCCCCAGGCTGGTCCTTTCGACCCAAACAGTTTGCAAGGTGTTTGGCCGCTATAATGATGTCGCGGGTGTCGCGGAGATTGGTAGATCTTTTATAGGTGATGGATGGATACGGTTGCAAATACAATTTAATCATCGGATTGACCATAAGTATATCCCAATATATTTTCATCACGTCACATACAAGTTTGGACTGCGAGTGAAAGGTAGTGATAAACCTCACCTGGTTGTCGGTGTGTTTCGGTGGTTTCTGTTGGAGTAATGTATCTCTGTTGGTATATTTGGCTCTCTTGTATGCTCTTTTGATGCAATTGTCATCATAGCCTCGGTCGTGGAATCTCTGACGAAGTTCTCTTGCCTGTTCCTCGAAGGATTCAATAGAGGAACAAATCCTTCTGGCATCTAAGAACTGTCCAATAGGTATACTGCGAATGAGTTTGGATGGGTGGGCTAAACTGGCATGTAATAAAGCATTTGTAGAGGTTGGTTCCTAAAGAGGTCAGAATGAAGGAGACCATCGTCACCTACATGGAATTTAATATCAAGAAATTCCATATCACTTCTTCCACTTTTGAACGTCAATCTAATATTACGTTGGTTGTGATTGAGTTCTTGCATGAACTCATCAATTTTGTCTGCGATCCCTTCCATATCATGATGATGTCATCGATATATCTTGCCCACAGGTGGACATTGTCCACCCGTAGATCGGGATTGGTAAGGAAAATTTCCCTTTCCCAAGCCCCCAAAAAAAGGTTTGCATATGAGGGTGCACATGCAGCCCCCATAGAAGTCCCTGTATTTGTAAATATAATGATTGACGGAAGTAGAAGTAGTTGTGAGTGAGGGCAAAGTATAGTAAGTCAACTCACCGACATCAGGATCAAATTCGGACATCAAGAAGAAGGTCTTCACGGCCTGGATCCCGTCTTCATGTCTGATGGAGGTGTAAAGGGACTCAACGTCACAAGTCAAGAAGGTCATATCGGGATCAAGATGAATCCCCTCCAATCGACGCAGGGCATCTGTTGTATCTTTAAGATAAGATGGCATGGTGTCAACCATTTTTCTCAATATGTGGTCAATCAGTTTGCATATTCTCTCACAGATGTTATTGCGGCCTGAGACAATTAGTCTCCCTGGTGGACATGTTTGTGTATTTTAGGCAAGAGATAGTGTTGCCACTGTTGGATTGGATACTTGTAGATAATCAACCTCTTGTGAAGTGGTGATCCCTCTTGACTGTGCATTGTTCAAGATGGTTTTCAGTTCAGCCTGAAATTTGATAGTAGGATTGTACGTAAGTTTACGATAACAGGTAGGGTCACGTAATTGCTTAAGGGCCTCTTTTTCATAAAGGGGGGCCGGCCATACGGCTATATTGCCCCCTTGTCAGCTGGTTTGATGACAATATCGGACAGAAACTGTAATTCTGAAATGGCTTTCCTTTGAGCGGGAGTGCAATTGTCAAAGCCCTTGTGGGGTGTGATGTTAGTGATCTCTTTGGGGACCAACTGAACAAACATGTCAACATTAGGGCAAATCTGAAGAGGTGGAAACTTACTTGATTTGTGAGTCAAGAAAGCTGGAAACCACTTGTCTGCCTGTTGATTGCTCTCTGCATTCAATTCCTCCAGAATCTGTAATGTTGCCATGTCCTCTCTGTTATCACAAATGGCTGCTGATGAACGTTGATGAAATAGTTTCTTTAATACAAGCTTTCTGGCGAACAGGTACAAGTCTTTAGTAGTCTCGAACAAGTTAATGCTAGATGTTGGAGACCAAGTTTCAACACCTCCAACTGGGCCTCTGACAGAACATGTTTAGAGAGATTGATTACCAGTTTTTTTGACAAAATCAAACCTACATAAGTAGGGTATCATTTTAACCGTATGGACCTACAGAATAAAGATAAGGTGTCATTTTTACCAAAAAATGCACTGCGTAGAAACGGAAGCCCCCAAAATTTACAAAATGAATTTTTTTTTCTTCAATTTTGTCGCACAGTGAATTTTTTTTCTGCTTTGCCGTGGATTTTTTGGTAAAATGACTAATGTCTCTGCAAAGTAGAATTGGTGATGCAAAAAATAAGCCATCATATCAAATTTTATGTGAAAAATTGAAAGCGTTATGATTTTTAGAAGGTGATGAGGAAAAAATGAAAATGCAAAAACGGAAAAACACTGAATCCTTAAGGGGTTAAGGCACTGCTCCCTTAGTTACAGACATTCCTCCCAATCAGACTACAAGTAAGTATTGAGGATATGCATTACGTAAAAGTTAACTTTTAATAATATTCTTAGAATAAAATATATGGACCCAAATTATTTTTTAATCAAACAAATGGAAAGGTGTGCAAAAAAAACAACATGTGCCACCTACACCACCAAGTATTGATGTGATGCAAAGACCTCTAAAAGGTGGAAGGGAACAACGTATGGTCCATTGTAACCAGTGGGGTAAAAACTTCCCCTGTAAGGCCCTACTCTCACATTATTAATTCCCTTCTTGGCAAAAGATACTCTACCTAAAAAGAGCGGCCCCACAGAGGAACCTCTCCCAACTTCCCCCTACAAACACTGCCATTTCCCAGGGGTTTTAGGTGGAAATAGAGAGTTTCCTGTGTGGGGCCACCCTTTTTAGGGTGAGTAACACTTGCCAACAAGGGAATTTATAGGGCAAGAATAGGGCCTTACAGGGGAAGTTTTTACCCCCCACCGGTTACAATTGTTCCCTTCCACCTTTTAGAGGTCTTTGCATCACATCAATACTTGGTGGTGGTGTAGGTGGCAAATGTTTTTTTGCACATTTTTCCTTTTGTTTGATTTAAAAAAAAAATGTTGGGTCCATATTTTTTATCCTAACCATATTATAAAAATGTTTACATAATTCATATCCTCAATACTTACTTGTGCACACAAACACTTTTACAAAAGAGACCGTTTTCTTCCAACTTCCTGCATCAGCTACTATTCTGATCCTGCCATCCACCTGATGCCACACATCTGATGCCAAGTTTTCCTGTTTTCACCTACTTTCATCACCGGTTACTGGTATTGCCACTCACCGCACCACTCTGTCATCGAGTCACTTTCAGGACTTCTGATGCTGCTGCTGCCACCTCCAGGCTCTCTCATTTTGCCACTAAATGATCTCCTCGTGCTGATGCCACCTCCAGGCTATCTCATTCTGCCACCATATGTTCTCCTTATGCTGATGCCAGCTTCAGGCTTTCTCATTCTGCCACCAAATGTTCTCCTCATGCCGATGCCAGCTCCATGCTGCGTCATTCAGCCACTATATGTTCTCCTCATGCTGCCACCACCTCCACGCTGTGTCATTTAGCCACTATATGGTCTCCTCATGCTTCCGCCACCTCCACGCTGTGTCCTTCAGCCACTATATGTTCTCCTCATAATGATGCCACTTCCAGGCTCTGTCATTCTGCCACTCTGTGACAGTGATTCTAATAGCGACACCTCTGATCTGCATGTCATACTGAATAACAGTATTATTTAACTAACTTAGCATATACCCTATGCGTGTTACAGCAAGGCAAAGTGTTCTACACCCCTATTGTATGCCAGAAATAGCCATTTTTAATAGCAACTCGCTGCATATAAATTCGTACCGAAACAAATTTTGGGGGAAAATTCTGCGAATCGGCCGAATCGAATTTTTTCTGAAACTCTCTCATCTCTAGCTACTCCCTTTTATGAATCTATAGTTCAGTTACTATTGTCACATATATGCTGTATTAGTAGAGCTTGTAAAGTACTGATTGTCCTTGCATAAATGCAGGAAGCAAAATAGCTCTCTTTTACTAGGTACTGGCTATGAGATATACCTTTTCTCTTGAAAGGGAGTAATTCTTTGCGCAAACATTCAGCTGGTATAGGAAATCTTAGAGGCAACGCTCCCTGGCAAAAGTTTGCAAATAGAATCAGTCATCTTTAAAGGGGTACTCCGTTTGCTAGACATCTTATCCCCTATGCAAAAGATAGGGGATAAGATGTCTGTTTGCGGGGATCTGGCCGCTGGGACCCCCACAATCTCCGTGCAGACACCCACCGTTCTGAACATTATGGTCAGAATGCTGGGTTTGGAAGACCGTGGTCGTGATGTCCCGCCACACCCCCTCACCCCCTCATGACTTTACACCACACCCCCTCCATTCATGTCTATGGGGGGGGCATGATGGCCGTCTCGCCCCTCCCATAGACATTAATGGAGGGGACATGGCGTGACATCACAAGGGGGCATGACCAGACCATCGAGATCAGACATATTTTCCCTTATCCTTTGGACAGGGGATAAGATGTCTAGAAATGGAGTGCCCCTTTAAGAACTGCTATAAAAGCATGCTGGGGTTTTATTCTTCCTCAAGGAGAGCTTTTCAGCATACACTGCCAGACTGCATATACTGGCAGGATCTCCATAAGGAAATCAGGTATCTTCAAATTGATGCTGAAAAAAGGTATATCCACCAGGAATCCTGAACCCACGTTTAAAAAATGTTGTTTACAAAATAGTGTTTCTTAGTTATGTTTCATGGCCCCATGGAGGGTTGGACATTGGCTTACAGGGTATCTACCAAAAGATGACATTAGGGTGACATTCTTTTTACTTCTGGGAAGAGTTATTTTATACTGTACATACACTGTAACAGTATACACTGATCAGTATCATTAAAACAACAAGCTATAAGGTAAACATATGCTGATATGCTGGATGCTGAAAGAATTGGTAAGCATTAGGATCTAAACAACTATGACAAGGGCCACATTGTAAAGATTAGATGACTTGTTCAAAGCATCTCCAAAACAGCATCTTTTTCTGGGGAGTTTCTGGTATATAGTGTTTCCTACCTACAAAACAGGTGAACAGAGGATAGGGAATTAATGTGTGGTGGCTAACAGGGGGGCATGTGTAGTATATTGACAGGGTGTTGTGACTAAAATAGAGTTTGTGACACCAGGGTAGTGTTAACCTCCACACTCCAAAGATAAGCAGCTTCCTGGTGCAATAAAAACCTCAGATGCAGAGTTACAGAAACTACTTTTACTGAAAAGGTCTTGAAGGCAGATGTTACAGTCCATGCAGTATAACAGCAAACTTTGGTAGTGCAATAATTGGGGAAAAGTTGCATTGGATGTCACTTTAGATCACTGGGCACTCTGCGACAAAATTCAAGAAAAAATTACGTTTTGTAACTTTTGGGGGCTCTGTTTCTACGCAGTGCATTTTTCTGTAAAAATGACACCTTATCTTTATTCTGTAGGTCCATACAATTACAAGGATACCCAATTTATGTAGGTTTTATTTTACTACTTTAAAAAAATCCTAACTACATGCACCAAAATTAGTATTTGTAAAATTGCCATTTTCTGACCCCTATAACTTTTTTTATTTTATTTTTCTGCATAATGGGCTTAGGAGGTAGTTTTTATCGGTACCATTTTTGTTTTGATGGGACTTTTTGATCGCATTTTAAACTTTTTTTTTATGGTTTATGAAGTGACAAAAATGCACAATTTTTTACTATGGTATTTTTTTAAGCCATCTACCGTGCAGTTTAATTAAGTTTATATTTTAATATTTCAAACATTTACACACGCGGCGATACCAAATATGTTTATGTTTATTTTTTATTACATTATTTTATTTAGGGAGGGAGATTTAAAGTTTTATTAGAGGAGGGGCTTACTCACATTTATTAACTTTTTTTTTACACCTTTTACTCTTTATTTAACCCCCTGAGCTTTGGCTCAGCATTGAGCAGTGTCATCGTCATTGGTGCGCTACTGGCCACAGCAGAGAATCACCGATCGGACGGCAAGGAGGCAGGTAAGGGCCCTTCCACCATCCTCTCAGCTGATCAGGACATCACGATTTCATCGCAATGGTTTTACTTTCATTTTAGATGCCACAATCAACTTTGATCGTGGCATCTAAAAGGTTAATGCCGGGCATTGGTCCGATCGGTGATTCCCGGCAATAACCCTTGGTCCTGGCTGCTGATAGCAGTCGGAACCCACCGGGTTTGAAGTACACTCAGCCCATGAGCGTGCTTTAAACACTGATAATGGGACCAGGGCATACACATACGCAAGGGCGTACCCATACGCCCTTCGTCTTTAAGTAGTTAAAGGCACAGTACACTTCATACAGGATAAACAGCATACATTGGCATAAACATGGAGCAATAAAAACAATATTATATGACAAGTTCCCTGGAGCTGTGGGCCAAAACAGACATCTGAGGCTCCCTGAGAGGACAAGCAGTGTTGCATGTTCTGTACCGGGTCACCACAAATGCTCGAGGCTTAATGAAGCTCATGAGGAGAATAGATTAGCCCATCTGGTCTAATGTATTACATTTTATTTTACACCATTTGGATATCTGGGTAAGTGTGCTTCAAGAGATATAAAATGCACTATTAGAAGATGCAAGCTTACAGAGGTAATAAGATGTTCTTGGCTATGGTCTGCTGGAAAAATGTGCATCCTAACATTTGGGTATTACTCAAAACTTTCCTCAGTAATTTAGCACTGCTAATATAAAATCATTAAATCAAATAATTTCAAATAATAGCTGGACAGACTGTCTCCACCACAGTGAATTCCCCTTATTTTCATCTGCTTTCTTCTTTGAAGAATAGAAGGGGTCCTATGCAAGGGACTTTGAACTAGTATTTCTAAAAGGAAAAAATAATTAGGGCACCTTGTAATTCTAATTTTTTTTTTTTAGTGCTGGTGGTCCATGGATTCCTCACAATCTCTTTGTCAGAAAATATCTACTTACTGGCTTAGGCATATTAGATGAACCCGTCACGAGTTGTCATTGAGACTGGTTCCTGAAAGCAGATTTGAGAGGTAGGAGGAACACATATATATTGTGTTAACTTTAACAGTATGAATGAATGCATTTAGCTGCATACATGTTTTATGTATAGACATGTAGCTAAGCATAAACTAACATTTTTTAAAAATCAAACATTTTGTGACACAGGACAGGTTCTGACAGAGATGCACTACATGACTGTACAAGTGACTTACCTCAAACCACCCAACACAATGGTCAATAAATGTGTTACACAAGTTACAATGTCTCCTTTTGAAGCAGCAAATCTTCAGATTAAAACTTTCATCCATGGTAAAGGTTCCTCACAGCCTCATGTGCAGACTCACTCTCTCCTAGTTTGAGCTGTCTTCAGCACCTGTGCTGATTTGGGCTAGTCTTGAAACAGCGTCCCAGGAAGTTAATGAAAGATCCCACAACCAAACATGCCTTTCATCCATAAAAAACATCCATGTCACGATTCGGCTTCCAGGTAGTGGATCCTCTGTGTCAGCGAGGGATTGGCGTGGACCGTGCTAGTGGACCGGTTCTAAGAGGCTACTGGTTTTCACCAGAGCCCGCCGCAAAGCGGGATGGTCTTGCTGCGGCAGTAGCAACCAGGTCGTATCCACTAGCAACGGCTCTACCTCGCTGACTGCTGAGAAGGCGTGGGACAGAAGGACTAGGCAGAGGCAAGGTCAGACGTAGCAGAAGGTCGGGGGCAGGCGGCAAGGTTCGTAGTCAGGAAGGGTAGCAGAAGTTCAGGTACACAGGCTTTGGACAACACTAAACGCTTTCACTGGCACAAGGCAACAAGATCCGGCAAGGGAGTGCAAGGGAGGAGACTAGATATAGCCAGGGAACAGGTGGGAACCAATTAAGCTAATTGGGCCAGGCACCAATCATTGGTGCACTGGCCCTTTAAGTCTCAGAGAGCTGGCGCGCGCGCGCCCTAGAGAGCGGAGCCGCGCGCGCCAGCACATGACAGCAGGGGACCGGGACGGGTAAGTGACCTGGGATGCGGTTCGCGAGCGGGCGCGTCCCGCTGTGCGAATCGCATCCCCAACGGCCAAGACAGTGCAGCGCTCCCGGTCAGCGGGACTGACCGGGGCGCGGAAGGGAGAAAGACGCCGTGAGCGCTCCGGGGAGGAGCGGGGACCCGGAGCGCTAGGCGTAACAGTACCCCCCCCCCCTTAGGTCTCCCCTTCTCTTTGTCCGGTAACTGCCTCCCCTGGGATGAGGACACCTGGAAAGAATGGAGGGTTTCCTCAACGGCAGGCAGTACAGCAGGAGTGGGAATGGGGAGGGAGGGCAGAGGGCGAGGCCTGGCACGGACTCAGTGGGAGGTGTTATCATCTGGGACTCGGCCACACGTCATTATTGCTGGGCGGAGCTGCCGCCCGGCTCATGAATATTCATGAACTTATCCTCGTAGTCTAACTCCTTTTTCTAGGTCTGGTGGGGAGGGCGGCGAGGATAAGTTCATGAATATTCATTAGCCGGGCGGCAGCTCCGCCCAGCTATAATGACGTGTGGCCGAGTCCCAGATGATAACACCTCCCACTGAGTCCCAAGCCAGGGAATAACAGAAAACTAAAAATAAAGATATCTGAAGAACCGCTGAACCGTTTTTAACCAGGTAAGAAGCATTTTAATCAGGATCACCCGCACTACAAGCCTGTGTAACAGGTTTAGTGCGGGTGATTCTGATGACAGATTTCCTTTAATCAAGAAATCAAAGCGTGGCTTACTCCATGAAAACTGGACATGGGAACCATGGTGACCGACAACGGGAAGAACATCTTGTCTGCGCTGTGGCAAGGAAGCCTGAGACATGCGCCCTGCATGTTCAATCTGGTTTTCAAGTGGTTCCTGAAGTGTTCCTCCCATCTGCAAGACATACTAACAAAGGGAAGAAAACTTTGCATGCACTTCAGCCACTCGTACACCGCAAAGCACAACTTCCTTAAGCTGCAGCGTCAGAATGGCAGCCCCAACATCCCCTCCATATGTTGGACCGACTATGCGAAAACAGAGAAAAGCCATCACCGATTCCTTCATGATCCAAGCCTTTAGGGGTACTTCCCTGTGTAACTTCATTGTCAACCAGTGGCAGCTAATACATGACACCTGCTGTTTGCTCATGCCCTTTGGGGAAGCCACATTATTAGTCAGTCACCATCATTCCACTGTTTCATCTACTACAACACGTGTTGGAAACAATGGCTGGTCAGGGCACTGGAGACATGGCGCCTACATCTCACGGCCACATGAGCCCTGTGGGGGCTGAACTGGAGGAGGGGGAGGGGCACAGTGGAGCAAAGTTTAGGTTTCGAGAGATGGGCGGTTTTTCTAGTCATCTGACAGGAGAGGAGGATCAGGAGCATCTAGAGGAGCTAGACGGTTATGAGGAAAGCGTGACAGAGGACCCAGACACACCGTGGCAGCATGCAGTGGAGATGGAGTCAGGGAGTTCCTCTGAGTCACTTGCACAAATGGCACGATGCATGCTTACTTGCTTGCGTAGTGACCACTGAATTGTCACCATTCGGCAACGGGATGACTTCTGGCTCTCCACCTTATTAGACCCTCACTACTAGCACAAAACAGGGACCTTTTTTACACCCACTGAGAGGGAGGACAAACTGACCTACTACAGAGACATCCTACATAGTCAGTTGGCCAATGCCTATCTGCGCCATTGTCCATCATCTCGCAGGTCTGACTCGGGGGGCCTCTGCGCTCACCTTCCACTGCCATGTCTGTTGGGGAGAGGTGGGGTGACAAGAGCAGTACCAGCTTCATCAGCAGAAGCCTGAGTCTACATTCGCTTATGAGTAGCATTCTTCACCGCATAGTGAAGCAACTCATCAGCAGCAGGTAGACCTGGAGCAGGATGTGAACCAGCAGGTGGTGGCATACCTTAAGATTACCATGCCAACACACCTTGAAGATCCGCTGGACTTCTTGGCAGCCAAACTTGTTTTATGGCCGCAACTAGCAGAGTTTGCCCTGGAAAAGGGCAGGTGTTTAGTGCAGCGGGGGCCATAATAACCCCAAGGAGAACTCGTATGTCCATGAATACTGTGGAGAGACTGACCTTTGTAAAGATGAATCGGGCATGCATCAGCCAGGATTTCCTCCCACCAATGCGTGATGCACCAGAGTAGATTTACCATGGTGCCACACCAACACTTCACAAATATGGATAGTGCTAAACACATTTAAGGTACTGCTCCCCAGTTACAGACATTCCTCCACATCACTCTGTCACCGGGTCACTTTCAGGACTCCTGATGCTGCTGCCACCTCCAGGCTGTCTCCTTCAGCCACTATATGCTGCCGCCAAATCTCGGCTGTGTCATTCAGCCACTATATGTTCTCCTCATGCTGCCGACATCTCCACGCTGGGTCATTCAGCCACTATATGGTCTCCTCATGCTGCTGCCACCTCTACGCTGTGTCATTCAGCCACTATGTGGTCTCCTCATGCTGCCGCCAACTCCAGGCTGTGTCATTCAGCCACTATATGTTCTCCTCATGCTGTCGCATCCTCCACGCTGTGTCATTCAGCCACTATATGGTCTCCTCATGCTGTCACATCCTCCACGCTGTGTCATTCAGCCACTATATGGTCTCCTCATACTGCCGCAAACTCCAGGCTGTGTCATTCAGCCACTATATGTTCTCCTCATGTTGTCGCCACCTCCACGCTGTGTCATTCAGCCAATATATGGTCTCCTCATGCTGCCGCAAACTCCAGGCTGTGTCATTCAGCCACTTTATGGTCTCCTCATGCTGCTTTAAACTCCACGCTGTGTCATTCAGCCACTATATGCTCTCCTCATGCTGCCGCCACCTCCACACTGTGTCATTCAGCCACTATATGGTCTCCTCATCCTGCCACCACCTGCATGCTGTGTCATTCAACTACTATATGGTCTCCTCATGCTGATGCCACCTCCAGGCTCTGCCATTGTGTCACTCTGTGACAGTGATTCTAATAGCGATGCCTCTGAATAACAGTATTATTTCACTAACCCAGCACACATCCTATGCATGTTACAGCAAGGCAAAGTGTTCTACACCTCTGTTGAGGCTCTCTGTAGGCCAGAAATAGCTGTTTTTAATAGCAATCCGCCGCAAATAAATTTGGACCAAAACTAATTTTTGGGGAAAATTGGGCAAAGTTGATAAATATCAACTGGTTCTAGAAAGTTAAACAGATTTGTAAGTTACTTCTATTAAAAATCTTAATCCTTTCAGTGCTTAGGAGCTGTTTAAGTTGAGTTGTGTAGCAAACCTCTTCTACTCTGTGCCGTTCCCAAGACAAGCAGAGATGTCAGCAGAGAGCACTGTTGCCAGACAGAAAAGAACAACTCAACTTCAGCAGCTGTTTATTATTGGAAGGATTAAGATTTTTTAATAGACGTCATTTACAAATCTGTTTAACTCCTTGGGGACGGACCCCATTATAACCCTAAGGACGGGAGCATTTTTTACAATTCTGACCACTGTCACTTTAAGCATTAATAACTCTGGAATACTTTTACTTTTCATTCTGATTCCGAGATTGTTTTTTTGTGACATATTCTACTTTATGTTAGTGGTAAATTTTTGTCGATACTTGCATCATTTCTTGGGTAAAAATTCATGAAATTTGATGAAAAAATTGAAAATTTTGCATTTTTCTAACTTTGAAGCTCTCTGCTTGTAAGGAAAATAAGCATTCTAAATAAATAATACTTTGATTCACATATACAATATGTCTACTTTATGTTTGCATCATAAAGTTGACATGTTTGTACTTTTGGAAAACATCAGAGGGCTTCAAAATTCAGAAGCAATTTTCCAATTTTTCACAAAATTTTCAAAATCGGAATTTTTCAGGGGCCAGTTCAGTTTTGAAGTGGATTTGAAGGGCCTTCATATTAGAAATACCCCATAAATTACCCCATTATAAAAACTGCACCCCTCAAAGTATTCAAAATGACATTCAGTAAGTTTGTTAACCCTTTAGGTGTTTCACAGGAATAGCATTAAAGTGAAGGAGAAAATTCAAAATCTTAATTTTTTACACTCGCATGTTCTTGTAGACACAGTTTTTGAAATTTTACAAGGGGTAATGGGAAAGAAAGCCCCCCAAAATTTGTAACCCAATTTCTCTCGAGTATGGAAATACCTCATATGTGTATGTCAAGTGTTTGGCTGGCGCAGTAGAGGGCTCAGAAGGGAAGGAGCAACAAGGGGATTTTGGAGAGTGAATTTTCTGAAATGGTTTTTGGGGGGCATGTCACATTTAGGAAGCCCCTATGGTGCCAGAACAGCAAAAAAAAAAGCACATGGCATACTATTTTGGAAACTACACCCCTCAAGGCACGTAACAAGGGGTCCGGTGAGCCTTAACACCCCACAGGTGTTTGACGACTTTTCGTTAAATTCGGATGTGTAAATGAAAAAAAGAAAAATTTCACTAAAGTGCAGTTTTTTTTCCAAAATTTACCATTTCTACAAAGGGTAATGGGAGAAAAATCCCCCCAAAATTTGTAACTCAATTTCTCCCGAGTATGGAGATACCCCATATGTGGCCCTAAACTGTTGCCTTGAAATACGACAGGGCTCTGAAGTGAGAGAGCTCCATGTGCCTTTGAGGCCTGAATAAGGAATTTGCAGTAGGGGTGGAGCCGGCTACAAGGATGGGGCTTGTCTCCACCAAAACCCTACAGCAGTGTTTCCCAATCAGGATGCCTCCAGCTGTTGCAAGACTCCCAGCCTGCCAGGACAGTCTATGGCTGTCCGGCAACACTGGGAGATGTGGTTTTGTAACAGCTGGAGGCGCCGTTTAGGAAACACTGCCGTATGAGACGTTTTTCATTTTTATTGGGGAGGGGGGCAACGTGTAAGGGGGTGTATGTGTAGTGTTTTACTTTTTATTATTTGTTAGTGTAGTGTAGTGTTTTTAGGGTACATTCACACAGGCAGGGGTTCACAGTAAGTTTCCTTGAACATTCCTGTACATTCACATGGGGGGGGGGGGTGCCCCAAACCTTCAGCTGTGGCAAAATGACAACTCCCATACACAGCCTTTGGCTGTGTGGGCATGCTGTAGTTGTAGTTTTGCAGCTTTTAGAAGGCCACAGTGAAGATCACTTATCGCGATCTTCACTGCAGCCTTCTCAGCCGCACTTTCCTCCTGCTCGCGCGCTGGTTCCTGATGCCGCCTCCTCCGGTCCGGGTAAGCCGGGCCATGCCCCCCCCCTACGCCCGTGTTCCCCTGCTCTGTACTGACTTCCGATCGGTGGCCAGAGCGGGGGAGATTAACTCTAAACCCCCCGCCCCCCTCCTGTCATTGGTGGTCAGCCTGACCGACCAATGGCAGGGGATAGGAGGGGGTGGCAACACTGCCACCTCGCTCCTATCCTTTAGGCTATTCGGAGCTGTCTCTGACAGCTCCGATCAGTCTTATTTTCCGGGAGATCGGGTCACCAGTGACCCGATTTGCCCGGATCGCGGAAAATCGCAGGTCTGAATTGACCTGCGATTTGCTGCGATCGCCGATATGGGGGGGTCTCATGACCCCCCTAGGCATTGCCACGGGATGCCTGCTGATAGATATCAGCAGTCATCCCGGTCCGATCACCGCCTGGCGAGCGGCAGTGATCGGAAATGCCGAGGGCGTATGGATACGCCCTCCGTCCTTAAGTGACGGGACGCGAGGGCATATGCATACGCCCTTCGTCCCCAAGGAGTTAACTTTCTGGAGCCAGTTGATGTAAAAAACAAAGTTTTTTCCTAGCATTCCCCTTTAACACAAATCATCACTAAAGATCAATGTTAAAGGCTTACATGTAAGACAAAGCCATTAAAGGAGTATTCCAGGAATTTTTTTATTTGACTATGCTACAGGGGCTGTAAAGTTAGTGTAGTTCATAATATAGTGTCTGTACCTGTGTGTGACAGTTTTCTCACAATTCTTATGTGATTTTCACCCCAATATTTATTTTTAACAGCATACAAAATGACTGTTGTCTCAGATTTTTTTCCCAGGTTGCATTGACTCACTAGTCAGCTGATGAGAGGGAGTCTGTCTGCTTCATTGGGTGGAGCGATCGCTTGGTGGGAGAAAGATCAATCAGAAACTGATGCAACAGCTGTAGGCTTCCTGATTGAAAACCACAGGTCTATTGAATGGATGCTGCTCACTTATCTTTCAATGGGTGGGGTGGCTGATGTGTGGGAGGGAGGAAAATGGAATTATGGGATTTTGAGGCAAAAGAATAAAACTCAAACAGGAAATACCAGTTCACAAAAAGCTAATCACAGTGTTATGGTAATCTCACATCATAGCCATTTAGCTCCAAGAGAAGAGCAGATCCTTCCAAAGCATGTCCATTACTGTCTTCCAGGTATGTACTTAAAACACCTTATGGTGATATTAAGAACTGTAGCAATGGTACACTTCTGACATACACCCAGTGGGCTCTTTATAAGAGACACCCAACCTTTTATAATTGGGGTCTCGCTGTGGCACAGCATAAAATTAAGAGAGCAACTTTTCCAAGGTTCAGCTGGGAGAACCAAGTGATCTGAGTAACTTCAAACAAGACATAGGGGGAGATTTATCAAAACCAGTGTAGGGGAAGAGTGGTGCAGTTACCCATAGCAACCAATCAGATCTCTTCTTTCATTTTTCACAGTCCTCTTTGAAAATGAAAGAAGTGATCTGATTGGTTGCTATGGACAATTCCACCACTCTTCCTCTACGCAGGTTTTGATAAATCTCCCCCATAGTCTTTGGTGCTAGACTAGCCGGATTATTTCAGAAACTGACGGATTATTTCAGAAACTGTTTGTGGGATTTCATGCAATAGTTTCAATAGTATACTGGGAATTGTTTGACGTTAAGTAAATCGTCCAGCAAAAAGGAATCCAGTGAATGTAAACAACTTGTGACTATAAAAAGTCATAGATGTCAAAAATCATTCTAATAACCAAGAGGTGCAGATTCAAGCAGACTGCAGCTGTGATGCTACGACAAGCACCCAACCCATTGTTGAGCTATAAAGCTAGGTTCCACATGTGGTGTTCTGTCATTTTATGGAAAACTGCAGTTTTTGAGCCAAAGTCAGAAGTGGATCCATAAAAGAGGAGAAGTGTAAGTCCTTTCTTTATATGTCCCATTCCTTTTAATACACTTCTGTCTTTGGCTCAAAAACTGCAGTGGCAGTACTTAAAAAATGTGATAGAATAAAACCTGTTTGAAAACCTAGCCTAATGGTTAAAATGCCATTTCTGTAAAATAAGAACAGAAATTTAATGGGGTACTCCACTGGAAAACATGTTTTTTTTTTTTTTTTAATCAACTGATTCCAGAAAGTTAAACAGATTTGTAAATGACTTCTATTTAAAAATCATAATCCTTCCAGTAACCAGCTGCTATATGCTCCACAGGAAGTTCTTTATTTTTTTTTTCCTTTCTGTCTGACCACAGTGCTCTCTGCTGACACCTCTGTCCATTTAGGAACTGTCCAGAGTAGGAGCAAATGCCCATAGCATACCTATCCTGCTCTGGACAGTATCTGACACGGACAGAGGTGTCAGCAGAGAGCACTGTGGTCAGACAGAAAGGAAATAAAAAAAAAAAAGAACTTCCTGTGGATCATATAGCAGCTGGTTACTGGAAGGATTACGATTTTTAAATAGAAGTAATTTACAAATCTGTTTAAATAAATTAAAAAAGAATGATGATGATTTGCTGTGGCTTTGAAGGTTAGTTGCTAGATGGGTGTCTATGATAGCATGACCACTCAGTGTAGGTAGCTACTAAGCTACTTTTTTTTTTTTTTTTTTTTCTAGTTCATAGAAATCTCACTGGAAAATGGGGTCAACTAATGGGGTTAACTAACAGGTACCAGACACAAAGTAGATATGAATAAATAATATAAGAGACGCACATGTCCTGTAGTTATGCCACATATGTTATGGATTCAACAACATGCAGTTCATATTCAGCCCCTCATGGTTTGTTTCTTTAATCATTGTGGTAAACTAATGCATCTGATTTCTCATCAAACTCTCTCTCCCTATGGACGCGCTTTTATTCATATGTCTTAAAGGGGTACTCCAGTGGTTTAGATTTTTGGCTATATTGCATCTTCTTTTAATGTTCATGTTTTTTGCAATTGACATGTATTATATGTTTGTGTAGCATGTGTTTTTTTTTTTTTACCTGTTTGTGGGCCAGGAAGTTCTGTAGTTCTGTGTTGGATCTCTTACTGTTGTTCACATGTTAGGATTAGGCTGTGGACAACATGTCATGTCTTTTTTTTCTCTGTTCTTTCAGAACTGCATGAGAGAGATAAGCCACGCCCCATCATCTCCCCCTCCTGGAGGACACATGTGTGCATGAGAGAAATAAACCACGCCCCCTCATCTCCCCCTTCCGGAGGACGCAGGTCTGCATGAGAGAGATAAGCCACGCCCCCTCAACATGCAGTTCAAATTCCTGGAGGACAAAGGTGTGCATGAGAGAAAGAAGCCAGAGCAGTAGGAGAAAGAGGATGTACACAGCTCCTATTCTCCCCTCCCCCTTCTCTGTCTTCTGAGGACACAGGTCTGCACTGAAAGAAGACAGAGAAGATAACAGTGTTATCTGAAGGGGAGGATAGCAAAGTGCATGGGCTGGGGATGTATAGACTGCAGGGGAATAAATCTCGGACAGGGGATGATTTCTATGTGTGAAGGAGGGGGAGGACTCCTGGATGACACATGCTGGGAGTTGCAGTCCCTGTTATGTGTGTGTATGCTAGTGTTTACAAACCAGTGTGCCTCCAGCTGTTGCAAAACTACAACTCCCAGCATGCCCTGACAGCCTTTGGGCATGTTGGGAGTTGTAATTTTGCAACAGCTGGAGGCACACTGATTCAGAAACACTGTCCTAGCCTATTCAGTATATTACAAAGTGCATTGTTTCCCAACCAGGGTGTCTTCAGCTGTATCAAAACTACAACTCCCAGCATGCCCGAACAGCTTTTGGCTGTCCGGGCATGCTGATAGTAGTAGTTTTGCAACACCTAGAAGCACCCTGGTAAGGAAACACTGGTGTATGCCCTATAGAGGTATAGTGAACTATAACCCCTCAGGAGACTACAGAGACAGCATGCTGGTGTTATACCAAAGACTGAAGACTCCTGAATGACACATGCTGGGAGTTGTAGTCCCTTTTGTGTGTGTATGTCAGTGTATCCCATCCAGGGCTTATTATATTAGTGTGCTGTGTATAAGGGGGCTGACCTGGGAAAATAGTAGGATGGGTAAAGGGTGGGAAAAAAAAAAAGGAGCCGCCCCAAACCAGCAAGGCATGTGGCATGCTGGGATTTGTAGTTTTCAGCACAGCAAGAAACAGGAAATAGAAGCAAAGATAGGAAAACAAAGTGGGGGATAAAAAGACAACAAAGAATGGAAATAGAGTAGCCTAAAAACAAATAGAAATGAAACAAAACAAATAGGGTAAGTCAAAAACGTAAAAACACGTTGACCACCGGAGTACCCCTTTAATGATCACTCATTGATGCTTGATATGTCTAGATTAATGTTGGTAAATATTTTTTTGGTCATTGGAATGTCAGAGGCATAATTCAAATATGTTTTGGGACCATCTAGTTTATCACAAGTTCCTTTCTTTGTCTCTGTCTCGTCTCTACGCGTTTCCCTGTTATCACAAACTGTTCATCAGGAGACACATTTAAAACAGGGTGGGTAGCAGATTTATGGGTATAAAGAATAGATGTAGCACAGTCAGTACGTTAATATCTAAGCCTCTGCTAGGTCCTACAATGATGGACTCATTCACTATACATTGTGCTCCCACTTCTGTGGAGCATGCTAACCTCCCATTCCTAGGTGCATGTACCAAGACACTGATCCTTCCATATTGCTACAAAAAATGAGGTGTTATTCATATTGTTATTTGAACTGAAACCTTTTTCTTTTTGGTTTTCAAAAGGTTTATTTTCTCTTAAATGCATAATAGTCACTCAGTTACACAATGGACTCCTCCAGAGTTACCCCAGCCAGGCTGACAGAACACTCAGTATATACTGCTACAGTGGCAGCCTGCATTAAACACTGCAGGTTACTTTCCTTCATAGCAAGTTCTTTAGCTCTGCAAATACAGTGATCCCCTTCCACCTATGTGCTAGAATATAAGTATTTTTTTCGGGCAAAACAATTTATAAACTGGTGTGGTGCCATTAATTTAATCCCTCTAGGCAATTTGGTCATGTGATCACTTGATTGATTGATTGATTGATTGACTGACAGCCATAGTGTTCATCCAGGAGACACAACTTTTTTTCCCGTTCCCTGTCCTTTGTATACATTAGAGATAAGCAAACCTGCTCACATTTCCATATTAAGTATTTTAGCTTCTTTTGACTTATATGTGGAAATATGGTCCGAGATAGGAAACCAGTGAAACAATGGTTAAGCACATTTTCACACCTCAGCTAAACTCTAAATTGTGTACCATATGTGCGGTGTATGCCTGTGTAAGTATATATATGGTAATTTGTGCTAAACCTGTTCTAATTTTTGAAAGTGAATGATTATATTAGCCTTTTTATTCAGGATATTAGTGTCAGATGAAAGGAATTCACTTTATCCAGCTTGCGCTTTTGCTGCCTGAAAGAGCAATATTTGCCCTGTATAGTATAAGTAAATGTTTCATTTTGATGCATGTTTCTTAGTATATTTCTGTGTGCCTGCTATGAGATTGTAAACCCTTTACAATTTTTATCCACAAAATTAGGCCAAGATGAGCTTCATACCACTTCATCCAATTACTTGCATGGATGGAAGAATGTCAGATTTGCATAAACTACAAGTAATGTCTACAAATGAACAGATTAAATCAGGTTCTATCTACAAAAGAGTGTGTCGTTTGAGAACTGACAGTGATACTATTAGCAAATTGCATATGACAAATGGAAGTAAAGTTTTAAACTAATTATGTGCCTTCTGCTTAAAGTGCCCTTTTCTGTCACTTAATAATAACAGCCCTATTATACTCCATGGAACGATAGGCCAATTTATGTAGCACACTTAAGACTTATCATGTAATATCAGAATAATTGTCAGGTCAAAGAACTCACTAGTAAAAACTTTGAAACGGGTAAATATCAGGGGGGGGGGGGGAATAGTATAATATTTATTTACAGAAACAAGTAAACACCAAACCTAAAAAAATGTATAAAAAAGAAAATGTAAGATAAGTCTGGATCCCGGGCCCTGTCTGTCTTATAAACAAGGAGAGGGCATGAAATTATAACATAGAAGCGTTGCAGCTCAAGGGCACTATAGATCCCAGACCAAACCACTTTCATACGTTAAGGCCACAAAAAATTAGTTTTTAGCAGATTAAAGTCAGTCAGCCTAAAATAAGCCTTACTTTTATTCCTATATTCAGAACTGTAAGAAACTGTTACACGTCTGATAGATCTCTACGGTTGAGCACCTGTACACAAGCCTAAGATCACCATGAGCAATAACAAGCTTTAGCTGGAATGGTGTACAACTGAACTACACTGTCTACCTAATAGTTGAGGAAGTGGGGATGGGGTGGTAGGGGATGTTTTTTAGGTTTTGGGCCCAGCTCCTTAGTTACAAAGATTATTATATAATTATTTTACATAATTGTGTGCTTCTACTTTGTAGCAAAGAGTACTTTGTTCCAGAAGAGTATGCTACAAATGTAAGGTCCAAAGGAATAGTTTGACAATTTTGGTTGGGTTCACCTTGATTGGAGCACACAGAGCCCTGACCTCAACCCTGAACCTCTTTCTGATGACTTGCAATACAGTTTACCAGCCAAACCATTTCAACCAACATTGATGCCTGATCTTGCAAATGCTCCTTTGGATAAATGGCTACAAAGACACATAGAAACACTCCAATATCCTGTAAAAACTTTTCCAAAAGAGTAGGGGTTGTTATACCTCCACAAGGGGACCCAACTAGATTTTAATACCTATGGACAAAGAATAAGGCATCTGGTTAAGTGTCCATATACTTTTGTCCATATATTGTTTTCTCATAAGTATACATACATGTGTACATACACACTCATGTAGGTAAAAACCACAAGGACAGACCGACTAAAACACCTCAACTCTTCAAGGCCTATCCTGCCATTGTAATCATATTTGTCAAAACCTATGCTCTTTATTCCATTATACATATATAACTTTTTCCCAATTTAGCACCACCTCTACTTTATCAATAAAATGCCTTTTTGTTGGAGACTTTTTTGCATTTTCCTCAAAAGGGAGATCCTTTTGTCCATATATTTAGCCAAGTATGTGTCTTTCAATCTTAAACATGAGAAGATCACACAAAAGCCGGTGATCCATGTTAAGCTTCCTTGTTTTTATCTAGATAATCAACACAAGCATTTGATTGGTCTTAGTAGGTTCTATGATATCTCTTCGCACCGAATTTCCTAGATGTCTTACATGCCAATTTTACTTTAATTACTGTATACTTCTATCCTCTATCCCAATTCACTGGCATGTCTTGTGTTTTAACTAATTTTACTGAGCCAACCTGATTTCTTTCTTCTAGTTACTTTTCTAATCATCGGCTCATTATGATTCAGCTCCCTCCGGCCTGAACTTTGATTGACTGACTGATTTTCCCAACTATGTCCATGCTTGGCAGGCATTTAATAGTAATTAAAGATTTCTCTAATCTTTTCAAAGGCTACTCAGATAATCAAAAGACAGTCACTTTGATTGATAGTCACTGTCAAGTAAACTGGAAGACAAAACGTTGCAACACATTTTCTCAAGGAAAAAAAAATCCCACAGATAAAGAGTTTCAGCACTGTACAAAGCATAATTTACAACATATCAATTTTATTTAACGGAATGTTTCTTATTTATGGAGTACAAAAAGAAAGAGAAAGATTTACTGCCGAAATTGGGATTCTTCTGTGATCATATTTCCCCATGGTCCTCCAGCATCTTTTATATAGTTAGAAGTCTTTTGCAGTGTGTGACAGATCAAATAGAAATTCATAGTAATAAAACGAACTCAACGGTAGCCTTGGTTGCTGAGAGATTAAGACAGGAAGTGAATCCTGTGAGCTTTGAAATAATGAGAAGGAATGGCTAAACCAACAGCGGTATTAAAAGGGCAAGAACAGCTAAAGAGTCTCCGGAGGTCATCAGAAAAAAAACATATTATTTCAGTATACATCCTTTTGATGTAGTGTTTTGTAGATGAGGTCTGTAGTGCCACTGGAGCTAATAAATCACTTCTACTGATGACAGGCAAAGCACCTGTGCTTTATCATACAGGAAGCCTTGTAAATTACTGAAAGAAGCAACCAGTGACTCACACAGCCAGGCTCTAGCACCAGGATCCCATATACTATAGGGCATGTTAGTCCTGTCTTTCTAATTAGATTTAATGAAAAACATGAGCAGTCATGTGTACTGTAAAAAAAATGAAGGCAGAGATAAAAGCAGACAGAATTCATCATAGAAAGAAATGAATGGAAACTCTTGGAATAATCAAGCATTTGTTAGAAATACACAATAATGCCGTCCTTCTTGTGATATCCATAGGCAGCTGCATGACAAACTAGGAAAACAGAAAATCCAGACTTTGAAGAGCATCTCTGACCAAGACGTATCTATTAAAAATAGTTAAACTTAAATGGGCACTGTCAGCAACTTTTATTTTTGATATGTTGTAGTACTTATGTACTACAACATATCTCTAATATATTTTCATTATATATTTTTCTATTATTAAGGTGAAATTTTTTTTTGAAAACCGGCCACTAGGGGTCACCCTCCTAGTGGCCGGCTGCAGCCTGGCGTGACGTCACACCTGAATTCGGACCAATGCCGGCCAGGCAATCGGTCCGAATACATTTAGGCTGTGCTCGCTCCCTGCCTGTCAATCAGACAGGCGGGAGCGAGCGCTGAGAACAGAGGAAGCACGCATTGGCTCCCCTGCTCCCTCTCCTCACAAGCCGGCCCCGCCTCCCGGCATCCCGTCGCTGCTGTCCTGCACTATGGTATGTAGTCTTTGGGGGAGTGGATTGCGCGGCAGGGTTCGGGTAGGAGGGTTCAGGGGGGGCCGGGCCAGGCATGTTTTGCGTTGCACCGCGGCGGCAGGGTTCGGGTTGCGCCGTGGCCATGGAAAGGTATTGTTTTTAACACAGGGTGCACCAGTTTTTTCCCCACTACAACTCCCAGCATGCCCTGACAGCCAATAGATGTTAGGGCAAGCTGGGAGTTGTAGTGATGTAACAGCTGGAGGCACCCTGTGTAGATGAACTAAGGGCGGAAGTCAGCCCCAGCAGGCATCAGTGACGTCGCGCCTGGTGGGGAAGTCTGCCTGGTAGTGAGCACACTACCAGGCAGACAAAAAGCCATTTTTAATATAGTTAAAAAAATATTAAAGGCAGGGAGGGGGTTAGGGATTGATGGGAAAAAGGCAGGGACAGAGAGGGAAAAAAAGGATGGTGGGAGCTACTCTTTAAACTAGTCTATGCAATAACACCCACAGGGCAGCCTCTAGAATGTTTGTTAGGGTGGTCTAAAAGAACTGCAACCTCTATTAAGAGTAATACATTTATTCCTCTCATGTTTCAGAGGTCAACTTGGGGAAGTTAACTGAGCTAAACCAATATTTTTAGTGCTAGTAGGTAGAGTCAGTGCTATTAGAAGACTTAAATGAGTTATGGTGTCGAAATTAAATGGAAATTGGAATTTATTAGCGCACGGACAGCTGTGGGAGTTATCAACAGCGCACATGTAGCAATCTGTAGACGTTCAGCACAATAGAGTGACTTGCAATTTGGTAAACATTTACGGTCAGGTAAAAAAATGTCAGGAGAGAGGTTCACCTGATGTGTTTCGGCACTTTGCCTTAGTCGTAGATGCCACATGTGAAATCTACACGTTTAAATACTGACACAAGGCAATTCAAAAAACATGCCACTCTCGTCATTGCCTTTATGGTGTATAAGTGGATCACATCCAAAAAGAAAGGAGAACTCTCTATAGATTATTTACACAAGAAAAAATAAGTTCCAAAAGACACCTTCTTAATAAAGTTAGGTATTTTATTGAAAACCCCAACACATTAAAACAGCACCTGGACAAGAATAACTCTAAGGGTCTATTCCCATGTAAAGTATCCTGCGCATATTTGATGCGCAGGAGTTGATGCGCAGAATTTTTTGCTGCTGATTTCAAAATAAACTAAATGACTGACCACAGCTTCAAATCCTGAGCATCAAATATGTGCAGGATACTGTACATGTGAATAGACCCTAAGAGACCATCCGAGCGTAGTGGAGAAACTATAAAAATATACGATGTAGCAAAATATGTACTCTTATATATGCTCTATTCTGTACAATATTGTGAATATAGCTCAGCATAGAGATCAAAAAGATATGCAGTCTGATATTAACCAATATTAAGTGGGGTGTCACGATGCCGGCTGGCAGGTAGTGGATCCTCTGTGCCAGAGAGGGATTGGCGTGGACCGTGCTAGTGGACCGGTTCTAAGCCACTACTGGTTTTCACCAGAGCCCGCCGCAAAGCGGGATGGTCTTGCTGCGGCGGTAGTGACCAGGTCGTATCCACTAGCAACGGCTCACCTCTCTGGCTGCTGAAGATAGGCGCGGTACAAGGGAGTAGGCAAAAGCAAGGTCGGACGTAGCAGAAGGTCGGGGCAGGCAGCAAGGATCGTAGTCAGGGGCAACGGCAGAAGGTCTGGAAACACAGGCAAGGAACACACAAGGAACGCTTTCACTGGCACTAAGGCAACAAGATCCGGCAAGGGAGTGCAGGGGAAGTGAGGTGATATAGGGAAGTGCACAGGTGAACACACTGATTGGAACCACTGCGCCAATCAGCGGCGCAGTGGCCCTTTAAATCGCAGAGACCCGGCGCGCGCGCGCCCTAGGGAGCGGGGCCGCGCGCGCCGGGACAGAACAGACGGAGAGCGAGTCAGGTAGGGGAGCCGGGGTGCGCATCGCGAGCGGGCGCTACCCGCATCGCGAATCGCATCCCGGCTGGCAGCGGAATCGCAGCGCCCCGGGTCAGAGGACGTGACCGGAGCGCTGCCGCGGGGAGAGTGAAGCGAGCGCTCCGGGGAGGAGCGGGGACCCGGAGCGCTCGGCGTAACAGTACCCCCCCCCTTGGGTCTCCCCCTCTTCTTAGAGCCTGAGAACCTGAGGAGCAGACTTTTGTCTAGGATGTTGTCCTCAGGTTCCCAGGATCTCTCTTCAGGACCACAACCCTCCCAGTCCACTAAAAAAAAATTTTTCCCTCTGACCTTTTTGGCAGCTAAAATTTCTTTGACCGAGAAGATGTCCGAGGAGCCGGAAACAGGAGTGGGAGGAACAGATTTGGGAGAAAAACGGTTGAGGATGAGTGGTTTGAGAAGAGAGACGTGAAAGGCATTAGGGATACGAAGAGAGGGAGGAAGAAGAAGTTTATAAGAGACAGGATTAATTTGACACAAAATTTTGAAAGGACCAAGATAGCGTGGTCCCAACTTGTAGCTAGGGACACGGAAGCGGACATATTTAGCGGAGAGCCATACCTTGTCTCCAGGGGAAAAAACGGGGGGAGCTCTTCTTTTCTTATCCGCGAACTTCTTCATGCGTGATGAAGCCTGTAAGAGAGAATTTTGGGTCTCTCTCCATATGATGGAAAGGTCACGAGAAATTTCATCCACAGCGGGCAGACCAGAGGGCAAGGGAGTAGGGAGGGGGGGAAGAGGGTGACGGCCGTACACCACGAAAAATGGGGATTTGGAGGAAGACTCAGAGACCCTGAAGTTATACGAGAATTCGGCCCATGGGAGGAGATCTGCCCAGTCATCCTGGCGGGAGGAAACAAAATGTCGCAAATAATCACCCAAGATCTGGTTAATCCTTTCTACTTGTCCATTGGACTGGGGATGATATGCAGAAGAAAAATTTAATTTAATCTTGAGTTGTTTACAGAGAGCCCTCCAGAATTTAGACACGAATTGGACGCCTCTATCCGAGACAATCTGCGTAGGCAACCCGTGAAGACGAAAAATGTGTACAAAAAATTGTTTAGCCAACTGAGGCGCAGAAGGAAGACCAGGAAGAGGGATGAAATGTGCCATTTTGGAGAATCGATCAACGACCACCCAAATAACAGTGTTGCCACGGGAAGGGGGTAAATCAGTAATAAAATCCATACCAATCAGAGACCAAGGCTGTTCGGGGACAGGCAGAGGATGAAGAAAACCAGCGGGCTTCTGGCGAGGAGTCTTATCCCGGGCACAGATAGTGCAGGCTCGCACAAAGTCCACAACATCCGTCTCCAGAGTCGGCCACCAATAGAAGCGGGAGATGAGTTGCACAGATTTCTTGATACCCGCATGACCTGCGAGATGGGAGGAGTGACCCCATTTGAGGATTCCGAGGCGTTGGCGAGGAGAAACAAAGGTCTTTCCTGGAGGAGTCTGCCTGATGGAGGCAGGAGAAGTGGAGATCAGGCAGTCAGGTGGAATGATGTGTTGCGGAGAGAGTTCAACTTCTGAGGCATCCGAGGAACGAGAGAGAGCATCGGCCCTAATGTTCTTATCGGCAGGACGAAAGTGAATCTCAAAATTAAATCGGGCAAAAAACAGAGACCACCGGGCCTGGCGAGGATTCAGCCGTTGGGCAGACTGGAGGTAGGAGAGGTTCTTGTGGTCGGTGTAGATAATAACAGGAGAACTTGATCCCTCCAGCAGATGCCTCCATTCCTCAAGTGCCAATTTAATGGCTAGAAGCTCTCGATCCCCGATGGAGTAGTTCCTCTCCGCTGGAGAGAAGGTCCTAGAGAAAAAAACACAAGTGACAGCATGCCCGGAAGAATTTTTTTGTAGAAGAACAGCTCCAGCTCCCACTGAGGAGGCATCAACCTCCAATAGGAAGGGTTTGGAAGGGTCAGGTCTGGAGAGGACGGGAGCCGAAGAAAAGGCAGACTTGAGTCGTTTAAAGGCGTCTTCTGCTTGAGGGGGCCAGGACTTGGGATCAGCATTTTTTTTGGTTAAAGCCACGATAGGAGCCACAATGGTAGAAAAATGTGGAATAAATTGCCTGTAATAATTGGCGAACCCCAAAAAGCGTTGGATAGCACGGAGTCCGGAGGGGCGTGGCCAATCTAAGACGGCAGAGAGTTTGTCTGGATCCATCTGTAGTCCCTGGCCAGAGACCAAATATCCTAGAAAAGGAAGAGATTGGCATTCAAACAGACATTTCTCAATTTTGGCATAGAGTTGGTTGTCACGAAGTCTCTGAAGAACCATACGGACATGCTGGCGGTGTTCTTCTAGATTGGCAGAAAAAATTAGGATATCGTCCAGATATACAACAACACAGGAGTATAACAGATCACGAAAAATTTCATTGACAAAGTCTTGGAAGACGGCAGGGGCGTTGCACAGTCCAAAGGGCATGACTAGATACTCAAAGTGTCCATCTCTGGTGTTAAATGCCGTTTTCCACTCGTCCCCCTCTCTGATGCGGATGAGGTTATAGGCGCCTCTTAAGTCCAATTTAGTGAAGATGTGGGCACCTTGGAGGCGATCAAAGAGTTCAGAGATGAGGGGTAAGGGGTAGCGGTTCTTAACCGTGATTTTATTAAGACCGCGGTAGTCAATGCATGGACGTAGGGAGCCATCTTTTTTGGACACAAAGAAAAATCCGGCTCCGGCAGGAGAGGAGGATTTACGGATAAAGCCCTTTTTTAGATTCTCCTGGACGTATTCGGACATGGCAAGAGTCTCTGGGGCAGAGAGAGGATAAATTCTGCCCCGGGGTGGAGTAGTGCCCGGGAGGAGGTCGATAGGGCAATCATAAGGCCTGTGAGGAGGTAGAGTCTCAGCTTGTTTTTTGCAGAAAACATCCGCGAAGTCCATATAGGCCTTAGGGAGACCGGTTACTGGAGGAACCACAGAGTTACGGCAAGGGTTACTGGGAACCGGTTTTAGACAGTTCTTGGAACAAGAGGACCCCCAACTCTTGATCTCCCCAGTGGACCAATCCAGGGTAGGGGAATGAAGTTGAAGCCAGGGAAGTCCAAGGAGAATTTCCGAGGTGCAATTGGGGAGGACCAAAAGTTCAATCCTCTCATGATGAGATCCGATGCTCATAAGAAGGGGCTCCGTGCGGAAACGTATGGTACAGTCCAATCTTTCATTATTTACACAATTGATGTAGAGGGGTCTGGCGAGACTGGTCACCGGGATGTTGAACCTGTTGACGAGAGAGGCCAAAATAAAATTTCCTGCAGATCCAGAGACCAAGAAGGCTACTGTAGAGAAGGAGAAGGCAGAGGCAGACATCCGCACAGGCACAGTAAGACGTGGAGAAGCAGAGTAGACATCAAGGACTGTCTCATCTTTGTGCGGAGTCAGCGTACGTCTTTCCAGGCGAGGAGGACGGAAAGGACAATCTCTCAGGAAGTGTTCGGTACTAGCACAGTACAGGCAGAGGTTCTCCATACGGCGTCGTGTCCTCTCTTGAGGTGTCAGGCGAGACCGGTCGACCTGCATAGCCTCCACGGCGGGAGGCACAGGAACAGATTGCAGGGGACCAGAGGAGAGAGGAGCCGAGGAGAAGAAACGCCTCGTGCGAACAGAGTCCATATCTTGGCGGAGTTCCTGACGCCTTTCGGAAAAACGCATGTCAATGCGAGTGGCTAGGTGAATAAGTTCATGTAGATTAGCAGGAATTTCTCGTGCGGCCAGAACATCTTTAATGTTGCTGGATAGGCCTTTTTTGAAGGTCGCGCAGAGGGCCTCATTATTCCAGGACAATTCTGAAGCAAGAGTACGGAATTGTACGGCATACTCGCCAACGGAAGAATTACCCTGGACCAGGTTCAACAGGGCAGTCTCAGCAGAAGAGGCTCGGGCAGGTTCCTCAAAGACACTTCGGATTTCCGAGAAGAAGGAGTGTACAGAGGCAGTGACGGGGTCATTGCGGTCCCAGAGCGGTGTGGCCCATGACAGGGCTTTTCCGGACAGAAGGCTGACTACGAAAGCCACCTTAGACCTTTCAGTGGGAAATAGGTCCGACATCATCTCCAGATGCAGGGAACATTGGGAAAGAAAGCCACGGCAAAACTTAGAGTCCCCATCAAATTTATCCGGCAAGGATAAGCGTATCCCAGGAGCGGCCACTCGCTGCGGAGGAGGTGCAGGAGCTGGCGGAGGAGATGACTGCTGAAGCTGTGGTAGTAACTGTTGTAGCATCACGGTCAGTTGAGACAGCTGTTGGCCTTGTTGCGCTATCTGTTGTGACTGCTGGGCGACCACCGTGGTGAGGTCAGCGACAACTGGCAGAGGAACTTCAGCGGGATCCATGGCCGGATCTACTGTCACGATGCCGGCTGGCAGGTAGTGGATCCTCTGTGCCAGAGAGGGATTGGCGTGGACCGTGCTAGTGGACCGGTTCTAAGCCACTACTGGTTTTCACCAGAGCCCGCCGCAAAGCGGGATGGTCTTGCTGCGGCGGTAGTGACCAGGTCGTATCCACTAGCAACGGCTCACCTCTCTGGCTGCTGAAGATAGGCGCGGTACAAGGGAGTAGGCAAAAGCAAGGTCGGACGTAGCAGAAGGTCGGGGCAGGCAGCAAGGATCGTAGTCAGGGGCAACGGCAGAAGGTCTGGAAACACAGGCAAGGAACACACAAGGAACGCTTTCACTGGCACTAAGGCAACAAGATCCGGCAAGGGAGTGCAGGGGAAGTGAGGTGATATAGGGAAGTGCACAGGTGAACACACTGATTGGAACCACTGCGCCAATCAGCGGCGCAGTGGCCCTTTAAATCGCAGAGACCCGGCGCGCGCGCGCCCTAGGGAGCGGGGCCGCGCGCCGGGACAGAACAGACGGAGAGCGAGTCAGGTAGGGGAGCCGGGGTGCGCATCGCGAGCGGGCGCTACCCGCATCGCGAATCGCATCCCGGCTGGCAGCGGAATCGCAGCGCCCCGGGTCAGAGGACGTGACCGGAGCGCTGCCGCGGGGAGAGTGAAGCGAGCGCTCCGGGGAGGAGCGGGGACCCGGAGCGCTCGGCGTAACATGGGGATTGTGCTATTCTAATGTTTACCTACAATAGGTTTACCAATCCCCTTCCAGTCTGCTACCAATGTCAGCCTTACATGAAATGCAAGCCTGATAGGCTTCCTATCCATTTCCATATTGCATATTATAAGTTGCTATAGTGTTTACCCATATGTGCAATGTGTCCACTTCCCCATGTTTAAATACTTAAAACTGTTTCACATGATCACTAAAATAATCAAAATGCCATGTGACAAATAAAAGGTTGGCATATGCAAATATAGAAGTTTTTAATAAAAATGAACAACTTTTTGTTTGACATGTATATCCTACATTCATATAAATATTCCGCAAAAAATAATAAGATTGAACATACATGTGTGCATGTAATGTAAGAGAAAGCCAAAACCAGACTAGAAATTAAGAATAATGTATTGTCTTAGATTTAACCGCTTAGGCTAAGTTCACACTGCTGTTGTGCTCTGTCCAGTTCTGGGTTCATTCTGATACTTTTTTTTTTTGCTAAACGGACCCAAAATGGGTCGGAGCACAACTGACATCACCAGGTCCTGGCAGATCCCATTGACTTAAATGAGGTTTATTGGGGATCCAGTACTGAGAAGAGGGAAAAAAATAGGACATATACTATTTTTCTTTCTTTTTTGCTCAACTCCAGTTGTCCCGAAGCACTAGCCAACGGAGCTACATTTACCGGAGCACAACGGCCCTTATTTTTGTCTTGTGTTGCCTCCTCTAACAGCTACGAAAACTTTTTATTCCTTGTATCTGGATACTAGATGCATCCCCTGCATGTAGATTTTTTATATGACTTGAGAGAGAAAATATATATACATAATTGTTTCTTGCATCCGATAAATGTCTCCTAATCCTCACTTTTAGGGGACTAAATGTGCATCCTACATTTTGTTGTTTGCATATCCTAAATGCTGCCAAATATGTAATGTAAGGGGTATTGCAATTAATGTATGAGGGAATAGGATAAATGGTTTGGGTGATAGCAGATGTATAAGTGGAAGAAACAAAAATGTGTTGACACATAATAAATCTGTTGTGTTCCTTTTGCTTTAAGCCACACATCTGACACTTTGTCTTTCAAGCTTGAAAATAAGCGACAATTTATTTCCTAGAGGGGGTGTTTGTGCACCACTTCTGAGTGGAATGGAAAGAGGAAATCTATCAGACTGTCAGTAACCTGCATGTCCAGTTGGACAGCATCAGTGCAACACTGAGTTAGTAACGCTCACAATTAACAGTCTGTTTGTTTTGAATGTAGCTGAACAGCAGGGTAAGCAGTACTGTAGGCCCTGCCCCCACAAGGACCCCACAATCTGCTGCCTTAGGTGAGATAATCATCTTTAGCATTCCCCTTTGCCATGGCTTACATGACTAAGATGGAGGTGGACAGCTGATCTAAGAACTTAGATGCTCTAAGTGATTAATTACCTTGATAATGTAGTTGGAGTTAAAGTAGATACAAGGAAAATAAGATAGAGGTACAAAGGGAAAAACACATTAAAATGTACTGTCTGGAGTAGCATGCTAAGACAAGGTTTCAAAAGGATGCTGTAGCAGAACCTTGGGTGGTACTGGAGCTCAGACAGGATTGACTATGTAGTACAGGATAATGTTATTATAGTCAGACAAAGCAGAACCGGCTATGTGGTAACATGAAAAAGATGTGATAGGAGTCAGATGGACAAAGGAGCACACTGGTCGGGCAGGCTCATCATACAGGACAGTAAAGAATATGAGAGGAAAACTGGGTCACAACAGTTCAAGTTCAAAATCAAGTAGCAAGACACAAATCAAAAGAGGGTTGAAACACATACCTAGACGGAGTAAACTTGATTAAAATAGGACACCTCTTACTCTACACAGGGGGAACCTTGAAAAGCTGTAGAGAGAGAGTAGCTGTTACACCTCATTGATTATCCACTGAGATAAGCATAACGTATTGGCTGTTATAGAAAAAAAAACACATAAGAAAGGGACATAAATCAATCCAAAAAATCAAAGACAAAGGACACACTTACTAGTTAAAGGTTACCGATACAAGGTCAGGCTAGGCACCTATCCCCACTATGATGTCACAATGCTATATAGGGGAGGTTTGCACAGATGCAAAAGCAAAATACTGATGAATAACCACTCACATGCCTACTATTCATGAGGGGGGTAGTTGCTTAGTATTATAGTTGCACACAGATAAGGCATATACAGGATACCAGTTACACAATAGCGTGTAATGCACTATGCTGGCTTACAACCTATTAGTGATGCCCATACTTTTCCATCAGGCAGGTTGCTCAGCATCTTCAATGTGCACCCCACAATGCACTGACACCCCGGGCTCCCCCAGCATCACAAGACCAGACAACACCATAAAATATATATATATATATATATATATATATATATATATATACTGTAAGGATTCCTCCTTGGGGATAGCTCTGTGATCGTCCTGGACACGGGACACGTTTCCACTCAATAAACCCGCAGACAACGGTTATTCATGCAAGCCTGGCACCTTGCCAGCTTTATTTAGACAGGTTGCAGGGGAAAAAACAAACATAACGCAGGAACAAAATAAAATCCTAGACCGTCTGGTCACTACACATATCAGCATGCCCTGACTACTAACTGGAGAACTACACTCAGCCAGTTAAACATGTGACTCCTGCAACCTGTTACTCACAGTTCCCACCACTTCTTGGACCACTCACAGATTACAGCTGTGTGCTTCCTCAACAGGGTCTGAGTGTCTCCCCCTACAGCAACATGCTGTTTCCCAGGGAGAGCACAGATTAGACTGAGTCTCCATCTTATATACACCTCCCTTCCCTGCTGCCTCATTACTTAAGGAGCAGGTGAGAGAATCTTCAGGGTGAGCAAAGGAAATACACCCTTTCCTTGCCACCTTATCACAATACTCATATGATAAACATGAGGTATTAGTTGATATTTTGGCCAAAATACACAACCTCGCAACCCACATCAAGGGTCCTTGTCACGATGCCGGCTGGCAGGTAGTGGATCCTCTGTGCCAGAGAGGGATGGAGAGGACCGCGCTAGTGGACCGGTTCTAAGCCACTACAGGTTTTCACCAGAGCCCGCCGCAAAGCGGGATGGTCTTGCTGCGGCGGTAGTGACCAGGTCGTATCCACTAGCAACGGGTTACCTCTCTGGCTGCTGAAGATGCTGAAGATAGGCGAGGTACAAGGGAGTAGGCAGAAGCAAGGTCGGACGTAGCAGAAGGTCGAGGCAGGCAGCAAGGATCGTAGTCAGGGGCAACGGCAGGAGGTCAGGAACACGGGCTAGGAACAGACTAGGGAATGCTTTCACTAGGCACTAAGGCAACAAGATCCGGCAAGGGAGTGCAGGGGAAGTGAGGTGATATAGGGAAGTGCACAGGTGAACACACTAATTGGAACCACTGCGCCAATCAGCGGCGCAGTGGCCCTTTAAATCGCAGAGACCCGGCGCGCGCGCGCCCTAGGGAGCGGGGCCGCGCGCGCCGGGACAGAACAGACGGAGAGCGAGTCAGGTAGGGGAGCCGGGGTGCGCATCGCGAGCGGGCGCTACCCGCATCGCGAATCGCATCCCGGCTGGCAGCGGAATCGCAGCGCCCCGGGTCAGAGGACGTGACCGGAGCGCTGCCGCAGGGAGAGTGAAGCGAGCGCTCCGGGGAGGAGCGGGGACCCGGAGCGCTCGGCGTAACAGTACCCCCCCCCTTGGGTCTCCCCCTCTTCTTGGGGCCAAAGAACCTGAGGAAAAAAAAGTCAATTTTTCCGTGATGAGGTCCGATGCACATTAGGAGGGGTTCTGTGCGGAAACGCATGAGACAGTCCAATCTTTTATTGTAAAAACAATAGATGTAGAGGGGTCTGGCGAGACTGGTCACAGGAACGTAGAACCTGTTGATGAGAGAGGCCAAAAAAAATTTTCCTGCAGATCCGGAATCCAAGAAGAGCATAGTAGAGAAGGAGAAGGTAGAGGCAGATATCCGCACAGGCACAGTAAGGCGTGGAGAAGCAGAGTTGACATCAAGAACTGTGTCACCTTTGTGCGGAGTCAGCGTACGTCTTTCCAGGCGGGGAGGACGGATAGGACAATCCTTCAGGAAGTGTTCGGTACCGGCATAGTACAGGCAAAGATTCTCCATGCGGCGTCGTGTCCTCTCTTGAGGTGTCAAGCGAGACCGGTCAACTTGCATAGCCTCCGCGGCGGGAAGCACAGGAACAGATTGCAGAGGACCAGAGGAGAGAGGAGCCGGGGAGAAAAAACGCTTCGTGCGAACAAAGTCCATATCCAGGCGGAGCTCCAGACGCCATCCGGAAGAACGCATGTCAATGCGAGTGGCAAGGTGAATGAGTTCATGTAGGTCAGCAGGAGTCTCTCGTGCGGCCAGAACATCTTTAATGTTGCTGGATAGGCCTTTTTTAAAGGTCGCGCAGAGAACCTCACTATTCCAAGACAACTCGTAAGCAAGAGCACGGAACTGAATGGCGTACTCGCCAACGGAAGAAACACCCTGGGCCAGGTTCAGCAGGGCAATCTCGGCTGAAGAAGCTCGGGCAGGTTCCTCAAAGACACTTCGAATTTCCGAGAAGAAGGAGTGTACAGAGGCAGTGACGGGGTCATTGCGGTCCCAGAGCGGTGCGGCCCATGACAGGGCTTTTCCAGACAGAAGGCTGACTACGAAAGCCACCTTAGACCTTTCAGTAGGAAACTGGTCCGACATCATCTCCAAGTGCTGGGAACATTGCGAAAGAAAGCCACTGCAATACTTAGAGTCCCCATTAAATTTGTCCGGCAAGGACAGGCAGAGGCTAGGAGTGGCCACTCGCTGCGGAGGAGGTGCAGGAGCTGGCGGAGGAGAAGATTGCTGGAGAAGTTGCGACTGAAGTTGGTGCGAAATGGTGGACATTTCCGACAGCTGACGGGTTAGAAGGGCGATCAGTCGGGCTTGCTGGGCGGCCACCGTGGTGAGGTCAGCGACAACTGACAGAGGAACTTCAGCGGGATCCATGGCCGGATCTACTGTCACGATGCCGGCTGGCAGGTAGTGGATCCTCTGTGCCAGAGAGGGATGGAGAGGACCGCGCTAGTGGACCGGTTCTAAGCCACTACAGGTTTTCACCAGAGCCCGCCGCAAAGCGGGATGGTCTTGCTGCGGCGGTAGTGACCAGGTCGTATCCACTAGCAACGGGTTACCTCTCTGGCTGCTGAAGATGCTGAAGATAGGCGAGGTACAAGGGAGTAGGCAGAAGCAAGGTCGGACGTAGCAGAAGGTCGAGGCAGGCAGCAAGGATCGTAGTCAGGGGCAACGGCAGGAGGTCAGGAACACGGGCTAGGAACAGACTAGGGAATGCTTTCACTAGGCACTAAGGCAACAAGATCCGGCAAGGGAGTGCAGGGGAAGTGAGGTGATATAGGGAAGTGCACAGGTGAACACACTAATTGGAACCACTGCGCCAATCAGCGGCGCAGTGGCCCTTTAAATCGCAGAGACCCGGCGCGCGCGCGCCCTAGGGAGCGGGGCCGCGCGCGCCGGGACAGAACAGACGGAGAGCGAGTCAGGTAGGGGAGCCGGGGTGCGCATCGCGAGCGGGCGCTACCCGCATCGCGAATCGCATCCCGGCTGGCAGCGGAATCGCAGCGCCCCGGGTCAGAGGACGTGACCGGAGCGCTGCCGCAGGGAGAGTGAAGCGAGCGCTCCGGGGAGGAGCGGGGACCCGGAGCGCTCGGCGTAACAGTCCTATAATACTAGGCAACTAACCCCATGAATAGTAGACATGTGAGGGGTTGTTCACCAGTATTTTGCACCTGTGCAAACCTACCCCTATAAAGCATTGTGGTTGATCATCATCATAATGGTGCCGAGCCTGTCTTTGTATCAGTAACCTTTAAAAAGTAAGTGTGGCCTTTTTTCTGTGTTATAATGTCAGTGTAGGGACTTGCAAGAGTCTGAGGACCCTTGACGTGGGTTGCGAGCTTGCCCATTTTTGGCCAAAATATTAACTAATACCTCATGTTTATCATATGAGTACATATATTTTTTTGTGAAGTTGTCTGACCTTGTGATGCTGGGGGAACCTGCTGGGCAACCCGTCTGATTGAATAGTATGGGCATCACTAATAGGTTGTAAGCCAGCAAGGTGCGCTACATCGTTATCATGTTACTGGCAACCTGTATATGCCTTATTTGTGTGCAACTATAATACTAAGCAACTACCCCCTCATGAATAGTAGGCGTGTACAAACCTCCCCTTATACAGAATTGTGGCTGATCTGCATCATAAAGAGTATAGGTGCCTAACCTGCCCTTGTATCAGTCAAGTTTATCCATATGGGCTTTATAAATAAGGATGATCAACCAAGCATCCCCCTTCTCACATTTAGTTAATGGTTCTAGTAGACATGATAGTTGATAAGAACACATTTTATCATAGTGTTCCAAGTAATGTAACCATTTATTTTGACCACTGGATATATAGTTTGAGTTTATATATATTAAGTATTAAGTGGAATAATGTGCTAAACCCAAATATCTACCTTCCAAAATTGTAGCCCCCTTTGCAATCCAATGTAGAAGATAAAGGAAGCACAATACATGTTCGCTAGTTCCACCTCAGCTGTCTGCAAACGTTTATGGGGAGATTTATCAAAACCTGTGCAGAGGAAAAGTTGCTGAGTTGCCCATGAAAACCAATCTGATCACTTCTTTCATTGCTGTGGAACCCAGGAGCTTTAACCTTTTAACGGTCCCCATATAATCTGCATGGGGTGCCTATGTGGTTGTACTCAGTTGTAACTGCCTGCGTGTAAAGCTTCATGCTTTCTATATGTCTCACAGATTTGACTAACAAATCTGAAACAGCTATATAGAAGCAGAAATAGATAACCATATATGTTTAGGCTTCATAGTTACCTATAGGTCGGTGCTACACCTTACAACTAAGGCAACGTTTTGTTAGCACTTATAATGGTGGACGGTGGACAGTATTTGAGTGCATAAACTACTTGCTGAAGTTTTTTTTATCTCTTGATTATTTAATTATGACTTCTATTACTTGGTATTGTGTTCAGGTTAAATAATAAAGTGAATGCTAAAAAATGTCTTTGGAAAGGAACATAATTTCCAGGTTTTTTATGCGTTTACAATTTAGACAAATTAAACATAGAACTGTTGTTATTACCAATGCACATCTTTTCTGGATTAAAATAAACTTTGCCATTTAGTAACAAATAAAAGCTGAAATGAAAGAACAAATAAACTTCACTTAGAGCCATCATTTTCTATTTTACCCACCTAACCCTTCATCAGCTGCCATTCACTCACCAACACCAACCCCCCCCCCCCCCCTCCTCTGACCCAAATTGTGTCTGTTATCTACCGTGGAAATTGACCAGTTTGGGAGGTAAGCCTGTTTTTGCCTGTACATTTCTTACTTCTTCTTCCTTGTCTCTCTTTTTCTATCCTCTTCTTACTATCCTCTCCTATTGCCCTTCCTTTCTATTTCCTTCTCCCCTCATCTCTTTCCCCCCTCCCCACTATTCTTTTTTTTTCATTAATGGAGTACTGTTCAAAAGTTCTTGCCTGTCTCATTAAATATCATATTGGACTCCTGTTTTTCTTTTTCGTTCATGGAGTTTTTCAGTCTGTTGTTGGTCCTTATATTTTGGTCAACCTCCATGACCACTTTTTGTGTTCATGTTACTGGTGAAATATTGTTTTCCCTATTACTCGAATACTGTTTGTATATCTTTGAAAATTTTTAATAATCATTTATAATAAAATAAAAAGAAAGAACAAATAAAGTTAATTATCTCTCCAGTATTTACATGGAGGATTAGTCTCAAAATTTGTTTATCTGTACATTTACTTTCCAGCCTTAGGGATTTCTAAACTGGGACTAGTTATTTTTTCTCTATACCTTACGTTAGATTTCATTGTACCGCAAGCACATTAGGCTGCTTGTGTCAAGCCTGATGCTGCTAAAATTTATGGATTTTAATGTATAGATATTGTAGGCTTATACTTGCAATTTCTGTAATAACGTTATAATTCACCACACTTTCCACCTGTTTATAGCACAGTTCCATTTACATGGTTCACTGCATGGATCACACATAGACATGTACTATGAAAGTATATATAATATGGTCGATAGATCAGCAGCACAGAACGCCGCCTGGAGAACTCTGCTGAAAATGAACAATGGCTCTCCTATACTCTTGGTTAATATCCTCTTCATTCCATTACTGGGATCAGAATGGCTATCCCTTAGAATTCTTCTCAATTAACTCAAGTCTCCCTCACATACGATATCGTTATTGAATAGAAAATGAAATGGGTATATGGTCAATTAAATAAATGACTTGAGGGCACCGAATAGAAAGCACGCTTTCTATGACGCTCCACTGGTGCGGCAAAAATGTGTAATTATTCAAAGAATCCTATTCTTTGACAAGAATCAGAGTTTTTGATCAATGCTTTTTTAAGGTGAAGGGAATGAGATTGGAGCCGAGCTAATATTATAAGTAAAGGTCTCATAGATTTTCTCAGACCTAGGTAAATAGAACTACTGTAACTGCACCTATTTTTATCACCCACATAAAAAATAAAAAGCATGCTGTAGTAAAAAAAAAACTATAAAGCATGGTGAATAAGATTACAGCTAAGTGCTTTTCTACTAGAATTCGTATTATAAAATATAATGGAGGATTATTTCCAAACAATGTACCAACAATTATAAAAGATTCTTTTAAGTAATATTTTAACCGATAAACAATAAATAATGTAGCAGAGTTTAGTTTCTTCTTTACATTTGGTGAAATGATGATTGTTTTCTATAGGATTACAAGTACTAAGTTAAGCAGGTTGTAAGAAAGCTTGCAGGGTCCCATAGGCCCCTAAGGAGTTGCACTTTGTGTGCTATTATTTGGTGCGCCATATGAAATTATTATTTTCTGAAAGCATGAGGCTGCATTCACACCACGATCTGACCTTCTGATGCACAGTGTAACACTCATGTTTTAGTAGACTGGAACACTCATGATAGTGGATCCGCTGGACCTGTGTGGAAGATGACTCGGACCATACTAAGGAGCGGAGTCTAAGGTGCCGCTGTTTTTCACCGGAGCCCGCGGCTAAGCAGGATGGACTTGCTGCGGCAGGCGGCACCCAGGTTGATACCCCTGGCACGGTTCGACCACCCAGGCGGCTGAGGAGATTCATGGCACATGTGGGATAAGGCAACTCGTGGTCTGGATAGTAGGAGGTCAGGGCAGGCGGCACAGTAGCATAGTCAGGAACATAGCAAATGGTCAGTAGGCAGGTGGCAAAGGAGCAAGCTCAGGACATGGAGCAAGGGTATGATACACGGCAAGGCAATACACAGGAATGCTTTCTCTAAGGCTCTAGGGCAATGATCTGGCAGGGAAGTGTGGGAGGTGGAAGAATTTATCAATGAGCCACAGGTGTTACTTCACTAATGGGCGCACTGACCCTTTAAATCTTAAGGCTTCAGCGCTGGTGGGCCCTAGGGGATGGGGACGCACACGCCGAAGCAGAGAGGCAGAGACAGGGGCAAGAGAAGAAGCAAGTGAGAGACGGGCTCAGATTCGCATGCGGGCACGTCGTGCGATGCGAAACCCAGCCCCGCCGACAGCAGCAGGTAACGGGACCATGCGCTCACGGCCAGCGTGTGCAGCCGGAGCACATAACATATGACAGATACAATTTCGGAAGCTCAAATCGCCTGGATTCGTATGTGTGCATGGATAGGTATGGACAGATATACTGAGCCATTAACTATTATGGGTCTGCAGACCCGATCGTATTCAGCTAGTGACTACGATCTGGTCATTTTCTCAGGGGATCCGATTTTTGACTCGGACTGAAAATCGTGGTCTGCCACAATTTTCAGTCTGAATCAAAAATGGGATTTGAGCTTCTGAAATCATATCTGTACATTGGAAAGTCAGATCGTGGAGTGAATGCAGCCTTAGTCTAAACAGTGTTTCCCAACCAGTGTGCCTCCAGCTGTTGCAAAACTACAACTCCAAGGCTGTCCAGGCATGCTGGGATTGTAGTTGCAACTGGGAGTTGAGCAGTGTATCCCAACCAGGGTGCCTCCAGCTGTTGCAAAACTACAACACCCAGCATGCCCGGACAGCTTTTGGCTGTCCGGGCATGCTGGGAGTTGTTGTTTTGCTCCTGACTGCCATGAAAACTGATGGCACCCTGCAATTTCATTGTTATAAGGGTAGCCAATCATGGGATCGAGGGAACCTCTTTCTTCTGTCTATCCACCTAGATGCCAAGGCTGCTAAAGACCACAGCATCCAAGAGGATATACAGCTGGGATCAGCATAGCCTTTGATCCTGGCCACTGCTGGTGCATGTCGACTGTCATACGTAGCAGGAACTTTTGAATATGGATCAGGCTGAGCTCTTGAGCCTACGCTATATTTCAACAGTGCACTTCTGTCTAGCATGTAGTGTGAAATGCATTAAAAGGAATAGTTAACTAAATGCTTTAAGAAAAAATGTCTCTATTAAATTACGGGATGAAGGGTGTATATAGTCCTGTGTTTCCCAAACAGGGAGCCTCCAGCTGTTGCAAAACTAAAACTCCCAGCATACCTGGACAGTCAACGGCTGTCAAAGTTGTAGTTTTACAACAGCTGGAGGCTCTTTGTTTGGGAAACACTGTTATAGCCCAATCATTTGATAATTTATTTGAGTACGAACTACTTGTCAGCTTTTTTTGAAATGCTGAGATCTTTGCCCAGCAATGAGCCAGAACTTCTGCTTACTTGCAGTCACACTGAAAGAGGTGAACATGGACAGAAGACACAAAAAGCAGTAACTTGGCAGAAACAACAGAGTGAAAATGACCTCCAATCATTACTTTGTTAATGCCAAGTGCACGGAAGTCAGAGCATTAAAAGCCAGTGTGTAATCTTTTCTTTGACATTGAATTGTATCACACATTTCTTTCTTTGTCCTCACATTATTCCATTGTTTGAGATTGCTTTCAGCGCGTTTCACATTTTCCTGTGCAATAACCAGAACAAGGAATTTTATTCTCTATCCCTGGTTTTTGAACTGAAGAAAAATAGTTCTGCTAAACACATTATTCAGGATATAAAAAATTCCAATCCACATGAAATTTCATACTAGAAATGTTCAACTCCGACAGGATCAGCAAACGAGACACTTTGCAGATGTTGAGCCTAGACAGTAGAATGCTTCCATCTTACAAATACAAGTATTGTTCACTGTATCAAAAAGTTTATTCCAGCAGAAAAACAACAACTTATAATTCAAAAGATCAATTCACAAATTAGATATCACAGCCCTTTTAGACCCTTTTTTAGATTAAAACAACTATTTATTGATATGCATTAAAAGGAATCTCAAAACAAAAAATGTGGTTAAACACTTGTGATACCTCAAAACCAATACCTCAACATCTGGTTTGTTTAATAATGAAGTCAGGAGAGCGGAACCTCAGCTATATATAAAACTCAATGGGGGAGATTTATCAAAACCTGTGCAGAGGAAACGTTACCTAGTTGCCCATAGCAGCCAATCAGATTGCTTCTTTCATTTTGCACAAGCTCTTTTAATAATGAAAGAAGCGATCTGATTGGTTGCTATGGGAAACTGGGCAACTTTTTCTCTGCACAGGTTTTGATAAATCTCCCCCAACGTTCCACAAAAACGTCCAAACGGCTAAAGATATTAACACGAAACTTGGCACACATGTTACTTATATGTCAACAACAGACATAGGATAGGTAATTTAACCCTTACTCACCCCCCATTTTCCAGGGGCAGGGTTTTTGCTTAAAGTCCCACACAAGTCTATGGGAAATATATGTTACTGCATAACTTCCAAACGGCTGGAGATATTTCGATAATACTTGGTTACATGTTACTTATATTTCCACTTAAAATATAGGATAGTTAATTTAGCCCTTAACTACCCCCATTTGTGAGGGTCGGGGTTTTTGTTTAAAGTCCCATTCAAATCAATGGGAAATGTATGTTCCCACATAACTTCCGTACGGCTGGAGATATTTCAATAATACCTGGTACACACATTACTTATATGTCAAATAAAAAGATGCAAGTATATGGGACTTCCAGTACCTTACTCCATAAGCTCCGCTCTGCATCTCCTGGTGAATGTGTCAGTCTGGCTTGCAAGCCACATCCCATCTCACAAAGATGCACCCACATTTTAAGCCACACCCCTTTTATTATCTTCCCTTTTTGTGCATCAATCTGGCTTGCAAATCACGCCCAGTCCCACAAAGCAACGCCCCCTTCTATTTCCAGCTTACAGTATCTTCATCACAAACCAGTCCCACTGGAGGACAGGAAATGAGGATGGGACATAGGTACGGGATATTAGGTTGGAATATGAGGACAGGATATGAGGCTGGGATATGAGGACGGGATATGAGGTCGGGATATGAGGTCGGGATATGAGGACAGGATAGGTGGTCGAGATAGGAGGATGGGAAATGAGGTCGAGATAGGAGGTTGGGATATAAGGACGGGATATGAGGATGGGATATGAGGTTGAGATAGGAGGACGGGATAGGAGGTCAGGATATGAGGACAGGATAGGAGGTCGGGATATGAGAACGGGATAGGAGGCCGGGATAGGAGGTCGGGATAGGAGGTCGAGATATGAGGATGGGATGTGAGGTCGGGATATAAGGGTTGGGATTTGAGGATGGGATATGAGGATGGGATATGAGGTCGAGATAGGAGGACGGGATAGGAGGTCAGGATATGAGGACAGGATAGGAGGTCGGGATATGAGAACGGGATAGGAGGCCGGGATAGGAGGTCGGGATAGGAGGTTGGGATATGAGGTCGGATAGGAGGACAGGATACGAGGTCAAGATAGGAGGACGGGATAGGAGGTCGGGATATGAGGACGGGACATGAGGTCGAGATAGGAGGATGTGATATGAGGTAAACATATGATGACGGGATATGAGGTCGGGATATAAAGATGGGATATGAAGTTGAGATGTGAAGACGGGATGTGGGGATGGGATATGGGGTTGGGATATGACAACAATATATGAGGACGGGATATGAAGTCAAAAGCTTCCTCCTTTGTTGATTTTCCTCCCCAACAAAGATTAGGAAGAAAATATATAAAACTCAATGGGAGAGATTCATCAAAACCAGTGTAGAGGAAGAGTGGTGCAGTTGCCCATAGCAACTAATCAGATTGCTTCTTTCATTTTTAACAAGGCCTTTGAAAAATGAAAGAAGCAATCTCATTGGTTGCTATGGGCAACTGGGCAACCTTTACTCTGCACAGGTTTTAATAAATCTCCCCCAATGTGTGTATATGTGTATGTTCCAGCATCACGTCAAACGCCTAAAGATATTAACATGAAACTTGGCACACATGTTACTTATATGTTAACAACAAACATAGGATAGGTAATTTAACCCTTACTCACCCCCATTTGCCAGGGGCGGGGTTTATGTTTAAAGTCCCATACAAGTCTATGGGAAATATATGTTACTGCATAACTTCCAAACGTCTGGAGATATTTCGATAATACATGTTACTTATATGTCCACTTAAAATATAGGATAGTTAATTTAGCCCTTAACTATCCTCATTTGTGAGGGTCAGGGTTTTTGTTTAAAGTCCCATGTAAATCATTGCGAAACTTATGTTCCCACATAACTTCCGTACGGCTGGAGATATTTCAATACCTGGTACACATATTAAGGGTCGGGATATGAGGACGGGATATGAGGTCGGGATAAGAGGTCGGCATAGGAGGTCGGGATAGGAGGTCGGGATAGGAGGTCGAGATAGGAGGACGGGATATGAGGACGGGTTAGGAGGACGGGATAGGAGGTCAGGATAGGAGGTCAGGATAGGAGGTCAAGATAGAAGGACGGGATACGAGGACGGGATAGGAGGTCGGGATAGGAGGTCGAGATAGGAGGACAGGATAGGAGGATGGGATAGGAGGACGGGATATGAGGGGATGGGATAGGAGGTTGGGATAGGAGGTCGAGATAGGAGGTCGAGATAGGACGGGATAGAAGGTCAGGATAGGAGGTCGAGATAGGAGGTTGTGATAGGAGGTCGAGATAGGAGGACGAGATTATGAATTCAAAAGCTTCCTCTGTTGATTTTCCTCCACAACAAGGATTAGGAAGGAAAAACCGGGCAACGCAGGGTACTCAGCTAGTAAATATATAAGTGTTGCAATACACTGCATTATAACTTCGACTCTAAACAAGGGTCTAAAAGGGTTGTGATATATACTGTATAAAAAAGCAATAACACCTAATGATTGCGCTGTGCCATATGCTGGAATTGTATTTTTATGCTCTTACATTCTTTAGATGTCATAATTGATGTATGAGATGTTTTGGGCTTAATGTTATGAACACAAATATGTTACACTTTTTTTTTATTCTGAAAGCCTTGTTTGGAATGAAATACTGAGGAAGTCAGCAGCAGTAATCTTACAGATATGAAGAGAAGTGGCTGATTTGCATTTTCAACAATGCCAAGTAAAGCTTTGCAAACTACATCCAGGCTTATTTGGCAGTTTCACCGATACACCTCATCTGCTTACCATACATCACCATTCTTTGTGACCCCTAAACTTTGTCCATTCTTTTTGTTACATTTCTAACAAAGATTCCTCTGGCAGGGAAATGGACCAAATGAAACCATGTGCTGCCATCTGCACAGATAACAAGGACCAGTGATTTTCTTGTACTATCAGCCAGATTTTACGCTGGGTAATTTAAAGCATTATGAATCTCTCAACACACAGCAATGCATTGGGGCCAGGGTTAGTTTTGCATCTTTCTACTCTTTCAAGTATTAAAGAAGCCATGATTACATGATAACACATGATAACAAATACACGTTTACATGTAAGGCTGGGTTCACATCAGCATTTTTCATTTCCGTTCCTCAGATCCATTGAGGGGTCTAAGAAACTGAAATAAAACTGAAATGAACAGATCCCATTGATTTCAATGGGTGAGTTTTAATCTCCACTAGCATCATCACTTAATGTCCATTAATTTGACATGCGTTATGAATTTATCATTAAAGTCGATGGTGATGGAGGAAACCTTTCTGTTTCCGTTAGATTTTACATCCATTAATACAACTGAGCATGCTCAGAAAATAAAAAAAAACTACAGAATTGAGGCCAGATCACATGTAAATAGTTGAAGAAGGGTTTAAAAATGGACATTAACAGATATAAACTGATGTATAAACAGATTTAAACCAGTGTTTATGGTAGGTTTTTTTAAATGACTTTTCTAAGAAATAATTTCAAATAACTGAACATTGGCATCAGTTTAACATCCGTTTAGAATTAGGTCTGTTAAATGACAATAATGTATCTAACAGAACGGATGTTCCTAACCCTAATGAGGACAAAGCCTTAGAAGGTTTTTAAACTTGGGAAACCAGTAAAATTGCTATGACTTAAAGCTAGACATTTAAATCATCCCAGTTACTATACGTGCAAAGTTATTTACACTTTCAGGGTGCCATACATCCTAAACTAGAATCATAAAAGCACACCATCTTTGTGGGTTAGGCCAACTGTTTAAGGTATACTGGATTGTAGCCTATCGACTCTCCACCAATAGATGATGTTGATATGAGAAGAGTTGGACGTGTTGGATTTTCAATACCTGACCATATTGTTCTAAGACATACATAGAAACATTTTCAGGTATTGAAAATTCTACACGTCCATCTCTTCTCTTCATCAACATGATAAAGAGAAGAGATGGACGTGTAGAATTTTCAATACCTGAAAATGTTTCTATGTATCTGTCCTAGGGAGCATTCACACCACGTTTTTGCAATACAGTTCCCATATCAGGCTTTTGATAAAAAAAGCGCATTCCTCAAAACCTGACTAAACTGTATCAAAACGTGTCCACAAATTTCAACTTGCATACAGTTAAAAACTGTATACGGTTTGAAAAATGATTTTCGGTTGCATCCGTTTCGTAAGAAAAAACGTATAAATTTTTATCTTTTCACTCCATTTTGAATAAAGTTTCACTTGTTTGATTTAAATTCCAAGAAAAAAAACTGTGCAAAGTCAAAAACCATATGGTGCAAACCGTATGGAACCTTATGAATATGTACGGTTCCCATTGACTCCCATGTTAAAAAAAATGTATACGGTTTGATACAGTTTTTCACCCGGACCAAAAAACGTGGTAGACTACGGTTTTGGGTATGGGAAAAAAAACTGACAAAACCATACAAGATGCAAAACGGACACAACCTGATGAATCTTTTGGCATATGGAGAGTCAATGCATACGGTTTTCAATACGGTTCCATACGGTTTTCACATTGGAAACGCATACGGGAACTGTATTGCAAAAACGTGGTGTGAATGGACCCTTAGAACAATATGGTCAGGTATTGAAAATCCAACACGTCCAACTCTTCTCATTATCAACATCATCTATTGATGGAGAGTCGAGAGGCTACAATCCAGTATACCTTAAACAGTTGGCCTAACCCGCTGAAGATGGTGGGTTTTTATGAATCTAGTCTAAGATGTATGGCACATTGACAGTCACCATGGGCCTCCAAAGACTTCCTACCAGTTTTACCAGGTGAAAATGCTTGCCCTGGTAGTAGCAGTAGATAATAATCAAAAAATAAAGACTGACAATATTTTTTTCCTATGTAGAGGAAGAGTGGTGCAATTACTCATAGCAACCAATCAGATAGGTTTTTCATTCTTCAGAGTTATTTTAAAAAATTAAAAAAGCTATCTGATTGGTTGCTATAGGCAACTGCAGCCCTCTTCCTTTACACAGGTTTTGATAAATCTCTATGAATCTTTCTATACTGAGTAAGTGTTAACAGAATTACAGTTTGTCACTCAGGAAAACTCTTTCCATGCCACAAAGACAATGGGAACCAGTAGTGGTCCACTAAAAAGCTTTTAACCCTTAAGCACCTGATCTGGTAAATAATAAGTCCTAGTCTGTACAGTAGATACATGGTACTCTCAGCTTGCCTCTGGCTGTCATCCAAAAATGATGAACGCACGACTGCCATGCTGACCTATGAAGTGTTTGACCTGATCCTGTAAAAATTACAATGATTAAACTGACAGATTTATCAGCAGACCATTTAAGCTTGTTTTTAGTTTACATGAACTATATGCCACAGCGGGGGGGGGGGGGGGGGGGGTTCGCCAAGCAGTATGTGATGTACAAGCACACACACAAGAGAGAAATCGCCTGCAAAAAAGTGCCTGTCTCTGGTCTCCTGAGTATATCACACAGCTTTGACTCCACAAAAAAGTAGTCCACATATTATAAAAGATAAAAGGTCATTCCTACACTTCAGTCAGCCATAAATCAGTCTGTAGCCTGTTGTCTCGCTGTAGAGAATAATGTAAAATGTGGGAAAGCATATTCCCTATTGCAACCCTGCTGTAACTAAATCACTTCTGTTTGTAGGAGAGTTTAGACTAGATAATATTTAGTTCAAAACTTTAGATAATCTAAACCAGAAAAGTGGTGTAGATATGGCAAAACAACAAAGCGGTGTTGTGGTGAAGACTTTGGCTGCTTTATTTTTAAATGTGAAAATTTTTTGGGCTTACAATTGGCACTTGAAATGTCGCATCTGTGCCTAAGCACCTTTTTTGCGACTTTTTACAGTACACAAAAACTGGCAAACAACCTTTCAAAAGTAAATTTTATTTTTTTGCTTTGCAGTGCCTGTGGACAGCATAATTAAAAACGTGCACATTTGTCGCAATGGATTAAAACATTGAAGAGTAGAGATGTCACGAATTGTTCGCCAGCGAACGGTTCCCTACGAACATAGCTTGTTCGCGTTCGACGCGCCGTGCGAACATATGCGATGTTCGATCCACCCCTATTCGTCATCATTGCAAGAAACTTTGACCCTGTGTGTCACAGTCAGCAGACACATTACAGCCAATCAGCAGCAGATCCTCCCTTCCAGACCCTCCTACCTCTCTCACGGACCGGACTCCATTTTAGCTTCATTCTGAAGATGCATGGTTAGAGAGAGGAGGGCTAGTGAACCTGCTCCTCATTTAATAGGGAAAGCGCTAGTTAGGTGGTTAATTCAGGGTCCACTACACTCCTGAAGCACTAATCTGATCTCTGCTGTAAGGACAGCACCCAAAAAAGCCCTTTTTGGAGCTCAAACATCAGTCTGCATTTTTTTTTTGTGTGCTCTAATTGCATTTGCCTGCCTGGCAACGTGATTGGCAGGCTCACTGGGTATATTGTGCCCACTTGCCCAGTGGCCCCACTCATATCTGCTGTCACAATAGCTTGCAATATAGCAGTAATATAGCAGTCAGTTTATTTCACAGGTGTGTTTTGCAACAGCTGGAGGCACCCTGGTTGGGAACACTGGTTAAAAGGGGTACTCAAGTGGAAAACTTTTTTCTTTCAAGCAACTACAGTATTCAGTGTCCACAAAAGTCCTAAAGGACTCATCTGATCTCTGCTATAAGGACAGCACCCAAAAAAGCCATTTTTAGGGCTCAAACATCAGTCTGCTTTTTTTTTTTCCAAAAACACTTTTTAGACTGTGAAATAATAACAGTCAGTTTCCATCACACAAGTGCGTTTCAGGGCCTGCAAGGGCACAGTGTTACACCAGTGCTACTCATATATGGTGTAACAGTAGTGTACATTTTAAACAAAATCACTTTTTTGACTGTGAAATAATATCAGTCACTTTCCATCACACAAGTACGTTTCAGAGCCTGCAAGGGCACAGTGTTACACCAGCGCTACTCATAAACAGGCAAGTAACCTCCAAATTTGAAGTAGGAGGTGCAACCAAGCATCTTTTACCATCTCCCGGTTCCTAAAATCGATGCCATATACACGTCCCCTGATAGAGGACGTACCAGGGATTAAACTGATAGGAATAGTACTACTTAACACACCTTAAAGGGGTACTCCGCCCCTAGACATCTTATCCACTATCCAAAGGATAGGGGATAAGATGTCAGATCGCCGTGGTCCCGCTGCTGGGGACCCCCGGGATTGCCGCTGCGGCACCCCTCTGTCATTACTGCACAGAGCGAGTTCGCTCTGCACGTAATGACGGGCAGTACAGGGGCCGGAGCATCGTTACGTCATGGCTCCGCCCCTCGTGACGTCACGGCCCGCCCACCTCAATACGAGTCTATGGGAGGGGGCGTGGCGGTAGTCACGCCCCTGCCATAGACTTGTATTAAGGGGGAGGGCCGTGATGTCACGGGGGGCGGAGCCATGACGTCACGCTGCTCCGTCCCCTGTATCGCCCGTCATTACGCACAGAGCGAACTTGCTCTGTGCAGTAATGACAGCAGGGTGCCGCAGCAGCGATCCCGGGGGTCCCCAGACCGCGGCAATCTGACATCTTATCCCCTATCCTTTGGATAGAGGATAAGATGTCTAGGGGCGGAGTACCCCTTTAAGCACGTTATTCCAAACAATTTATGAATGTTAGGTGATTTATTGCATTTATGGATTAAAACCAGACTATGCATCAACTATGTAATTTTCCATGGGAGTTTTGCCATGGATCCCCCTCTGGCATGCCACAGTCCAGGTGTTAGTCCCCTTGAAACAACTTTTCCATCACTATTGTGGCCAGAAAGAGTCCCTGTGGGTTTTAAAATTCGCCTGCCTATTGAAGTTTATGGCGGTTCGCCCAGTTTGCACGTTCACGAACATTTGCAGAAATTCGCATTCGCTGTTGGCGAACGAAAAATTCAATGTTTGCGACATCACTATTGAAGAGCAGAAGCATTACAAGGTAATGTACTGAAGTAAAATTTCTGTATCAGCACCATATTTATCAGGCTGCATTCACGTCACGTTTAGGCACTATGGCTGCCGGGACCGACGCCGAAACCCATTCACTTTAATGAGCCGACCAGAGTCAGATAGTGGCTCCGGTCGGCTCATTTTTGCCCCGCATCGGGCTTTGTACCAGACTTAAAACCGTGGTATATTACAGTTTTAGGTCCGGTCACAAAACAAGAAATTTCCCAGCCAGACCCGGCAGCCATAGTGTCTAAACGTGATGTGGATGTAGCCTCACATGCCCTGCACTATTTATTAAAGTTGGCGCACATACTCATTTAGAACAACACAAAATAAAGGGTTTAAAAAAACATTCACCTATACCAACCTTGATAAATCCCCTTCCATTGTTGGTAATGTGTTTTGACCTGTAAAAAAATAAAGAAACTAAGGCTCTGATCCATATCATTGCTTTGCCCCTGGCCTGCAGTCTGGTTTCAGTCCTGTATTTCGTTTGTGTAACCTGAACTTGTTTCTTGACCCATTTTCAGACCTGTTTGTCTTTTTGAATTCGTCCATGGTCAGGCTCTGATCCATTTCATTGCTTTGTCCCTGGACTGGAGTCTGATTTGTTCCTGTTTAACCACTTAAGGACCCTGAGAGCCTGGTACTTAAGGACCCAGGGCATACCTGTACCGGACCGGGATGCCTTTTAAAATCGTTCAGCACCCACCCCCAATAAGAAAAAGCATGTCTCGTACGGCACTGTTTCCAAAACGGAGCCTCCAGCTGTTGAAAATCAACAACTCCCAGTATTGCCGGACAGCCACTGACTGTCAAGGCATGCTGGGAGTTTTGCAAAAGCTGGAAACATCCTGTTTGGGAAACACTGCCATAGGGTATTTTGGTGGCGGATGCAAATCCCCAATTTAGGCCTCAAATTCTCTGTCATATTTCATACAGTTTAGTGCCACATATGGGGTATTTACGTACTCAGGAGAAATTGTGTTACACATTTTGGGGTGCTTTTTCTCCTTTTACCCCTTATGGAATGGTAAAGTTGGGGTCTACACCAGCATGTTAGTGTAATTTTTTTTAATTTTTTTTTACACTAACATGCTGGTGTTGCCTCATACTTTTAATTTTCACAAGACCCCAAAAATGTGTAAGGTAATTTCTCCTGAGTACGGAAATACTCCATATGTCGATGCAAAGTGTGGACAAAATGTCTCAAAAGTGAGAGCGCACAATGTACATTTGAGGTAGAATTTGGTGATTTGCACAGGGGTGGCTAATTTTACAGCAGTTCCGACATAAACGCAAAACAATAAATACCCACATGTGACCCCATTTAGGAAACTACACCCCTCACGGAACGTAACAAGGGGTATAGTGAGCCTTAACACCACACAGGTGTTTGACAAATTTTCGTTAAATTTGGATGTGAAAATGAAAAAAAATAATAATAATTTTCACTAAAATGCTGGTGATACCCTACATTTTTCATTTTCACAAGGGAAAATAGGAAACAAAGCCCTAAAATTTGTAGCCCCATTTCCATGGATTTGTAGTATGGAAAAACCCCATATATGGATGTAAAGTTCTCTGTGGGCGAACTACAATGCTCAGAAGAGAAGGAGCATTATTGGGCATTTGGAGAGAGAATGTTTCTGAAATTGAAGGCCATGTGTGTTTACAAAGCCCCCATGGTGCTAGAACAGTGGACCCCCCCCCACATGTGACCCCATTTTGGAAACTACACCCCTCACAGAATTTAATAAGGGTGCAGTGAACATTTACACCCCACTGGTGTCTGACAGATTTTTGGTCTGTGAAAATGAAAAATTACATTTTTCATTTGCACAGCCCACTGTTCCAAAAATATGTCAAACACCAGTGGGGTGTAAATGTTCACTGCACCCCTTATTAAATACTGTGAGGGATGTAGTTTCCAAAATGGGGTCACATGTGGGGTGGTCCACTGTTCTGGCACCATGGGGGGGCTTTGTAAACACACATGGCCCCCGACTTCTAATCCAACCAGATTCTCTCTCCAAAAGCTCAATGGCGCTTCTTCTCTTCTGAGCATTGTAGTTCACCCACAGAGCACTTTACATCCACATATGGGGTATTTCCTTACTCAGAAGAAATGGTGTTAAAAATTTTGGAGGCTTTTTCTTCTATTACCACTTGTAAAAATGAAAAATTTTGGGTAACACCAGCATTTTAGTGGAAAAAAATCACATTTTTCATTTTCACGTCCAACTTTAGTGGAAATTTGTCACCAGTGGGCTGTAAAGGCTCACTGTACCCCTTGTTACGTGCCTTGAGGGGTGTAGTTTCCAAAATAGTATGCCATTTTTTTTCTGGCACCATAGGGGCTTCCTAAATGCAACATGCCCCCCAAAAACGATTTCAGCAAAATTTGACTTCCAAAAGCCAAATGTAACTCCTCATCTGAGCATTGTAGTTCACCCGCAGTGCACTTGTCGTCCACATATGGGGTATTTCCATACTCAGAAGAGATAGGGTTACAAATTCTGAGGGGCATTTTCTCCTATTACCCCTTGCAAAAATGTTAAATGTGGAGAAAAAAATGCAATTTAGATTTAAAAAAAAAATTATTTACACATCCAACTTTAACAAAAAGTCATCGAACACCTGTGGGGTGTAAAGGCTCACTGTACCCCTTGTTACATTCCTTGAGGGGTGTAGTTTCCAAAATAATATGCCATTTTTAGTTTTTGCTCTTCTGGCACCATAGAGGCTTCCTAAATATGACATGTACCCAAAAACCATTAAAAAAAACTCACCTTACCTTCTGAGCCCTCTAGTGCACCCACAGAGCACTTAACATCCACATATTAGGTATTTCCTTACTCAAGAGAAATTGGGTTACACATTTTAGGGTGATTTATCTCCTTTTACTCCTTGTAAAAATTCAAAAACTGGGTCTACAAGAACATGCAAGTGTAAAAAATGAAGATTTTGAATTTTCTCCTTCACTTCACTAAAGGGTTAACACACTTTCTGAATGTCATTTTGAATACTGTGTGGGTGCAGTTTTTATAATGGGGTCACTTATGGCGAATTTCTAACATGAAGGCCCTTCAAATCAACCTCAAAACTGAACTGGTCCCTGAAAAATTCAGATTTTGAAAATGTTGTGAAAAATTGGAAAATTGCTGCTGAACTTTGAAGCCCTCTGATGTCTTCCAAAAGTAAAACCATGTCAACTTTATGATGCAAACATAAAGTAGACATATTGTATATGTGAATCAATATATAATTTATTTGGGATGTCCATTTTCCTTATAAGCAGAGAGTTTCAAATTTAAAAAAAATTCAAAATGTTCAAATTTTTCATCACATTTTCGGAATTTTTCACCAAGAAATTATGCACTAAAATCTACCACTAACGTACAGTAGAATATGTCACGAAAAAACAATATCGGAAATAGAATGAAAAGTAAAAGCATCCCAGAGTTGTTAATGCTGACAGATGTCAGATGTGCAAAAAATGCTTGGGTCTTTAAAGGGGTACTCCGGTGAAAACCTTTTTTCTTTCAAATCAACTGGTGCCAGAAAGTTAAACATATTTGTAAATTACTTCTATTAAAAAATCTTAATCCTTCCAGTACTTATTAGCTGCTAAATGCTACAGAGGAAATTCCTTTCTTTTTGGAACACTGATGACATCACAAGCACAGTGCTCACTGCTGACATCTCTGTCCATTTTAGCAACCGTGCATAGGAGATGTATGCTTAGGGCAGCATGGTGGCTTAGTGGTTAGCACTGCTGCCTTGCAGTGCTGAAGCCTTGGGTTCAAATCCCACTAAGGTCAACAATAAATAAATAAAGACATTATTATTATAATAACATCAGCAGAGAGCACTGTGCTGGTGATGTCATCAGAGAGCATTCCAAAAAGAAAATAATTTCCTCTGTAGTATTCAGCAGCTAATAAGTACAGGAAGGATTAAGATCTTTTAATAGAAGTAATTTACAAATCTGTTTAACTTTCCGGAGCCAGTTGATTTAAAATAAAAAAGGTTTTCATCAGAGTACCCCTTTAAGGCGAAAATGGGCTGAGTCCTTAACCCCTTAAGGACCCAGCCATTTTACACCTCAGGACCCGGCCTTTTTTTGCACATCTGACCACTGTCACTTTAAACATTAATAACTCTGGAATGCTTTTAGTTATCATTCTGATTCCGAGATTTTTTTTTCGTGACATATTCTACTTTAACATAGTGGTAAAATTTTGTGGTAACTTGCATCCTTTCTTGGTGAAAAATCCCCAAATTTTATGAAAAAACTTGAAAATTTTGCATTTTTCTAACTTTGAAGCTCTCTGCTTGTAAGGAAAATGGATATTCCAAATAATTTTTTATTTTATTCACATATACAATATGTCTACTTTATATTTGCATCATAAAAGTGATGAGTTTTTACTTTTGGAAGACACCAGAGGGCTTCAAAGTTCAGCAGCAATTTTCCAATTTTTCACAAAATTTCGCATGTTCTTGTAGACCCAATTTTTGAATTTTTACAAGGGGAAAAAGGAGAAAATGTATACTTATATTTGTAGCCCAATTTCTCTCGAGTAAGTACATACCTCATATGTCTATGTAAAGTGTTCGGCGGGCACAGTAGAGGGCTCAGAAGCGAAGGAGCGACAAGGGGATTTTGGAGAGTACATTTTTTTGAAATGGTTTTTGGGGGGCATGTTGCATTTAGGAAGCCTCTATGGTGCCAGAACAGCAAAAATCCCCCACATGGCATACCATTTTGGAAACTAGACCCCTTGAGGTACGTAACAAGGAATAAAGTGAGCCTTAATACCCCACAGGTGTTTCACGACTTTTGCATATGTATAAAAATAAAAATAAAATTTCACTAAAATGTGTGTTTCCCCCCAAATTTCACATTTTTGCAAGGGTTAATAGCATAAAATACCCCCCAAACATTGTAACCCCATCTCTTCTGAGTATGAAGGTACCCCATAAGTTGACATGAGGTGTACTATGGGTGAACTACAATGCTCAGAAGAGAAGGAGTCATATTTGGCTTTTTGAGAGCAAATTTTGCTCGGGGGCATGTCGCATTTAGGAAGCCCCTATGGTGCCAGGACAGCAAAAAAAAAAACACATGGCATACCATTTTGGAAACTAGACCCCTCGGGGAACGTAACAAGAAATAAAGTGAGCCTTAATACCCCACAGGGGTTTCACGACTTTTGCACACGTAAAAAAAAAATAAAAAAATCACTAAAAGGTGTGTTACCCCCCCAAATTTCACATTTTTGCAAGGGTTAATAGCAGAAAATACCCCCCCAAAATTTGTAACCACATCTCTTCTGAGTATGGAGGTACCCCAAAAGTTGACCTGAAGTGCACTACGGGCGAACTACAATGCTCAGAAGAGAAGGAGTCATATTTGGCTTTTTGAGAGCAAATTTTGCTCGGGGGGCATGTCGCATTTAGGAAGCCCATATGGTGCCAGGACAGCAAAATAACCCCCACATGGCATACCATTTTGGAAACAAGACCCCTTGAGGAACGTAACAAGGGGTACAGTGAGCATTTACCCCTCACTGGTGTCTGTCAGATCTTTGGAACAGTGGGCTGTACAACATTTTTAATTTGCACAGCCCACTCTTCCAAAGATCTGTTAGACACCAGTGGGGTGTAAATTCTCACTGCACCCCTCATTACATTCCGTGAGGGGTGTAGTTTCCGATATGGGGTTACATGTGTTTTTTTTTTTTTTTTGCGTTTGTCAAAACCGCTGTAACAATCAGCCACCCCTGTGCAAATCACCTCAAATGTACATGGCGCACTCTCCCTTCTGGGCCTTGTTGTGCGCCCCCAGAGCACTTTGCGCCCACATATGGGGTATCTCCGTACTCGGGAGAAATTGCGTTACAAATTATTATTTTTTTTTCCCCTTTACCTCTTGTCAAAATGAAAAGTATAGGGCAACACCAGCATGTTAGTGTAAAAAAATTTTTTTACACTAACATGCTGGTGTAGACCCCAACTTCACCTTTTCATAAGGGGTGAAAGGAGAAAAAGACCCCCAAGATTTATTAGTCAATTTCTCCCGAGTACGGCGATACCCCATATGTGGCCCTAAACTGTTGCCTTGAAATACGACAGGGCTCCAAAGTGAGAGCGCCCTGCGCATTTGAGGCCTGAATTAGGGATTTGCATAGGGGTGGACATAGGGGTATTCTATGCCAGTGATTCCCAAACAGGGTGCCTCCAGCTGTTGCAAAACTCCCAGCATGCCTGGACAGTCAACGGCTGTCCGGCAATACTGGGAGTTGTTGTTTTGCAACAGCTGGAGGCTCCATTTTGGAAAGAGTGGCGTACCAGGCGTTTTTCATTTTTATTGGGGAGGGAGGGGGGCTGTGTAGGGGTATGTGTATATGTAGTGTTTTTTACTTTTTATTTTATTTTGTGGTAGTGTAGTGTAGTGTTTTTAGGGTACAGTCGCACGGGCGGGGGGGGGTTACAGCGAGTTTGAGCTGCCGCGCAAAATTTGCTGCATTGCAAACTTGCAGCCTTAAACTCACTGTAAGCCCCCTGCCCATGTGAATGTACACTGTACATTCACAGGGGGGGACCTTCAGCTGTTGCAAAACTACTACTCCCAGCATGCCTGAGAATGTTTGGGAGTTGTGGTTTTGCAACAGCTGGAGGCACACGGGTTGGGAAACACTGAGTTAGGAAACAATGTTTCCCAACCAGTGTGCCTCCAGCTGTTGCAAAACCACAACTCCCAAACATTCTCAGGCATGCTGGGAGTAGTAGTTCGGCAACATCTTTAGAGCCAGATGTTGCCGAACTACAACTCCCAGCATGCTTGGAGTTGTAGTTTTGCAACATCTGGAGGACTAGTTTGCAGACCACGAATACAGTGGTTCCCAATCTGTGCCCTTCCAGATGTTGCAAAACTACAACCCCCAGTATGCCAAAACTGTCCAGGCATGCTGGGAGTTGTAGTTCTGCAACATCTGAAGGGCCAGATGTTACAGCACTACAACTCCCAGCATGCCTGGACAGTAAGGGCATGCTGAGGATGTGTAGTTTTGCAACATCTGGAAGGGCACAGTGGTCCAAAAACTGTGGACCTCCAGATGTTGCAAAACTGCAACTCCCAGCATGCCCAGACGCCAAGGGCTGTCTGGGCATGCTGGGAGTTGTAGTTTACAGGGTCCTATTACAGCAATGCATGTCGCTTTACGGCGACGTGCATTGCTGTAAAGGGCCCGACCACGGCTGAAGAGGAACTCACCTGTCGCCGCCGCCGCCGTATTCATCGTCTGGATCCGGGTCTTCATGGACGAGGTAAGTACCGGGGCCGGTCCCCAGCACTCCTCCGTCCCCCGCCGCGTCCTCCGGTCTTCCTCCCGTCCTGTCCCGACTTTCAGGGGCCGGGCAGGACGGGAGGAAGTAACCGCCCCCCCCTCCTGCGATTGGTCGGTTAACTAACCGACAGATCGCAGGGTATAGGAGGAGGTGGCAGGCTTGCCACCTTGCTCCTATACGTTAGCATGGTCCTGGCTGTCTGTGACAGCCGGGATCATGCGAAATTACCGGGCGGTCGGGTCCCAGAGACCCGATCAGCCCGGTATCGCCGCAGATCGCAAGGGCGATTTCCCTTGCGATTTGCGGCGATCGCCGACATGGGGGGCCTACATGGCCCCCCTCGGCGTTTGCCCTGGATGCCTGCTGAAGGATTTCAGCAGGCATCCAGTTCCGATCTCTGCCCGGCGCGCGGCAGGGACCGGAAAACGCCAGGACGTACGGGGACGTCCTGGGTCCTTAAGGCCTAGGGTGCGGGGACGTCCCCGTACGTCCTGGGTCCTTAAGAGGTTAAAGGGGTACTCCGTTGGAAAACTTTTTTTTTTTAATCAACTGGTGCCAGAAAGTTAAACAGATTTGTAAATTACTTCTATTAAAAAATCGTAATCCTTCCAGGACTTATTAGCTGCTGAATACTACAGAGGAAATTCTTTTCTTTTTTGAAGACAGTGCTCTCTGCTGACATCATGACCGCAGGGCTCTCTGCTGACACCTCTGTCCATTTAAAGACCTGTCCAGAGTTGGAGAAAATCCTCATAGAAAACATATGCTGCTCTGGACAGTTCCTAAAATGGAGATGTCAGCAGAGAGCACTGTGGTCATGATGTCAGCAGAGAGCACTGTGTTCAAAAAAGAAAATAATTTCCTCTGTAGTGTTCAGCGGCTAATAAGTACTGGAAGAGTTAAGATTTTTTTAATTGAAGTAATTTACAAATCTGTTTAACTTTCTGGCACCAGTTGATTAAAAAAAAATAAAAGGTTTTCCACTGGAGTACCCTTTTAAGGGGTTACATCCTGTGAATCTAGTATATGTGATTCCTAATTGGTACAAAATCTTGATCTGTATTCAGACCTCTTAGTCTGTACATGTATGGTTGGAATGTTTCTGTGTCTTGTGATCCAGTACCTGTTAATCCTAATTTATAAAGTGTTCTGACTTCAGTTAACCTGTTCACTACCCTTATTTCCTGTTACCCTGTTTCGTTCATATTCTCATACTTGCCATTTTTTGCTTTGGTACTGAGGCTGTTGTATGTATGCTCTAAACCTGCCACTATGTTTTCCTGATATCTATTTAATACTTTTCTACATTCCTGTCATTATTTAGTATCCTGGTTCCCTGGTTCCTGGTTATTTCATATTCTGACCTGTATGCCCCACCTCATACAGTTCTGTAATTGTTTTGACTTGACGCTCCTGCACTTTAGTCTCGTGGAGGGACTGGTGGCCAGTTGTAGAGCCGCTGCTTGGGGTGGTTATGAAAGTAGGCAGGGAAAGGGGTTCTGGTTAAGCTTTGCCCTACATGACCGAACACTAGGGCTGTAAGTACCTGTTAATTACCCTGTTAATCCTAATTTATAAAGTGTTCTGTCTTCAGTTAACCTGTTCACTACCCTTATTTCCTGTTACCCTGTTTCGTTCATATTCTCATATTTGCCATTTTTTGCTTTGGTACTGAGGCTGTTCTATGTATGCTCTAAACCTGCACTATGTTTTCCTGATATCTATTTAATACTTTTCTACATTCCTGTCATTATTTAGCATCCTGGTTCCCTGTTTTTTAGCTTGTTAACCTTTCATATTCTGACCTGTATGCCCCACCTCATACAGTTCTGTAATTGTTTTGACTTGACGTTCCTGCACTTTTGTCTCGTGGAGGGACTGGTGGCCAGTTGTAGAGCCGCTGCTTGGGGTGGTTATGAAAGTAGGCAAGGAAAGGGGTTCTGGTTAAGCTTTGCCCTACATGACCGAACACTAGGGCTGTAAGTACTCTAGTGGTCTTGAGTCATAGGCCAAAATAGTCCAGTGTAGTCCAGTAAAGTGGTGCTCTGTTCCAGAATAAAAATGTACAATATATTTACATATATATAAACCAGAGAACAAAACAGCACTCACCAATACTGACGTCTTCTATTCTGTCCTCATCACATCAAGTAATCTTGCGGGAAAGGTGGCAACAGAAGCAGCAAAACGCTCAGAGCACTCTAGTCCATCTGCTACCACTTCCCTGCAAGATCACTCGATGTGAGAACACAATAGAATATGCCAGTATTGATGGGTGTCGTTCCGTTCTCTTGTTGTCAGGGTTTTACTTGCCATGAGAAATGCCAACCCTAGTAAATTCCTCTTTAATTTCCTAAGTTGCTTGGCTAAAATTTTAGACCTCATAAACGTGCTACAGGACTAATGATGAGTGGCAAATACCATATTCGAATTCACGACATTATGCAAATATATGGACGAATATTCGTCCTATATTTGCGAAATTTGCATATTCAATATATTTGCGGTTATTTTCGCTTTGCATAAATTTGCATGCGCCTATGCGCATATGCGCAAGTTGGTAACTATCTACCTATCTATCTATATTATCTATCTATCATCTCCTAATATTCTTGGTCTATACAGATAGTGATAATGGGTCTATGACATTTTTCATTTTGAATATTGTCATGTCATATTTGCAAATATGGTCACTATCTATCTACCTTTCTAATTTTAGTGACGATATTCGTGAATATGAGGATATTTGCGAATATTCACATATTCTCATATTTGTGAATATTCGCTCTCCAGTCTAATACAGTAAATAGTATAAGAGCCTTTAGACCACAAGCTGGAAGCAGGGATCACTGTCATGTGTTCTGTGGGGGGGAAAAATTACTAATATTTGTGATTGCAAAGATATAGCGCTATATTCGCCATATTCGCAAATATGCAAAATTCACCATGAATATTTGAATTGCGAATATTTGCGTTCAACACTATACGGGACTGTCCTCACTTAAACAGTTACTGATCCAAGGTCCTTGAGTTCATCAATACTTATTACTCTGCATGACTTACTAGAGACCCAAAAGTATGTCTTTTAGAATATGTGGATGAGTTTGCATTGGAAACCAATGTTAAAATTGCTGTGAATCTTCGGTAACACATTGCATAAAAATGACTTTATGATCCAACCCCCAAAGGAAAACATGTCTCTAAGGTTAATACTGTACTTATATGCAAAAAGCAATATATTTAAAAAAATAAGAATAGCTCTAAATTAGTTCAGTTATGAACAATCTGGCTGGGCACTCCAGGATTAGCCACAAGGGCACTTTTATGAGATAGAGTTCTGCCTGTCTCTGTGGGGTTGTGGCCTTGCGTTAATCATAAATTACCTGAGAAATAAATTATGTCCATACACTAATGTTTAATGCAAACAGAAAAAGTTGTGGGAAGGCAGTAGATGGTAACGGGGGGAGTTCAAACGCTGGCCACAGACCGTATCATGCCTGCCTGACGAAGCGCCAAGTGGTGTGATACGGTCCGTGGTCAGTGTCTGAACTCCCCCATTACCATCTGTAGCCTCCCCGCAACAATCTGAAGAGGACAGCACTTCGTAAGTTTACCAGAACCTGAAGAAGCTGGGTTAGCGCTCCGTTCTTTTTTCTGTTTGCATTTATTGTTCTTATGGACTTTATTTCCACGTGAGCACGATCCATGGTTCCTTTTGCGGTTAGTTAAGCACATCCCAGGTGCAGTGACATTGTTATTAGTGAAGTTGCTATTGCAGTGCCGGTACCTTTTTTTGTCTTTGGACTGTCAATACATACACTAATGTTATTCCTTTAGTTTTATAGTGTTCTATCTACTTTGCAACATTCTATATGTTTACCATATTGGCAGTATATTATCTTATGCTCAGTATCTCTTGAATTTAATGTCAAACTCTATTTACCAAAATTGGGTGGGTGGGGAAAGGGTTATGTATTTAAAGTTATTTTCTGCTGAAAAGGCAGAACTGTTTCCCTATTTCACACCTCTACATTAAGCAGAATTACCACTAACTTTTATATTGTACTGTAAATATTCTAATGAGGTCTTAGGTGAAGACAATTGGTTAGTTCTAAGGGCACATAAAAATCCTTTAAACGCTGTACTCTAACTGCTCTTAAATAAATGGAAGTGCACTAAATTGTCACCACAATGAAAATATGTGGCAGTCCTGGCTGCATTTACAATTTATGCGCAATGACTGCTAGCGATGTCTAGGACACTTCTTGTAAAACTATGAACACTCTTCTGGTAATGTAGACTCATGAGTTTAGAGGATAATGGAGCAAGAAAGCTGCATGGAAAGTGTGTTATTATTGTTGTAGGAAAATGGAACAATTATCACCTTTCACCTGCTCAATATCTGCTGTCTTGTGTCTTTGCTGTACATGATATGTATTATCTAAAGCAGTTATTTCTATTTATAATACTCTTAAAGGAAGATTACTTCATTACGTACCTATCATCTCACAGTAGGACCTTCATTTCTTCAACTGCTATCTTAGATAACTTTTAAATATAAAAAGGGGCTACATGGGAAAATATTGCTTAAATATCTCATATAAAAGCCAGATGAGAATATCCTCTAATGAGATATAGAATGCATATAAATATATGTTTCATTCCATTAAGGTCAGCTTGGACCTCAGATGCAGATGCTACATGGTTAAAATAATAACAATTTAGTATTTTTTTGTTAATTAATGCATTTATTTATTTATTAATATTTAAGTTTTATTCTGTGTTATCCCCAAAATGTATAATTTATCAAGAAGGACATGTTTGGAACAAGAGCTCAGCACTATTGCTCTAGGGTCATAGGTTTGAATAAAAGAAGGGTAATATATACATGAAGTTTACATGTTCTGTCAGTGTTTGTGAGCATTTAATCCAAGTACTTTTTTAAAATATAAAAACATACTAATTAACCCATAAAGATCCATGATGTTTATTTACTTATCCTGCTCCATATCCTGTGGTAGCCAGCTGCTTTCAGCAGCTGAGGGCCACCTCTCATAGCTGGCATGAAGCAATCTCCAATGTTGGCTATTTTAATAATTTAGATACAGTATAAACAGCAGTATGCCATATCATTGGTGTTTAGTAGGTGGGATCAGCTCCCCATGATCCATTTACATGGCAGTCTGAGGCCTTCTGAAAGCCTGGGTACCTGACATATCAGATCTGCAATCTGGAATATCATAGCCTACTGAACTATGGTATGATTGTGGGTAATAGTAGTAAGTATAAAAAAAACTAAATAATCTTTACCAGTAAAAAAAAAAAAAAAATAGATTTGGCACTGTGCAGAGACTTAAGGTCCTATGGTGGGGGCTCAGTTTCACAAGCTTGAACCCCTGCCTTGAACAATCCAATAGTCCAAAAGGAAGAGAGGCAGCATGTTTCATAGCATGAGAGGATCTTTCTTCCGGAGAGTGTGGGAGCCGGCATAATATGCCAACGCTAAGACCGCACAGGAATGCGCCATCTCATAGATGGCTATGCATTTCGTGTGGACTCCACACACAGAATGAATTTGTTCATTCTTTGTCCGGACACGAAAGATGGAATCTCCGAGCTGGAAACAACTGGCATGGAAATTCCTCCATGTGCACAGTGCAGCAGAATCCCGTTGAATTCAAGGAGACTCTGCTGTAACGGAATCTCTGTGCCGAATTCGAATGCGGAATCTGGCATGGAAATTCTGACGTTTGAACATGGCCTAAGCATATCCTAGGGTATTAGCCCTCCCACACAAATTGACAAATCAGGCGCTGGATCTTATGAAACTAGGACATCACAGAATATTTTGATCATCTTGGCCAAACTAGCCCTCCCAACAGCTGAAAGCAGCAGTTTACATCATATCAATATTAGTTTAGCATTCCTGTAAATAAACCAAAATACCTTTATATAACTCAACATTTGACTCCAATTCCTCGGAAATTTTTTAAATATCTAAACTATTTTGCTGTTTAGTCCATATGAAAGAACTTCTGGATTAAATCAGAATCTAGCTGGCTTGGCTTTACCTGATTATGTATCATATTATAGAGCAACTCAGATGCCTCCACACATGGGGCCAGATTTATCAAACCATGTGAGAGAAAAACTGAAGAGCTCTTCACACAGCAACCATTCACAGCTCAGCCTACCTATTCTAACAAGCGCTGGTAAAGTGAAAGCCGAGCTGTGATTGGTTGCTATGGGCTATAGGAAGATCTCTCGATTTTTCTCTCACACAGTTATCGCCATAATTGTACAGACTTACGGAATAAAGATAGCATAATATGTACTGCACTGTGAACGCCATAAATAAAAAAAACACAGACATTTTACAAATGTTGACAATATTTTATACACTGTATTTAGGGAACACTTAAGCAACACAATGTAACTCCAAGTCAATCCCACTTCTGTGAAATCACACTGTCCACTCAGGAAGCAACACTGACTGACAATCAATTTGCAAATGCTGTTGTGCAAATGGAACAGACACCAGGTGTAAATTATAGGCAATTAGCAAGACACCCCCAATAAAGGAGGGGTTCTGCAGGTGGTGACCACAGACCACTTCTCAGTTCCTATGCTTCCTGACTGATGTTTTGGTCCCTTTTGAATGCTGGTGGTGCTTTCACTCTGGTAGCATAAGATGGAGTCTACAACCCACACAAGTGGCTCAGGTAGTGCAGCTCATCCAGGATGGCACATCAATGCGAGCAGTGGCAAGAAGGTTTGCTGTGTCTGTCAGCGTAGTGTCCAGAGCATGGAGGCGCTACCAGGAGACAGGCCAGTACATCAGGAGACGTGGAGGAGGCCATAGGAAGGCAACAACCCAGCAGCAGGACTGCTACCTCCGCTTTTGTGCAAGGAGGTGCACTGCCAGAGCTCTACAAAATGACCTCCAGCAGGCCACAAATGTGCATGTGTCCACTCAAATGGTCAGAAACAGACTCCATGAGGGTGATATGAGGGCCCGACATCCACAGGTGGGGGTTGTGCTTACAGCCCAACACCGTGCAGGATTTTTTGGCATGTGCCAGATAACAACAAGATTGGCAAATTGGTCACTGGCACCCTGTGCTCTTTACAGATGAAAGTAGGTTCACACTGAGCACGTGTGACAGATGTGACAGAGTCTGTAGATGTCTCTAAGAACTTTCTGCTGCCTGCAATATCCTCCAGCATGACTGGTTTGGTGGTGGGTCAGTAATGGTGTGGGGTTGCATTTCTTTGGGGGCCGCACAGCCCTCCATGTGCTTGCCAGAGGTAGCCTGACTGCATTAGGTACCGAGATCCTCAGACCCCTCGTGAGACCATATGCTGGTGCACTTGGCCCTGGGTTCCTCCTAATGCAAGACAATGCTAGACCTTATGTGGCTGGAGCGTGTCAGCAGTTCCTGCAAGAGGAAGGCATTGATGCAATGGACTGGCCTGCCCATTCCCCAGACATGAATCCGGATGAGCACATCTGGGACATCATGTCTCGCTTTAGTCCAGGTCTGGGAGGACATCCCACAAAAGACCATCTGCCACCTCATCAAGAGCATGCCCAGGCGTTGTAGGGAAGTCATACGGGCACGTGGAGGCCACACACACTACTAAGCCTCATTTTGACTTGTTTTGAGGACATTACATCAAAGTTGGATCAGCCTGTAGTGTGGTTTTCCACTTTGATTTTGAGTGTGACTCCATATCCAGACCTCCATGAGTTGATAAATTTCATTGCCATTGGTCTTTTTTGTGTGATTTTGTTGTCAGCACATTCAACTATGTAAAGAGGAAAGTATTTCGTACGATTAGTTCATTCATTCAGATCTAGGATGTGTTATCTTAGTGTTCCCTTTATTTTATTGAGCAATGTATATCTCAGATTTCTATATCTCTATATCTCAGAATCGCTTAGCTCAGGAAAACCATTTCAAAGTTATCATAACTTAAAGAGACACATGTCAGATTTGAAAAATCAGGCCTGGTCATTTAGGTAAAAACAGGCTGCGTCCTTGAGGGGCTAAATTACCTCCCTGTAAATAATGTTTTGCTATCCTTCAAGAATCTGCAGCAGAAATAATATATGGCCAGAACCTTCTTTTTTTTTTTTTTTTTTTGTTTTTTTTTTGTTTTTAGATATTTACAGCTTCAACATGCTTTATAAGCATAATTCCCATCAGGCAGGATTCCCATATCTCAATAACCACTGACTGGAATATTCCGATGTCAAAATCCCAGAGGTCTAGTCTCAGTTTTATATAATTATCTTATCTTTAGTAAGCTGCTGTTTTCTCTTTCCTCCTTTATAGACGAATGGAAAAAAAAAATCCCATCACTCACAGATGATTTGATCACTGATCTATTAAAATGATATATTAGATCACATATTGCATATTATTTTCACAAAAAATGCTGCAAAATGTATCAACAAAGATTTACCACTAATATAAAGAACAACAGATTGATTAAACTTTACATAATACTTCAAACATATCTGACCCCATTTCTGTAAAAAGAGAAAATCGACAAGATCGACAAAAGAAAAGATCGATTAGACCAATTGTTCCACGTCTATATGCAAGATTTAGTCTTACAGCACCATGCAAATCAATAATTCTTCACCAGCTACCCTACAATAGTCCACTATATCTTAAATATTATACTTTATTGACATTTGTTATGTCATATGTCTATAATTTAAAAGAATGATATGTATTTAATGTAAAGCCTGTACTATCCTCTGTTCAATGTTGTACAGATTGTAAATGTTTCTCTTTATGACATCTATTACATACCTTACTCAAAAATTTAGTTAAAAAAAACACTGGTTGTCACATCCCTGCCTACATGAATGTGCACCCTAAACAACAAATCCTCAACTGCATGGCAGTCCCTACTTAAGTAAGGTGCAGGGCATAGTTATGTCAAAAAAATAAAGTAAACATAGTACAGAGGTCAGTAAACTGTTTGGGACACAATGGGTAGCACCAAAGCACAAACTAGGGAGCATAGAACGGATAACAACAAACTGGCAAACAGACAAACAATAGAGTCAGACGAGCCAGAGTCAAAACCAGAAAGTTATGCAGTTATAAAACATTAAGCAAAAGAGGTAGTCAAAAACAAGGCAAAAGAAAAACCAGAGATCAGGATAATATATGCAGGTAAGGAGCTAGTACTAGGAGAAATATCTCTAAAACAGATAAAATAGAGAAAACAACTGAGTAATTTATATCCCAATTCAGTAGGGCATACACGCCAAGGCAGTATACTATTGGCTAGTAGTCCACGCCTCCTGATTGGATCGGGCATCATCATGGCAATGAGTGACGCCACAGTGAGACACAGGCAGAAACACCCATTACAGTACCTCCCTTTTATGAGGGGTCACTGGACTCTTTTACCTTGGTGAAGGTTTGTCCAGATGAGAGTTGTGGAATCTCTTAACAAGGATGGGAGCATAATTAAGTGGATGGGATCCATGACCTCAAGTTCGCTATCAATTTAAACAGTGGGAGGAGGTTTAGAAGCAGGAGCCAATGATGGAACATGTTTTTGAGCAACCAATGAAATGTATTATGAATTTGGAATCACCTAAGCTAGTTTGAGCTTGAAACAAACTGGACACTTAAGACACTTCCAAATACGTGTGGGGTCAGTTTCCCTGATGATACCTTGAGACATAGATTTTGGGTTGAATGCCAAACCCTGTCACCTATCTCAAATCTTGTGCAACAAGTACGCTTCTGGTTGGTGTGTTTTTGTTAGACTTCTTGGGCATTCTGAAGGGTCAGGCGTCATCATCATGTAAATGATTGATGCCGCAGCTGAAGACAGGAGGGATTGGATCTACAAGCAGGGTTACAAGCAGAAACACCCATTACACTGGTGTTGGAGCCTTGGGGGTGAGTTTTTGGAGGTTCTTTATGACTGAAGAGCATAATGCTGAGGGTGTTTTTATGGACATGATGTGGGAGGCAGGACCTTTTAAAGGGACAGTGAATGTGTCTGTAAAAAATGTTGGACTGTCTGTTATTTACACATAAACGTTCATATTTCTTAGAACCTCAAAGTTTTGCTTTAGCACTGGTTGTATATATTTTTATTTTTTGAATTTTACTAGGACTTGCAGTAAGGAGGTAATCTATCAGCTTCCTCAATGTATTGAAGGTGAGTATAAGATTAGATGAGTGGAGATAGATCAACCCCTTGAAGTCAAATTCCACGTGACGTAAAAGGTAAGTGTGTACCTTACATACTATAGAGCTACCTCTAAGGCTGGGTTCACATGTAGTTTTTAAGTCAATATTCGGTCAGTATTTGTAGCCAACACCTTTTCTGTGTTTTGAACCCACTTGTGGATTGAGGTAAAAAGAACTGTTCAATAATGACCAAATACTGACTAAACTACTACTAATGAACCCGGTTTACTAAAAATGTAATCATGTTTATTTTAGTTTATGCTCAACAAGTAAAAATATACTTTTTAACATTTCCCTCTACTTCCTCTAGTCTTCCTGGTTTGGCTTTAAAGGGTACCTCTCATCAAATAAACTTTTGATATATTTTAGATTAATGAATGTTGAATAACTTTGAAATAGCATGTTAATGAAAAATATGCTTCTTTCTATTGTATTTTTCCCAATCAGTCCTGTCAGCAAGCATTTCTGACTCATGCTGGAGTCCTAAACACTCAGAGCTGCCAGCCTGCTTTGTTCACAGCCAAACAGGCTGTGAACAAAGCAGGCTGGCAGCTCTGAGTGTTCTCCTTTGTGAACAAAGCAGACTGGGAGCTCGTAGTGTTTAGGACTCCAGCATGAGTCTGAAATGCTTGCTGCCAGGACTGGTAGGGAGACCCCTAGTGGTCATTTCTTCAAAGTGGAAAATGAAATAGAAAGAAGCATATTTTTTAATAACATGCAATTGTAAAGTTATTCTGCATACATTAATCTATAATATATCAAAAGTTTTTTTTGATGAGAGGTACCCTTTAAATAAAACTACAACTTTACGAGAAGGGCACATTACTTATTTGGAGTTAAGAATGAAGCTTGCTTTACCGCTCAGGGTCTGTGAATCTGACTGCCGCACAGTAATCCCCATAATATAATTTTATGAACTCTGTGTGACTCTATCTTCTCTCTACCCATGGACCTAATGTACCATTGTGATTTGTTTCAACAACGTATAGCTGTGGCGCTAAAATCTATCCTGAGGACTAACTAACAGGCCTCATTTGCTGACTGAGCACCTTGAGAAAGAATGAAAAGACAGAAAACGCCTCACTTGTGCTTCAGCATATATTGTTAAAACATGAGCTGCTAGTAGAGCCTGAGGAAATGTTTAAAAGCCGCTGCACTATATAGAGATAGGCTTGTGAGAATTTTTCCCTGAATCGTAATAAGGTCTATTTTCTCTGGCAGATTGTGCACTGCAGCAGGGGAGTCAGCGGTAAAACACTGTGTGATTTTAACCTTAGTCCTTTGTAAACTTATTTTGTCGACTTAATACCAGAGTGACTGTTGTCAGTATATAGAGACAGACGTGTGCCTTTTTTTTATGAATTATAATAAGGTTTATTTTCTATGGCAGATTATGCACTACAGCAGGGGTTGCCAGCAGTTAAACACTGTGTGATTTTAACCTTAGTCCCTTGCAAAGTTCTATCATCAACTCAACACCAGACTGGCTTTTGTTGCCTGGGAACAATATTTTATACGGGTAAGCTTCTACTATGCTCTGCTCTGGATACACATATTTGTTGACAAATTAAACAGGCAAAAGTATTTTAAATACAGTTATTTTCTGGAATGCCGAAGACACAAATACATATTTCAGACATTAAAAATAACATTTACTGCTAAGCAGTTACCGTATTTTTCCCCTATAGGACGCACCACCGTATAAGACGCACCCAATTTATAGGTGCAAAATTGAAAAAAATAAAGATTTTGAACCCAATAGTGGTCTTCAACCTGCGGACCTCCAGATGTTGCAAAACTACAACTCCCAGCATGCCCGGACAGCCGTTGTAGTTTTGCAACATCTGGAGGTCCGCAGATTGAAGACCACTGCATAGGAGGTAATACTCACGTGTTCCCGCCGCTCCGGACCCGTCACAGCTGCCCTGGATGTCGCTCCACCGCTGTCACCGTGTCCCCGTCGCTCCGAAACGTCTCTGCTGCTGGCCGGGTATCCACGCTCTCCGTCGCCGCCATCACGTCGTTACACACACCGACGCACGTATGCGACGACGTGATGACGAGGAAAGAGAGCGCCGTCCATACAGGGGATCACTGAATGGAGAAGAAACCGAGGAGGCAGGTAAGGTCCCTCCCGGTGTCCTGTAAGCACTAACCCGGCTATTCAGTCGGGCTGTTCGGGACCGCCGCGGCGGTCCCGAACAGCCCGACTGAACAGCCGGGTTAGTGTCACTTTCCCTTCAGACGCGGCAGTCAGCTTTTATCGCCGTGTCTGAAGGGTTAATACAGGGCATCACCGCGATCGGTGATGTCCTGTATTAGCCGCGGGTCCCAGGCATTGATGGCCGCAGGGACCGCCGCGATAGGGGTGTATTCGCCATATAAGACGCACGACTTCCCCCCCCCCCCCGTTTTGGGGAAGAAAAAGTGCGTCTTATACGGCGAAAAATATGGTATATTCAGTGCATCACCTCAAAACCTAGATAATAAATATAGCACTCATTCTCTTGTGTAGCCATCTTAAATTTCTCCTTGCCTTACAGTATCCTACTATGAAGCATTTTGAAGATAAGTTACTGGTCTACTCAATTGAATTTGCACTTGTGTGAACCTTGTTGCCAACCTTGTATTGTCCCCCATATTGTACAACACTGCAGAAAGTGTTGGCAGCATATAGTATATGATGGAGCATACTAGAGAAGTAGGGTATGAGCCCATAGCAATCACGGGGCACTGTTTTATGTATCCACACATTACAGAACCATGATAAAGTCAAACTTGTGAATCCGAAGACAAGACCAGACAACTCAAACAAATACGAAATTGAAAAAACATTACTAATCTATCCTTCCCATACCAGTACCAACCTACCCAATAATAATGTTTATTCTGATTTTCATTTTTTGTACCAGAAAAAAAGTAAATCTCTATACATTGTCAATGTCAAGGCAAGTCACCTAATAGGAATTTATAAAATATTAATTTATGTTGCTAGATGTTATTATCTAGTGAAAATATCACTTCCTCATCTATATGTAGGAGGAATTTGAAAAAATAGAATGTCACTTTTTACATGCAAACAGTAACATGAACATGATCGTTCGCAAAAAAAAAAAAAGTTTCCTCATTATTTTAATGTTATCCATGCACTGGGTAGGATGGTTTATACTCTGGCCTGTTACTACTTTAATTGGTTGTGTTGTTATCATTATGTCTAAGTGCAATATTTTAATATGATGGGAATAACCTGCTAAACACTGTGGTCATTTTTGCGGTCTGGAAGTTGTCCCATACTTGCACATGGCAAAGGGCAAGTCATCCAAAGCCAACACGCATCCTCACCTATGTCATCACATGACGCATGGGGTGCACCCCGCCTGTGATAGCCATATGTATGTCATGAACTGAGGTTGATGATGCATAATCCTATGTCACTGCCACTCCTGTAAGCTTGTATCTTGTCCCCCTTTGTCACACTGCAGTACTCAGGGGCAACAGAACCACCAATGAAGTGACATATAACTGCTTTGACAGAGGCATTTAAAGAATTTAAATAGCCCCCACAGACCAATCTCCATGCCGGTTATAAGGAGATGCCCTCGGCCTCTGAAACCAGTTGGGTGCTGTCAATGACGCAGCAGAACATGTCCATACTCTGTTGTTGTTGGAAAAATGCCACTGCAGAATTGGATCTAGTAGGAAGGAGAAGTATAAGTCCTTCCTTCATATTTCCCATTCCTTTTGAATATACTTCTGGCTTTGGCTCAAAAACTGCAGGGGCATTTAAAAAAAAAAAAAAAAACTGTGTGGAAACTTAGCCTTAGCCCCTGGTCTTACATGGAATTGAAAATGTAAAAATAAAATGATACAGATATGAGTTAGAAAATGTGTCAGAAACAACATTGTTGAAAGGATAACAGAGTCGTATTTTTGAGAATACAAAACAAAACAATGAAACGAAGCAGTTATCACCAACTCTTGTTCTGTCAATTTACTAATGATTATTTGCTCCTTTCCTGCCAAAATAATTGTCAAGGTCCCACTCAGAATGAATTGGGAGTGAATGCACTTAAGAAGAAAATCATTCATGAAATATAGTGAAGCTGCTGGTAAAATAAAACGAGGAAACAGTAGCCTTTATCCTATGCTTTTGTTTAACACCATAGTGTGATTGCACAAACATCTATGGAAGCCGCTCTCATGAATAAATCCATTATCCATCTGGTTATATTGTTTTCTCTATTTTTTTCTGATGCAACAGAATAAAATAGATTCATAAAGAAGAAAAATGATGGGCTGTATTTTTACACCATGCAGACACGATAAGCATATTTAAACATTCATTTTCAAGTATGAGCATCCACTGTAAGTGCCATTTCACTCACACAGAAATGACCTTGTATTTATCTGGAAAGATTTAAATGACCAAACTGACATGAATGTCTTTACACCTCTTAGACCGTGTTTACACTCCATAGCACTGGCCATTTTTAGGCCGTAAATTGCTAAAAATGTAAGTTTTTTGCTTTTTTCCCCTTAATGGTCAAAAAAGATTAGTAACTACTAAAACTGTAATTGTTTTACAGTGTGTGAACATAGTCTTAGTCAAAATGTGGGGAAAGGAAACAAAAAAGAACCACACAAGGCACCTAGTGCATTATCCCAATTTACCAGAGAAGTTTTAAAATGCTAATATTGTGCTTACCTTGAGCACAATAAATATGGTGCGCATATGGTGCAGGAATGTAGTGGACTCCCGGGAGTGCCGCGATGCCGTAGGGATGTGAAGACAGGTGCAGTAATGTCCACAAATAGTACAGGAAAAAAATAAAAATAAACATTTAAGTAAGGTAAAAAAAAAAAAAAATTGCAACAAGTGTATGGCAGAATTTGCTGAGTGCAAACCTCTCCTCTACCTTTTCTATCTTTTCCACTCCCCCTTTTTCTATCGCCACTTTCTGGAATAGTCATCTCAGATCCTGTCTGTTGAAGATACCTCAATCTCTCTTTCTATGTGTGTCTTGTTGGCAAACAAATATGCCCTTTACTCCTTGAATGATCCCTGCAGAATCGTGTGTGCTTTCTCTCTATGAAGTATTGAAATCTCTCTATTGTTGCTTGAAATGCTGTTTCTTTTTTGCAAACTTTTATGTCAGTTTGCAGTTCCTCCAATCCCTTGGTTTTACCTTCCCATGAGGCTTCTTCTTCCTCAAGCAGCATGTTCATTAACCTCAATGAGCTGGCAGTTGCTTCCTGTTACTATGGCCCAGTTTTACCACAGCAACCAATCACAGCTGAGTTAACATGCTGCAAGACTCACGGCAATAGGGTGTAACACTCACGGTAGTAGTGGATCCGCTGGACCTGAGTGGTAGATGACGTGGGCCATGCCAGGGAGCAGAGTCTAAGGTGCCGCTGGTTTTCCCCAGAGCCCACTGCAAAGCGGGATGGTCTTGCGGCAGGCGGCACCCAGGTCGCCACACAGACTTGACCACACAGGTGGCTGAGGAGGTACGAGACAAAGGAGGGATACAGCAAGTCATGGTCAGAATAGCAGAAGGTCAGGGCTGGCGGCACAGATGTGGGAAAAGGAACGTGGCAGGAGGTCAAAGGCAGGTGGCACAGGAGCAAAGTCTGGTCATGGAATAGAGGGGTCTGAAACATGGCAAGGCAAGACACAGAATAGCTTTCTTTCAGGCACTAGGGCAAACAAAGATCCGGCAGGGATTAGTGGGAGGTGCTGATACTTATAGGATAGGTGCATTTGTAGATGATAATTACAGGTTGCACTGGCTCTTTTAATCTTAGAGATCCGGCGCGCATGCCCTGGGAGGCGGGGGCACGCGCGCCAGCGCTGTGAGAGCACCGGAGGGACAACAGAGATCGGAGGTGAGTGACGGGCTGGGATTTATATGCGGGCGGCTCCAGAGGTGGACAGAGGAGGGGAGCACTCACCGGCAGCATGTCTGGCCGGATCGCTAAGCGCTAGGTGTAACACAAGCTTTGGTAAACTGAAAGCTGAGCTGTGATTGGTTGCTATGGGAAAATCACAATTTTTTTTGCTCTAATACAGATTGATAAATCAGGGCTTATTTCTCAAAAAATGTGGTATTTTGTGTTGGTTATGTATTAGGAAGACACAGGTAGCTTGTGATGAGGCAGAACTTTGTTTACTTATGTGGATTAAACTGCTTCAATGATGCAGTTGAAATCCCCGACCAACACCACAGCCCTAGTGGTTGTGTGCTGGGCCAGCAGGGTCCAGAAGACCACCAGATGACCAGACCTGTCAGGGGGGCATATACACTGATGAGCCTTATGGGCTCCTCCACCCAGAACCCATCTGCAACAAGAAGTCTGCCACAGAAAAGGTATCGAACGGAGTCAAGTGCAAAACTAGCCCCCCAACCAGGATGGCCATCCCTGCAGATCTGCTGTCACCCTCACCAGACCAGTAGGAGGGGTCATGGGACCACTGCCTGGCCAGATGGTTGTAGGACCTAGAAGAGGGCAAAGCACATTCCTGCAACATGTACACATCACACATAGAGTCCGGTCCAGTAGGTGTAGGCAGCAGAGTTAGAGTCCCCCCTGCCAGTAGGTGCAGGCAGCAGAGTTTTGCTGTGTCCTGGATTCTCAGGAGCGGCGGCAGCGGCAGACCATATACCCGATTTGCTGGTCAGTCCGCCCCTGTTTATAGTTTTGCTGATCTGTTGCTCAAATTTCTGGCCATGTTTCTGGATGAAGAATTTCACAATTACTGAGAAACTGTATTTTATTATCTCAGAATTGTCATGTCAAGCTAAAACTTTTTTTCGAAGGCATCCCAACATACACCAGCAATGAAGCGCCAAAATGTGATGTGACTGAGGCCTATCCTATTGATATTTACCATCACTTTTAGGCTACGTTCACACAATGGAATTTCAGTGCGGAATTCCGCATTAGAATTCATAATGGAGATTTCGTAGCAGCAGAGTCCCATTGATATTAATGAGATTCTGTTGCATTGTTCACATGGCAGAATTTCTGTGGCAGAAAAATCTGGTGTCTGCAGAAAGAATAGACATTTCTATTCTTTCTGCGGAGTCCACTATGAGCTGCATTGCCGTATATGAGATGGCACATTTCAAAGGGGTCCCAGCACCAACATGTTCTGCTGGCACTCTGCTGTAGAGGGAAGGTCCGTGCGGACATTCTCCTGTGTGAACATAGCTTTGAAGTCCAGTAATTAGTTTTTCCTCCTGAGCAGTATTGCCACAAGACTAATTAATTTTTATGGTCAAATAACTGTTCAAGCTCTTTCTTGTACCTGTAAAGAAAGGATAAGCTGTTCTTCAAGAAACTCTTCCAATAGAGCACAAAAAAATTTAATTCAGGACGTTCATTAAGGTTAGAGAATTTTGACCTCTTAATGTCAGTCTTATGTCTTGGAATCTGGGAAGCCTTAAGAAAATGTTGAGAAAATTCTTAAATACAACCTGTATAGTAAAGGCTGAGGGGGATAGTAGCCCTGTCTTAGCCACTGTTCAAAGTTGTTCAAAACCCATCAAATGTGTGAACAACAACAAACTTTTTAAAATCATCTGAAAAAGCAGAAAAGGTGCTGAACTGCCAGTTCTTATCTGTGATTTAAACAATGCCAGGTTATGATTTAGGTTTTCTCTCATTAATTTGGCTACTCCAGGCATTTTCCCAACCAGTAACCTGATATAAAACCTACAAGATTTCATATTTTAAATATTCCTTTGCCAGGTAAAACAAATTAATACATTTTATCAGTAATTGTTTTTGCCAACTCCAAAACAGTCATTTCTTGGCTGTCTTCATTGTGATATTTAGTATAAATGATCAAAATTGAAATTTTGAAAGGGTTGTAGACTCATCTATCAAAACTGAAATCTTTTCTTCCTCACTAGCTAAAGTTTGTAAACTCACTTAAAATATGTTTTACTACCTTCTTAGCTGTGTTACATAAAGTTAGGATAAACCTCATAGGCACACCATTTATCATTTGTAACTCAATTAAATCTTGAATAGCTGAGTATAGACAATTATTTTTGGCCAGATAAAAGAATTACACATTTTAATTGTCTTCCCCATATGTGCGAAATTTCATCTTGATTTTGTTTTGAAATATTTCCTTCTGTGCCTCTTTTAAGATTTTAGAAGCTTTCAGTTGTGCAAATGATAATTTTGGTTAAAATAGATGTTTGCTGTTGGGTGTTCAATGTGCCATGAAAGCTTATTTTAGACATTAGGCAATTCTATTATAACAGATAGCTCAGGCTTTTTGATGAATTTGATGCACCTTAAAGCAAATTTTGTTTATCTTTATACTTATAGGTTTCCTTAATTTTAAGTTTTATTTTTGAGTTTTGCACCAAAATTCTGGGTCACATTTTGCACACAATTAAAGGCATTACACATTTAAGGCTTCTTTCACACTATGAAGTTCACCCGTTATTAAACATCTGTTTTCTGTGTAAAAAACGGACGTTTAATAACGGAGGAAATAATGGGTGCTAATGGCTGAATAAATGTTCAACTGTTAAAACCCGTTATCCCTCATGTATGGCCGAACACCTCTGCCTACAGACTCCCACAGCAGGGACTACTACTACTCCCATCATGGACCAGACTTGTTTCCATGATGGGAGTAGTAATTCCCTGGCTGCGGGAGTCTGCAGACAGCTGGGGAGGCTACATTAGTGTTTGCACTACAACCCCCATCATGGAACAGACTCTGTTCCCTGATGGGGGTTGTAGTACAGGGGCTGAGGGATTGATCGCATCGGGTTTCACTTCTGAGGCCCGATGTGATCACAAGTTATTAAGCAGGGGAGCGGGCGGCATGCTCTGCAACCCTGCGATGTATTGTGTGTTTCAACTTTCATTTTTGAATCCCCCGCAGGGAGCCCTGAATGGCCGGTACTGAGGAGCCAATCAGGGCTCTCAGCGGGAGATTTAAAAATGAACATTGTGAGTAGCAGCATATGTATATAAAAAGCGCTGTGGGGGCAAGATATATAGCACTGCAGGGGGTGGCAGACATATAACCTATATATTTAGCCCACCAGTAACGCATTAGTTATGAAAACCGCCGGCACATTAATAAATATATACCCCCGCCGGCGCATAAAATATATATCCCCCGCCAGCGCATAAAATATATACCCCCGCATCGCATGTATAATGTAGCCTAGCAGTGCTTCTATATACCTATGCAACTGCAGTGCTATATGTGAAAAACATTCTAGCAGCAGCATCGGCCGCCCGATGCTGCTGATAGAAATACTTTTCAAACATATCGCTGCAGCGGCATATGTATATAAAAGCGCTGTGGGGGGGGGCAGATAATGCTATATGTCTGCCCCCCCCCAGCGCTTCTATATACATATATCCCTGCAGCGCTATTAATGAAAAGTATTTCTATTAGCAGCGCAGCATAGTGCCGGCAGCCATCTCCTTATAGAAATACTATGCGTTCCTTATAGAAATACTTTTCATACATAGCACAGTGCCGGCATATGTATATAGAAGCGCTGTGGGTGGCAGATAATGCTATATGTCTGCCCCCCTAGCACTTCTATATACATATACCCCTGCAGCGCTATGAATTAAAAGTATTTCTATAAGGAGCGCATAGTGTCAGGAGATGGCTGCCGACACTATGCGCTGCTAATAGAAATACTTTTCATTCATAGCGCTGCAGGGATATATGTATATAGAAGCACTGGGGGGGGCAGACATATAGCGTTATCTGCCCCCCCCCCCCCCCCCCCCCCACAGCGCTTCTATATACATATGCCAGCACTGCGCTATGTATGAAAAGTATTTCTATCAGCAGCATCGGGCGGCCGCTGCTGCTGCTAGAATGCTTTTCACATATAGCGCTGCAGTGTCTCATGTATATAGAAGCGCTGCAGTGGCATAGGTATACAGAAGCACTGCGAGACTACATTATACATGCGCTGCGGGGGGTATATATTTAATGCGCTGGCGGGGGGTATATATTTAATGCGCCGGTGGGGGGTATATATTTAATGCGCTGGCGGGGGGTATATATTTATTAATGCGCTGGTGGGGGTCCTATTTAATGCGCTGCTGGGGGGCTATATATATAGGCTATATGTCTGCCCCCCCTGCAGCGCTATATATCTTGCCCCCCACACCACTTTTAATATACATATGACCCCTGCTAGTCACAATGTTCATTTTTAAATCTCCCTCTGAGAGCCCTGAATGGCTCCTTGGTACTGACCATTCAGGGCTCCCCGCTAGGGATTCAAAAATGAAAGTTAAAACACATTGATACATCACAGGGTTGTGGAGCATGCCGCCCGCTCCCCTGCTTAATAACTTCAGATTGCATCAGGTCTCAGAAGTGAAACCCGGAGCGATCAATCCCTCAGCCCCTCTACTACAGCCCCCATCATTGAACAGAGTCTGTTCCATGATGCGGGTAGTAGTACAAACACTAATGTAGCCTCCCCAGCTGTCTGCAGACTCCCGCAGCTAGGGAATTACTTCTCCCATCATGGAAACAAGTCTGTTCCATGATGGAAGTAGTAGTAGCCCCTCAGCACTGCAGGAGTCTGCTGATGTCATCTCTTCTGAGCATCTCTTATAATAACGGACATTAACGGCTGTATTTACTAACGTCCATTGGCCATAGACTTCAATGTTAAAAATAACATCTGTTAATTTACCCGTTTCTTGTGACGGTCGAAAAATGTGTGCATGTCACGTTATTTCTCCCGTCACAACTAACGTCCGTTAGTCATGACGGGCTATAATGGGTTATAACGGGTAAACGAAAGAACCCATTGACTTCAATTGGGTTGTTTAACGGGTGTTAATAATAATTTTTCAAACGTACGTTTATTAACAAGTGAACTTCATAGTGTGAAGGCAGCCTAAGCCTTGTCTACTTTCAGCAAAACTGTACCCTTTTATCAGACCCAGCAAAAAAAAAAAGTCCAAAACACACAATAAATAAGGTACATGGCATGTGCACCAATTGTTGGTGCAAATTTTGCCATAAATCTGGTGCATTTGCAATAGTAAATCTTCTCTGGTATGATACTATAGATCTGAAACACTAGCCATTCAAAGAAGTTGGTCTGCCAGAGTAAGAGCTTATTGCTATCAGTGCTTCTTCATTGTTCCCATAGAGGTGGACCCAGATAGGGTGTGTAACCCACTTCAATATTTTTACTCCAGTATGAAAGAAGCCATGTATCATCATGTAATCTCCATCTATATTTCTCAACCTTTAGCATTTAAATAGTTTAATGCTAAATTTAGGTAACTGTTTCACTAAACCAACAAACCCTACAAGGCTACTTCATATGTCTGTCTGTTGATGAATATGATTCCAATATTAAAAATTATAGAGTCACTTTTTCACATGATCAATGTACATGTTTGTAAACCAGTTTAGGACAACAGGTTTTAAATGTATAGTGCTGTGCCCGGAGCGTTAAAACTGTGCACTGTAAATGTATAGCACCAGAGTGAGTCAAGCAAAAGCAGGCTGTTGAAAGAAATGAAGCTCTGTATTATGGCCCCTATCATCACTTTATTTCCCCACATTTGTGATGTGTAGTTAACAGTAGCCTTTATATCTATGCTGACCTTCTGTGATAACCTTTGATTGATTCCTGATGTTGAATTTGTCTGCTGATTTTGTACCATAACACTCTCTAGGTCTGACCCATTGTCTGTCTCAAATCTGGTTTTCTCTGGTTTGTGATTATGTGCCTACCTGTTGCCGGCCTGGTTTGTTTGACTATTTTGATGTCTCTGAAGGTAGTTCAGTGTAGGAATTGAAGCCCAGTTAGGGGCTACTGTTTAGGACAGATCTTCCTAGTAGGTAATAATAGTGTTTTGGAGCTAGCTTCAGGACTGCACTGTTTCCTACCGTAGACATATGCAGATTTTATAGCTGATTTGCCACTGTACAAATAAAAAGCATTCATTTAAAATACACCATTGAGAATTTTTCTGCGGATCTGTGAGTAATCTGCAACAAGATCTATAGGAATTATGTTGCTTGTGTATTTTGACTTACGGATAATATCAAGCGGGAAGATCTGAAAAAAATTGTTTTAAACATTTTCTTTTGCCCTTCATACATGTCTCAAGGAAATTTGATCTGTTCATTTAGAAAGCTTCCCATATCAACTCCTCTTGGTTCTAAAATAAAAGAAAATATTCTAAAAACATTCTGTGCTTCTCAATGATTATCTTTCTCTGGCTTATTCATATTCTCAAGAAATAATCTGCCTATTATAGGCTTCAAAAAAAATTCTTCAGTACAAATTATATTTTTGCAAATTAATAGAGAAATTCCAAACATTCAATGTTCCTCCATCTATTCATTATGTGCCAATTCCTTCCTGTTACTGCTGTATTTTGGCACACTTCCAAAACAAAAAGGACACCCTATAATGTAAAGCTATCCAGTGGTTCAACAAACAAGAAACTATGAAGTAATGGAAACAATTAAAAACACAGGTAAAACCCAAATATACAAGTCGCTGCTCAGTAAGAAGCAGAATATCAACTTCCCACATGAAAAGTGTGGTTAACAATGGCCTCCCAGCATCAAGGATACACACAGTTTGGACACAATAAGTCTAGAAAATGTGAAATGATTATACAATATGAGAAATATATTACTCATAAACTGCTTCATGGGAGAAGAAAGCAATGAGGTTTATCATACTGGAAACATACATTGTAAGATGTTGTAAAAATTCCAAATGCAATTAATAGGGTTACAATAGATAATTGTTCCATGTAAGCATTACAAGGAAAGTATGCAACTGACGCATTTCATGGTCAGGCCATAGTCCTGTAGAGTAAATTCAGTTTTAGCCATAATGTTGTTAGAACCATTTTTGCCTTATCGAACTGTCAACAAAGCAGTTCTGCAGCTGACAAACATTTTGATAGGTGACAATGTCTAGTGGATGACAATTTTAAACTATCGGTTAGTCATCCGTTTAATGGCTTTTTATTATTTTATTGACCCAGATATCCTTGGAACACGCTCCAGTATGATGACATCACAGCGTGCCATATGCGATCATGCTTTATTGATGTTTAATTGAGGAGTGATGTGAAAATGAGCAATTACAAGTCACATTTTAGGAAATGCACTATGTAACTATACAGAAATGTCTGTTAGTTCCACATGAATTGTTTCAGCTGAATGCTGAATAAAAAGCTATTTTCCAAAACTTACTTAGTACTCCGGGCAATTGTCCAAATGTCGGTATTTAACTTGCCTACCGTCCAAATGCTTATATGCAAAGCAGGGTATCTGCATCTATCATTCCCAAAACTGTTTTATTCACAAAAGACATACAGTACACAGACAGAATGTTATCAAACTATATTAAATGTACTCAAAATATACAAGGAGGCATAACGCATACAAATGGAACAATAGCTTGTAACATGAAGGTTTTATTTCAGCTGTTTACAGAGAAACAGAGCAATTGTAAAGCTTCAGTGGAGAGTCCCATAGCCTCCTCGCTGGTTTTACTCTGAAAATATAGCCAAGAAATTTACACACAGAAACAATAAAACAGGTGCACAAGGATGATAATTTTGCCCAATCAGACAAGACTACAAAATAATGAAAACAAGAATTAAACTGCACAATCCAAATATACACTGAGGTTCAACAAAGTGTCACAAAGCCACCTTATGAAAGCTTTCTATTAGTAATAGAAGCTCTTTCAACGTACAGTTCTGTCCTATGCATCACTCATTGCAAATCAGATCAACAATATTCTACAATTTAACTGACCAAAACAATAAAAATAAAAGGAGCAGAGAGATTAAAGCCGATTTCACATAGCAGTATTTGGTCAGTATTTGTAAACCAAAAGTAGCAGTGAGTACAAAACATGAAAGTTATACAAATTGGCATGACTGGCAGGTAGCCCTGAGCTTACCCTGACTCACTGTCCCTCCCTATTTGGACAATCCTCTCTAAACAGGTAAAGTTCCCCACACTTACTAAGTCCTGGGCCATTAGGAAAATCAGACAGACCAAGTTGGAAACACACAGATACGTCAGGGGCAAAGTCAGAATCCAGAGGAAAATCCAAGGGTAAGCCTAAGGGTATGTTCACACTGTGGAATTCCACGAGTAGAATTCCGCGCCGTGAACATTATCATCATTGTGAATGGGTCTTCTGTGAGACCCGTACACACTGCAGATTTTCAGTGGTGGACGATTTCGCAGCTGAAATTGTTCCGTACAAAGAAAGAACATGTTCATTCTTTGTGCATAATTCCGTGAGTACTGCATAGCCATCAATGGTGATGGCACAGTGCCCCATGGTCCTACTGCCGAAGCAACTTTGGCGTCAGCCGCCTGACGGAATCTTTGCTCGCGGAATTCCTTGAGCGGAGATTCCGCAGTGTGAATATACCCTTAGGGTCAAAACCAGGAGAGCAGCAAAGTACACAATCGTAACACAGAAAAAGGACTGGCAAGGGTCAAACCAGGGGTACCAAGGTACAACACACAGAAGAATCATCAGGTCACATGCAAGAGGCCAGGTCAGGAATACAGATAATTTACAGGTAAGGGAACAGGAATGCTAGGGAGGGATAATTCACCATTACAGGCAATTCAACTTGTGAACCACCTATTTAAATCTCCCACCACTGGGGGGCATGAATATCGATGCTATGCTGCTGCTGATTGGCCTCACATTCCCACTTCCTGACTGGCCGGTCACAGTGCACAGAAGGGGGAGGCATACTGTACTTAAGCCAGGTAAGTTCATTACCCAATTTTTCTATCATTCTTTTTCTCTGTGACACATATGCAAGTATAACATACGTACAAGTAAATTCTAATACGAAATGCAAGCTAAAATGCAATACAAAACACAACTCATGGCTAAGAGTGGAAGACTCTGATAGCTCCAAAAAGCAAAGGGTTTCTCTAGAAGACCAAAACAGTTCTCATAATATTCTAATCGTATACAATCCTCTTGACTTTATTGAATGATGATGAACAAAGCAACAAGAAAAGTTGAGTTTATGCATCAATAAATTTATTCTAATTAAATAATATTTATGTAAATTCACTAACAAAACTACAATAATAGCAACTTATTGTTCTTTTCTTTTTTTTTCCGTGACTTAGTGTTGCTCGCGAATATTCGCAATGCGAATTTTATTCGCCAATATCCCATATTCGCAAATCCGCGAATATTCGCTAATATAGCACTATATATTCGCAATTACGAATATTCGTTTTTTTTTGTTTTTTTTCCACACAGTACACATCACAGTGATCATCCCTCTCTGCTTCCAGCTTGTGTGGTGTAAAGAAGGCTCTAATACTACTGTGTGAGACTGGCGTGTGAATTTTCGCATATGCAAATATTTGTATATGCTCATTTTCCCATATGCAAATTTTTCGCTTATGCAAATTTTCACATACGCAAAAATACAACGTGAATTTTGCGAATATGCTAATTTAGCAAAGATATGACGAATATTCATCCATATATTTGCGAAATATCACAAATTCGAATATGGCCTGTGCCGCTCAACACTAGGGACAATGTACATTCCACCAATGTAAATGTGGATTTTCCCAAAATGAATGAAAGGTATACTTCTAGGCTATGACATGATTATCTGTTCAATGGAGTCAAACTGCAGGAATCCACAGTCATATAAAAACAAACATCTTAACCCCTTAATGTACAGTGCTGCATAGCACCTCTTAGCGCACAGCGCTGTACATTTATGGCGCGGCTATGATACCAGTGCAGCGCTCGCTTTATTCCCGACGGGTCCTGGCGGCTGTCAGCAGCCGCGGATCCACTGGTAATGGCGAACATCAGCGATCATGCTGATGTCTGCCATTAACCCCTCAGGTGCCGTGATCAATACAGATCACGGCATCTGCGACAGTACGGCAGCACTTATAATGGCTGATCTGATCGCCCGCGGCGCTGCCGCGGGGATCAGATCAGCCAAGATGGCAGACGGAGGTCCCCTCACCTGCCTTCATCCATCTCCTGGGGTCTTCTGCACTGATCTGCCTTCCAGCAGACCAGAGCAGAAGATCACCAATAATACTGATCAGTGCTAAGTAAAAAAAAAATTTCAAAAAAACCCTCACCCAATAAAGAGGATATAATAGGAGGGAGATGGAGATGGTTGCAAAAGAAGTGGATAGGATACTGAGAGAGGAGATGAGGAAACAGAAACAGAAGAAACAAAGGGAAAATTTAATTAATTTATTTTCTACATTTGACGGACACTTTAAATTGGGTAGGAAGATATGCAAATATTGGGACATCTGAAAGCAAACGCCAAGTTTGGGTGTCTGTTCCAGCGTCACCCAAGATTTGTATATCAAAAGGGAAAATCAATAGCCAATTATTTGATTTGATATTAGATTTGATATTAGAAAAAAGAAACTAAACCGACAGACTTTTTTACAAGCACGAAAATAAGGCACATTTGCTTGTATGACATGCCAAAACTGTCATAGTATCATTAACCCCTTAAGGACCACGGGCGTATGGGTAAGCCCTGACATCTTGGTACTTAAGGACCAAGGGCATACCTGTACGCCCATGGGAATTCCGTTCCCTGATGCTCGCCGGACAGAGACCGGACTGGCATGCCTGCTGAAATCATTCAGAAGGCACCCCATGCAAACCCCTGGGGGGGGGGGGGGGGGTCCTGAGACCAATTCAATCAATTCAGATCAATTCAGATCGGCGATTTGTGGCGATTCTGGGTCAATCGGGTCCCAGGTTACCTGGTGAGCCGAAAAATTAAAAGTTATAGGTGCCGTCCGACATGGCCATCACCCTATAGCAGTAGGAGTGAAGTGGCACGCCTGCTGTTGGGGTGTTCCTAACGGCACCCACTCAATCCCTATTCTGGAGGGCGAGAGCGGGAGCCGGGAGTGTGTACCTGGACTGGGTGCCCCCGATCCCCAGCATCGGCAGCAAGATCGGTGCCCCTGAAGAGGAGACAGTGGCAATGGTGGCAGGAGGAATCGGCATGTACGCAGCAGCAGGAGGTAAGGCTGGCCTCAAAGGCACAAAAGGGCATGCTGGGAGTTGTTGTTATTCAACAGCAGAAGGCACTACTACAACTCCCAGCATGCCCTTTGGTAGTTTGTGCATGCTGGGGGTTGTAGTTATGCAACAGCTGGAGGCATATCACGCACACACACATATATATATATATATATATATATATATATATATATGTATATATATATATATATATATATATATATATATATACATATGTGTGTGTGTGTATTCATGTATTCTAAAGCAAAATCTAAGGGCCATAAATTGACAAAGATCTAAACAATATGTTGAATCCGTAAGAGGTATTCCTTTACACCATGCCAGAAAATGTAGCTTTGGAATAAATGTAACAGTAAATCTGTCTGCCTTATTAAGATCTAAAAGTGCTAACCTGAAAAGCTTGGCTGCTTTCGTTAACTTGGCAATTGATTTCAGGTTTCATTTCTTAGAAAACTCTAAATAGTGAAGTGTTTGCCAATCAAGTGTTTTATTTAAACTCATCCAATCCCGTTCTTATCAGTGCGCTAGTAAAAAGAATGGGCTAGAATGGTTTCTAACTGTGCGGGCAACGGATCAGAATGCAATTACTTCAGACAGACGGCAGAAGCAAGAAAGAATCAAGCCTCCACATACCAGATTTTAATTTAAAAAATCTGCATGTAACTGTAGACAGAGCTGAAGACCGCAAACATCTCTCATGTTTTTTATAAGTAATTATCGCGTACACAAGGCTGGCACCTTGCATGGAATATTTGAAGTCATTTTCTGTGGTTGATGAGCGGTAATCAAGTATATTCTCTCTTTGTCAGGCCTGTTAACACAGATAGCAACTTGTCTTTTATTCATTTACTTTAACGGTAATTTGTTTTCGCTTTTTATATACCATTGTGGGATTCTTTCTTCCTTAAATTTCTTTTATTTCTTGAATGAGCAGACAAGAAAACAATAATCCTGATCATTTCATCTTATACTCCTCAAGCCCAGAGAAAAATCAATGGATTATGCTATTAAGCGATGGATAAAGTAGTGTGAAAGTAGAGGCCAAGCAAACCACTCCAGCAGGGCACTAAGGCTGGTGATCTAAAATGCAGGGTCCCAGTGTTCCACAGATATAAGACAGCATGGGCACCACATGAGTAATGCAATTGGTTCTGGTTAGTAACACTGCAGGGAAGGAGAACAAGAAGGAGACAAGTGAGGTCGCAAGCCGCAGCAGTTTAGCTTACATACAGCCCGCCTTGTCAGAACTGCATCCATAAGCTAATGATTTCACCAAGGTATACAGCGATGGATTCAGCTTCTTACCCCTCACAATTTGGCTCATTCTGATCATTAGGGCCCATTCACAAAGCAGAATTTACAAGCGGAATTAAGCATAAAAATTCGGTTTGGATCCAGTGCAGCAGCCTCCCATTGTTTTCAATGGGATTCTGCTACACTGTGCGGGAAATTCTACTGTGAAAATTCAAATTCCAGACTCTGCAGAAAGAATAAACATGCAGACTGTGTGTTTCCAGGTGGTCGTAGCACTGATATTCTGCTGTGTGAATGACCCCTTACACTTTCTAGAAAATTTCCAGAATTTGTTTTCTAATATATCTCGCCCCCCTCTACGTGTCATTGTAATGAAATCATCAATATTAGTCACTTCATCTGTCAATGGTTTTAATGTTATGGCTCAATATCACAATTCAATATCCCACCTCCCAGTTTCTAGCTTTAGCCTTCTCCCTTGGCCTCTAACAATTTGCTCTTCTGTGCTCAAAGATCCGAGTTTACTTGAATTGGTCATTGTAACATCTGCGCTCCGGCCGGACACGCCGGCTGTGAGAGCTCTCTGCTTCTGTCCCTGCTACCGGTGGGGCTGGGATTCGCATCGCGGGACGCGCAAGCAGCACTCACCTCCCTCATCTTCCTCCTCTCCGTGTCCTCGCCTCCTAGGACGTGTGCGCGCCGGAGCTCTTTCACTTAAAGGGCCAGTGCTCAATTAATCAAGTGTCTACACCTGTCCCCTGTCCTTAAAGGGGTACTCTGCCCCTAGACATCTTATCCCCTATCCAAAGGATAGAGGATAAGATGTCAGATCGCCGGGGTCCCGCTGCTGAGGACCCACGGGATTGCCGCTGCGGCACCCCAATAGCATTACTGCACAGAGCGAGTTCACTCTGCGCGTAATGATGGGCAATACAGGGGCCGGAGCATTGTTACATCACGGCTCCGCCCCTTGTGATGTCATGGCCCGCCCCCCTCAATACAAGTCTATGGGAGGGGGCGTGGTGGTCGTCACATCCCCTGCCATAGACTTTCATTAAGAGGGCGGGCCGTGATGTCACGAGGGGCGGAGCCACGACGTCACGCTGCTCCGTCTCCTGTATCACCCGTCATTACGCACATAGCGAACTCACTGTGCAGTAATGATAGCGGGGTGCTGCAGCGGCGATCCCAGGGGTCCACAGCAGCGGGACCCTGGCGATCTGACATCTTATCCCCTATCCTTTGGATAGGGGATAAGATGTCTAGGGGCAGAGTACCCCTTTAAATATCAGCTCCTCCCTTGGTTCCCTGGTTGCTTAGTGCCATTGTGAAAGTCCTGTGTCCCTGTTACCGTGTACCTGTTCCTTGCTACCTTACCTACCCTGCACCTGTGTTACCTGCCCTGACCTTCTGCCATCTTGCCACCTCCCGCCAGTCTCCTTCTGTGCCTTGCCACCTACCAACTACCTGTGTGGATGAGTCATGTCAGGGGTAGCGACTTGGGTGCCGCCTGCCGCAGCAAGACCATCCCGCTTTGCGGCGGGCTCTGGTGAAAACCAGCAGCACCTTAGACTCCATTCCCTGGCATGTCTCACGTCATCCTCCACACTGGCCCAGAGGATCCATCACCTGCCGTGACCCTTAAGAGTCATCTTTTAGCTCTGCCCAATTTCTGACTTTACTGAAGGGATTATATATATAAAAAAAAGTTATCTGCTATCCATAAGACCCCCGGGAGATCACAAGAATTGAGGGTATTTGTTCCCTGAGTAAATGAAGCAGTAGTGCCAACACTCAGCCACCGCTTCCTCCACTGCCTATGGGATTTGCCAACATAGTCAAGTTTAGTTCCCAGCAATGTTCAGAAATCTCATAAAGAATAAATGAAGTGGCAGTTAAGCACAACATTCCATTCACTTAGGGAAACAATTTACTTTCACTGTTATGATCGCACAGGTCTCATTGGTCGGACCCCACTGATCAGCTAGTTATCCCCTATTTTAGAGTTTCCCAAGCCTAGTCCTCAAGTACCCCTAAGAGGTCCTGTTTTCAGGATTTCCTTAGTCTCTTCCAGGTGATATAATTATGATCAGTGCATCAGGCATCACCACCCTTGTCCTGTTCCGTGGCGATGATCTCCAGTAATCTTCGCTGTTAACTCCAGCTCTGGGCACCCGGCTTGGGGCATGGGTGGAGCTTAGTGATGTCACCGCTGCTGTTCTCTAGCAGAGGGACCCAGTAGGGAGCAGCAGCGGTGACATCACTAAGCTCCGCCCATGCCCTAAGCCGCTGCTGCTCTCTGCTGGGTCTCGCAGCAGTGGTGATGTCACTAAGCTCCGTCCGTGCCCCAAGTTGGGTGCCCGGAGCTGGAGCTAATGGGCAAGATTAATGGAGATCCCCATCACAGAACGGGACAAGGTGAGTACTGTTGTCATCAGTGTCACCTGCACTGGTACCGACAGGTTAGTGCAGGTGACAGTGGTGACAGATTTCCTTTAACTTTTCCCTCATGATCTTTGATGGTAACATTTTTTTCAGTGCCCAAAAACTTTTTAACCTTCTCAGAAAATACTACACCTCACTTAAAAATCTGCACACTAACACGCAGCAATTTATAAACAATCTACATTTTTTATTACCCCTAATTTTTCAGCTGCCCAATATAGTTGAGAAACATTACAATGTAAATCTCCAAAGCACCCTGGATAAAGCTGCACGCCCTGTTCTGGAGCAGGGGCAGGCCTGTATTTAGCATTAGATACCTATGGGCTTATACCTGCATTGGCAGTGTGAAGGGTGACAGCACTTCAGCGAGTAAACAAAATGATATATGGTATTGAAGTAGCTGCTGCTGCCTTTCTGTGGTCTGGGGGAAAAGTTGAGTCCACATGGGTAAGAATAGCTGCAAATGTTACCTGCAGATTTGCAGCATCAGCCGCCCATTACATTTTGGATTTGTGATTAATTTCACTACTTTTGCGTAAAGGAGTGAGAAATACGGTGAATCTGGAATAAAATCTGGATGTTACCTCTGTAGTTGTTGCTATGTATTTGTGACAGATCTGATTGAAAAATTCTATCTCTTGCAGAATCATCTTAGTGGGTCGTATTCAGTCGGAGTGCCTAGGGCATCACGAGCTGTAAATATGATCCTGAGATGGAGGCCACTTTGGCTCACACCTCAAACTGGTTTGTGTCAGTAGTGCACTAGGTGTAGGAAAATCAATACAAGAAGATAGCAGATCTAAGGTATTACAATTATGAATGTTTATTAAAACAATATAAAACAAGTGTCAAGTTCATAGATGTACATGTAAAATACAATATAAAAGGAAGGATTAGGTTGTATTTCTAAAATAAAGGGTCCTTATGGAAAAAATAAACCCCATCAAAACTACCTAATACATAATAGAATACCAAAACATAAGCAACAGCAAGGTTTAGAGTATGTATAGCAACAATGTGAGAGATTTATCAAAACCTGTGTAGAGAAAGAGTGATGCAGTTGCCCATAGCAACCAATCAAATCACTTCCTATTTTTCAAAGGCCTTTTAAAAAAAATGAAAGAAGCAATATGATTGGTTTCTATGGGCAACTGCACCACTTTTCATCTACACAGATTTTGATAATTTTCCCCAATAAGTATTGTAATAATTCCTGTAAGGAACAGTGCTCAATGGTGTTCTCTCTAAGATGAAGGTTGCATAACCTAATGCACTTTGAGACGGTGTCATGATGGACCTTGACTATAGTAGTTTTACTCTTATATTTGTTCTGATACATGCTTGTATTGCATAATTAGCTTTCTATAGCTATTTGATGGTATTAGACACTTATTATGGCACATACATACTTTTATACTGTGGTGAGCCACATTGCTGGCACAGTTAGGTTTAATCTGCATGTAACACATCGCAGTTATTATTATATATAGAATCTTGTTCAGTCATCTATTGTACTTTTCACATTTATTTGTTGTATACGTGTATTTAGTTATTTAGTGGTGAGTGTCTGTAGTGGAAGCCTTGCATTTAATTTTAACAGGCTTGCTTGTAGGTAGTATCTCTCTTTAGGTAATAGCCCCCTATAGGTAGTATCCTCCTGTAGATAGTAGCCTCATGTAGGAAGCAGCCCCCTGTATGTAGTAACTCCCTGTACGTATTATCCATTCCCTATAGGTAGTGAACCCCTGTAGGTAGCAGCTCCTTTGTAGGTAGTAACCCGCTGTAGGTTGTAGCCCCCCTACAGGTATCAGTCCATTGTAGGTAGCAGGCCCCGGTAGGTAGTAGCCCACTGTAGGTAGTATCCTCCTATAAATAGTAGCCCCCTTTAGGTAGCAGCCCTCTGTAGGTAGCAGTCCTCTGTAGGTAGCATCCCATGAAGGTAGCAGCCCCCTGTAGGTATTCATTGTCTGTAGGTAGTAGCCATTTGCAGGTAGTAGCCCCATGTAGGTAGCAGCCCCCTGTAGACAGTTGCCTTCTTTCCAATAGGTAAAAAAAAAATACCATGCCCTGCTGCCTTCCATGCAGTCCACAGCATGGCCTCATGGCCTCTAATCTTTCTTTTCTGTTCTGCAGTCAGAAATGACAACGCTCTCGTCCAGCCTGTGGATGTCTGCATAATGTTGGGGGCCACAGTAAACATAATCTTAAATGTTAAGCTTTAACCATCAGATAAAGCACAATTACTCAAGGTATGTTACACAGATAAAGATCCTTTTCACCTAGAGATAATGTGATATAAAAATACAATTATTAACACGCCATCTGTTTGGTTCATAAGTGTTAGAATGCCCTATCATGCTATCACAGGTTTTCAGCAATTTTTGCTGTCATTTTCTGAGAAAAGATCCTTCCAGAGAGAGAGAGAGACAGGATGAAGAGCAGGGAACACTGACAATAGAATATATGTGATGTTTAATGTCACACAAACAGGAGATAAACATGGAAGCATTGTTATGTGACTACTAGTGATGAGCGTAGGCCACATCCGAATTCGCGATATTTCACAAATATATGGATGCATATTTGTCCGATGTTTGCGAATTTTGCATATTTGTTCACTTTTCTTTCCGTGCGAAATTCGTAATGAAATTCGCAAAGTTTTATATCTTTCAACTAACTACTTTACTATTGGTTTCTAGGGATGTTGCTAACCTCTGACAACTGTATTTGCATCCTACTCATTGGCCCACCAGCTAAAAGAAGGGAGGGATCAGTGTCCTCTGGAAGTGCCGATATTCACAAATTTACTAAATATTTGCGCTCCACACCGACTCAGTAAATAATTTTGGAGCCTTCTTTTGGACCACTAGCTGGAAGCAGGGAGGGATGATCACTTTTTATTTAGACAGTACACATCATTGTGATGTGTACTGGGAAAAATAAAAAACTAATATTCGTCATTGCGAATATATATCGCTATATTTTAAATATTTGTGAAATCGCGAAGTGGCAAAATTAGGGGTAAAAATTTGCAATTTTAATATTCACGCTCAACACTAGTGACTACACATGAGACTGGTTGTTACGCCGAGCGCTCCGGGTCCCCGCTCCTCCCCGGAGCGCTCGCTTCACTCCCTCCGCTGCAGCGCTCCGGTCACGTCCTCTGACCCGGGGCGCTGCGATCCCGCTGCCAGCCGGGATGCGATTCGCGATGCGGGTAGCGCCCGCTCGCGATGCGCACCCCGGCTCCCCTACCTGACTCGCTCCCCGTCTGTTCTGTCCCGGCGCGCGCGGCCCCGCTCCCTAGGGCGCGCGCGCGCCGGGTCTCTGCGATTTAAAGGGCCACTGCGCCGCTGATTGGCGCAGTGGTTCCAATTAGGGTTTTCACCTGTGCACTTCCCTATATTACCTCACTTCCCTTGCACTCCCTTGCCGGATCTTGTTGCCTTAGTGCCAGTGAAAGCGTTCCTTGTGTGTTCCTTGCCTGTGTTTCCAGACCTTCTGCCGTTGCCCCTGACTACGATCCTTGCTGCCTGCCCCGACCTTCTGCTACGTCCGACCTTGCTTCTGCCTACTCCCTTGTACCGCGCCTATCTTCAGCAGCCAGAGAGGTGAGCCGTTGCTAGTGGATACGACCTGGTCACTACCGCCGCAGCAAGACCATCCCGCTTTGCGGCGGGCTCTGGTGAAAACCAGTAGTGGCTTAGAACCGGTCCACTAGCACGGTCCACGCCAATCCCTCTCTGGCACAGAGGGTCCACTACCTGCCAGCCGGCATCGTGACAGTAGATCCGGCCATGGATCCCGCTGAAGTTCCTCTGCCAGTTGTCGCTGACCTCACCACGGTGGTCGCCCAGCAGTCACAACAGATAGCGCAACAAGGCCAACAGCTGTCTCAACTGACCGTTATGCTACAACAGTTGCTACCACAGCTTCAGCAGTCATCTCCTCCGCCAGCTCCTGCACCTCCTCCGCAGCGAGTGGCCGCTCCTGGGATACGCTTATCCTTGCCGGATAAATTTGATGGGGACTCTAAGTTTTGCCGTGGCTTTCTTTCCCAATGTTCCCTGCATCTGGAGATGATGTCGGACCTGTTTCCCACTGAAAGGTCTAAGGTGGCTTTCGTAGTCAGTCTTCTGTCCGGAAAAGCCCTGTCATGGGCCACACCGCTCTGGGACCGCAATGACCCCGTCACTGCCTCTGTACACTCCTTCTTCTCGGAAATCCGAAGTGTCTTTGAGGAACCTGCCCGAGCCTCTTCTGCTGAGACTGCCCTGTTGAACCTGGTCCAGGGTAATTCTTCCGTTGGCGAGTATGCCGTACAATTCCGTACACTTGCTTCAGAATTGTCCTGGAATAATGAGGCCCTCTGCGCGACCTTCAAAAAAGGCCTATCCAGCAACATTAAAGATGTTCTGGCCGCACGAGAAATTCCTGCTAATCTACATGAACTTATTCACCTAGCCACTCGCATTGACATGCGTTTTTCTGAAAGGCGTCAGGAACTCCGCCAAGATATGGACTCTGTTCGCACGAGGCGTTTCGTCTCCTCGGCTCCTCTCTCCTCTGGTCCCCTGCAATCTGTTCCTGTGCCTCCCGCCGTGGAGGCTATGCAGGTCGACCGGTCTCGCCTGACACCTCAAGAGAGGACACGACGCCGTATGGAGAACCTCTGCCTGTACTGTGCTAGTACCGAACACTTCCTGAGGGATTGTCCTATCCGTCCTCCCCGCCTGGAAAGATGTACGCTGACTCCGCACAAAAGTGAGACAGTCCTTGATGTCTACTCTGCTTCTCCACGTCTTACTGTGCCTGTGCGGATGTCTGCCTCTGCCTTCTCCTTCTCTACAGTGGCCTTCTTGGACTCTGGATCTGCAGGAAATTTTATTTTGGCCTCTCTCGTCAACAGGTTCAACATCCCGGTGACCAGTCTCGCCAGACCCCTCTACATCAATTGTGTAAATAATGAAAGATTGGACTGTACCATACGTTTCCGCACGGAGCCCCTTCTTATGAGCATCGGATCTCATCATGAGAGGATTGAACTTTTGGTCCTCCCCAATTGCACCTCGGAGATTCTCCTTGGACTTCCCTGGCTTCAACTTCATTCCCCAACCCTGGATTGGTCCACTGGGGAGATCAAGAGTTGGGGGTCCTCTTGTTCCAAGAACTGTCTAAAACCGGTTCCCAGTAACCCTTGCCGTAACTCTGTGGTTCCCCCAGTAACCGGTCTCCCTAAGGCCTATATGGACTTCGCGGATGTTTTCTGCAAAAAACAAGCTGAGACTCTACCTCCTCACAGGCCTTATGATTGCCCTATCGACCTCCTCCCGGGTACTACTCCACCCCGGGGCAGAATTTATCCTCTCTCTGCCCCAGAGACTCTTGCCATGTCCGAATACGTCCAGGAGAATCTAAAAAAGGGCTTTATCCGTAAGTCCTCCTCTCCTGCCGGAGCCGGATTTTTCTTTGTGTCCAAAAAAGATGGCTCCCTACGTCCTTGCATTGACTACCGCGGTCTTAATAAAATCACGGTTAAGAACCGCTACCCCTTACCACTCATCTCTGAACTCTTTGATCGCCTCCAAGGTGCCCACATCTTCACTAAATTGGACTTAAGAGGCGCCTATAACCTCATCCGCATCAGAGAGGGGGACGAGTGGAAAACGGCATTTAACACCAGAGATGGACACTTTGAGTATCTGGTCATGCCCTTTGGACTGTGCAATGCCCCTGCCGTCTTCCAAGACTTTGTCAATGAAATTTTTCGTGATCTGTTATACTCCTGTGTTGTTGTATATCTGGACGATATCCTAATTTTTTCTGCCAATCTAGAAGAACACCGCCAGCATGTCCGTATGGTTCTTCAGAGACTTCGTGACAACCAACTCTATGCCAAAATTGAGAAATGTCTGTTTGAATGCCAATCTCTTCCTTTTCTAGGATATTTGGTCTCTGGCCAGGGACTACAGATGGATCCAGACAAACTCTCTGCCGTCTTAGATTGGCCACGCCCCTCCGGACTCCGTGCTATCCAACGCTTTTTGGGGTTCGCCAATTATTACAGGCAATTTATTCCACATTTTTCTACCATTGTGGCTCCTATCGTGGCTTTAACCAAAAAAAATGCTGATCCCAAGTCCTGGCCTCCTCAAGCAGAAGACTCCTTTAAACGACTCAAGTCTGCCTTTTCTTCGGCTCCCGTGCTCTCCAGACCTGACCCTTCCAAACCCTTCCTATTGGAGGTTGATGCCTCCTCAGTGGGAGCTGGAGCTGTTCTTCTACAAAAAAATTCTTCCGGGCATGCTGTCACTTGTGGTTTTTTCTCTAGGACCTTCTCTCCAGCGGAGAGGAACTACTCCATCGGGGATCGAGAGCTTCTAGCCATTAAATTAGCACTTGAGGAATGGAGGCATCTGCTGGAGGGATCAAGATTTCCTGTTATTATCTACACCGACCACAAGAACCTCTCCTACCTCCAGTCTGCCCAACGGCTGAATCCTCGCCAGGCCCGGTGGTCTCTGTTCTTTGCCCGATTTAATTTTGAGATTCACTTTCGTCCTGCCGATAAGAACATTAGGGCCGATGCTCTCTCTCGTTCCTCGGATGCCTCAGAAGTTGATCTCCCTCCGCAACACATCATTCCACCTGACTGCCTGATCTCCACTTCTCCTGCCTCCATCAGGCAGACTCCTCCAGGAAAGACCTTTGTTTCTCCACGCCAACGCCTCGGAATCCTCAAATGGGGTCACTCCTCCCATCTCGCAGGTCATGCGGGCATCAAGAAATCTGTGCAACTCATCTCCCGCTTCTATTGGTGGCCGACTCTGGAGACGGATGTTGGGGACTTTGTGCGAGCCTGCACTATCTGTGCCCGGGATAAGACTCCTCGCCAGAAGCCCGCTGGTTTTCTTCATCCTCTGCCTGTCCCCGAACAGCCTTGGTCTCTGATTGGTATGGATTTTATTACTGATTTACCCCCTTCCCGTGGCAACACCGTTATTTGGGTGGTCGTTGATCGATTCTCCAAAATGGCACATTTCATCCCTCTTCCTGGTCTTCCTTCTGCGCCTCAGTTGGCTAAACAATTTTTTGTACACATTTTTCGTCTTCACGGGTTGCCTACGCAGATTGTCTCGGATAGAGGGGTCCAATTCGTGTCTAAATTCTGGAGGGCTCTCTGTAAACAACTCAAGATTAAATTAAATTTTTCCTCTGCATATCATCCCCAGTCCAATGGACAAGTAGAAAGAATTAACCAGATCCTGGGTGATTATTTGCGACATTTTGTTTCCTCCCGCCAGGATGACTGGGCAGATCTCCTTCCATGGGCCGAATTCTCGTATAACTTCAGGGTCTCTGAATCTTCCTCCAAATCCCCATTTTTCGTGGTGTACGGCCGTCACCCTCTTCCCCCCCTCCCTACCCCCTTGCCCTCTGGTCTGCCCGCTGTGGATGAAATTTCTCGTGACCTTTCCATTATATGGAGAGAGACCCAAAATTCTCTCTTACAGGCTTCTTCACGCATGAAGAGGTTCGCGGATAAGAAAAGAAGAGCTCCCCCCGTTTTTTCCCCTGGAGACAAGGTATGGCTCTCCGCTAAATATGTCCGCTTCCGTGTCCCTAGCTACAAGTTGGGACCACGCTATCTTGGTCCTTTCAAAATTTTGTGTCAAATTAATCCTGTCTCTTATAAACTTCTTCTTCCTCCTTCTCTTCGTATCCCTAATGCCTTTCACGTCTCTCTTCTCAAACCACTCATCCTCAACCGTTTTTCTCCCAAATCTGTTCCTCCCACTCCTGTTTCCGGCTCCTCGGACGTCTTCTCGGTCAAGGAAATTTTGGCTGCCAAAAAGGTCAGAGGGAAAAATTTTTTTTTAGTAGACTGGGAGGGTTGTGGTCCTGAAGAGAGATCCTGGGAACCTGAGGACAACATCCTTGACAAAAGTCTGCTCCTCAGGTTCTCAGGCTCCAAGAAGAGGGGGAGACCCAAGGGGGGGGGTACTGTTACGCCGAGCGCTCCGGGTCCCCGCTCCTCCCCGGAGCGCTCGCTTCACTCCCTCCGCTGCAGCGCTCCGGTCACGTCCTCTGACCCGGGGCGCTGCGATCCCGCTGCCAGCCGGGATGCGATTCGCGATGCGGGTAGCGCCCGCTCGCGATGCGCACCCCGGCTCCCCTACCTGACTCGCTCCCCGTCTGTTCTGTCCCGGCGCGCGCGGCCCCGCTCCCTAGGGCGCGCGCGCGCCGGGTCTCTGCGATTTAAAGGGCCACTGCGCCGCTGATTGGCGCAGTGGTTCCAATTAGGGTTTTCACCTGTGCACTTCCCTATATTACCTCACTTCCCTTGCACTCCCTTGCCGGATCTTGTTGCCTTAGTGCCAGTGAAAGCGTTCCTTGTGTGTTCCTTGCCTGTGTTTCCAGACCTTCTGCCGTTGCCCCTGACTACGATCCTTGCTGCCTGCCCCGACCTTCTGCTACGTCCGACCTTGCTTCTGCCTACTCCCTTGTACCGCGCCTATCTTCAGCAGCCAGAGAGGTGAGCCGTTGCTAGTGGATACGACCTGGTCACTACCGCCGCAGCAAGACCATCCCGCTTTGCGGCGGGCTCTGGTGAAAACCAGTAGTGGCTTAGAACCGGTCCACTAGCACGGTCCACGCCAATCCCTCTCTGGCACAGAGGGTCCACTACCTGCCAGCCGGCATCGTGACACTGGTCTACTGAGGCATTTCAGTTACACAAATTACACTATTAAGTGACTAGATAACCCCATATGAATGAGACCAATTTTGGACACTACATTTGGGGTTTTTGGGCTCTAATTTTGCACTGTTCATCGTGAAGTATAAATGACACTCATTGTTTAGTCTGTGGTTTAGTATGATTACAACAATATTAAATCCACATAGTTAACATGCTTCAGCACTTTCATAATAACAACACTTCCTCCACAGGAAGTTATTTTCTTTTTGAATTTCTTTTCTGTCTGACCACAGAGCTCTCTGCTGACATCTCTGTCCATGTCAGGAACTGTCCGGAGCAGGAGAGGTTTGCTATGGGGATTTGCCAGCAGAGAGCTGAAGTGTCAGCAGAGAGTACTGTGGTCAGAATGAAAAGAAATTCAAAAAGAAAAACACTTCCTGTGGAGCATACAGCAGCTGATAAGTACTGGAGGGATTAATATATTTAAATAAAAGTAATTTACAAATCTGTTTAAGAGTTCCCCTTTAAGAGGTGGGGTAAGCAATTAAAAGTAATTCCGCCATTGTTATTTTTCTATTTTTGGTGTTTACTGTGAGAGTTAAAGGAGTTTCCGACCTTTTTTTTTTTTTTATTGGAATAGAATATCAGTTGTCATTCTTCTCTTTCCCTTAGTTGTTTCCACCAACTTTCTTTTTGCCTTTGTTCCTGGGGGCATCTTCTGTTGCTGTTGTTAAGGTGTGTGCTTGTTTATTAACATAAAGAACTTCCTTATGAAATCATATCTGGGTTGTAGAACTGGCATCACAGTCAATTTTGCAAGGCTTATGCTCCACACCATCCTCTCTAAATGTTACTCCCCTAGGTGGAAAAAATCAGGACTATAAGTGTATGTCCGTAGGGTAGCATGTTGGCTCAGTGATTAGTATTATTGCATCACAGTGCTGAAGTTTTTGTTCAAATACAATAACAGTATACAATTTTACCTAAATACTGCATCTTTTAGCTGTTGTAGGACTATGACCCCCACCATTTGTATGCTAGGAGTTGTAGTCCAGAAATACAAACACACTATAGATAGTAAGTAACCTGTAATTCTGGATCACATGGTTGAGACCATTGTACAGCCTCCTAAGTATTCCTGACCTTAGTCAAAGTTGTCAATAGTGACAGAGGGAGTGGGGCCAATTGATGGGTATGTGAGGTTTCAGTGGTACAGAGTGGGGCACAAGTGACCTGGGATTCTGTCTACATTAGCAGTAAATAGAATGGCGACAGATAGTACTCACAAGCAAATAGATGAAGTTGCCTCTCTCCTCTCCATATTACATTAGCAGTGAGCCTGCGGGATCCGTGGGTTGAGAAAAAGATAGCTAATCCCGACGCTTCACCCAGAGTCTTACTGTTGGTGCATGTGAATCCAAACAGGAAGGATGTAGGCAGAATTGGAAGGTAATAAAAATAATAAACATTCTTTATTGTGGAATCAGTGCTAGGACTACGCGTTTCGAGGGGTGGGACCCCCTTTTCGTCAGGTCCAATTTTTATTATTTTCATTACCCTCCAAGTCTGCCTCCGTCCTTCCTGTTTAGATTCACATGCACCAACAGTAAGACTCCGGGTGAAGCGCCGTGATTAGCTATCTTTTCCTCAGCCCATGGATCCCGTGAGCTCACTGCTGTTGTTCCCACACCGACCGAAGTTCACCTCCGGACGGGAGAGCTCCTGGCTGCACCCCGGCTACCTGCCCAATCCATAGGGCGCCACGCCACTGTAGATGTTGTGCTCTAAGTACAACATCGTGAGGTGAGCACCCACTCACTATCTGTTCCTGCTCTATTTATATTGTACTTACTGCACTTAGGTGCGTACCTCTGTCTGTTCTTTTTCTCCTTTTTACAAGATCTCCATATTACATTGCCACTGTAGATCTTTACAATAATAATAATTCCTTTATTTATATAGTGCCAACTTATTCTTTAGTGTTGTACAGAGATTGTGATCACTCACATTGGTCCTTGTCTCAAATAGAGCTTACAATCTAATTTCCAAATTGACCTATTACTATGTTTTCGAATGTGGAATAAAACCAATGCAAACATGGAAAAACCATAGAAGCTCCTTTCAAATATTGTCCTTGGTGGGATTTTATCTCAGGACTCCAGTGCTGCAAAGCAACAGTGCCAACCACTGAGTCACTGTGCTACCCATAAGGTACTTATCAGCCTCTGGTCTTCTTCACACCATAGTGCCCTTACTGATGCTGCTTCTGCAGGGCTCTGATGTTACCTTCACCATTAGGGGTGGGACTAGCATCCATGAGGCATTCCAGCGAGCCCATTGGAGAGATACCCCAACTACCTGATGACTTTTCCCATGACATCACCTTCACTGGAAAGAACAGGAATTCGGAGCAAACATGACATCACAGGAAATAAAGAAATCACGGGCAAAGCAGTTATGTGACCCAGACTGAAAAGAAAAGAAGCACTCGAGATAAGAAATTTAAGTGTATATAGAAAACAAAAAAACACAAAAGTCAATGCAATACTAGTTTATTAAACCCTTTAACCCCTTAACGACATTGGACGTAAAAGTATGTTATGGTACTCTGATACTGAACACATCAAGACATACATTTACACCCTGAGCAGCATTACGACTATTACGTGAACGCAGGAGCGTTAGAGCTGTGAGTCGGGACCGCCACTTATGGTAGACATTTGCAATTACGCTGATGCTCTCCATTAAAGCTTTAGATGTCATAATCAATACTGATTGCTGCCTCTAAAGCAGTGGCAGGGCTTAGTGACACTGATTAGACCACCTACAGCGCAATCAAGGGGTTCCATGAGTAAAGATGGTGGCCAAAGGTCTACTCACCTGCTTTGTGCTGCTCAGGCAATCTTCTTGTATAGTTTGCCCTCACAGGCAGGCTGTGCAAGTTGATCACCGATATTACTGATCAGTGCTATACCATTGCATAGTACTGAACAATAAAAGTAGTTAATGTAAAATAAATAGTACAAATACTTGAATAAGCCTCTCCCCCAAATTTCCAAATTATTAAATTATCACATTATATCCAAGAAATAATTTTATAAAAATGTATCAAAAAGTCAAATAGTCAAAAAGTCAAATATACACAAAAGTGGAAGCAATAAAAAGTACAGATGATGGTGGTGCAAAAAATTAGCCTAACATACAGAAAAATAAGAAAGTTATAGAGATCAGAGGGCAATTTTAACCACTTAAGGACCGGGGGTTTTCCTGTTTTTGCATTTTAGTTTTTTCCTCCTTACCTTTAAAAAATCATAACTCTTTCAATTTTGCACCTAAAAATCCATATGATGGCTTATTTTTTGCGCCATTAATTCTACTTTGCAATGACATCAGTCATTTTACCCAAAAATCGACGGCAAAACGGGAAAAAAATCATTGTGAGACAAAATTGAAAAAAAAAATGCCATTTTGTAACTTTTGGGTGCTTCCGTTTCTACACAGTACATTTTTCGGTAAAAATGACACCTTCTCATTATTCTGTAGGTCCATACAATTAAAATGATACCCTACTTATATAGGTTTGATTTTGTCGTACTTCTGGAAAAAAATCATAATTACATGCAGGAAAATTTATACGTTTAAAATTGTCCTCTTCTGACCCCTGTTACTTTTTTATTTTTCTGCATATGGGGCGGTATGAGGGCTCATTTTTTTGCACCGTGATCTGAAGTTTTTAGTGGTACTATTTTTGCATTGATAGGACTTATTGATCGCTTTTTATAAATTTTTTCATGATATAAAAAAGTGACCAAAAATGCACTATTTTGGACTTTGGAATTTTCTTGCGTAATAATTGCGTATAATTTGGACATTTCCACACGCGGCGATACCACATATGTTTTTTTATTTTTATTTACACTGTTTTTTTTATGGGAAAAGGGGGGTGATTCAAACTTTTATTAGGGAAGGTGTTAAATGACCTTTATTCACATTTTTTTTCCACTTTTTTTTGCAATGTTATAGCTCCCATAGGGGCTATAACACTGCACACCCTGATCTTTTACATTGATCAGTGGTTTCTCATAAGAAACCACTGATCGATGATTCTGCCGCTTGACTGCTCATGCCTGGAGAGATCTCAGGCACTGAGCAGTCATTCGGCGATCGGACATTATGGAGGCAGGTAGGGTCTCTCCGGCAGTCATGTAAGCTGTTCAGGATGCTGCGATTTCGCCACGGCGATCCCGAACAGCTCCCTGAGCTAACCGGCATTGTTTTATAGAAGTTTTTATAGGCATCATAGAACGGGAGCGGACTCATGACGTAGCGGTATGTCATGGGTCCTTAAGGTGTTAAACATACTTATTTTGTTAGAAGAACAATAATAAAAAAGCATATAAACATGGGTATCATTTTATTTGTATTGACCCACATGCACCCTGTTCCAAATTATTATGCAAATGATATTTTTCTCATTTACCTAAATAATTGATGTAAATAACAGTCAGCATAATTCTCATGTTGTCAACTATTAAGAGTACAATTTACATTTTTTTGAACAAACCTCCTGATGATAACAGTATTTTTTTTAAACATAAAAAACTTACAATGCACTGTTCCAAATTATTACGTACAATATGTTTCAAAACACTTTATAGGTTGTAATCAACTGAATTCTGGCATTTGTTGTGTTTTCAGCATATTTACTGAAATCAAAAGCTATTTCAATCAAACTTTTAACAACATATTATCTCAAAGACTGAAAGGCAGCCAGCACCACTGTGCTACTCATTCACACATCCAAAATCAGCTCAGGATACCGGACCCAGATGTATCAATCTAGCAATGGCGGGGTGGTGCTACACGCCTAAGAATTCACAGCAGGTAATGCAACATCCCACGCAAAGAGAAAAAGAAGCGGAGCTCTCACCATTCCAATTGCGGGCAGACCAGCTTCAAGAATCCGCAGAACACATCGGTCCAAGCAGGGAGGCAGCAGTTGGATCCAAGGGGAGTTCACAAGTCAGGCCACGGACCGTATCACGCCCCTAGGCACCTTTATCAGGCCGCTAGGGATCCCAGAGGCACCAGGAGCTTCAAATATCTGTTTGCTGCTATGTAATGGTATAACAGCTACTCTCTTGATCCACTGCATTGATCTGGCAGAAATATTCCTCAATGTGCCTTTATCTGCACAAACCCATCTGTGCTCTGAATCAGCCACACATCTCTTCATAGTGTGATCATCAAGCTTAAGTTTTCGTGAAATATCTAATGTTTTCATACCTCTTCCAAGGCATTGAACTATTTCACTCTTTTCAGCAGCAGAGAGATCCTTTTTCTTCCCCATATTGTTTGAATATGGTGCTCTGCTTAATAATGTGGAACCTTCACCTTTAGTAGTTTTTCCTTAAATTTGGCTCACCTGGCAATCTAATTATCACTGGTGTCCGAGATGGTTTTCAGAGATCAAAAGAGCCCTGAGACACAATGCCATCATTGAATTTGCATAATAATTTGGAACAGGGTGTAATAAAGAAAACGGAAAAGATTTACTATAGCAAATCTGACAGAATTTTGGTGCAGTCTTAGCAAAGCCACATTTACCAAACTTTTTGGACACTTTTCCTACTCTTCCCCCTTTTCTCAGTAAGGGGTGTGGTTTTATAAACACCAAAAATAAAAATCTCTTTTACATATCTTTGCAATGCCTACAGTATTATTATAGTATGAAATATCCCCCTCTCCCCTCCTGTCTAGTAAGTTTAATGCTACAGAATGTAACATAGAAGCTATAGCAGTACATTATATTATATGATGTATATTTACCTTATCCTGGCCAGTAAATATTCAGCCAAACTCCCTCAATTAAGCACTTCTATTAGCTTCTGAAAGGCCAGTGTAGCAGCTGTATATACTGCAGTCTATTTGGCTGTATAGTCACTGTGTGTAAGGAGAACTGAGCAACTGAGCGCGCCTGACTAGAAGAGAAAACTGCCTATAAGACATATCCCATGGCAACAAGCAAAAAAACAAAAAAAAATCAAATCTTTATTGTTAGAGCTGCCTATCAAAAACAATTGATTTCTGATAATTACTTGTACTTGCAACTGTTTTATTTCACATAATTCATTAGTCCCTTTAAAAATGAAACCCCCCAAAAGTTACAAAATTTGATTTTCATTTCCCCCCCACACAAATAATATAATATACTGTCCATGTTATGGTATAATAAAAGGTGTTATTACAAAATACAAGTGGTAAAGCAAAAAAAAAACATGCCCTCTTGTGGCCCTGAGTTATGTCTCTTAAAATGTAAGAAGGAAACGAATGGACTGTGTCCGTAAAGGGTTAAGTATGGTAGTTATGTAGTTAGACTCATTATAGAAGCTTCAATACCAATGCACCAAGGTCATTTGGAAATAGGTTGAAACATACCTACCACGACTACATATTATATATTTCATAATAATGCACAGTATTGTTGATACTAATAAAGTGATGCTTACATGACGGCTTTGCATACATTGTACTATAGAAATAAATGCGTATTTTCAGCTAAATGGAATGCACAGGATATAACTTGCTCCAGAAGAATAATCACTTAATACAGTTTCATTCCAAGCAACATACAAAAGCATTTAAAATTTTCATATATTTAGAAGAGATACTAACATTCTGAGGATGCCACTATGAATCACAGTTTTTATCAAGACGCAGACAGGTTTCTATTAACCTTTATTGGCTACATGCATTATGTATGCTCTTTATAATGTTCCTTAACGATAAGCATTTCACATTGCCATTTTTGAATCTGTTTCTTAGTTGCAAGGCAAGCCTGCCCGATGTTGATGTTTTTCTCATATTTGCACCGGCTTTTTTACATAGTAACATAATAGATTGTTACGGATTCAGTGTATTGTCATGCCTGTTGTAGCCTAACTATGCATTCAGCATACAAATGCATCAGAGATACTGTAGGTTTGTATATACAGTGGTCCCCCAACATACGATGGTAATCCATTCCAAACGGACCATCGTTTGTTGAAACCATCGCATGTTGAGGGATCCGTGCAATGTAAAGTATAGGACAGTGGTCTACAACCTGCGAACCTCCAGATGATGCAAAACTACAACACCCAGCCTGCTGGGTGTTGTAGTTTTGCAACATCTGGAGGTCCGCAGGTTGTAGACCACTGTTAGAGGAAGTTGTACTCACCTGTCCCCGCCGCTCCGGACCATCACCGCTGCCCGGGATGTCGCCGTCCATCGCTGTAGAAGCGTCCCCGAGGTGTCCCCGACGCTCCGGCAAGGCCTCTGCTTCCCTGGCATCCGCGCTCTCCGTCGCCGCCATCACGTCGCTACGCACGCCGCTCCTATTGGATGACGGGACGGTGTGCGCAGCGACGTGATGATGACGATGGAGAACGCTGACGATGCAGGGGGTCCTGAAGAGGATGCGCCAGAGCCCCGAGTCGTCAGCACAGGGCACGGGGCACCGTAAACAGCTATCCGGTGGCAGCTGAAGCAGTCTGCGCTGCCTGATAGCCGTTTATGCGATGGCCCCGACATACAAAAGCATCGTATGTTGATGCTGCCTTCAACATGCGATGGCCTCTGAGAGGCCATCGTATCTTGAAATGATCGTATGTCGGGGCCATCGTAGGTCGGGGGGTCACTGTATAGTGGATCTGAGTTTGCAATTTGGCATAACTTTAAATGATGTTACAGGATGCCAAATGTGTTGTTTCATACATGAATCTATCTGTTGTTGAAAAGGAACCATTGGTAATTAAACTTTGCAACATCTTACATATTAAGGCCTTGTTTACACATAACACATTTAACCCTTTAAATAGGCTCAGGAGAGTTAAACAGATTTGTAAATTACATAAAAAAAATATTAATCCTTCCAGTACTTATCAGCTGCTGTATGTTCCAGAGGAAGCTGAGTTGTTCTTTTCTGTATTACTACAGACACCTGCTGACACTCTTTTTTATTATAAAAGTACAAAACACAAAACAAGTTCATTTCACTGTAACAAAATTAACAAAACTGAACATAACAACAAACTATTCATCTCAAAATAACAACTTAAACCGGCCAGCCCAGATAAACCAAAAATAAATAAATAAATCATTACCTACTATAGTCCAACACACACACACACACACACACATACCTAATGAACATAAATAAAGCTTTCCTCGCTGGGATCAAAAACTAAAAATATCCAAACTAGGAAACATAACCACACTGCCCCCCCCCCCCCCCCCCCCTAATAACAAGACAAAAAAAAATGGCTAGCTGCAGTAACAAAAATAATCCAACTCGGATAACAAAATATATATTATTTTTTTATACATCTATATTTTTTTTCCTTTTTTTATATACTATATATAAATATATATATATATATATATATATATATATATACATACATACACATATCCACATACATACACATACACACATACATACATATATACATACACACATTTTTTCTTTTTTTTTTCTTTTTTGTTTTTTAACTTCCCCTACCCTCCAACCCCCCCCCCCCCCACCCCACCCAAACACGCATACATATACCCACAAACTAAAACTAATCCACACTGGGACACAAACATAAACATAAACACAGACATAAATATAGTGTACTCTTAACACAATGCTATAATAACTGAAAACTGGTCCGACTGCCTTTCTCACAAAATAATTATGACATATTAAAAAAAAATAAAATAAAATAAATAAATAAATAAAAAAAAAAATTTTAAATTATACCTAAAATCATACAGAATATACATAGCAAACAACTTAATAACACAGAAAAACAACCAACCTATACTAAACTATCCCATCACCCACCACTCCCTCTGGACATGAGTCAGAGTCCATAGGTCACAGTTTTTGTCCACAACTGACCCATACCGGACCCCCAAAATAGTACCCACTGCAACAGTCCAGTCCTGGGTACACACCACCACCACCCCCCAAAAACCCCCCACCCAACCTAAAATACACCCCTACCCACCTAATGTAAACAGACCAATATATACAAAACAATATATACATATTCTACAACAAAGCAATATTAACAATACAATACACAAAAACCACAAGGCCCAAGTTTGGTTGCCTGCAAGCCCTTTACAATCCATCCATAGAAAACAAAACAAAAGGCTAAGGTGACATGCATAGCCCCCCACCAGGAAGAAGGATGGCAATCCTGATAAAATTAAATTGAAATTCCTCTCCCTTTCAACCTCTAACCCTATCACTATCCCTTCATGAAACTGACCCTATACTCACCCTAAGATATATACACTATCCCTGGCCAAAATAAGGTACTTCACCTTAAGGGCCTAGTACCTAGGGCACATCAAAAGAAAAACCTCTCCATAGGAGAGAAGCCCTACTGGTACCAAGACTGCCATACTCCAAAGACCTAATCTTCCCAAGGTCACCGGTGATATTCCTACAGACCTCCACCTCGGAGAGGATTTTCTGTTGGGTTGACACTAAACACCGTGCGTTCCACGTGTAGTACCTAACCACTAAACTAACTAAGAAGGGACAATGAAGCAGGAAGTGGTCCATGCTTTCCAGCGTGTCCCCACACTCTTCTCGGGGACATCCCCGGTCATCAGAGTTCCTACACTTCAGGTTGTCCCTTACATATAGCTTCCCCTGAAAGCAGCGCCAGGCCAAGTCTCAAAACTTCTGGGGGATCCTTTTCATGTTCAAAAGATACAACCCCACCCTCAGATCCCGACCTGGGCAGTCCCTGAGCGCCAGAGGCTTCTGGAAGTGGGTCAACAGAACCCGTTTGTCAAGGAACTGCCTTGACTGGGTCCTGATCTCCCACACTCCCAGAACCCACCGACGTATCGCCTTCAGAGTCGGGGTAGCGTAAGCCGGAAGATATCCATGGGGCGTACGGAGGTCCTTCACTTGCCCTCCTGTCTCCCATTCCTGGAAGAAAGGCCGAAACCATTCCCTGCAGGAGAGTACCCACGGAGAAGCCCTCTCTGACCAGAGGTTTGCGATGTTGGCTTTCAAGAAGGTGTTCGTAAAGAACACCACAGGGTTTACCATAGATAAACCCCCTAGTCTCCTCGTGCGGTATGTAACCTCCCTCTTGACTAGGTTCATCCTGTTCCCCCATAACAGTTGGAAAAACAGGCTGTAGATCCTAGTGTAGTAAGCCTCTGGCAAGATACATACACTGCCCAGATAGATAAACAAGGGGAGCAGGTACGATTTGATCAGGTGTACCCTTTCCCTGAGGGTCATAGACCAACCCTTCCACTGGTCCACCTTCTGAGCGGCATCCTGGAGCTTACCATCCCAGTTTTTGGTGGGATAATCATCCTGGCCGAATGTGATGCCTAAGACTTTTGCTGATTCTTGGGGCCCTGGAAGGGTGTCCGGGAGATCAAACATGGGATCTCCCCCTCCCAGCCAGAGACTTTCACACTTATCCCGGTTGATCTTAGACCCGGATGCCTCCGAGTAGCGGTCCACCTCCGACATCACCACACCGACCTCCTCTCTCGTGGAGACGAAAATAGTGACATCGTCAGCGTACGCCACCACTCTCTGGGTGACAGCCGCCTCCGCCAGACTCATCCCGACTCCCGCCAACGGCCCACAATCTACCCTCCGGATGAAGGGATCGATTGCGAACACGTATAAAAGCGGGCTCAAAGGACAACCCTGACGGACTCCGGACTCCACCTCAAAAGAGCGGCCAGACCACCCGTTCACCAGCGGGAAACTCTCTGCCCCTGCATACAAGATCTTAAGCCAGTTAACAAAAGTAGTTGGTAAGCCATATCTCAGGAGGACGGACCATAGGTACTTGTGGTTTACCTGATCAAATGCTTTGGCCTGATCCAAGGACAGCAAGTACCCCTTCCAAAGACCTGCACTACTCCGCTCCACTGCCTCCCTGACACTAAGGACAGCACTTAAGGTGCTTCGGCCTGGAACAGAGCAGTGCTGAGCCCTCGAAAGGAGCCGGGGTGCAAACTTCACCAGCCGATTAAACAGTATCTTGGCCAGAAGCTTCCTGTCCGTATTGAGAAGAGCTATGGGCCTCCAATTCTCAATCTGGCTAGGATCTTTACCCTTTGACAGAAGAATCAGGGCTGACCTCCTCATTGACTTCGGCAGAGTACCCGAGGAGAGACACTCATTGAATACCTCAGTCAAGAGGGGAGCTAAAGACTCCTTAAAGGTCCTGTACCACTCGGATGTTAAGCCATCCGGACCTGGCGACTTCTTGGGGGCGAGCCCCTCGATCGCCAGTCTCACTTCCTCTTCCCTGATTTCTTCTGCCAAAACGTCAAGAGAGGGGTCTACCCCTGGCTCAGGAATGGTTTCAGTCAGGAAAACCGACATCCTTTCTCGATCTAGATCCTTCCTCCCCAAGAGGTGCGAGTAGAAGGATCTGACGACCTCCAAGATCCCTGATCTGGACCGATTCAGAGATCCTGTACTATCAATCAGTCCTGAAATGACTTTACTACGCACTGACATCTTACAGTTTCTGTAAGGGTCGGGCGAGCGGTACTTCCCGTAATCCCTCTCAAAAACCAAAGATGTGTGTCTATCGTACTGACACCTCATCAGCAAGGATTTCACTCTGGAGATATCCTCTCGGCTACCTCCAGTCGAGACGAGAAGCTCGAGTTTCCTCCTCAGACCCTGATACAAGCGATACCTGTTCAGGGACCTGAGGCTCGAGAGCTGGCGGAAGAACCCCGCAACCCGCTTCTTGAATATCTCCCACCACTCTGACTTACTACTACATAGGTCCAGTAAAGGTACCTGACTCTGAAAAAAATCCTCAAAGGACTGTCTTATCTCCGCTTCCTCCAGGAGGGACGAATTCAGCTTCCAATAACCTTTTCCCATCCGGGGGGTCTCTGAAACATTCAGGGAAAACAAAATCATACAGTGATCGGAGAACTCCACCTCAACCACGGACACTGCAGAAGAGACGGCTTCCTCCTTTAAATAAAACCTATCTATCCTAGACCTGCGACTACCTTGATGATAGGTGAAACCCGCGTGGCCCGAGGGGCTCCGGATTTGGGCGTCCTCTAGGCGAGCTTCTCTAGTTATGCTAATCAGTGCCACACTATCACAAGTCAGCGGACCATTGGAGCCTCCCCGATCTTGGGACCTCGTGACATTATTGAAGTCCCCTCCAAAGATCACTTGCCGACTCGTAAAAAGAAAGGGCTTAATCCTCATAAAGAGATCTTTACGGCCCCGCTTAGTTTGCGGGGCATAGATGTTAATGAGCCGGAGCTCTTGTCCCTTCATGAAGACATCTAAGATCAGGCACCTCCCCATTTCTAATTCAATAACCCGTCGGCATTCAACAGGAGCGGTAAAAAGGACCGCCACCCCACTATACGGCTCAGCAGCAAGAGACCAGTGGGAGGGGCCGCGCCTCCACTCTCTTCTGGCTTTTACCAGAGAGGCTAGATCTGACAACCTGGTCTCTTGTAAAAAGAAAATATCGGCTTCAACACGGCCGAGAAAATCAAAGGCTGCAAATCTAGCCGTATCCGACTTTATGCTGGCACAATTAATAGATGCCAGCGTCAATGGGGTGAGTGCCGCCATACAGGGTGATTAAATTAGACGGCCACACCCTTTACTTTTGCTTCCCTTTCTTTTTCGCCCCCTCATCCCCTGAAGAAGACGAGAGGGCAGGACCACACTTAGACCTTTTTTTGGATTCAGATTGATCCATTTGATCCCCGTCTCCATCCGGCCCCGGTCTAGCCCTGCCCTCCGAGGAAGGTGTCCCGACAGGACAGGGCCCAGTTCCCCACAGAGGCTCTTTCTTCCTAGGCACCCCGCCCTCACCTTCCCCCTCCAAGGAGGGGGAGGAGATGGTTTCGAGGACGAGGTACCGGTTTGACAGGTCAATCAGAGGGGGGGCAGTCAGGCTTCCGTTTTGGACCTGGCCCGTAGTACAAGGAACAGATGACTCTGACCTCTTCTTTCTCCCTTTCCTTTTGCCCTTATCTTTCTTTTTAGGCCTCTCCCCACTATCCTCATCCACACTTTCATAGTGGGAGGAATCAGAAAGGTCGGCCATATTGCCATCCTCTTTGCGCAGTCTCCTGATCTCCTCATCTAGCACGTTCTCCTCCAGGGCTTCAGCAGTTACAGGGCCAGCTTCACGATTTTCCTCCCGCCTTAGTTTGGCGGGGCCCTTTTTCCTCCTCACTAGCCCTGTTGTGCCCCCATCCCTGCTCGTACCCTCCCCAGCCGAGGCAATTTCACAGCTCTCCTCAGCCGGAGCGGCCGCCGCACGGGTGAAGGCGCTAGGACAACGGCTAAAAGGGTGTCCGAGGACACCACACAAGTGGCACCGGATCTGCCGACAGGATGCGGCCAGATGACCCACCCCACCACACAAAGCGCAGACCTGCACAGTACAGGCTGCGCTAAAGTGGGTGGGGCTGCCACACCTGTGACAGACCTTATGCTGCCCCTGGTAGAAGACGTGGATCCTGTCACGTCCAAGGAAGGCGGCTGACGGAATGTGGGCAACCGTACTGCCTGAACGCTTGAGTTTGACGGAAAACGTCCAGGCCCCGGACCAGATCCCGTGCTCATCAAAGTTTTTCTTGGGCATGTCCGTCACATCCCCATACCGACCGAGCCAGGTCATGATGTCATAACAAGAAAGCGACTCGTTACGGGTCAAAACGGTCACTTTCTTGACAGAGTTCTGACGGGAAATCGCCTTTACGGTGAAATCCCGCCAGCCTGGCTCGTTCTTCGCCACTTCATAGTTTGACCAGAAGAGTTCAAGACCCTCTGGCCGAACGAAACTGACGTCAAACTCAGACGAACCGTAGGGGTGAATCAGGGCAAAAATGTCACTCGCCCTGAATTCCATCTGAAGGAGGAGCTCAACCACTTTAGCGCGAGGTGGACACGCATCCTCGCCCCTCCAAATCAGACGGACCACATTCCTACGGTTATTGTCCTGCCCGGGTGTCGGGAGGGACCAGACCACCTCCCCATTCCGCTCTCGGAAAGCCCCCAAACCGTGTCTCTCTATCCAGAAAGACAGGTCGACCTCACCCCTTCCCTCTACCTGGATCGACCTGTCACCCCTGCGTAGAGCCTCCAGGAGGCGCTGTTGCAAATGGCCCCCAGGACCGGACGGAGACGAGGACCCCCCTGAACCCCCGGCAGCGACATTAGCATAGCTCCTGGGAGCAGTCACTGCCGGGGGGCAGCCGGACCAGACCCAGAGCCAGAACCACTTACAACACCATTCACACCACAACTCTCAACCTCTTTATTTCCAGCCATACTATTACCACTCCCATCAACATTCACTCCACTGACACTCCCACATACACTCCTCTCACCCACAACACTACTACACCCATCAATATCACATCCTACATTCTTGTCCTGACTAACAAATTCTGGGCTGGCTGGGACTTGTAGTATGGCTGGCTTTAGTAAAGCCCTTTGTGCTGGCTTAGCCGCTGCTGGGGTCGACGCCGATGGCTTCTCCTTCATGGCTGCTATCACATCCTGATTCTGGGACTGCCCCACCGGGCGCACCCCAGCTCCTCCCACAGCGCCAGCACCTGCTTCACCCGACTTCACAGGCTCTGTGGATAATCCCGGCGCCCGGACACTCCCCCCCCTCACAGGGGAGTGCCTTGCAGTGCCGGTAATGCCCACAGTACTCGGGGAACCGCCCTCCAAGCACCCAGGGGCATAACTCGCGCTGCCCACCATGAGCCCATCCTGCCCCTCCCTACCGGCAGGATGGGTGGGCTTCACATCTATTGCGTCTGCAGCTTTTACTGACGCCATGCTGTATCCCCCATGCTGGCTCCGTTCCACCACAGAAACGGAGTCTGGCAGTTTAGAGGACCCAGCAGCCTGAACCAGCTTTGCAGCTGGCCCAGACTGCTGGAAAGGACGGAACACATAATGCACAGTTTCCTGGGTCTTCTGTTTTTTTGCCTTTCTTTTTACTAATGTGTCATCACACTGGTCATCACCAAATGTAAAATTCTGGAGGTGGGCTGGGGACTCCTGCATCACTATAGCCCTCAGCAATCCCCCAGCCTCACTCTCCACATCATCATCCTCACTATCGCTTAGCGGTAGTGCCACCTGAGCCGGCTCTATGTAGCTGTCCTGAGTCTTAGTGGTCTGGGTGTCACAGGGAGTAGGGTCAGGCAATACATCATCCTCCACAACCTGTACACTTTCCTCCAACTTCTTCTCCTCCACCTCCTCCTCTTTTAAACCAACACCACCATCCTCTCTTTCTTCACCGCCACTACTCTCCCCATCATCCACCTCCACCTTACCTGGGGATTTCATGGCGGCAAACCGATCCCGGTTCTCCATCTTCTCCCTGAAGAGACCGCTTCCCTCCAGGATCTCTGCTCTCCTCTCCTCCATCTTTGCAATGTCTTTCTTCAGGGCTGCAATCCTCTTTTTCAGTTCCAGTTTATTCTTTTTGGACCCAGAGCATGCCAGATTCTGGGCTCCACGCAGGTCCTCTCTCATCAACCTAAGCTCCCTACCGCAGCGGTCGTATTCCGCAAACCGTGCGGTCATGCGGGAGCAGTAGGTCTCGCTGGACTCTTCGGGCCCTCTCTCAGCCCACAACTCAATACTTTGCCTCCTCGCCTTCCTTCCACTGGATCTCTGGCTGGCACCCATTGCCGGAGGAGCCGAGCCTGCATTGCTGCAGACTCTGCCAGATCTTCTTCCTCCGGCCGGAAAAATGGCTGTCGCTGTTTTTTCTCCACCCCCCGCCAGCCTGGAAGAACGGGGAGTGGAGGCCAGGGGCTCCATGCAGGGAAAACTCTCCCAAGGAGCCTGCCACACCCCTGGGAAAGGTTGGTGAATCACCTGCTCTGCCTCTGGAACTCTGGAGAAACACAAAAAGGGACACACCCAAAGCTGCTTCACACACAACTGCTCCTGGCTACTGTGTTCCACAGGAAGCGCTCTCTGCTGACACCTCTGTTCATGTCAGGAACTGTCCAGAGTAGGAGCAAATCCCCACAGCAAACTTCTGCTCTGGACAGTTCCTGACATGGACAGAGGTGTCAGCAGAGTTAATTTTAAAAATTTCTAATTATTTTTTTTATGTTGTGATCTGTAGTTCTTATCGGTATCATTTTGGTATTGATTGGACTTTTTGATCACTTTTTACTTACCGTATTTTTTGCCGTATAAGACGCACTTTTTCTTCCCCAAAACTGGGGGGGAAAAGTTGGTGCATCTTATACGGTGAATACACACACCTATCGCGGTGGTACCTGCAGCCATCAATGGCCGGGACCCGCGGCTAATACAGGACATCACCGATCGCGGTGATGCCCTTTATTAACCCTTCAGACACGGCGATCAAAGCTGACCGACGCGTCTGAAGGGAAAGTGACTCTAACCCGGCTGCTCAGTCAGGCTGTTCGGGACAGCCGCGGCGTCCTGAACAGCTTACAGGACCTTACCTGCCTCGGTGTCTGCTCCGGGATCCCCTGCTTGGCCGGCGCTCTCCTTCGACGTCATCACGTCATCGCGCACGCCGTCCCGTCATCCAATAGGAGCGGCATGCGTAGCGACGTGATGATGGCGACGGAGAGCGTGGATCCCGGGGAAGAAGACGTCCGGAGAGTCAGGGACACCATGGGGACGCGGCGACAGTGATGGAGTGACATCCAGGGTCCGGAGCGGCGGGGACACGTGAGTATTACCTCCTATCCAGTGGTCTTCAACCTGCGGACCTCCAGATGTTGCAAAACTACAACTCCCAGCATGCCCGGACAGCCAATGGCTGTCTGGACATGCTGGGAGTTGTAGTTTTGCAACATCTGGAGGTCCGCAGGTTGAAGACCACTGTTGGGTTCAGAATCTTTATTTTTTTAGATTTTGCACCTATAAATTGGGTGCGTCTTATACGCCGATGCGCCTTATAGGGCGAAAAATACGGTAATTTTTTCTGGGAAATGATGTGATAAAAAAACTAAATTCTGGGGTTCGGAATTTTATTAGTTACGTTAACCGGGGGGGGGGGGTGAATAATGTTGCATTTAATAGTTCGGACAGTTACGCACACTGCAATGCCAAATATGTTTATTTTTATTATGTTTACATATTTTTTATATGGAATTGGGCAAAGCTTTAAATGTTGTTACAGTATGCCAACTGTATTGGTTCATGAATCTTTCTTGTGTTGAAAAGCAACCATTGGAAATTAAACTTTGCAACATCTTTAAAAAATAAGACCTTGTTTACACAGAGCAAATTTAACCCCTTAAGAGCCAGGCCAATTCGAGCCATTAGATTCCCCATACAGATCAATGGATTTCCATAGAACTCCATTGATCTGTGTGCTCTGCACGTGATTTATAGAGCCTGCTGAAGAGCCACAGATAGAACAGGAGAAGAGGCTGGCCCTCTGGCTACCAGTGGATTGAAACCCCCCGATAGACCCCAGCCAACAAAGAAGTATCTCACATATATTATGGAGCTTTCAATCATCCTCTGAACTCAGCAGAGGGCCTCCAAAACTTGCACCCTCAGGCAAGCAGGATGCTGGTACACACATTGGATTGGGCATGCTGCTCCTGAATCACTATATGCTAGCAGGACATTAAGTAATTAAGCCCCCCCCCCCCCCCCTCTCCTGGACATAACCAGCCCAATCTAGACTAAGAAAAATAAGAATTTACCTTACTTGTTTACAGAAGTGTTAGAGAGGTACTTTGGTGGAGGGGGGGGGGGACATTTTCAAATCAACTGGTGGCAGAAAGCTATTTACAAATCTTAATCCTTCCATTAATTATCAGATGCTGTATTTTCCAGAGGAAGTTGTGTAGTCTTTCCAGCCCGATCACAGTGCTTTTTGCTGCCACCTCTGTCCATGTGGGTAAAAAATCAGCAATGTTTTTCTCATCTCATACATTCTCTAATGAATCTGTCCGATACTTTGCTGTCTACAGAAAAGAAACCAGCTGGTTTTGCACATGACATTTTTCCACATTTTTGTAAAAATATTTTATGAAGTTTTATACTGTTTAGTTAAAAATGTTTTTGCCAGGGAATCTAAAATGCTTTACCAACAAAATGTTTAGGTATTTTTTTTTAGTCAGCAGCAGTCTTTCAAAAACACAGCATACTGTAGGTCTGGCATGTGCAAACGTGCGTTGCTTTTTGTCACTTTTTTAAAATTCTTTAAAAAAAATGCTTGGTTTATGAAATCGATAAAATCACAACTTGTGATAGGAAAAATACAACAGGAAAAAAAAAAATTCTAGATACAAAAACACACTATTTTGGAAAAATACCCCAAAATCTGTAATAAAAAAATGCAGGAAGGACCAAAAAAAAATCACTAATGTTTTTTATTTTTTTTTTAATGCCAAAAAAGCCACAAAAGAGGCCTTCAACAGAGTTTAGTTCGCCTACATATGTAAATGAATAAAAAAAATATGTCAAGTGTTGGACATGGCATCTTATATGATTGCTCTGCATTGTCAGTTTTCATAAGAATTGATGTGGCTGTTATTCAGGCGGGCTTACACATCACATGGCCCATTTCAGTTCACTATTTCTTAAATATGCTCTTAAAATGGAGCTTGGGCTGATATTTAAGATGAGGAGATCTTGAAACTAATTATCTGTTATATTGAATTGGACATAATAGGTTCTAATGGATAGTAGTGAGTAATGGCTGCCTCTCTTCAGACTCACAGATTGCTTTGACAAATGACTGCACAGGTTGTCAGTTGTCTGCTTTGTAGATATAGAGGATCACTTTGAAACCGCAGGAAATGGACGCGAGATGTTACTCATACATTACAGAATTGTAATCTGGTACGGGAGACGCAGTTACATTTCATGCTGATTTTCATTTCATACAGAGCATGCACTTCAGTAGCAAAGGAAGAATATTGTTCTTGTTAATGGCTCCACCGTTTGTACCTTTTATCAGAGGAAATCCTTAGGAGAAATAAGTGAAAAGTAATCTCTTGAAGTGATGAAATAATGCAGAACATGACATTTAGGCATGATATCGGTTTAGTATATATTAAGATTATTAGTAATTGCTATACATAAGGTTATAGTTTAAAGGATTGTTGTTCATTCATTATTTTTTTAGTTCATCCTTGGCAGGTTTGTCAGTCAATAATATTTTATGAAAAGTAATATTGTCTTTTAATATGGCAAAAAGGACCTTCCTATCCCCCACTGCTAAGTTCTGTTACACCAGTAAACAAATTGGCTATTGACCAATGTCGTTCCCCATGTCGTTCCCCTTCTCTCATATATGGATTTTTTCCAGTCCTCTGCAGCCTGCATGCTCCAATGGTCCAGAAGAAGTACTGTCTGTTCATACAGATACAATGCATTCTTTCCATGTATTGTAGAAAGTGAGGTTAGTGGCATCAGGGAATGTTTTACTGGCAAACGCTGAGCCAGGCAGAAGTACACATACTGAATGGAGAGGGTGCTGAGACAGATGGAAAACAACAAATAAATAAGAGTGGCAGGTAATTGTGGCATTGTTGTGGTATGAATCACATTTTTGTTCTTTTGATAGGAGTGGTCTATAAACTGTGGACCTGCAGATAGGAGTTGCAGTTTTGCCACATCAGGAGGTTTACAGTTTGGAGACCAATGTTTTAAAGTATACCTGTTGTTTCAGGGTGTGTGTGTACATAGAAGTAGCCCTGTTTATGGCCACTGTATGGCCTTTTCACTCTGCAGGCTACATCTCTAGTTTTCAGTTGTCCCTGAGTTAGAGGGTGGATCTTCCCCCTTAGACTTGTATGGGCAGCATTTAATTGATCCCTCAGCGAGCTGTTATTGAACCATATAAAAACTACTCTTCCTCTATACAGGTTTTTATAAATCTTCCCCATAGTTCCTATACTTGTACCCTGGCCATGGCTTTCTTTGGGTTTTCAGAGATGATACAGTGCCATATTTTCTGCATCTGGTATGGTATCTGGTATCACCACCTAACTGTGCCCTTCCTCTGGATCGTTTTCATCTTGAGCCTACAGATGCAACTGGAAATTATGGAAAAAAACATCTAGGAAGGCCATTTCCACTGCTCCGTGTAACTGTAGACAATGTGGAATCCAGTGACACCTGGCTCAATGTCATATGGTCAGACTCTTCCTCCTCCTAAGATGACCGAAAACAAGCCAACCAGTCAACAATAGCTGTATTATCCTCCAAAACAACACAACTCCTGGAACACATGGATAACTTTTTCTTGCTGATGCTGCTGCTACTACTACTACCACCAAACTCCTAGCTGCTGCTGATACTTGTACTTGGCCTGCACAAAGCTGGTACTGCCACCAATATACTTACTGGCATAGGAGCTCTTTCCTGTATCCTATTCTTGTCCATCAATTCCTTTAGCAGACTTTTTTTTTTATAAAAAAATATTTAGAGGTTACTTTAATGTTTTGATGTGATTTCTCACTCATCAAGTGCAAATGCGAATTTATGTAAAACCCAGCTACAAATGCTATGTTTGATTAAACCCAGAAAATATAGGTAACTTTGCCAAAAAGGCTAATTTCACGCTCACTCTCAACACTTTTAATGTGAATTTATGTAATACCCGTCTTCAAATGCTAAGTTTGAATAAACTTAGAAAATACATATAACTCGCCCTGATATGTCTACTTTACGTTCACTCTCAACGCTTTAAGGGTCTATTCACATGTACAGTATCCTGCACAGATTTGGTGCGCAGGATTTGATGCTGTGTTCATTCATTTACAGTAGTTTACATTGAAATCTGCATTATTAAGTCTTGCAAATCAAATCTGCACAGGATACTGTACATGTTAATAGACCCTTAATATGGAATTATGTTACACCCAGCTACAAATGCTTTATGTTTATTTAAACCCAGAAAATACAAATAACTTGGCGTAAAATGCTTATTCCACGTTCACTCTTAACGATTTCAATACAGATTTATTGTACACCTTACTACAAATGCTATATGTTTGATTTAACCCATAAAATACAGGTACCTAAGCGTAAAAAGATTATTCCACATTCACTCTAAACGCTTATGATGCAGAATAATTGTACAACCTACTACAAATGCTATACGCTTTATTAAACCCAGAAAATTCAGGGAAGTTGATATAAAATGTTTATTCCACATTCACTCTCAATGCTTTTAATATGCATTTATATTACACCCAGTTAATTTTGCAGTTACACTGCCGAGATTTATATTGAAGCAACTGGACCTAGTAATGCAGGTAACGGGTCACTGAGGTCAGCCCACTGCACAGTGCTCTGCTTAGCTTGCTTTATATTGTATTTGTGAAGAGTTTATGAGATCAGTAAATCCATAATAAGGCTGGGTTCACACTACGTTTTCTCCCATACGGGAGCGCATACGGCAGGGGGAGCTAAAACCTCGCGCTCCCGTATGCCTTCGTATGCGCTCCCGTATGTCATTCATTTCAATGAGCCGGCCGGAGTGAAACGTTCGGTCCGGTCGGCTCATTTTTGCGCCGTATGCGCTTTTACGACCGGACCTCAAACCGTGGTTGACCACAGTTTTAGGTCCGGGGGAAAAGCGCATACAGCGCAAAAATGAGCCGACCGAACGTTTCACTCCGGCCGGCTCATTGAAATGAATGACACACGGGAGCGCATACGAAGGCATACGGGAGCGCAAGGTTTTAGCTCCCCCCTGCCTTATGCGCTCCCGTATGGGAGAAAACGTAGTGTGAACCCACCCTGAGTTCCTCTGTGCACTGTCTGCTCTCTGCTCAGCTTTTTCTCCAAGATGGCAGCTGCAATGGAGTGCATAGAGTTTCATCAGTCTCTTAAACCCACCTCTATGCTGTCTCCTGATTGACCTGGAAGCTGTATGTAACATAATACAATCAATGAATGTCTAACTTTTGATCATGTGATCTTGCTGGTAGCTGCAAAGTTTTGCTGGGCTTCTGGGGGAGATTTATCAAAACTTGTATAAAGGCCTTATATGTCTCGCAACCAATCAGATTGCTTCTTTCATTTTTTACAGGCCACTTTAAAAATAAAAAAAGCAATCTGATTGGTTGCTATATGCTACTGTACCCCTCTTCCTCCCTTCTGCTATAATAGCACCATTGCCAGGCTGGCACAGATCAGGCCTTGCAAAATTTTAATATTCAGCAACAAGCTGCTTTTACCTTAAACTTAAAGTTCTGAGCTAAACCAGGTTCACTGGGTTCAGCTCGCTCATATCTACTCATGGTCTTTCCAAAGGATAGGCTCTCACAGAGAACCACTTCAATCATATGATTTGTATCTGTACATATTTGTGCCACATAGCTGAATTTGCAACACTTGAGCAGTTTTCAGATTTGATCAATGCTACTGATTTTCATCATTATTAGCTTATTCTCCTTCTTTATGACTTCAGGTGTCCAGAATGATATACATGTAGTCCCAATTTCCTTTCTGTATGTTTTAGTTCATGCAGATTTGCAGATTGTCCTCCTTAAAGGGAACAAAGCATCAGATTTTACCATACATAACGTGTGGCAACACGTTATATATGGTAGAATCATCATCCTGATCACGCGATTGACAGGTCGCGTCATCACTCTGCTCAATCTACTTAGGGAGCAGACCAGTGACACAGGCTGTCAATCATGTAGAGAGGGTCTGATTACAGAGCAGCCGAGGGGACTAGGTAATTATAGCTCTCCGCCTAGTGGACTTCTTATGTGGGAGGTGGGGGAGACTTCCAAACCTCCTATCCTCACCCCCCCTGGGGTAGGACCATCCCCCAGGGATGGTGGGGGAGATTTATCATTCCTGTCTTTGAAAGTGAGTTTTAAATTTTGCTTTGGTTTTGCTTATGTGTGACATATTTATTATACTATCAAAAGGGGTTTAGCACATATAAGCAATTTGGCACACTTAAAGGGGTATTCCAGGCAAAAACTTTTTTTATATATCAACTGGCTTCGGAAAGTTAAACAGATTTGTAAATTACTTCTATTAAAAAATCTTAATCCTTCCAATAGTTGATGTATACAATGACATTGGCTATCCCTCAACATTGATGTTAAAATTGAGACATTCGCCAGTGTATCCTTATATGAAGGACACACCAGAGCCCGCACACCAACGCCAAGGTTTCTCAGATGGCACGGGACCTAACGCTAACCTACCTGTGCGTGAAAAGCAAAAACCAGGGGCCAGTGGGCAATTACAGCAGCACTAGGTCGACATGTAGCCTGCTCCCAGTTCCCTCCAGCGTGACTAAGCACACATACAATGGAAGTGGGGAGAGAGGCTACAAGCCCCACCCAAGTTGGCTGATATGGGTGCATGGCCTCAAAGGTGCAACCCTAATGCTGCCTGGAAAATGTTCAAGGCGCATTAACATATGGAGTTTACACACCTCCAAGTATACATTTTTAAACAACAACAAAAAACATGGTCTCAAATGGCTGGAGGTGCTCAACCCCAAATGCAGTTGTGCATTTATACTGGGGGAGCAGATCCTGCCCTTGTAGTCCGTTGCTAGGAGCGATCCCCAGCATAAAAATGCATACAATGGAGGATGCCTGCAACGGACTACAAGTGCCACAATGGCATCCTACACCAGATAAACGGTGTGGATGTGTAACAATTAGAATAATACAATACAGAAATTTAGGTGCACTACTGTGGTAGATGTATACAATGACATTGGCTATCCCTCAACACTGATGTTAAAATTGAGACATTAGCCAGTATATCCTTATATGAAGGATACACCAGAGCCCGCACACCAACGCCAAGGTTTCTCAGATGGCACGGGACCTAACGCTAACCTACCTGTGCGTGAAAAGCAAAATAATTTCTGTATTGTATTATTCTAATTGTTACACATCCACACCGTTTCTCTGGTGTAGGATGCCATTGTGGCACTGCATTTTGGGTTGAGCACCTCCAGCCATTTGAGACCACGTTTTTTGTTGTTCCTTCCAATAGTTATTAGCTTCTGAAGTTGAGTTGTTGTTTTCTGTCTAACTGCTCAATGATGACTCACGTCCCAGGAGCTGTGCAGTTCCTATGGGGACATTTTCCCATCATGCACAGCTCCCGGGACGTGACATCATCATAGAGCAGTTAGACAGAAAACTTCAGAAGCTAATAACTATTGGAAGGATTAAGATTTTTTAATAGAAGTAATTTACAAATCTGTTTAACTTTCTGGAGCCAGTTGATATATATAAAAAGTTTTTTGCCTGGAATACCCCTTTAACCCCTTAAGGACCAAGGGCGTACAGGTACGCCTTTGCTCCCTGGTACTTAAGGACCAAGGGCGTACCTGTACGCCCGTGGGAATTTCGGTCCCTGCCGCGCGCCGGGCGGGGATCGCGCCAGGGTGACTGCTGATATCTATCAGCAGGCACCCCGCGCAAATGCCCAGGGGGGTCATTAGACCCCCCCATGTCGGCGATCGGCGCAAATCGCAAGTGAATTCACACTTGCGATTTGCGCTGATTCCGGGTCATACGGGTCTATGGTGACCCGGTGACCCGGAATAGAAGGGGGATCGCGGGTGTCCTAGACACCCACGATCCCCCTGTAGCGATAGGAGTGAGGTGGCGGAGTTGCCACCCCTCCTATCTCTGCTATTGGTGGTCTAGACGCGACCACCAATAGCAGATCGGGGTCGGAGGGGTTTAATTTCGGTTTCCCCGTCCTGCCGTCCCACAATAGGCGGGGCAGGACGGGGAAACCGACAGGGACCGGCGCCGAAGATCCACTTACCCATCGGCTACGGCAGCGGCGATGATCAGCGGCGGCAGCAGGCGACGAACGGCGGAAGAAGAGGACCGCGACGCAGCTCCCTGGATCCAACGGAAGCCGATGAGTTACTTAGCAACATCTGGAGGGCTACAGTCTGAGACCACTATAGTGGTCTCTAAACTGTAACCCTCCAGATGTTGCAAAACTACAACTCCCAGCATGCCCAGAGAGCTGTTTAGGCTTGCTGGGAGTTGCAGTTTTGCAACAGCTGGAGGTCTACAGTTTGAGACCACTGCAAAGTGATCTCTATACTGTGCACCTCCAGATCTTGCAAAACTACAACTCCCAGCATGCACAGACAGCAGTTTGCTGTCTGGGCATGCTGGGAGTTGTAGTTTTGCAACATCTGGAGGTCCACAGTTTGGAGACCACTATGCAGTGGTCTCTAAACTATAGCTCTACAGATGTTGCAAAACTGCAACTCCCAGCAAGCCTAAACAGCAAACAGCTGTCTCTGCATGCTGGGAGTTGTAGTTGCGATCCCTCCAGCTGTTGCATAACTACATCTCCCAGCATGCCTTTCGGCGATCAGTACATGCTGGGAGTTGAAGTTTTGCAACAGCTGGAGGCACACTGGTTGGAAAATACTGAGTTAGGTAACAGAACCTAACTGAAGGTTTTCCAACAAGTGTGCCTCCAGCTGTTGCAAAAGTACAACTCCCAGCATGCACGGTCTGTCAGTACATGCTGGGAGTTGTAGTTTTGAAACAGCTGGAGGTTTGCCCCCCCCATGTGAACGTACAGGGTACATTCACACTGGCGGGTTTACAGTAAGTTTTCCGCTTCAAGTTTGGGCTGTGGCAAATTTTTCACCGCAGCGCAAACTCCTAGCGGTAAATTCACTGTAAACCCGCCAGTGTGAATGTACCCTAAAAACACTACACTTACACATAATAAAGAGTAAAACACAACATATACACCCCCTTACACTGTCCCCCTAATAAAAAATAAAAAACGTATTGTACGGCAGTGTTTCAAAACAGAGCCTCCAGCTGTTGCAAAACAACAACTCCCAGCATTTCCGGACAACCACTGACTGTCCAGGCATGCTGGGAGTTTAGCAACAGCTGGAGGCACATTGTTTGGGAATCACTGGCGTAGAATACCCCTATGTCCACCCCTGTGCAATCCCTAATTTAGTCCTCAAATGCGCATGGCGCTCTCTCATTTCAGAGCCCTGTCATATTTCAAGGAAACAGTTTAGTGCCACATATGGGGTATCTCCGTACTCGGGAGAAATTGCGTTACTAATTTTGGGGGCTTTTTTTCCTTTTACCCCTTATGAAAAAGAAAAGTTGGGGTCTACACCAGCCTGTTAGTGTAAAATAATTTTTTTTTTTTACATTAACATGCTGGTGTTGTCCTTTACTTTTTATTTTCACGGGAGGTAAAAGGAAAAAAAGACCCCCAAAATTTGTAACGCAATTTCTCCTGAGTACGGAGATACCCCATATGTGGGCGTAAAATGCTCTGCGGACGCACAACAAGGCTCAGGAGTGAGAGCGCACCATGTACATTTGAGGCTTAAATTGGTGATTTGCACAGGGGTGGCTGATTTTACAGCGGTTCTGACATAAGCGCAAAACAATAAATACAGACATGTGACCCCATTTTGGAAACGACACCCCTCATGGAACGTAACAAGGGGTATAGTGAGCCTGAACACCCCACAGGTGTTTGACAAATTTTCATTAAAGTTGGATGGGAAAATGAAAAAAAAATATTTTTTTTCACTAAAATGCTGGTGTCACTCTAAATTTTTCATTTTCACAAGGGAAAATAAAAAAAAGCCCCCCAAAATTTGTAACCCAATTTCTTCTGAGTAAGAGCATACCCCATATGTGGATGTAAAGTGCTCTATGGGTGCACTACAATGCTCAGAAGAGAGGGAGCGCCATTGGGATTTTGAAGAGAAAATTTGTCCGGAATTGAAGGCCACTTGTGTTTACAAAGCCCCCATGGTACCAGAACAATGGACCCCCCCCATATGTGACCCCATTTTGGAAACTACACCCCTCATGTAATGTAATAAGGGGCGCAGTGAACATTTATGCCCCACAGGTGTCTGACAGATTTTTGGAACAGTGATCCGTGAAAATGAAAAATGTAATTTTCCATTTGCACAGCCCACTGTCCCAAAGATCTGTCAAACGCCAGTGGGGTGTAAATGCTCACTGCACCACTTATTAAATTCTGTGAGGGGTGTACTTTCCAAAATGTGGTCATGTGGGGGGGGGGTCCACTGTTCTGGCACCACGGGGGGCTTTGTAAATGCACATGGCCCCTGACTACCATTCCAAACGAATTCTCTTTCCAAAAGCTCAATGGTGCTCCTCCTCTTCTGAGCATTGTAGTTTGCCCGTAGTGCACTTCAGGTCCACTTATGGGGTACCTCCATACTCAAAAGAGATGGGGTTACAAATTTTGGGGGTATTTTCTGCTATTAACCCTTGCAAAAATGTGAAATTTGGGGGGAAACACACATTTTAGTGAAAAAAAATATATATCTTTTTTTACATATGCAAAAGTCGTGAAACCCGTGTGGGGTATTAAGGCTCACTTTATTCCTTGTTACGTACCTCAAGGGGATAGTTTCCAAAATGGTATGCCATGTGGTTTTTTTTTGCTGTTCTGGCACCATAGGGCTTCCTAAATGCGACATGCCCCCCGAGCAAAATTTGCTCTCAAAAAGTCAAATATCACTCCTTCTCTTCGGAGCATTGTAGTTCGCCCGTAATGCACTTCATGCCAACTTATGGGGTGCCTCCATACTCAGAAGAGATGGGGTTACAAATTTGGGGGGGTATTTTCTGCTATTAACCCTTGCAAAAATGCGAAATTTGGGGGGAAACAAACATTTTAGTGAAAAAAAATTATTTTTTTTACATATGCAAAAGTCATGAAACACCTGTGGGGTATTAAGGCTCACTTTATTCCTTGTTACGTTCCCCAAGGGGTCTAGTTTCCAAAATGGTATGCCATGTGGGTTATTTTTGCTGTTCTGGCACCATAGGGGCTTCCTAAATGCAACATGCCCCCCAAAAACCATTTCTGAAAAACGTACTCTCCAAAATCCCCTTGTCGCTCCTTCGCTTCTGAGCGCTCTACTGCGCCCGCCGAACACTTTACATAGACATATGAGGTATGTGCTTACTCGAGAGAAATTGGGCTACAAATATAAGTATACATTTTCTTCTTTTACCCCTTGTAAAAAGTCAAAAATTGGGTTTTCAAGAACATGCGAGTGTAAAAAATAAAGATTGTGAATTTTCTCCTTCACTTTGCTGCTATTCCTGTGAAACACCTAAAGGGTTAAAACACTTACTGATTGTCATTTTGAATACTTTGGGGGGTTCAGTTTCTTATAATGGGTTCATTTGTGGGGTATTTATAATGGGAAGACCCTTCAAATCCACTTCAAACCTGAACTGGTCTCTAAAAAAAAGCGAGGTTCAAAATTTTGTGAAAAATTGGAAAAGTGCTGCTGAACTTTGAAGCCCTCTGATGTCTTCCAAAAGTAAAAACACGTCAATTTTATGATGCAAACATAGAGTAGACATATTGGAAATGTGAATAAAATAAAAAAATATTTTGAATATCCATTTTCCTTACAAACAGAGAGCTTCAAAGTTAGAAAAATGCAAAATTTTCAAATTTTTCATCAAATGTTGTGATTTTTCACCAACAAAGGATGCAAGTTACCACAAAATTTTACCACTAAGTTAAAGTAGAATATGTCACGAAAAAACAGTCTCGGAATCAGATTGATAACTAAAAGCATTCCAGAGTTATTAATGTTTAAAGTGACAATGGTCAGATGTGCAAAAAACGCTCTGGTCCTAAGGTGTAAAATGGCCTGGTCCTTAAGGGGTTAAGCAAAAAACAATAAATCCCTTCAGAACACCAATTTGTATGATTCTTTCTATCCTCTGCAACTTTTCTGCACAAAAAGTCTAAGTTATCACTTTTTGTAAGACTTTATAAAAGTGCTCTCCAAAGGCAGATTTGTAAGCCAGACCTAACCTGGCTTAGGTTTGTGACTTTTTGGAGGGGTTTGGGACTTTTTTTTTATGCCTGCGTGCGACATTCGCACTTCATAAATTGCAAAGTGAAATTTGCTTAGGTTAGGCTGTTTGTTGTTTAATGCCTATTCACAAACGTTGAACAAAAAAGTGCTTAGGTGCACATGCGACAGAAAAAAAAAGCTCTAAATGCAATGATAAATCTTTCTTGGTGAGGAGGAAGATTTTACTATATATAATGTGTCGCCATGTCACCACACGTTATAAATGGCAAAGTCTGATGCTTAGTTCCCTTTAAAGAGGTTATCCAGCCTTGATGCCTATGCATATGAAATGCTATCAGTACTAGATTGGCGGTGGTCCAACTCCTTGAACCCCCGCCAATTAGCTTTTTGAAGCCACTGAGGCACTTGAGCAAGTGCTAAAGCCTTTTCAATATTGACTGCTGTTGGCCCTTGCATTGCTGTAATATTAGTAGTGGCAGTGTGAGGTACTGTAGTGTTGAGGCGGTGTGAGGTACTGTAGTGTTGTGGCGGTGTGAGGTACTGTAGTGTTGTGACGGTGTGAGGTACTGTAGTGTTGTGGCGGTGTGAGGTACTGTAGTGTTGAGGCGGTGTGAGGTACTGTAGTGTTGTGGCGGTGTGAGGTACTGTAGTGTTGTGGCGGTGTTAGGTACTGTAGTGTTGAGGTGGTGTGAGGTACAGTAGTGCTGTGGCGGTGTGAGGTACTGTAGTGTTGTGACTGTTGTCCCATTCAAGTGAATAGGCCAAAGCTGCTGTACCTCGCATTGCTGTAATATTAGTAGTGGCGGTGTGAGGTACTGTAGTGTTGTGGCGATGTGAGGTACTTTAGTGTTGGGGTGGTGTGAGGTACTGTAGTGTTGTGGCGGTGTGAGGTACTGTAGTGTTGTGGCGGTGTGAGGTACTGTAGTGTTGTGACGGTGTGAGGTACTGTAGTGTTGTGGCGGTGTGAAGTATTGTAGTGTTGTGGCGGTGTGAGGTACTGTAGTGTTGTGGTGGTGTGAGGTACTGTAGTGTTGTGGCGGTGTGAGGTACTGTAGTGTTGTGGCGGTGTGAGGTACTGTAGTGTTGTGGCAGTGTGAGGTACTGTAGTGTTGTGGCAGTGTGAGGTACTGTAGTGTTGTGGCAGTGGTACTGTAGTGCTGTGGTGGTGTGAGGTACTGTAGTGTTGTGGCGGTGGGAGGTACTGTAGTGTTGTGGCGGTGTGAGGTACTGTAGTGTTGTGGCGGTGTGAGGTACTGTAGTGTTGTGGCGGTGTGAGGTACTGTAGTGTTGTGACTGTTGTCCCATTCAAGTGAATAGGCCAAAGCTGCTGTACCTTGCATTGCTGTAATATTAGTAGTGGCGGTGTGAGGTACTGTAGTGTTGTGGCGGTGTGAGGTACTGTAGTGTTGTGGCGGTGTGAGGTACTGTAGTGTTGTGGCAGTGTGAGGTACTGTAGTGTTGTGGCGGTGTGAGGTACTGTAGTGTTGTGGCGGTGTGAGGTACTGTAGTGTTGTGGCTGTGTGAGGTACTGTAGTGTTGTGGCGGTGTGAGGTACTGTAGTGTTGTGGCGGTGTGAGGTACTGTAGTGTTGTGGCGGTGTGAGGTACTGTAGTGTTGTGGCGGTGTGAGGTACTGTAGTGTTGTGGCGGTGTGAGGTACTGTAGTGTTGTGGCGGTGTGAGGTACTGTAGTGTTGTGGCAGTGTGAGGTACTGTAGTGTTGTGGCAGTGTGAGGTACTGTAGTGTTGTGGCAGTGGTACTGTAGTGCTGTGGTGGTGTGAGGTACTGTAGTGTTGTGGCGGTGGGAGGTACTGTAGTGTTGTGGCGGTGTGAGGTACTGTAGTGTTGTGGCGGTGTGAGGTACTGTAGTGTTGTGGCGGTGTGAGGTACTGTAGTGTTGTGGCAGTGTGAGGTACTGTAGTGTTGTGGCGGTGTGAGGTACTGTAGTGTTGTGGCGGTGTGAGGTACTGTAGTGTTGTGGCTGTGTGAGGTACTGTAGTGTTGTGGCGGTGTGAGGTACTGTAGTGTTGTGGCGGTGTGAGGTACTGTAGTGTTGTGGCGGTGTGAGGTACTGTAGTGTTGTGGCGGTGTGAGGTACTGTAGTGTTGTGGCGGTGTGAGGTACTGTAGTGTTGTGGCGGTGTGAGGTACTGTAGTGTTGTGGCGGTGTGAGGTACTGTAGTGTTGTGGCGGTGTGAGGTACTGTAGTGTTGTGGCAGTGTGAGGTACTGTAGTGTTGTGGCGGTGTGAGGTACTGTAGTGTTGTGTTGGTGTGAGGTACTGTAGTGTTGTGGCGGTGTGAGGTACTGTAGTGTTGTGGCGGTGTGAGGTACTGTAGTGTTGTGGCGGTGTGAGGTACTGTAGTGTTGTGGCAGTGTGAGGTACTGTAGTGTTGTGGCGGTGTGAGGTACTGTAGTGTTGTGGCGGTGTGAGGTACTGTAGTGTTGTGGCGGTGTGAGGTACTGTAGTGTTGTGGCGGTGTGAGGTACTGTAGTGTTGTGGCGGTGTGAGGTACTGTAGTGTTGTGGCGGTGTGAGGTACTGTAGTGTTGTGTTGGTGTGAGGTACTGTAGTGTTGTGGCGGTGTGAGGTACTGTAGTGTTGTGGCGGTGTGAGGTACTGTAGTGTTGTGGCGGTGTGAGGTACTGTAGTGTTGTGGCGGTGTGAGGTACTGCAGTTTTGTGGCGGTGTGAGGTACTGTAGTGTTGTGGCGGTGTGAGGTACTGTAGTGTTGTGGCGGTGTGAGGTACTGTAGTGTTGTGGCGGTGTGAGGTACTGTAGTGTTGTGTTGGTGTGAGGTACTGTAGTGTTGTGGCGGTGTGAGGTACTGTAGTGTTGTGGCGGTGGGAGGTACTGCAGTTTTGTGGCGGTGTGAGGTACTGTAGTGTTGTGGCAGTGTGAGGTACTGTAGTGTTGTCCCAATCAAGTGAATAGGCCAAAGCTGCTGCACCTTGCGTTGCTGATACTAAAACTACAATGCAAGGAGAAGCAGCGTACGTGCTCAGAAGACAGCTGTGCTTGCTTAGAACCCAAGATCCAGACAAATGTCACAGCAGATAAATAACACAGTCTTCTAATGCTGGACACCAAACCAGTGTGTAATGGATCTGACAGCTTTGTTTTTCATTGTTCTGTTCCGATGATCAGAGCAGAACAATGGAATATGCAACACAGACGTAAACGCAACCTAAATACTCTAAAGAAAAGAGGTGCTACACTGCTGGAAACAACACTATGGGGGAGATTGATCAAATCCTGTGCTGAGGAAAAGTTACTGAGTTGTCCATAGCAACCAATCAGATCCCTTCTTTAATTTTTAACAAGGCCTCTGTAAAATGAAATGAGCGATGTGGTTGGTTGCTATGGGCACCTCAGCATTTTTTCCTCTGGACAGGTTTTGATAAATCTTCCCCAATGTGACCACGGACATTCAATTATTATCAGCTGAAAAAGCTTTCAGCAAATATTAAAATGGTGATTCTACTGTACATCCGGTTTGGCCACACATGCTTGGTAATTCTATTGGTTGGGGAGCTGATTTGTCACCTCGGGGGAAATAACAGAAAGCCTAATCTGCCCAATTCATTTTTACCACCACAAAGGAAAGGGGGGGGGGGGGAGTAGATAAATAAAAACAGTTTAACTTACACGGGACAGTCTAAGAGTACCCCAGATTTTAACAGTGGCTCAGGCTTTCAAAATATTGTTTGTTTTAAGACTGTCTATACTTTTAAATTTACACTTTTAAGCTGCCACCCCTTTCCACTATACCAGTGATCGTCAACCTGTGGACCTCCAGATGTTGCAAAACTACAACTCCCAGCATACCCGGACAGCCATCGGCTGTCCGGGAATAGTGGGAGTTGTAGTTTTGCAACATCTGGAGCTCCGCAGGTGGAAGACCACTGCACTATACTATGCTACTTGTCAAACAAGGCAGTTAAAGGGGTACTTCGGTGGAAAACGTTCTTTTTTTTTTTTTTTTTTTTTTTTTTTTTTAATCAACTGGTGCCAGAAAGTTAAACAGATTTGTAAATTACTAAAATTTTAATCCTTCCAGTACTTATTAGCTGCTGAATACTACAGAGGGAATTCTTTTCTTTTTGGAACTCAGAGCTCTCTGCTGAATCACGAGCACAGTGCTCTCTGCTGACACCTCTGTCCATTTTAAGATCTGTCCAGAATAGGAGAAAATCCCCATAGAAAACATATGCTGCTCTGGACAGTTCCTAAAATGGACAGAGATATCAGCTGAGAGCACTGTGGTCATGATGTCCGCAGAGAGCACTGTGTTCAAAAAAGAAAATCATTTCCTCTGTAGTATTCAGCAGTTAATAAGTACTGGAAGGATTAAGATATTTTAATAGAAGTAATTTACAAATCTGTTTAACTTTCTTGCACCAATTGATTAAAAAAAAAGACGTTTTCCACCGGAGTACCCCTTTAAGTCAATCCCTTTTGTTTAATTTGTTCTAATAACAAGTGTGTTATAAGCGCAGACACTTTTAGGCTATGTTCAGACGGTTGAATGTCCGCACAGAAAATGTATGTGTCTACTCTTTCTGCGGACTCCGGAATCGGGATTTCCACAGCAGAAACATATGCTGCGTAAATTCTGCTGTATCACAGCGCAACAGAATCCTATTTATATCAACGGGATTCTACAGCTGCGGAATTTCTGCACGGAAATTTCATCATGTGAATATAGCCTTATTTGTCGCTCCCAATTGTGTGTGGGTCTGGAACACACAATTGGGAGCGACAAATAAGGTTATATTCACGTGATGACATTTCTGTGCGGACATAATGTTGTAGACCCCATCATAATGTCTATGTTTGCATATATGCAAGCAGTAAATGTGTGTAACACTGTGAAATGTGTTGTGTTACACTTTAAATCAGAATTATACATTAGTAATACATCTAGCTGCATCATGTACTAACACAAGCCGCCATGATATGAATTACCGTATTTTACGCCCTATAGGACGCACCGGCGTATAAGACGCACCCAATATATAGGTGCAAAATCTAAAAAAATAAAGATTTTGAACCCAATAGTGGTCTTCAACCTGCGGACGTCCAGATGTTGCAAAACTACAACTCCCAGCATGCCCGGACAGCCGTTGGCTGTCCGGGCATGCTGGGAGTTGTAGTTTTGCAACATCGGGAGGTCCGCAGATTGAAGACCACTGCATAGGAGGTAATACTCACGTGTCCCCGCCGCTCCGGACCCGTCACCACTGCCCTGGATGTCGCTCCATCGCTGTCGCCGTGTCCCCGTCGCTCCGGAACGTCTCTGCTGCCGGCCGGGTATCCTCGCTCTCCGTCACCGCCATCACGTCCTTACGCACGCCGATTCACGTACGCGACGACGTGATGACGAGGAAGGAGAGCGCCGGCCATACAGGGGATCCCTGAACGGAGAAGACACCGAGGAGGCAGGTAAGGTCCCTCCCGGTGTCCTGTAAGCACTAACCCGGCTATTCAGTCGGGCTGTTCGGGACCGCCGTGGTGAAATCGCGGCGGTCCCGAACAGCCCGACTGAACAGCCGGGTTAAGGTCACTTTCCCTTCAGTCGCGGCAGTCAGCTTTGATCGCCGCGTCTGAAGGGTTAATACAGGGCATCACCGCGATCGGTGATGTCCTGTATTAACCGTGGGTCCCGGCCGTTGATGGCCGCAGGGACCGCCGCGATAGGGGTGTATTCGCCGTATAAGAAGAAAAAGTGCGTCTTATACGGCGAAAAATACGGTACATTTTCAGGACTTTAGTAAATGAGGATAATCTTAAATACCCCAAAGCCAAATAATAATAATCATAATAATAAAACTATGGATGGCAGAAAAACATGCTATTTATGAATGCTGCAGTTATCGCACTTCATTAGGGACAATGTATTCCTATAATAGTCGAATTCCCTGTGTAAATATGCCATTACTGACCTTAAATGCTATTTTGGTGGAATGTCCTAGTTTATCGTGAGTCACAAATAGGCCACGAGTTCCAGAATTCCTTCCCGCTGCAGGCCCAGCTATTATCAGAATCGGTAACGCTTGCAGGTCTTAGATTTCCAGAACAGCATTTAACTTGCTGAAAACAACAACTAAAAATAATCTGATCCTGGGACATTTCGTCTTTTTATTCTAATAATGCCACAGGGACACATTCCTGATCGGGACATGCTAGATGTTATTTAGAGGGTAATGCATGTGTGCTGCTGCTGCTGCTGCACTATCTCCATCAAATGGACCCTCTGAATATAGTGCGTCCTTTGAAAAGATATTATAACACTGTCTCTTGCTATTTGTTTTTCTGAAGCTTGTCTGGTAATCATGTCATTACCGATTCCGAACACATGACAACTCGGGAATGAAATGTAGTTTATTGCAAGCATACAGGAAGAAGCCGAAATGAATCAAGTTAAACCGGCACACAAATACAGAGTGTATCTTTTCTCTCTCTCTCATGAGAGTCGTCACCGCGATTGCTTTTCATCTATCTTTTTAAAAATTCTGTCACCGATATAACTAAAAGGACATTATACACCAAAAAAAAAGCCACACAATGAAAAAAGATAGCGTTTTTTATTCATGCCGTTTTCTAATTTCATTATAAATGCAGCAGAAAAATAAAACATCCCTCTTCTTACCTGCACTGTCATTTGAAAATAGACATGGTTGGTGCATTTAGTTAGAGAGTCATAATCAACAGTGTACAGCACCATTAATCTTTCCTCTTGTTTGGGTCCTAGCATTGGGTGTGTTCATTTTGCTGTGTATATGATACTCTGCTGCCACCTTCAGGAGATCATTGAAACTATTTCCAGTTTCTTTGAAGTTTAGCTGAAAAAGTTTCGAAATAGAGTTCAAAAGTTTAACCTTAACAACCATATTACAGCTCTGTTCAAATTCTGGATAGTACGGAGTCGTGATACAGAACACATAGAAGTCATTGGACCTGATCTGTACATTCAAATGCCTCCCATTTCATACAGAAACATACTGGAGTTTTTTTTCTGTCTGGTCCTATGAATTTAACAAAAAAAGTGCTTACAGCCCTCCAGAAATGCATGATTTACTATTGCTTTATATGTACTATCTGGTCTGTTTGATGCATCTATAATACAACAGTGACACACAAACACGCAGAGGAGTAATGTTTTCTGCACCCTACGCACACCATACTGCACCCTACGCACACCCTACTGCACCCTACGCACATACTACGCACACAAAATTCCTATTGTGTCCCAGAAGGTAGCACCACACTAGAGGGCAATATTGGCACTCATTTTATCTTACAAAGCAGTAATACCCCCATTTGTGGCCCCACACTATGAGAGAGTTTTTAATGCCTTACAAAAATGTCCCCTTTGGGTCCCTCATGACAATAGTGCCCCCATTGTGTCCACATTGTGCAAATATGATCTATTCACACAGACACATGGCTGTACTTGCTGTCAGAGGTGTTTCTGCTAAACAATTGCTACTGATGTCGGTGAGAAGATGGTGACCATTCAAGGCATTGATGCAATAGGGATAATCCTACCAAGACTATAAAGCTCTTATTACAAACTTTCATTTGCCTAAGTGTGAAGGGCACTGGCTATTAGGTGATTGAACATAGGGTGTAGGGTGCAATTCGTGATGCCAGGGCACCATTAATCTCCACGGTCCGAGGATGAGATAGCTTCTGGATTTAGAGACCTTATGCTAACTGAATGACTAAAGATTATGGGGGAGAGGAACATTTGCCCAGTTGACCATAGCAACCAATCAGATCGCTTCTTTCATTTCTAACAAGACATCTGCAAAATAAAAGAAATGATCTGATTGGTTGCTATGGGCAACTGGGCAATTTTCCAAATCTGCAGTTTTTGATAAATCTCCCCATATGTTTTCCCCCCCCCAAGGGCTATGTGCTTACCGCAAGGCTTTAAATTTCCCCTGTGCACTGGGGTTTATCTGAGATTAGAGCGGCTGCATACTTCAGGCTCTTTCTTCAGGTCTCCTCACGCTGTTCCTCAACTCATCAACTCCAAAACTCCTCTCTCCTTGACTCCTAGACTGTAACTGAACTCCTCCTCCCCGCCTACACTACATGAGGGTCAATGTTAGGGGGTTCCCATTGAGGGTGTCAGGGTCACCTGGTCACTCTGTCACAATCCCTTAAAGGTAAAGTACATAATTTAAGAATAACATAACACATGAATAGAACACAGTATAATAAATTAGATCACGGAACAGTGGGCCCAGCATAGAGACAGCAGGAATGCTCAAAGCAATCTTTAGCTCACAGGACCACCTTTAATGCTGGGACACCACAAGTGTTAGCACATTACATCCTTTGCTCTTAGTCCCTCCAGCTCCTGGATTTTGTCAGTTTCAAGCCCACTCCAAGTCATCTTCCAAGTTCATAAACCTGTCTTGCTCCAGTGTCCACATTCCAGCCTTGCTCCGGTTTCCACACTCTAGTCATGTGTCCACATTCCAACTCTGCTCTTGTTTCCTTGAATCCAGTCCTGTGCCCATGTTTACACTTGCTCCAATGTCCACATTCTGGCCCTGTTCCAGTGTACATATTTGGAACATGGCACAACACAGCCAGAATGGAATGCTGTTTAATTCAAAGAGTTCCATGGGAGTAGTGAAGGTAAAAATAAAAAGTAAAAAGGTTGAGGGGCTCACACTATATAATATATACCGAGGTACTTGTGATACAGGTACCCTACGTGCCGATAGATACAATACAATAAAAAGAGGAAACAGACAGACCTCTAGGTATATATTGGTGATTAAATGGATTTCTGTGCAAATGTGGGCTAGGTTAAGTGAGTGCTAGGTAAAGTGAATTTCTGTGCAATGAGCAGTGAAGGCAGTCTTTTCCTAATGTTCAGGCACCATAAGTACTTGCCAATAACCACTCATCAAGTCCAAGGTATGTAGGCAGCTGAGCCAATGACAGTTAGTGACTCTTCATTATGGGATAAGAGATCAGCATGTGTGAGTTGTTGAGTTTACAGTAATCCACCCAGAATCTTATTAATCCATAATTCTTATTTATAAGAACTAATGGTGCAGCCCTGAGGTGTCCCGGTGCGGAACATTCTTTCCCACCTGCCCTGCCAGGTGGATGTCACTTTGTGATGTCTGCTCTTGCAAACAGCTTTAGGTTCAAATGTCATGTATTTTCCATTGTTTAATGTAGTTCCATTTTTGTCACATCAAGCATTAATTGTATATTTGCAGGAGGATGCATGGGGAATCACATGTGCACTTTGGTCAATCAGGACCTTCTGCCCTTCTCCACCCAAGGCAATAGGACATGCCAGTGGTAAGAATATCTTCACTTACTGTAGCAAATAGATAAAACACTGGATTGTGGATTAAGAGATCATACACAGAAGATTAAGGTAAAAGCAAAAAATGCCAGGCAAGCATGATGCATTTCTGGCCATGTGACCCTTTCTCAAATGCATCAGCACAACAGATTCAGGGAGGAAGATGAGTCATACAGAGTGAGGACACACAAACCAAGTGAGCAAAAGATTAGGTATTTGTGAGAGAAATATAGGTGTTTGACATTAAAATTGCATTAATGTACATGATCAGGATTAGGTTCTGAATAAGATATAACTTTTTTGGGATATGACAAGTACTTTTTAACTTCTTCGCAATTTACAGAAAAATCTGTCCTTTGTATATACCTTTGGTAGTAAAACTTAAAAGGATTATCCAGCAATAGTAAAACAGAGCTAATTTCTTCTTAACCCTTTAAGGACTCTTTAAGGTTTTTCCGTTTTTGCACTTTCGTTTTTTCCTCCTTACCTTTTAAAAATCATAACCCTTTCAATTTTCCACCTAAAAATCCATATTATGGCTTATTTTTTGCGTTGCCAATTCTACTTTGCAGTGACATTAGTCATTTTACCCAAAAATGCAAGGCGAAACGGAAAAAAAAATTATTGTGCGACAAAATCGGGAAAAAAACGCCATTTTGTAATTTTGGGGGCTTCCGTTTCTACGCAGTGCATATTTCGGTACAAATTACACCTTATCATTATTCTGTAGGTCCATACGGTTAAAATGATACCCTACTTATATAGGTTTGATTTTGTCGCACTTCTGGAAAAAATCATAACTACATGCAGGAAAATTTATACGTTTAAAAATGTCATCTTCTGACCCCTATAACTTTTTTATTTTTCGACGTACAGGGCAGTATGAGGACTCATTTTTTTGCGCCGTGATCTGAAGTTTTTATCGGTATGATTTTTATTTTGATCGGACTTTTTGATCACTTTTTATTCATTTTTTGAATGGTATAAAAAATGACCAAAATACGCTTTTTTTGACTTTGGAATTTTTTTGCGCGTACGCCATTGACCGTGCGGTTTAATTAATGATATATTTTTATAGTTCGGACATTTACGCATGCGGCCATACCACATATGTTTATTTATTTATTTCTTTACACTGTTTTATTTTTTTTTATGGGAAAAGGGGGGTGATTCAAACTTTTATTAGGGAAGGGGTTAAATGACCTTTATTAACACTTTTTTAAAAAAAAATTTTGCAGTGTTATAGGTCCCATAGGGACCTATAACACTGCACACATTTATCTCCTATGCTGATCACTGGCGTGTACTAACACGCCTGTGATCAGCATTATCGGCGCTTGACTGCTCCTGCCTGGATCTCAGGCACGGAGCAGTCATTCATCGATCGGACACCGAGGAAGCAGGTAAGGGCCCTCCCGGTGTCCAATCAGCTGTTCGGAACGCTGCGATTTCTAAAGGGTTAATACCGCACATCGCCGTGATCGGCGATGTGTTGTATTAGCCGCGGGTCCCGGCCGTTGATGAGCGCCGGGACCGACGCGATATGATGCAGGATCGCGGCGCGATCCCGCTTTATATCGCGGGAGCCGGCGCAGGACGTAAATATACGTCCTGCGTCGTTAAGGGGTTAAAGGCAATCTGTCACATATTTTCTACCGCACTATCCACCGATATTGGTTGATAGTGCGGGAGACGCTGATTAAAATGAGCCCTACCTTGGTCTGATTCGCGCCGTCGCTCGCCCGCACTTGTAGTTTTAATCTCTGTGTATATCTGGCTGTAAATGGCAAAGGCGGTGCTTCTGCGGGCTAACTGACACTGACGTCAGCGCCGCTCATGAAGATTCATCCCCCTCCCTCTGGTTAGGAGCAGCGAAGAGAGGGAGAACAGGAAGGATGAATATTCATGAGCGGCGCTGACGTCAGTGTCAGTTAGCCCGCAGAAGCACCGCCTTTGCCATTTACAGCAGGACATACACAAAGATTAAAACTACAAGTGCGGGCGAACGGCGGCGCGGATCAGACCAAGGTAGGGCTCATTTTAATCAGCATCACCCGCACTATCCAACAATACCGGTGGATAGTGCGGGAGAAAATATGTGACAGTTTTCCTTTAAAACAGCATCACACCTATCCGTAGGTTGTGTGTGGTTTTACAACTTTGCTTCATTCAGTTCAGTGGATCTGAACTGCAATACAACACAACCCCTGACTGCTGTTTTTAAAAGAAAACAGCTCAGTTTTTCTAATCACATATAGCCTCTTTATGGAGTAAGGTGAATGATTATTCTATTCATATGCCCTTGAACTGAAGCTGCTTTCACAGATATACGCTTAGAGGAATAAATCTTTATTGCTTCTAGCATATGTATATGAATATGATACACTAGATTACTGCCCGAGTTACAGAAATTACTGGACAAGGATATCATGGGAGGTGACCGTGGTGAAATTCAGAAACGCAGACTAAGAACTTGACTCCACTTACTCTTGTGGCAAATTGTGATTTGGCTTAGAAAAGCATAGCCAGCAGAAGTTCTCCCTGACATGGTCTGACCAGAGGCAAATGTAGGAAAAATTAAGACAAAAACAAGGCCTTTGCTCAACTAACCCATGCTAAACCTCTTTAAAGAAAATGTTAAAGAGCAGAAATATCCTCACAGGGGGACTTGGGATAGACTTGAATGAAGACAGGATCAGTGATAATGAGTAGAGATGAGTGAATTTTTGAAAAATTCAATTCGGCCGATTTGACGAATTTTCCCCCCAAAATTTGTTTTGGTCCAATTTTTTTTGCGGAGAATCGAAATTAAAAACTGCTATTTCTGGCCTACAGAGAGCCTCAATAGGGGTGCAGAACACTTTGCCTTGCTGTAACACCCATAGGGTGTGTGCTGGGTTAGTGAAATAATACTGTTATTCAGTATGACATGCAGATCAGAGGCATCGCTATTAGAATCACTGTCGCAGAGCAGCACAATGACAGAGCCTGGAGATGGCATCAGTATGAGGACACCATATAGTGGCTAAATAACACAGTGTGGAGGTGGCGGCAGCATGAGGAGACCATATAGTGGCTGAATGACACAGCCTGGAGTTGGTGGCAGCATATAGTGGCTGAATGACACAGCCTAGAGTTTGCAGCAGTATGAGGAGAACATATAGTGGCTGAATGACACAGCCTGAAGTTGGCGGCAGCATGAGAAGACCATATACTGGCTGAATGACACAGCATGGACGAAGCATGAGGAGAACATATAGTGGCTAAATGACTCAGTGTAGAGGTAGTGGAAGCATGAGGAGAGTATATAGTGACTGAATGACACCGCGTAGAGGTGGCAGCAGCATGAAGAGACCATATAATGGCTAAATTACACAGCTTGCAGGTGGCGGCAGCATGAGGAGAACATATAGCGGCTAAATGACACAGCCTGGAGTTGGTGGCAGCATGAGGAGAACATATAGTGGCTGAATGACACAGCTTGGAGGTGGCGGCAGCATGAGAAGAACATACTGTATAGTGGCTGAATGACACAGCCTGGAGTTGGTGGCAGCATGCCAAGACCATAAAGTGGCTTAATGACACTGCCTGGAGGTGGCAGCAGCATGAGGAGAACATATGGTGGCAGTATGAGGCAGCTTGGAGCTGGCATCAACATGAGGAGAACATATGGTGGCAGAATGAGACAGCCTGGAGCTGGCATCAGCATGAGGAGAACATATGGTGGCAGAATGAGACAGCCTGGAGGTGGCAGCAGCAACATCAGGAGTCCTGAATGTGACCGGGTGACATAGGCGTGCGCATGGGGAGTGCCATGCACTCAATAATCAAGCCTCGCAGCCCGCACGGGGCCCCGTCACATTCGGGACATCCCTGTGTCCCAAAAGATCTTTTGATTGACTGCTACTGCTGCCGACTCCAGGAACTCGTTTCACTACCTCCCATGCCCATGCCTAAAGGTAGGCAACACCACCTCCCATGCCACTTTCCTTCTCACTACTTGCCCACCTAGCAGAGGAAGCCGCGGATGTCTCCTCCACTTCTTGACTGGGCAGTAGCTGCTCACTGTCCTCTAGATTGTAAATAGTGGAAATAGTGGAGCTGAACCCACAGCATAAGATACTTCTGTGGGAGAGGGAACAGCAATGGGAGGACCGGGACTGCTCTCGGGCCATGCCAACTGAGGGTTATGTCTGAGGAACCCACCGACTGTTGACTGGGGGTGTCAGATGTCACTTGTGATCAAGTGGATGACCGTGTTAACCAATTGATGACAGGAGATGGGTTGCTGGTCGAGACACAACCGCTAGCTGATACTGAGAGCTCAGGCCTCGCTGTGACTCCTGCTACCACTCGCCTCCTAGTCTGCTGTGACCTCTTCCTGATGAATTCAGGCCTCTGCCACTCCTCTGTGCATGTCCTGGCACTTTTCTGCCTGACATACCAGTGCGTATATGAAGGAGTACAATACGCTCCACTACGCTTAAAACAGTATTTGTGTACAACACCAGCCAGTGTGTACTTTTGCCTGGCCTTTCACAGTATCTAGGCCCTTAAGACTTTAACAAGAACAAAATAGTACACCCCTTAGATGTACGTATGTGGTATGTACCCATGAGGGGAGGACAATGCGCTCCAGTATGCTTAAAGGGGTATTCCATGATTTTTTTTTATTTGACTATGCTACAGGGGCTGTAAAGTTAGTGTAGTTCATAATATAGTGTCTATATCTGTGTGTGACGGCTTTCTCACAATTCTTCTGTGATTTTCACCCCAATATTTATTTTTAACAGCATACTAAATGCTGTTGTCTCAGATTTTTCCCAGTTTACAATTCAGCCGAGACCTGACTCACTAGTCAGCTGATGACAAGGAGCCTGTCTGCTTCAATGGGTTGAGCGATCGCTTGGTGGGAGAGAGATCAATCTGTAACTAATGCAACAGCTGTAGGCACCCTGATTGAAAACCACAGGTCTCTGAATGGATGCAGCTCATTTATGTTTCAATAGGTGGGGTGGCTGATGTGAGGGAGGGAGGAAAATGGAATTGTGGGATTTGTAGTAAAAAGTCAAACAGGAAATGCAAGTTCACAAAAAGCTAGCCACAGTATTATGGTAATCTCATGACATAGCCATTTAGCCCCAAGACAAGTGCAGATCCTTTCTAAGTATGTCCATTACTGCCAACCAGGTACGTACTAAAATCCCTTTATGGTGGAGAACCCCTTTAAACAGTATTTGTGTACAACACCAGCCAGTGTGTACTTTTGGCTTGCCTTTCACAGTATCTAGGCCCTTAAGACTTTAACAGGAACAAAATAGTACACCACTTAGATGTACGTATGTGGTATGCACTTATGAAGGGAGGAAAATGCACTCCTGTACGCTTAAAGCAGTATTTGTGTACAACACCAGCCAGTATGTACTTTTTCCTGGCCTTTCACAGTATCTAGACCCTTAAGACTTTAACAGGAACAAAATAGTACACCACTCAGATGTACGTATGTGGTATGCACTTGTGAGGGGAGGACAATGCGCTCCAGTACGCTTAAAACAGTATTTGTTAACAACACCAGCAGGTGTTTACTTTTGACTTGCCTTTCACAGTATCTAGGCCCTTAAGACTTTAACAGGAACAAAATAGTACACCACTGAGATGTACATATGTAGTATGCACCTATGAATGGAGGACATTGCGCTCCAGTACGCTTAAAAAAGTATTTGTGTACAACCCCTGCCGGTGAGTACTTTTGGCTGGCCTTTCAAAGTATCAAGCCAATTAAGACTTTATTAATTAGATTAGATTAGATATTTGTATGTGGTATGCACTAATGAGGGGAGGACAATATGCTTCAGGACGCTTAAAACTGTTTTAGTGTACAACACCAGCAGTACACACCAGTGCTGCAACACACAGTCGCTGTGTACTACACCCAAAATTGCACTCTCTCTCAATCTCACTCCCTTTGCAACAGTGCTTTTTAGTCAGGATTTGGGCTTGAGGTGAATTGCTGCTCTTCTGTGCAACACACTGCTCTCTGTCCCTCTCTGTAATAGAACACTGTAGTGACTGGAAGGTGAATCGCTGCTGTAAAAAGTATTTTCTGTGCAACACACACTGCTCTCTGTTCCTCTCTCTGTACAACAGAACACTGATGTGACTGGGAGGTGAATCGTTGCTGGAAAAATGCTTTTCTGTGCAACACAGAAATACAACAGCAACACAACAGCGCTGTCTGTCCCGCTCTATCTCTATAAAAGGCTGAAGTGACTGGCAGCAAGATGGCTGGCGATTATATAGGGCTGTGACATTACAGGGGTGGCTGGCTGCTGATAGGTTGCATGCTGCATGTAATTCATGGTCATCCCGCCTACCCTTGTTCCCGCCTTCCCAGCATTCCTTGCCCCATGTCCTCACATGTGTATCCACCATTTTAGATGCCCTGGAGCCTGCACCGCACTAAATGGAGTTAAATGAAGCGATTCGCGTGATCAAATCGCGGCAATATTCGGATTCATTGCAAATCCAATTTTTCATGAAATTCAGAATTAATTTGGATTCATCAGATTTGATTCGCTCATCCCTAATAATGAGGCCTATCTGTAGAAGGTATGACTGACATTACCTATAGCCAGGATCAAAGACTTGAGTTTCCTCAGGATAGCAAAGCTTAGGGATTAACATGTGTACTTGGCTAGGCAAACCTCTGAACTAATTCTGAGTAGGGCAATATTAGGTCCACACTTTTCCTCAGAAGAGAAAGATGGACTTAGGACAGGATACTCCATTCATTAGTAAAAAGTCCACTTATTCCGCTATACAAAATGATGCAATACATGTAAAGACATGAAACCCTCTGCTCTGTAGAACTCGTTATATGCTTAAACTTGTGGTGGTACATTACATAAAAATACATTTTATGTAGAAAATACACTTTGCTTAATCGTACAATATTTTTATGCATCCTAAAAAAAACTTTTGTATAAGCTCAGCCACCAGATAACTCTGAGGGTTAGCAGCTGTGCAGGGCCATCCCAATAGCGCCAAGGTCATTACATGGTAGCAGCATAAATCAGCATTCAATAGACTTGATGAAAAGAAGACTCTTATTCCTCCATTGCAAACCATATATGCAAACCAAAAGGATCCTGACATACATCATGGTAAATCAATCTAGCCTGTTAGTCATATAATTTGGTTATAACTGGAAGCTATGGTGCAAGTCTGAACATAGTCTATGATGACTATGAAAACTCTATTTGCATATATTATTTTGAGATTTAATGGGAGGGCAATGCCCTGGGCTCCACATGCCTGACTTAGTGTCCAAACCCAGAGAAAAACAGTTGCTAAGAGTTTAAGCTTCCATCATTTTGTCACTAAACTGGCTGCAGTGCACATACACACTCACACACAAAGTGTCTTTTTTCGCATAAGATCCATAACGTTTAGCTGTATTGCCCAGTCTCTTAAGTGATCAATTAAAGGGGTTGTTCAGTATTAGAAATACACAGCTTTATTTTTGCAAAAAAAGCACCAATCCTGTCCACAGGTTGTGTCTGGTATTGCAACTCAACACCACTGAAGCACATACAACTACTTCTACTACATACAACCTGTGGACAGGAACGGTGCTGTTTTTGCAAAAAAAAAAAGAAGCTATGTTTTTCTTACACTAGACAACCCCTTTAAGGCAGCAATAGCAGTCAGGGGCATGACTAAGATCTTAAAATATTAAGGGAACCTCAAAGACATATGTCCCACCATATGTATGCATACACAGTACAATTTAGATATATTGTATCTATATTGAGGCAGTAGAAAACAGGAATTTTTTTGTGTCGTCGTCAAGGCAACGTCATTACTCCGGGGCCAGGCGCGAAGCGCGGAGAAAAGCCCCCCCCCCCCCCCCCCGGTGAGGATGGACAGCCCGGAAAAACTATCCCTCCCCACCACCCGGTCCCTGCAGCACAGATGGCCCGGACCAGCTCACGATAATGTCCCACCGAGCGGAGCTGAGTACGAAACTAAGGGTGTGGGGGGGGAGGGGGTCTGGATGATGACGAAGGCCCGGGCAGTAATCTTCAACCTGCGGACCTCCAGATGTTTCGAAACTACAACCCCCAGCATGCCCGGACAGCCGATGGCTGTCCGGGCATGCTGGGAGTTGTAGTTTTGGAACATCTGGAGCTCCGCAGGTTGAAGACCACTGTTAAATCAGACATTGACAAGCGGTGATGATGAAGGGGGTGTGGGATGATGACAGGGTAATGATGACAGGCGGTGATGATGAAGGGGGGTGATGATGACAGGCGGTGATGATGAAGGGGGGGTGGGATGATGACATGGGGATGATGACAGGGGGATGATGATGAAGGGGGGAATGATGACAGGGTAATGATGAAGGGGGGGATGATGACAGGGGGATGATGATGAAGGGGGGGATGATGACAGGGTAATGATGAAGGGGGGGATGATGACAGGGTAATGATGAAGGGGGGATGATGACAAGGGGATGATGACAGGGGGATGATGATGAAGGGGAGTATGATGACAGGGTAATGATGAAGGGGGGATGATGACAGGGTAATGATGAAGGGGAGATGATGACAGGCGGTGATGATGAAGGGGTGATGATGACAGTAGGATGATGATGAGGGTGTTAATGACGGGGGTCTGGATGATGACAGGGGGGGATGATGTATTTCCCACCCTAAGCTTATAGTCGAGTCAACAACTTTTCCTGGGTTTTTGGGGTGAAATTAAGGGCCTCGGCTTATATTCGGGTTGGCTTATACTCGAGTATATACGGTATATAAAATAATTAGATTAAATAGCTAGTTGTACTAAAAACAAGTTTTATTATCGTGATGGTATATAGATAAATATGTCCAAACAGGGCCCTTGCTATGGACTGCATACAGTTAAGACACTTTGTACATGAATGCATAAAATCAATGAATGAATGATAGATATCAGCAGTTACAGCCACACACAGTCCTGTGTAGTTTAACCAGGTATTGTTATATCCAATAAGAGTTATAGATAGTTTGTAACAAACTTGCAGTTAGTTTGTAACAAGGTTTGTAACAAAGTTTGGTGCTCTGCACCACTCACCGCACCGCTGTGTGAAGATCTCCGGAAAGTGAAAGTGTCAGGGCAGACTTCGCTTCTGTGGATTGGCACGGTGGTGGAAGTCTTGCAGCGGTCCGGCAGTGAGTTGGAGCAGCGTCCTAGTGTATCAAGTGCTGGCAAGTGCACGTCTGAGCCTTGGGCGTCAAACTAGGGGGTTCCAGCAGTTGCGAATGGTGGATGTAGGTTCTTTTGGTGGGTGATCTGTACTGCTGGGGCATATATCAATGCTAGACATGTTTCAGAATGTCCCCTTCCTCAGTAGCAGTACAATGATATAGTGGTTACCCCATGTGGGTATTGGTCTTATTTAGTCCGTAAAATGGTGACGTGAATTTGTGTTTCAGATAAATTATGGACCGTATTTTTCGCCTTGAGAGACACTCAAAATGCGGACCAGATTAGTAAAAAGCATAAAGCATTAGTGACTTGAATACAACTAGCTATTTCATTTAACATAGTATAATAGATAAATAAATATATCGTTTAATAGTATGGCTATGGATAGGTGCAAATAAGATATAATTAATTAATATTAGTGAAAGATTGAATAGGATTATTTGAGATAGTGTACGAGTGTATGGGATATTAATGACAGGATCAGTGAATATATGAGATGCATTAAAATAAGAATATAATTGGCATAACAATTTTTTTAATAAAATTGTATTCTTATTTTGATGCATCTCATATATTCACTGATCCCGTCATTAATATCCCATACACTCGTACACTATCTCAAATAATCCTATTCAATCTTTCACTAATATTAATTCATTATAACCTTTTTGCACCTATCCATATCCATACTATTAAAGAATATATTTATTTATCTATTATACTATGTTAAATTAACTAGCTAGTTGTATTCAAGTCACTAATGCTTTAAGCCTTTCACTAATCTGGTCCGCATTTTGAGTCTCTCCAGGCGAAAAATCCGGTCCATAATTTATCTGAAACACAAATTCACGTCACCATTTTACAGACTATATAAGACCAATACCCAGATGGGGTAACCATTCTATCATTGTACTGCTACTGAGGAAGGGGACACCCCAAAACGCATCTAGCATTGATATATGCCCCAGCAGTACAGACCACCCACCAAAAGAACTTTATCCAAGAACCTACATCCACCATTCGAAACTGCTGGAACCCCCTAGTTTGAGGCCCACCGCTCAGACGTGCGCTTGCCAGCACTTGATACACGAGGACGCCGCACCCACTCACCACCGGACCGCTGTTAATGGCCGGACGCAGATTTGTGCCACTCCAGACACAGTGAGACCTTCACACGGACATCAACACCATCTCAGGCCAGCCGCCTAGCTGTGCCAGTCCACAGAAGTGAAGTCTGCCCTGACACTTTCACTTTCCGGAGATCTTCACACAGCGGTGCGGTGAGTGGTGCAGAGCACCAAACTTTGTTACAAACCTTGTTAAAAACTAACTGTAAATTTGTTACAAACTATCTATAACTCTTATTGGATATAACAATACCTGGTTAAACTACACAGGACTGTGTGTGGCTGTAACTGCTGATATCTAGCCATTCATTCATTGATTTTATGCATTCACGTACAAAGTCTTTTAACTGTATGCAGTCCATAGCAAGGGCCATGCTTGGACTTATTTATCTATATACCATCACGATAATAAAACTTGTTTTTAGTACAACTAGCTATTTAATCTAATTATTAGATTAGAGAGGTCTGTATCCCTATATTGTCTCTATTGTATCTATATTGAACATTTCAACTTTATGACACAAGATATAAGAAAGTATATGTGTAAAAAATGCAGCCTCCATGTGATCATCAGATAAACACTTATTCCAGCCAAAACTATTATCTGAACACAAACTCCCCATCTTGCCGCAACCCCTAATGCCATTTATAGTGCCATATACACAATAATTGTTGCCTCATAATTCACATGCAACAGCAAGTGCATGTGACTATTGAGGCCATGTACAATGTACTGTGACATCACCAATGTACTTCCACCTGGGGCTCTGAAGCAGCTGCAGTGCTGAACTTGTCCCTAATGAGTTTTTGTAAAGCCTAAAAAACCCCTTTAAGTCCACAGTAATAATCTCTCATTGTGCCCCCCAAAAAGCTAAAATACCCACTATGTAAAAATCCTCTTTGTGTCCCAGCAAAACAACAGGAAACCTTTTGTGGGTTCAACGCCACCCTCCATTGTCCAGAGATGCTGTGCGCTTTCTCCAATAATTAAAGTGTCCCTGACATATGTAAGACATTTGACATGTCACAGAGACATGTCAAAAGTTTTAATCTGTTTGGGTCTGGGTGTTCTGGGTGTTCTGACCCCCTTCAGATTCTCAAAAGTACTCTCCTACAGCTAGCCAGAAAAGGCAGAGAGCCTGGGAGCTCATTTCTCCCAGCTAATTGTAGTGATTTGGTTGGGGTCTAAACACCCACACCCTAAACAACTTTTAAGATGCCTCTGCAAGTTATTTATTTAAAGGGGTACTCCGGCGCTAAGACATCTTATCCCCTATCCAAAGGATAGGGGATAAGATGCCTGATCGCGGAGGTCCCTCCGCTGGGGACCACCGTGATCTTTCACGCAGCAGTCTGATGACTGCCAATCACGGGGCCGGAGTACCCCTTTAATGATTTGCTGGCTGGTTCTGTCTACAATATATTGGTTCCTAGAAGCTCTCCTATCATCACTCAGAAAACATGTGCATAACTCCCACCCAGGGGAAATAATACCAGAATTCTTTAAAAGCACTCCACTAGAACAAACCCAGACCCCACCAAAATGCTGATAACAGAAGCCCTCCCTCTGCTGGGGACAGTACTGCTCCCAGTGGGTAAGGATTGGGAATGTAGACAGAACTGCTACCAGTGGTGCTGTACTGTGGTATTTGGTGCTGCTGGAAAAATATTTTGTTTTACATTGTGATATTTGTTTGGTACTGCTGGAGAGGTATTTTGTGCTGTACTGTTGTAGTTTTCTTGCTCTGCTGGAGAGGTATTTTTTGCTACACTGTGGTATTTGATGCTGCTGAAGTGTTTTTTTTAGCTGCACTCTGGTGGGTTGTCCTACTAGATATGCATTTTGTGCTGTACTGTGACATATGCCTCTGCCGGAGTGGTATTTTGTGCTGCACTAAGTTTTTTGGCACTGCTGGAGAGGATATTTATACTACACTGTGTTGAATGTTGCTAGTGAGTTTTCTTGTGCTGTATTGGGGTATTTGCCACTATTACAATGGTATTTTGCTGTATTAGAGAGGTATTTCACTCTTAGAGAGGTATTTTGCATTGTATTGTGGTATTTGTTTAACACTTCTGGGGAGGTATTTTGTGCTGCAATGTGGTATTTATTTTGTCCTGCAGGAGAGGTATTTGGTGCTGGTAATGGCTTTTACATGCACTGAGCATATTTGGTGGAGACTGCTGTAGGTAATATGGGTGTTGCACAGCTGTATTTGGCACCAAGTAGTAGTATATTTTAACTGGTGAGGCCGCAACATCCTACCTCAAAGCCTCACATATTGCATTGTAGTAGTGTGCCATGCACCTAAGGGCCACACAACAAAACTGCATGTGGTTTATCACAAATTGCCACAATTTCATGGCAAGTATAGGGGAAGTACATGATATTTATTGTTTTGTTGTTGAAATGTGTATGGTATCACCATGCCTAGACCTAAAAGGGGCTTCACATAGCAAAACAGTTTCACTGTAATTTATGTCAGAAATTGGTCAGTAAATTACGGTGGAAATCTTTCTCAGATTCCATGGCCCACCAACAACAAAAGGATTGCACCATGTTGGTGCATTATAATATGTTGCTCTCCAGTTTATAATATGCAAATTTAGCACATTAAAAACAGGTTTTACACCTGCTACACTGAAAGTGAGGAAATATACAATAAAAATTTATGACACAGCCACAAAATAACTGAAACACTGTATATATCAAAATCTGCAGCATGCTCAATGTTCCATTCAGAAATGTCATCTCCTGGTCTGCTAATGGAATCTGTGGTGGATTTTACCCAAGCAAATTCATGTACATAGCTTTTTTTTCCATGTGAATTCTGTAATGGCTGATGTCTGTACTTTTATATACATTGCATTCAGAAAGTGTTCAGACCATTTCACTTTTTTCACGTTTTGTTATGTTGTGGCCTTGTGCTAATTGCTAATGTGCTAATATTTGTATGCGGTATCATCATACCTAAGAAGACTGGAGGCTTTCATCACTGTCAAAGGGGCTTTAATTAAGTACTGAATTAAAGGGTCTGAATACTTATGTCAATGAAATATTTTAGTTTTTCTTTTTCAATAAATTATCAAATATTTCTTGCCTTCTGTTTTTACTTAGTCATTATTGGGCATTGAGGATAGACTGAAGGTTCTGTGGAGCTGCAGATTTTCTACAGAGCTGATGATTTACCGTATTTTTATTATTTTTTTAAATTGTTTTAGCACAAGGCCTCAACCTTAAAATATTTGAAAAAAGTGAGAGAAAAGACTTTCCATATACATTGTAACTGGATTCCTAATGTTGTGCAGTATATAATAGACCTTGGGCAACTAGTACATTAACTCAGCACTCGCAACATCTCGGTTTTTAGCACAATTACCTTATTTTTATAATGCACTGTATGTTTTTACTGTGTAAACTACAGTAAACATTAATGATGATGTACACAGAGAAATGGAAATTTTAATGGAAATAAATCATAAAAATGCTGCTTAAATAACTTGACCAACCTTGGCTGCTTCGTCCTTGCATAGCTATTAGAATTAATATTGTGCATTGGGCTACATCTTAATGGAGAGACAGCTTTTATTATATTTCATACATAAAAAAGTAGCCAAAACTAACTTCTACAATTAATCTGGACTATAGTGCAGTAACACAATCTACCGGGAAGGCATAAAGCATCAGTAAGGGAAAGGTTTCCAGGAAGCAAACACATCGGTAATGGCTGCTCTCTGCTTTACTTCTGTGATATGTTGCTTTCTATTTGGAGTCTGTCCCACATTGTATGATATCGGTGCAACAGTGACTGAAGTAAGGAGGAAAATCCTCTACTTCAGCCGGACATAACAACCTATTACACAATGGCCCTCATTTACTTAGAAAATCGAGTTGTAAGTCTATCTTGCTTTCTTACCCGACTGCTTTTTTCCCTGGTATTTATTATTATGTTGCATCCTGTTTGTCGCACTGGGTTTTTGTTGGTTTTGGTTTCCAACTCCTCTGAGTTGTCGGGAAAAAATCCACAACAATTCAACAAATTCGGGTTGGAAACCTTTATAAATACGTGGGAAAGCTCAGAAATGTCGGGTTACGCCTCTTTTTCGGGTTTGGGAGAATCCACATCGGCTCCGTCGGGAAAAAATGTTGCATCGTGTCGCAGACTGGCGCACGATGTCTGCGACATGTCGCAGACAAAGATGCGCCAAAAAAAAACGTCGGGTTTAGAATAGTAAATGAGGGCCAATGTCAAGGTCATTGGAGTTGGAGCAACCTGAGCCCAAGGACATGACAGCAGTAGATCATCCCTTCTGCTACCAATATTGGTAATGTAAAAATTAAGGGTTATAGGATAGTTGCACTTGTAGGATACCATTGAAGAATGTCGTTCTCTTGCTCCAAGTTGTGTTGCCAAGGCATCCATCAGACTCTAAGGCCTCACCTGCATATACTGAATATTTGGGAAATTGCTGCTGGTGTGGTAAAGGTCAAGTAAGTAAATGATAGCAGAAACTGGAGCTAAAGGACCCGTGATTCCTCCACCGTACACTATCCTTGATCTTGGGGCAAATTGTTTGCTTGTTTGTCAAAAAATGTATTTCCATCCTTGACATTTGCGTTATAAGTTTATTACGACAAATTAATTTTACATAGACCATAGATGTTCAAGAACTGGAGAATCCCTATAGGTAATACTTTGGCTAACTTCTTGGATGGCCAAAGAGGGACATTTATGGTTTATTGCACAAAAGTAAAATGTTTACATGCATTTCTAGAGGCCTGAATATTTTCTATTTTAATATTATCACACAAATCATCTGATTTTAACAAATTTTAATGTGATTTTTAAGGCACAAATTATTGATGGCTTATCCTCTGTATAGACCATCAATTGCTGATCAACAGGTTGCCTATTCCCAGCACTCCTATGATCAGCTGTTCTGCAGAGCTGCTGTATCCGAATCGCTGATCAATAGGTTGCCTACTCCCAGCACTCCTACGATCAGCTGTTCTGCAGAGCTGCTGTATCCGAATCGCTGATCAACAGGTTGCCGATTCCCAGCCCCCACAATCAGTTTTCTCCAAGGCTGCCATGGCCAGATTTATGCTGTCCATTGGACGAGAAGCAGTTGGTTGCATTAGCTGCTTAGTGGCCATGTCTGGTTACTGCAGCTTAACTCCTGTTAAAGTGAATGGGAGCTGTTCACAGATGCAGCTGCAGCAGCTCTGCAGAACAGCTGATCGCAGGAGTGCTGGGAGTAGGTAACCTGTTGATCAGCAATTGATGGTCTATACTGAGGATTAGCCATCAATAATTTGTGCCTTAAAAATTGCATTCAAATTTCTCAAAATCAGATGTATTATTTGATAATATTAAAATAGAAAAGTATTCAGGCATCTAGAAATGCATGTAAAAATTTTACTTTTGTGCAATAAAAGTATCCCTCTTTGCCATCCAAGAAGTTAGGAGGTATGTAATCTGAGCTTTTTCCTTTTGATAATAAGCCATTTCCCTTACAGTAAAGCTTTTCTGGTAAACTCTGTCAGTTGTCAGTATTCAGAACAGAGTTCCTTGAAGACCCCTTCATCGCTCTCCAAATTATTGCTGTCAAAACATGTCAACCTGCCACACTGTATGTATTATATGATATGCTAACAGTGTCCTCCATGAGGCTTTTTTTCTACATGCACTGGAAAAAACGTAGTGAACATAAAACTACAGGATATTTATAATCAAAAACAGATGAATCCTCTATTTTGAATATACAGAGCGCAGGACATTTCCCTAAAATCATAAAATAATTATTGATATGATACAGTTTTAAAGGGGTACACTTAAATCAACTGGTGCCAGAAAGTTAAACAGATTTGTAAATTACTTCTATTAAAAAATCTTAATCCTTCCTGTACTTATTAGCTGCTAAATACTACAGCGTAAATTCTTTTCTTTTTGAAACACAGAACTGTCTGCTGACATCACGAGCACTGTGCTCTCTGCTGACATCTCTGTCCATTTTAGGAACTGTCCAGAGCAGTATACGTTTGCTATGGGGATTTCCTTTTACCCTGGACAGTTCCTAAAAATGGACAGAGATGTCAGCAGAGAGCACTGTGCTCATGATGTCAGCAGACAGCTCTGTGTTTCAAACGGAAAAGAATTTCCACTGTAGTATTCAGCAGCTAAGAAGTACAGGAAGGATTAAGATTTTTTAATGTGGCCAGTTGAAACAACGTTGTCGTCTCTCTGTGGTACCCCCCCCCCGCTTGTGCCATCTTTATGTCTTCTCCCTGGGCAACCCAGTTTGTGAGTATGTACAATAAAGAAGTTTGCTGAACCGAGGATTGGTGAGTTGCCGACTGCTTCTTTCTTCTTCTTTAGAATAATTTACAAATCTGTTAACCTTTCCGTCACCAGTTTATTTAAAAAAAAATAAAAATTTCACCGGAGTACCCCTTTAATGCCATGTCTCATGAATAGATAATTGGAACATTGCTTCAGGAATGATTATTTGGTATGGACATTGTATTTCACATAGCTTAAGGCATAGGTAAAAACATTATTTTCTGTTTTATATTATAAGTTGGAAAAAGGAATTGATACAATGAGCGACAGGAGAATACATATCTGATACACCTCTAAAAGGATATTTAAAGGATGTACTCTTTATCCTTCCCGGCTCACATCATTTATATTGGAGGCGAGCACTCTGCTCTCCCCTCACAAGGCTTACAAAGGGCCCTGTTCAGCTAAGCTTTCTGGGTCTTTCTTCTATCTTACACAGAAAGCTTCCTGGCATCAGCCTGCCTTGGCAAGTTCCTAGTTTGTATTCTGTTATGGCTCTCTCCAGTCTGCTGCTTACGCTGCTACAGACAGAAGCCATTAAGGAAAGGGCTTTCAGAATGTACCAGCATTTTATTCTTAAGCTACAGTACTTCATTTATTCATTGCAAAATTGTAGGTGTAGTATGATAGATTGATCCATCTAATATGCGAGCAAAAAAAAAATAGCACAATAGTAAAACTATTAGACTAACCATTATCGGATAAAAGAATAATGAATTAGAACTATAAATAATTGGGGTATGGACACAATATATGCAATATATGAGGAAGGAAGGACAAAATCCCCAATAAATCCTCAATCCTGGTACCTCTTTTAATGTGCAAATGCTATGGAAACAGAAAAGGATGCCCCAGATTTTGGGCTGGAGTAGATTTCTAACAAAACCTAAAGTACCGTATTTTTCACCCTATAGGATGCTCCGGCATATAAGACGCACCCAATTTTAAATTAGGAAAATCTAGAATACAATGTAAAGTATAGGTCACAGTGATCTTCAACCAGCGGACCTCTAGATGTTGCAAAACTACAACTCCCAGCATGCCCAGACAGCCGTTGGCTGTCCGGGCATGCCAGGAGTTGTAGTTTTGCAACATCTGGAGGTCCGCAGGTTGAAGACCACTGGTATAGGAAGTTGTACTCACCTGTCCCTGCCGCTCCGGACCCGTCACCGCTCGTCACCGCTGCCCTGGATGTCATCCTACATCGCTGTCGCCGCATCCCCTGAGTGTCCCCTTCGCTCCGGAACGTCTCTGCTGCTGGTTATCCTCGCTCTCCGTCGCCGCCATCATGTCGCTACGCATGCCGCTACGCACGCTGCTCCTATTGGATGACGGGGAGACGTGCGCGACGACGTGATGCCGACAAAGGAGAGCGCCGGTCATGCAGGGGATACTGTAGTATAGGAGAAGAAGTCGGCACTTCTGTGGTGGGTGGTGCACGTGGAAAAAAGCATATAGAACAAAAAGTCCCAGCACTCACCAGGTTGCAAGACAATTTGCATTTATTGTTCACAAGGAAACAGGGGATCCCGGCACAGAGCAGACACCGAGGAGGCAGGTAAGGTCCCTCCCGGTGCAGCCGGGTTAGTGTCACTTTTGCTTCAGATGCGGCAGTCAGCTTTGATCGCCGCGTTTGAAGGGTTAATACAGGACATCACCGCGATCGGTGATGTCCTGCATTAGCCGCGGGTCCCGGCCGTTGATGGCCGCAGGGACCGCCGCGATAGGTGTGTATTTTAAATCCACATGGCCACAAGAGGTGGCATTAGTGGCCCCATTAACCTATCTTTTTTCATTTCAGACTCCACAGAAAAATCTCCAGCAGTGTGATGCAGATTTTACATCCACAATTTTGAATGGAAAATCTGCAGCATTTCCATGCATTGTGTCTATGCCCATGACCAAATGAGTCTGCCTTTCATATTCCAGATCCTTATTTAGAAGCCCATCAGAAGCCTTCTGCAAGAAGGGACAAATGAAAAACAATAAGTGGTCGTCCAGGGTTAATTTCTTGTTTCCCCTTACAAGGGAGTGCCACTTAAGGTGCATTCGCATCTCAGATTGCGACTCTGGCAGCTGGATACATTTTGCCGTATCGCTGCCAGATCTGCACCGCACCCCATTGATTTTAGTAAGTTGCCCACAGTCAGACATCTCTGTCCGGCTTTTTTTCTGACTGCAACCAGTTTTTAAACCTCTTCACACTATAGGACTCATGCATACACCTGGGAAGGGGTAACCGGCATTGGAGTGGGATAGTGACGTCATCCTGCATTGTACAGTGCGGCTTCCAGCGGGATTCATCAGCCAGAGGTCTCAGCTAATAGCGTGCCCTGGTGATTGCTGCTGCTAGGCTATGAATCTGTTAGATCCCGCGATGTTACCTCACGGTGCAATCGACATAAAGTCGCTGTCAGCTTACATGACAAAAAATTGGGGATCTTTGGTCACTTCATAAATCAGAAACAAATGAATAAAAGGTGAAAAAAGGCCCATCAAAACAAAATTGATATTGATAAAAACGACAGACCACAGCGCAAAAAAAATTGAGCCTTCACACAGCACGGTGTCTGAAAAAATAAAAAAGATAGAGGGTTCAGAAGAGGACAAATTTAAACATTTACATTTTCTTCTAAAAAATTATTTAAAAAAAAATGTACTAGTAAAAGAAAACATAACCTACATAAATTGGGTATCAATGTAATCATAAGGACCTACAGAAAAAATATAACTTAATCATTTTACTGTGAAGTGAAATGCATAGACACTATGTCACCTAAAAGTTGCATAATGGCAAATGCATCATTAGGGGTTAAAAGGGTACTTCGGTGGAAAACTTTTTTTTTTTTTTTTTAAATCAACTGGTGCCAGAAAGTTAAACATATTTGTATATTACTTTTATTTTAAAATCTTAATCCTTCCATTACATATTAGCTGCTGAATACTACAGAGGAAATCCTTTTCTTTTTGGAACACAGTGCTCTCTTCTGACATCACGAGCACAGTGCTTTCTGCTGACATCTCTGTCCATTTTAGGAACTGTCCAGAGCAGCATATGTTTGCTATGGGGATTTTCTCCGACTCTGGACAGTTCCTAAAATGGACAAAGATGTCAGCAGAGAGCACTGTGCTCGTGATTCAGCAGAGAGCTCTGTGTTCCAAAAAGAAAATAATTTCCTCTGTTGTATTCAGCAGCTAATAAGTACTGGATTAAGATTTTTTAATAGAAGTAATTTACAAATCTGTTTAACTTTCTGGTACCAGTTGATTTAAAAAAAAAAAAAAAGTTTTCCACCGGAGTACCCCTTTAACTGGACTAAAAAGACCATGGTATTCAGTCCAGATTTAAAAAAGGATATGTTTGAAAATAAGTTGTATTCCAACTGGAAAATAAGCTATGCTGGCTGTAAATTCATCCATAAACCCCCCATCCCATCCCCACAGGGGCGAACATATCGCCTGTGCAGCTGGTTCAGCTGCACAGGGGCAGGGCGTGTGAGGGGCCTGCCACCCTTTGAAAGGGTGGCAGGCCTCCTCACACGCTTGGTCGGCCCTACCATGGGACTCGGTGCAGGCATGTGGAATTTGTATCGCCCGACGACCGGTACATGCAGTACACTTCGGGAAAGCAGCGCTCAATGCCAGAAGAAATTATCAAATGACGGGGCAACGAGTCTTGCCCCATCACTAAACTGATAGTAAGTAACTACTACCTACATCTGCCTGCGAGAACTTCCTGGCAGAGGTGCATGCGGTGAGTGACATCATCTCAAGTGCCACGCCAGGACGCCGACATCCTGCACGGCGCGTGCAATGACATCACTTATAGAGTGCACCCCCGCCAGGAAGATCCGCAGTCAGATGTATGTAGCGCAGGCCAGGTAAGTGTCTCTATGTTTGTGTCTGTGTGTGTCTGTCTGTGTGTCTGTGTGTGTGTGTGTGTGTGTGTGTTGGGGAATCTATTCTACCTAATGTGGGGAATGTATTCCATCTAATGGGGGGAAACTGCTTCTTAATATGTGGAATCTATGCTACCTAATGTGGGGGAACTGCTACCTAATGTGGGGAATCTATGCTACCTAATGTGGGGAAACTGCTACCTAATGTGGGGAAACTGTTACCTAATGTGTGGAATCTATACTGCCTAATGTAGGGAATCTATGCTACCTAATGTGGGGAATCTATGCTACCTAATGTGGGGAACCTATGCTACCTAATGTGGGGAAACTGCTGCCTACCTAATGCAGATTAATGTGAGTTGCAGTGCAATTTTATGGCATAGTACTTGTGGGGGGGGTGGGGGGGGGGTTAGGGCAGCATTTTACTCTTGGACCCAGGCAGCACAATGTCTTGGGGGACCCAGGCACATTCTTTGCACAGGGGCCCTCTGCTGTCTGTGTCCGCCCCTGCACCCCGTATCTCCAGTTGACCCTGACCTTGCTTGCTGCTAACCCTGGTCAAAGCTAGATATATGTAAAACAGAGGTAATTGTCAGCACAATCATAGATCATACAGTCATAAGCCTATGGGTGCAGAGCCGTTTACAGTGCTGGTTGCACAGATGTCTTCTCTCACAAGATAAATGAAAACAATGCAGCACCCATGTGCAGAATAAACCGAAATCCTTTAATAAAAACCATTCACATTTACTAGGAATAAAGAGTATTTTAAACATGGAGTGCTACCTTTTTTTAAAAACATTTTCATTAGAAAGAAAGATTGATAGCAGATGGATAGCTGACAGGGATGTAGTGGTAATAAAGAGCAAGAATATCATAAAATCACTGTGCATGTAATTGTTCACCAGAATACCAGAGAACACAAGCCCAGGTGCCTACTCGTGAGGGTTATGAAAGGTCATTGTGCCAACCAGCAGATTTTCTATATCATGTGCGTCTCTGCACACAGCCTCACAGTATGGCTGGTCTGTATTGAGAAGAGTTCTTATGGTGAACACACAAGTTTGTATTCGAGAACAAAGTGCTTCCTATTACTAATATTTTATGTCCCAGATAAACATTCCAGTCCCAGGATCTCCTCTATACATCTCAATATATGATATAAAGCAGCCACCATTAGAAAAGGCACATACCTTGTTTTATATAGTTTGCATTTCATTTCCATGTTTTTAGTTATTTGCCTAATTATATGAATTCTCCTATGAATTTGCATTCCATGATAGACGGAAGTCTGGGTCAGAGCGCTGTATAATTAGACACCCGCTCGCGGAGACGCTTACCTCTCATGGATCATTAATTTGGTCTTGATTATTTCAGCTCAGAATATTTGGAATCCAGACACACAATGAAGTAATAAAGTAAAGCAGTGACAAAAAGTATTGTTTCATAAAGGACAGTCCGAAAGAATGAACTTTTTTTTATTAGACAGTTGAGGACTGTTGCGCACTTGCTGTTCATACTGATGAGCTGAGAAACTTTGTTCTTTCTTTATAGCTAACTTTTAAATGACATTGAATATACAGTGATCCCTCAACTTACAATGGCCTCAACATATAGTACTTTCAACATACAATGGTCTTTTCTGGACCATTGTAACTTGAAACCAAACTCAACATACAATGCTACGGACAGTCCAGACCTGCGAAACATGTCAATGGCTGGAAGAACTGACCAATTAGAATGGGTATTTTACTGGTAAAACACCTGTATTGCTGAAGGGCTTGCACTTACTGGTTGTCTGGTAGCGCCTTCCTGCAATAAAGTCAGGTACTATATGTTCTGTACTACACTTTACCTGTGCCAGGGTTTAGCTGCTCCTATGGACACTAAGTGAAGGTGGCTCCACTTTACTTTTTTAGGACACTGCATGTATTGTACAGGACCCTGAAGAAGCTCCTGTTCTCTACATAGACAGTGATTTACAGCTTCCAGCAGTTATTTCTTACTTTTATATGTAAGGACTTGCTTTATCTGTATTAGTTATCTACTTATTTTTCTTTAATCCTCACTTTTTCCTATTTTTGGATGGCATTTTGGTGGCTTCAGAACCAATTACCAGGTTTCCATAGAGTTATAGTCTCAACATATAATGGTTTCAACAATGGTCATCCTGTAACCAATTAATGTTGTAACTTGAGGGACCATTGTATAGTTAAAAGACAACTCAAAAGACAACTTTAACGGTCTTACTGTAAACAGCTGAGTAGTGGATCCACTGTCCTTTGTGGACAATGGCTGAACAGCACCAGGGAGCGGAGTCTTAGGTGTCTCTGGTTTTCACCAGAGCCCACCACAAAGAAGGATGGTCTTGCTGCGGCAGGCGGCACCCAGGTCGCTACCCCTGGCATGATCCATCCACACAGGTTGCCCAGATGTAACTTGGCAGGGAGAATGTTGCGTAGTCAGACGAAGCATGGGTCAGGTGGCAGGCAGCAAAGGAGCATAGTTGGGTCACAGGTCAGGAGGCTGGCGGCAAAGGAGCAAGGTCAGGTCACAGGCACAAGGTCAGGAGGCAGGTGGCAAAGGAGCAAGGTCAGGTCACAAGCTGGAGGTCAGAAACACCAAATGGCACACTCACAATAATGCACAAAGAACTGGCACCATGATAGGGAGGTGCCAGACTAATAAAGGGTCCGCCCTGCAGGGAACCAATTAAGGGCGTACTGGCCCTTTAAATCTAGTAACACCGGCGCGTGCACCCAAGGGAAAGGGGATGTGTGCGCTGGTGATGCAGAGATGGAGGATGACAGGAGGCAGAGGAAGGTGAGATACCCAAAACTCGCATGTGGGCGCCCGCACAGCGAGTCCCAGAGCCACTGTAACTGACAGGAAGGGTGCGCTCTCGGCCGGCCGGAGCGGCCGGTGCGTTGCCCATAGCAATGCCTGGGACACGCGTGTGAGTCCCGGAGCCACAGCTGATAGGGGAGAGGGGGCGCTCATGGCCAAACTGAATGGCCGGAGTGCAGCCCTTAAAGGTTTTTTTTTTTTTTTAAATCAACTGGTGCCAGAAAGTTAAACAGATTTGTAAATCACTTCTATTAAAAAAATCTTAATCCTTCCAGTACTTTTTAGGGGCTGTATATCAAAGAGAAATTCAAAAAAGAAATGTATTTCCTCTTATGTCATGACCACAGTGCTCTCTGCTGACCTCTGCTGTCCATTTTAGGAACTGTCCAAAGCAGCATATGTTTGCTATGGGGATTCTCTCCTGTTCTGGACAGTTCTTTAGTATACAGCCCCTAAAAAGTACTGGAAGGATTAAGATTTTTTAATAGAAGTGATTTACAAATCTGTTTAACTTTCTGGCACCAGTTGATTTAAAAAAAAAAAAAAAGTTTTCAATGGAAGTACCCCTTTTACAAAACACAATAGATGGCCACCCATCCTACAACCAAAAACCAGCAACCAAAGCTCTAAAAAGATAACACACATGAGCAAAATGGTCAAACTCTCAGATTGAAGTATAACATAGTTATAAAATTGTTTCAACATTTTTTAAATATTGTATTATCTTGTACAAGCATTTGATAGTCCACACACTGGGGGGAGTTTACTACTCATCATGTGCCACATTTATGGTGTATGGCAGGTACATGAAATTTACTATGGTTAAACACTGCTCAGGCAACACTTATTAGACATGTTAATGTTTGGAGCTTTAGCTCCAAAATGGGAGTCTGGCTAAAAGGATTTATGTTTTCCCAATACATTACCAAGGAAAAAGGTTTATTTCTAGAACAAAAAAGCAGAGGTGTTAATTACTTTGTATTTTGCATCAGGACAGGAATTGGACGAGGAATCTAGGCCAAACAACACATACCAACACAGTATATGACACACACAAAAAAAAAAAACGCAAACAATGCAATCGGCATGTTGGACACTCATTAGATAATAGTAAATTCCCATCACCTACCCTCCTTACCTAAACATTATACAACCTACTGGCTTAGAAGTATAAAATGTATACTGTATATGTTTTATTTTTTGCTGTATACTTTTTTACTTTTTACTTTTAGTTCACTGCATAATCAGTTGCTACCTGGAAACCATAAACAAGTAGGCTACTACTGCCAACCTACCACATTGTAGCATTATTTTATTCCGATTATGGTTTGTGTGCATAGATAGGACTGCTCTGTTCATTAACACTTGAAAACATCATGCACAAGGACATACGAACATCTGATTTCCATATGAATTTACTTATGGAATTACCATAATAATTCTGTCCACTTTCCAATTCAAAAATCCACTCTGACTCAGAGCCCATTTACTAGTTAGTGGATACCATTATGCGCTGAGCAACATCTACGACATTCTTTATAATCTCAAATACTATAGATTTTGCTAAACTAATTATGGTCTGCAAAGCTATTCTAAGGGATCTAGTGTGTGTTTTTTTTTAAATAAAATATACACCTATAAAAAAGGCATTGCAGCAGACCAGTAATTAAAAATAACAATCTTTATTATTGAGAAAATATGAGATTATCCAGACTGTATATAATGGGACAGACATCAGCAACTGAAAGAAGTGGTGTTCTGAGGTAACCAGGTAAGTATTGAAGGAAAATTGCATCTGTTTCAACCTGTTCAATAGCTTTAAAGGAGTACTGCAGTGTTAGACACTTATCCCTTATACGCAGGATAGGGGTTAAGTGTCTGATCGCGGGGGGTCCGACCACTGGGATCCCCCCACCATCTCCCGAACGGGGACCCAGCATTGCCACGGCTCTGCGCAGCTAGGTCGACGTCATGCCCCCTCCATACAGCCCTATGGGAAAGGCGGGGATGAACGAATGCTGCATCTCCGCCTCTCCCATAGAGATACATGGAGGGGGCGTGTTAGCCACGGCGTCATGATGCGGCCCACCACGATCAGACACATATCCCCTGTCCTGCAGATAGGGGATAAGTATCTAACACTGCAGATCTCCTTTAACAGCTCAGCAGAGTATGTGATTGTCTTCCTATACCTACCTGGTAGCCTCAGTGCCCCTCTTTTTTCCATAGCTAACATCTGTTCTATTATTATTTACAGTTTGGATGATTTTATTATATATTTTCCATAATAAAGATTGTTATTTTTATTACAGGTCTGCTGCAACATCTTTTTATATGCATATATTAATATGTATTTGTTGCAGAATATTCTTCATTTTTACAGATCATAAGTGTATATGTCTGGGGTTATAGGTGCACTGTTACATATTGGCATTATTCACACTTTCATTGGTTTGTACGAAATAAAATCTATAGGCATTTACAAGTATGGTCTGTTGCACCAACTGTGCTAACATAAAAATGTATAGTAGTTAATGCATCCCTGTTATATGAAGGGATGCATTAACTACTATACATTTTTATGACCTACATTAAGAAATGCTAGATAAAACAGGTTGGGAAAGGATGTGATAGATGTATAGGTTAGTGTAGATAGTATATCATAGAAATAAAATTTTAAAAAACTTTCCTGGCCCACTAGCTCACTAGCTTAGTTGACTATGATTGTGGATACTTCACCAGTGCTCCCTTATTCCTGTGATTTATTTGCATTCCTTATCTGTTCTGAACTCCTGTGACCTGATCTTTGCCTGTGCCCTGACCTTTCTACTGTCTGCTGACTTTTGTACTACACCACTGTCTAGCTTTGCCTGTCCTGACTTTGTTTTGCCTCAAATTTTGTACTGGTTCCGATTTGGTATTGGTTTTCCCATGCATTGACCTGGACTGTTCGATGCCTATTGATACTCTAGCACTTAATCCACTGTAGGGGCCGCCACCCAGTTGGGACCAGCTGTTTAGGGTGCATCGTCCAGGTAGGTAGGGATAGTAGTTGGGGCTACAACCAGGTTGCACTGCTCTCTACCCAGAGGTGACAATAATAGAATAGGGTTGCTTAGGAGGATGAGATAGATTAAAATACATCAAGGAAAATATAGCATAACATATGCAAGCATTATAAAAGATAGGAAATGTTAGGATCGGAGGAGTACATAGTTAGGATATGATTTAAAAGAGGGGAAGCAATGGGATACAGTGAGATAGGATATGGTACCATATGATGTTGCTCATATAGGATAGGTTGACATGAGAATGTGATTGGAGTAAAATGATAGGTGAGGATTGTACAAAATTAGGATAGGATTGGTTTACATAAACTATTAAAGGGCAATAGTAGAATATATGAAATATCATAACAGGAAATGTAAGGGTAAGAATATCATTTGATAAGAAAAGACATAGAGGATAGGGAGGGCTAGGACAGATATTATTATTATTATTATTATAGTCAATAGCTTTTTAAGTGCCTCAAAAAGAAGAATGGACAACACTCCCTTAGCACCACTGCCACTTAGTCCTAGTGATTGGGAAGGGTACTCTTAGCCATTGGTGTGATATCCTAGCTATCTAGTCTATAATAAGACAACCTGTTTGAAAGGAAGATAGTATAGAACAATATAGTAGAGGATCAGAGGATTGGTTAAAATGAGTTATGAGAGGCAGATAGCACTTAATTTATTAGGGCGAGATAAGGCAATAGTGGTGTTTAATTTGATAGGGTAGGACTTTAGATGAGAGGGTAGGTTACTGAAGACAGATATGTGAAGAAACTCATTTTAATCAGCTCATTGATATCAAACCATGACAATTACACTTGTTGCACCCTGGCTGTATTAAATGTACTGTGTGATGTCACTGAATAATGGGGGCAAGAAAAGAGAAAAAACTAAACATGGCAGCTGTCAGAATTATACAGCTTTATGAAAGTGAAAGCCTATGTAAAAACTGGTGTCTTGCATGAATAATGATGGTGAGAATAATAAGAAAAAAATAATAGAAATAGCAATAATAAAAATCATTGCATGTGTGGTTCTTTCTGCTCTCAGAAATTCATGTAGCACCTTTTCCTTTGATCTAGTAATTTACACCTTTTGTATTATATTTGTCTGTACAAAGAACAACTTAATTACAGAGTGTATGTCTCGTAGTCTTGTTTACTTGTATTACACTAACTTTTCTGCTGCACTGACAGAAATAAAAGCCTTATTAGCAGCAAGATTTTTTTATCTTTTACCTTCACATGTTCCCAACTGTGTATGTCGCCTAAAAATCTCACAGAGGGTTGAAACGTAAGGGCACTTATCAAATTACCAAATAAAGTATGCAAATCTTTTACAAAGTTATTTTTTGTTAAACTATACAATTTTTAAAGTAGCTATTACATTTGATAATTTTAGTCTGGAGCTCATTATATTTAATTTATCAGTATCATGGACGAATAAGAGAGAAAACTAGAAGAAGACAAAGCATACATACTGGCGCTATACTTGGCACATGAAAGATAAAGGCACGTGTACATATTTAGCATCAGGGCCCAGATTACACTTCTTGGTATACATAGGGCTTTTGTGGTGTCCCAGTACAGCTGTTTCAGCTGCCCATCACAGCTGTCAGGTGGCTGAGTAGTTACAGATTTTCTGGGCCAATGTGTTATGTATTTCAGGTATTGGAGAAGTTCACAAAATGTATGTCTTTGCTTGTATTATACTTTATATTTATACATACACTGAGGTAACCACAGTGCAAAGGGTTGTGTTTTCACAAACCAGTTTTACATTAGTCAGGGCTTGACTTTTGCATACATACTTTAGCTAGCTCCAGTCAGTACCACATGTATCCAAAAAGTCTTCCTGCAAGACTACGTCTATCTATATTGTCTTATCCTCCAAGAAGAGAGAATTTTCCAGAAAGGAAGGAGCTGAACAAGGGCCTTTCTACGTTTTACTGTCTGCCTGGATGTTCCTTTTAGAGTGTCATCTCAGAGACCACCAAAAGAGTCAATAAAGTGGAGTCCTATTGTGTACCTTATACCACAGTTAACCACTCATGAAGATCCTTCCCCAGTGGTTTCAGTAATTTAAACTATAGAACAAGAAAGCCTTATTGCTTGATCACATATTGGCAGGAGTCATTTTCATGTACACATACTTAAAGGGGTATTCCAGGATTTTTTTTTATTTGACTATGCTACAAGGGCTGTAAAGTTAGTGTAGTTCATAATATAGTGTCTGTACCTGTGCGTGATGGTTTTCTCCCAATTCTTCTGTGATTTTCACCCCAATATTTGTTTTTAACAGCATACAAAATGACTGTTGTCTCTGATTTTTCCCAGGCTGCAATGCGGCCGAGACCTGACTCACTAGTCAGCTGATAACAGGGAGCCTGTCTGCTTCAATGGGTGGAGCGATCACTTGGTGGGAGAAAGATCAATCAGCAACTAATGCAACAGCTGTAGGCACCCTGATTGAAAACCACAGGTCTTTTGAATGGATGCAATAAATTCTTATAGATCATCCAAGGATGAGCCAAAAATACCCATTCTTCCCATATACCCTAAAGACATAGGTTAAAAGTGCAATCTTTATTGTATTGTACGCACGCAATTTATATTAAAATATTAGGAGCCACTGTAGTCCACTTCCCTAATAATTGTGAAATAACCAACTGGTTTAATATTGAATATTGATTACACCAGATAGCGGTGCCTGCAGAACAACACTAAACTGGATACTTGGACAGATGGCTACCTATATTAAAATCTTTCACACTGCCCCCCTCGACATGTTTCGCTGGATCA